>NW_028274890.1:0-600000 GCF_037043125.1 Eumetopias jubatus
ATTTTTTCTGTAGTTGTCTGTTTTCACTTTTATTAATTTCTGTGCTTTACTTTTCCTTCTTTTTGATTGCTTCTTTAGGTTTTATTTTTTATCTTCTCATTCTTGTTTCTTATGGTGGGAGTTTAGATTATTGATTGGAGACTTTTCCTCTTTTTTTAACATAAGGATTTTGTGCTGTCAATTTCCCTCTCAGCACTGATTTATCGGTGTCCCACAAATTTTGGCATTTTGTTTTACTTTGAGACTTCTCCTCTGTCTCTTGGATTACTTAGGAATGTGTATGGAAAATTTGCTGTTATATTTCTGTTACTAATTTCTAGCATGATTTCTTTGTGGTTAAAGAACATGCTTCGTGTTACTTCATTTAATTTTGGTGGTTTGTCTTGTGACCAAGAATATGGTCTGTATTGGTAAGAATTTCAGGGCCCAAAAGAAGGTGTATTGTGCTGTCGTTGGGTGAAATGTTCTGAAATGTTGATAAGATCCTGTTATCTTTGCTAGTTTATGTTCTAGTTGTTTTCTTGGTTGAGGGTGGGTCGTTGAAGTCTCTAACTGTAATTGTGCATTTGTCTATTTTTCCTTTTGGTTTTATCAATTTTTACTTTACTGTTTTGCCAGTCTGTCATTTGGTGCAGACATGTTTGGGATTGCTCTGTTTTGATGGACTGATGCTTTTATTATTTTATAATTTCCATCTGTCTCTAGTAATATTTTTGCTCTGGGCTTTCCTTTTTCTGACATTTATATAGCCACTCATGCTTTATTTTGACTAGTGTTTACCTGGCATATAATTTTCCATCCTTTTACTTTCCACCTGCTTATATTTGAGGTAAGTTTGTTGTAGTCAGCATATGGTTGGCTTATGTTTTGTTTTTGTTTTTTTTTAAAGAATTTATTTATTTATTTGAGAGAGAGAATGAGATAGAGAGACAGCATGAGAGGGGAGAGGGTCAGAGGGAGAAGCAGACTCCCCGCCAAACAGGGAGCCCGATGCGGGACCCGATCCCGGGACTCCAGGATCAAGACCTGAGCCTGTGCCAATCTCTGTCTTATGATTGATATATTTAGAGCATTTATGTTCAGTGTAATGATTGACAAGTTAGGGCTTATATCTGCCATTTTCCTTTTTGATTGCTGCGTTGTTTCTTTGTTTTCTTTTTCCTGTTTTTCTGTGGGTTACTTGAACAATTTTTGGAATTCCATTTTGATTTACCTATGGTGTTTCTCCACTGTATGTCTTTGTATAGATGTTATTTAGTCGTAGTTCTAGATATGACATTATACATGCGTGATTGATCACAGTATTCTGGTGTTGATATTTTATCAGTGTTAGTAAAGTGAAGAATCAGTACCTCTTTACATCCCTTTACTCATCCTTACTGGTAAAGTAATTATCTTGTACAATTACATAAATACTTTAATTTTGCAAAAGTACATAAATATTTCCCTTACATATGACTAGAGTTACACATCAGTGTTAATTTTTCTCTCTCTCAAACATAATCTAGAAAACTCAAAAGGAGAAGAAATGCCTATTCTATTCACCCATGTTTTCACTATTTCTGTTGTTCTCTTATTTCTTGAAGGTCCTGAATTCCTTATTATTTCTGTTCTAAGAATTCCTTGCTATTCTTTTAGTGTAGGTCTGCTGAAAACAAATTCTCTTAGTTTTCTTTCTTCTTAGAAGGTCTTATTTCTCCTTCATTCCTGAAGGGTAATTTCACCAGATACACAATTTGGGGTTGACAGTCCTTTTCCTATTTTAAGCCCTTGGAAAATGTTATGCTACTTCTTTCTGGCCTCCATGATTTCTGATGAGAAATCTGATGTCATTGGAATGTTTTCTTTTCCTGTGGGTAAGATGTCATTTCTCACTACTTACAAGCTTTTTTTCTTGTCTTTAGTTCAGTAGTTTGATTATTATGGGTCTTGACATAGATTTCTTTGGGTTTATACTGTTTGGGGTTCACGTAGCCTATTGAATCTGCAAGTTTTATCTTTTGTCAGGTTAGGAGTTTTCAGCCATTATTTGTCTAGAACTTTTTGAGCCCCACCCTCTTTCATCTCTTCTAACGCTCTCTCTGGAGACACCTTGTGAGATCTTTCTTGTGTCTCAAACGTCCTGAGTTTCTCCTCATTTGTTTTAAGTCCATTTTCTGTCCAGATTGGTTTCTGTTGTTCACTCTTCAAGTTCATTGACTTTTCCTTTGTCTCTTCTTTTCTGCCCCTGAACCCTATGCATTGTTTTCAAATCTCCATTATTGTATTTTTTAGTTTTAGAATTTCCATTTGGTTCTTCTTCATATTAGCTTTCTTTGCTGAAATAGCTGTTTGTTTGTTTTCATTTGCTTCAAGTATGTTTGTAATTGCCCATAGACACATTTTTATGATGGATATTAGAATCCTTGTCAGATAATTTCACCATATGCATCCCTTTGGTGTTGGCATTTGTTGGTTATTTTTCCTTCAGGAGTAGAGATTTTCCTGGCTTTTGGTATAATGAGTCCTTTTTTTTTTTTTAAATTGTATCCTGGACATTTTGGGTATTATGCTGGGAGGTTCTGGACTTTATTCAAATAATCTTCTGTTTTATCAGGCCTCCTCTGACACCCCATGGGACTGGGGTTAGGGAGGTGGGATGAGGTGGTGCTGCCTTGTTGCTGGCAGATGGGGTGAAAGCTGGGTTCCCTTTGACACCTGGGAGAAGAGGGTGCCCCCTTCACCGCTGGGCAGACATGGGGTCTGCGGTGCCGCGTGGGGCTCTGCTGATGTCCCCTTGTCTGGGGAGGGGAGGAATGCCTGTTTATTGCAGCCTCTGGCCTCCTGCAGTATGGCCTGGGGGGCCTTTACGTCTGGGTTCCTGTGAACCCAGTGGTAGGGATGGGCAGGAGGGCCTGGGCTGTTCTTGGGGCTCTCTTTGGTTTATGTCCGTGGTTTTTCTGGCTGCTGACTCTCTGGTACACAATTTGGGATAAATGAGGCTGAAGGAGCGCATTGGGAACTCCCTGTTGTGTGACCTCTGGGGTCTGGGTCCCTCCTGGTCTGCCTCCTCCTCTTCACCTTTCCCTCTGTCGTCTCCAGGGTTATAGCTTATGGGGGAGAGGGGGAGGGCGCCCTGTCTGCTCAAGTCTTGTTCTGGAACTGACGGAAGGAGTCATTTACCTTTGTTCTGTTTTTGTCTTTACTCTTTGTATTTGAAAGTCCGTCTTATTATTTATTTTTCCATTCACTAACAAGTTTTGGCTACAGGCCTCCCGTTTGGAGTGTAAAATTCAGGGTTTTATGTATTCACAAGGTAAATGCAGCCATCACCACGGGCAGGGTTGGAAGATTTTCTTCACCTCTGAGAGAGACCTAGCGCCCTGCCTCTCAGCACCTCCCGCACCTCATCTCTGGAGGTTTTCTTACTGCAGTGAGATATACTTAACAAAGCTAACTGTGTTTAGGGTACTTTTGACTTAATATATAACAAATCTCTAATTTCATATTTCAGAACTGTAAAGTGAGTAAAGTTTTATATCCAAATTATGGCTTTTCTAGTATTTCTGTTTTGGGAAATGTGTGCTGTAAATTAGAAGACAGCTAAAAAAATAGATAAAAAAATAAAAAGTGCAAATTCAGTCTTCTATTTCCAATAACAAAAGTTTATATTATGGGGTCTTTTTCTTCCACATTGGCAATTGAAAGCTAATTAGTTGTTAGAAAAACAGCTTTGACGTGGGCTTTTCTTGCTTTGTGAGCTTTAAAAGGCTTTTTCTTTGACCATATAAAAATGTCATTTAGTGTTCATAATGTATAAGGAATTGTAGTAATGTATTTTAAAGGTTTTCAGGTTTTCCTTGGAGTGAAACTACTTTTATTTCATTATAATCATGCTAGTTTAGGACACAATATATTTAACATGTAGTGATCATAAATTGTTACAACTGGTATAAAATTTTTCATCATTGGGTTTGTACTTTATGAAAATTTCAAGGGGCAAATTAGATATGATTTGAGTATGGTTAATACAGGAGGATGTTCTTGGTTTTTTTTGGGGGGGGGGTGGGTTTTTTTTTTTTTTTTGGAAGTTACTAGGTGAATGAAATGCTGTGTCCCACGCATAGTATTTAATAGTTCAGTAAGAGTGCAATTACTTGTTAAGATCATTTTCTGTGAACTAATGTGAGGCATTGATTTTCTTCTTGTAGTATGTATAGGTGGGTAAAAGTAAGGTATTTGTTAATTTGATATTTTTCATTTCTGTCTTTTAAATGGTACCCGTGTCATTCAAATTATCTTCACATTTGAAAAAAGAATGACTGACACTGGACATCATTGTGTTTATCCATGTCTATTAGTACCTATTCTTTGCTTCATGTTGCAGTGTGGCTTTTGGCCCTGCCTAGAGTCATTTGCAATATTATAATGGTTAAACTTTAGTGTTTGAGAAGAGAGTCATGCTGAGAACAGATGGCTCTTGTCTGATTATCTCTAAAATATTAGTGTGTTTCTTAATAGAGGCAACACAGTTTTTTTTATAGACACTCAGAATGAGTGTCTATACACGATTTCCCCTGAATCTTTAAAAATTTTACAATTATGATGATCTAAAAAAATGCCTTTACTCTAGTTATAAAGATGAAATTTCTTTTTTGTGTTTTCACAGCTGAAAAGGTTTTTTCAAGTACCAAATGATTCTTCCTTTGTTTTTTTTTTTTTTTTAAGATTTATTTATTTATTTGACAGAGTGAGAGAAAGAGAGAGCACAAGCAGGGGGAGGGGCAGAGGGAGAAGCGGACTCCCTGGGAGTCCAGTGTGGGACTCGATCCCAGGACCCTGGGATCACGACCTGAGCCGAAGGCAGACGCTAGTGACTGAGCCGCCCAGGTGCCGCTACCAAATGATTCTTAAGATAGTGTTTATCAAAGTGCTCAGGCCCAGGACTCCTTGGAATCAGAGACGTATTTTTAAGGATCTGTAGTTCACTCGAGTTCATGAAATTCTTTAAACCTGCCAGAACAGGTCTGTTTCACTGTAGTTTCTACAGCTGACAGTATTAGCATGAAGATAGATTTGGTGATTGTGAACATGACAGTTTTGGGTATAACTGGGTCATGTGTCCTGAGCTAATCGGCCCACTTATGTTTTTAATTTCTGGATTGGCGTTTACATAATATTAGATATTGTCCCATTACTCTAATTTAGAAGCTTGTTTCGATTCATGTATAGCGTTGGTGTACTTTCTTATGTTAAGAAATTGGTATTGAGGTTTTTTACAGAACGCCGTGGAAGAGGAGTCGGTGGCTCCGAGGTTACTGTGTCCATAGTCCACATGGGGGGCATCTCCGGGCGTGGGCACTGACTGGCCCTTGCGCGTCTTGCTTGTTTTTATTGCTGAGGTCAAGGCGTGCCTTTCAGGCAATGTTCCTTTCCTTTTTTTTTTTTACACAACTATTCTGCTGTTTAACTCCTCTGCTACTGTAGGAAGGGAAGAGTCCCAGTTTCCCAGTATACAGTTTTGCTGCTTATTAGTGACTCATCAGTGACACGCTTGAACTTGGAAGCTGTGTTTGATGAAGGAAACATACCCATTTCTTTATAGTACTTTGTTGCTTTGTTTTTCTTCTCTATTAACATGTAGGCAAAGAGGGCAGTGTTTATTTTTCTTAAAGAAGGTTTAAGCATTAGGCATATTTTAAATGGTTTCTCCCTTTACTATCAGTTGGCTTCTCAGCAATGCTTCTCCTCAAAATGGAAACAATAAGGCTGTTAGATACTTAATGTGAGTTTAAGCTAGTTATTGTATTGACCTACTTTTACTTAGATACATGTAAATTACGCACCTTCTAGTACTTGAGTGTTTTTTGTTGAAGGTTCCCAATTTTTCTAAACCTTTGGCAGCAGCTAAGAGAGTTGTCTCCGTTTCTTAGTGTGGCAGTACTCTTGGTTTTGGTATCATCTGTTCTGTCGTCTTTGTTCACATTGTTTTTACTCTTTTTAAAAATATGTTTCCAGAATTATACTTAATTGCTGGAAACGTTGATTTTTCTTGAGTGACAAACCAATTAAGTGTGTATGACACTAGGCAACACAGACACTTAGGATTTTCTGCTTACCTGTCTCTGAAAAAATCCATTATTTATCATCTTATTGTTTTTAAATACTGAGGTAAAATTTTCAATACGATAGGAAAATTGCTTTGGAAATGGAATAAATTGCTTGCCAGTTCAAAGGCTCCATCTCTGAAGTGGAGGTTACTAAACGTGATGTTGCTTATGTTCATTATCTTTCAGACTCTTTGTACTACTTTTCTAGCATGAAACTTGATAAGATTGTGACTTTTGCTAAAATGCAGCACAATCGCTGCAAGAACTTAATGAAAAAGACTAAAAATCTCATTTTGTATACTATATTATAATATATTTAAGTGGCATTTTGAATTTTAATTGCATTTTGTATAAATATTCATTTTCTAGTTGACTGTTTTAAAAGAAGTGATCTTATGCAGAGAATGAGAAAAAAGGAATTTTTCTGAGGAAACCTAATAACTCTGTTTTAGGCCCGCTACCTCACAGCTGAGAGGAGCTTTTGTGTGAGCCCCTCAAATGACGAGTCTCCTGTTGGGGGGATGTTGTGTGGTGGTGTGGATGGTGACTGGAGCGAGGGGACCCTGGGTGCTGGTCGGGGCGGGGACAGGTGCTGCCGCTCCTCACTGTGACTCTCGGAAGGCCCTCCCTCCGCCTTACTGCTGTCAGCGACAGTGTGTGGGTGTCCGACACCCAGGACCAGTTCTCATCACTGAAACTAAAGTCTTCCGTGCTTTTTGGGTAGACTTTTAAGCAGCACAGCACAGTCATGGTCATCTTGGTAGATCAATCTTGTGTACATTTTTCATGTTTTCAAATATTTGTTTTCATGGATCATTAGAACCTATGGTTAAAGTTACTCCCATTAAAAAAAAGGGCTGTCAGGGCATTTTCACAAACTGTCCTCCATAAAAGTTGTTCACACTCTTGCTAGCCATTAAGAGTGCTTTGTTAGCCAAGACTGTTAAGAATGCTAAGGGTGAAGAATTTTTTTCATTTGTTTTAATTTGCGTGTTTTAGAAGTTCTCTTGAAACAAAAATTACTCCTAGTGTTAAAACCTTCCACTGACTTCCCTTCCACTGAGAGTTAAAGTGAGACTCCTTATCCTGGCAGGCCGTGCCCACGGGACTCAGCCCTGCCCACCCCTTCAGCCGCATCCGGTGGCCCTCCGGTGCCTTGCCCACTCCAGCTGCCCCGGCTTTCTCTCCAGTCCTGAGCCCTCAAGGCTCCGCAGCCCCTTCCAGGTCTCCCAAGACCTTCTGTGGTTGGTTCCTTTCATGCAGGTGTCTCTTCTTGAGACTCAGCTTCCGTCTGGCCCTCGCGCCTTCTGTATTAGAGTCTTCCCAGCACGTCTCCCTTTGCAAGTAGGCAGCCCGCTTCTTGTGTTTGTCCTCCTCGGGACAGCGCTCGCCCAGGGCGGTCCCTCAGGTGTGTGTGGGAAGGGTTAGAGTTCCTAATGTGGCTGCACATAGTTCTCGAAGTACAGCTGTATTTCTTTTTTTATGAATTGTCTTTGCTCATCTGTCATTCAAAGTGTTTGCTTTTTTTTTTTTAAAGATTTTATTTATTTATTTAACAGAGATAGAGAGAGAGCACAAGTAGGCAGAGAGGCAGGCAGAGGGAGAGGGAGAAGCAGGCTCTCCACCGAGCAGGGATCCCGATCTGGGACTCGATCCCAGGACTCCAGGATCACGACCTGAGCCGAAGGTAGTCGCTTAACCAACTGAGCCACCCAGGCACCCAAGTGTTTGCTTTTTTAAAATTTTATTTGTGAGAACTGTTTCTGAGGAATGGTTTTACTGTCCTGTGCTGTAAAAGTTTCTCATTTGCGCTAAACTTTTCTTCTTGGACCATGCAGAATACAGGTACCCTGGGTGCCCGGTTGTGGGAAGGGCTCCGTAGACCCCAGCCCTCTTCTCCAGGGCCTCACAGTCCAGGAGGCCTTCAGGAGTGTTCTCTCTCCTTCTGGTGTTTGGTCTCATTGACAGGCCAGCTCCCCAAGTGATCAAACTCTTGCCTGAATGTGCCTGGTGTGTGAGGATTTGGCTTTTCCAGGATAGCCATACCGATTCTAGTTCCTTAACTGCGGCAGCCGGCAGGAGGGTGAGGGGAAGGGGCCTGGTGGTGCGTTCAGGCAGACCCCAGGGTAGAAACCAGCTTCGTATGTTGGAGATGTGGGTAGTGATGAGGAAATACCCATCTTCCGGGGGTTACGCGGCTGCTAGGGAGCTGGATTTCAGCGATATTTATAGAATTTGTTCCTTTTTAAAAAATTTATCAGACCTAACATAAAACTTACCATCTTAAGCACGTCTACCCAAGCGTGCAGTGCAGTGGCCGTGAGCACATTCACGCTGTTGTACCACTGTCCTCACCTCCCGCCCCCAGGCCTCCTTCCTCCTCCCAAACCCAAGCTCTGCACCCGGGAGACGTCTTGCTGACCCCCCTCCCCGGCCCCCGTAGCCTTTCTGTACCTCCGTGTCTGTGGAGTTGACTGCTGTCACCTCGTGGAGGTGGAGCCCTTCAGGGTCTGTCGTATTGCGTCTGGCTTATTTCACTGAGCGAAGTGTTTTCAAGCTTCGTGCCATAGCACACGTCACATTGCCTACTTCTTTTAAACCGGGTGATGTCACGTGGTATGGATAGACCACCTTTGGTCTTGGACATTTCAGTTATTTTTCTTTTTTATAGTAAGAATTTCCTATGTTAATTTTCTAAAACTAGGAATTAAATGAACGTAGGCGAGGTGCTTAAATTCATGCCTGACAGTTTCAGCAAACACTGGCCGCCGGCTTCTCCTGTCCTTCCTCCTCCTCTCAACGCTGAATTTCTACCTGGGCAGCAGGGAAGGGAGGCCACGCTGGCTTGCACCCACGTTCACTGTCCTTCCTTCAGCCTCGCCCTCTGCTTTCCCTCCCCCAGGGGGTAGCTGTCCCTTGCTCTGTAGCTGGGAGGGGTCACCTGAGGATCCAGATGGTCTTCAGTAGCTTTCAGTCAGTTCCTACTCTTTCCTCCCTCCCCACCCGCTTCAGAGGTCCCCCTGACGCCAGGCCCGCCCCTCCAGGGTCCCAGGGTTCTCCTGCTTCCTCGCGGCTGTGCTGAGACTCCTGTTTTTCTTGGATCTGCTTATTTACCATCCATCTGTCTGCTTTCTAGCTTTCTACATTTTGTTATCATCTCTTGTTTTCTGTTCTGTAGGTTTCAGCTTTAAGAAAAAGCAGTGTTTTTGGTATTGAAGGCAGTCGTGTATTTAATCTTCCATTTTTATGGGAAACACTTTCTAATCCTTTCTACATGTGTGTCTGTCTGTCTGTGTTTTCTCTTTCAGAAGACAGCTGTTCTGGGCGTCCTAATCTGCAGAGCGGTGTAGACCTCTCGTCGCTCTCCTTATAGGAGTTGACAGTTGTAGTTATCTCGAAGCAGGCTGCCTTCTGTGTCCCAGCTCCAGTTCCAGAATTCTCACGGATAGCTGTGGCTGAGCTTGGGTGACTGGCAGTCCTTCCTGAGCCGTGCGCTGCCCCACCTACCTTCCCTACCTTCCCGTCCACAGTGGTCATTCCACACGCACCCTGCCCCTCTACCTGGATGCAGCCCCTGCAGCCTGAGCTCAGTCGGCACCTTCCAAGGGCTAGGGGACTGTCTCGCCAGTAGCCATTGCTGTCATTTAAGATTTCCTGGTGAGTGAGTCTGAGCTTGTGAGTTACAAGCTGTGTCCGTTACTGACTGCCGTGTCTTCAGTGTGGGCGCGCATGTAGTGGTGCTCAGCAGGTGACTGAGGGTATGTACCCAGCACAGCCAAACGGCTTGCAGAGCGTTTTCTCACCTTCCTGTAAGGATTTTGAGAGGTGATTTTTCTTGGGGTCCTCAGCCTAACGTACTCTTTGTACTCCAGTATTTTCAGAGGTCTCGTGGTTTTTATTTTTTATATGACATTATATTGGGAGGAGGAGAAGTGTTTGTGTGGTTAGTGTTTGCTAAAGATCTGCCCACCGTCTCCTCAGGCTTATTCTCTGCTTTACGGTCTCAGGGCAGGTGGTGCCTGTGTTTGTCGTGTGCTGTGTGTCGGGTCCCCTCGATGCCTAATCGGCACTGCACTGAAGCACCAGAGTGCCCGGGGGAGCCTCAGCACAGGCCGTCGGCACACTTACATCCTCCACGAGGAGAACACCTCTGTCTTCACCTCACCACCCTCTCTTATCCGAGGGCCGTTTCACATGAGGGAGGAAAGATGAGAGCGAGGTCACGGGAAGCAGGATTGTCAAATTGACTCAGAATACAAAGAAAAAAATCGTCATTAATTGCTATTCAGTTGTATTAGTGTCCTATTGCTGTTGTAAAATTATCATAAATGTAGTGGCTTAAAACAAATGTATTATTTTCCAGTTCTGAAGGTCAGAACCGTATGGACTCACAGGGCTACAGTCAGGGTGTCAATATGCAGCATCTCCTCCTGTAGGTCCTTGCAGAGAGTCCGGTTCCATGTGGTTGTAGGTTAAAGTCCTGTTTTCTTGCGCCCAAATTACTCTAATACAATACATTTAAGAGATACTACCAATCAGTGTGGAAGAGATGGACTCTTGCATAAATAACATCGCCATTTCTGTCGTTGTATACTATATATATCCCTGCAAAACTTCGTATTTGGTAGAAATGCTCGCTGGAAGTAACAGGGTTTATGGGCAAAAGTAAGTTAGGGCAGACCACTGGGGACCACATCACTAACAAAAACCGTCCTAGTCCTGGTGACATTTGCTGAAGGGGCACATTGAGTTCCTGGCCAGTGAAGATTTACCTGTGAGGAGGCTGGTGCCACGGGAGAGGGTCCTAGTTCCTGGGGTGCCCCCAGTGCACACGCCCCAAATACACCCAGCTCCACTGAACAGCATGGGGAGCAGCCTTAGCCACAGTTTGTGAGTAGTAGTGCAGGACCCCGTGTGCTAGCAAACGTGAATCGGTGCCGGTGATGACAAGATGCCATTTTCCTCCCTTTATTTAAGCGAAGGGTACATGTATTTAGCTCTCATCTGATGAGGGTGAGGTAAAATTGCTTTTGGCATTATTCATAGCACTTAGTGGTGGGAGTTTAAATTTGCAGTTGGCAATAATATTTCAAGTGTTTTAGAGCTTATGACTTTGTACAAACTATTGCAGTTCTGGGATTCTTTGAAAGAATTCATGTAAAAATATGGAGAAAGTTCTGTGTACAGATATTTGCACGGAAACGTTATTTAGTGGGAATTTATAAGTGTTTTCTCTGTCCAACAGTGGGGGATACCTCAGTAACCTTTAACTCAGTAATCCACTTGCTGGCTTATTTTTTTAGTTACCACATGTTAAAAAGATGGTAAAAGGAGCTTAGGTAGCAGGTCAGCATTGGCCTTATTGTCCAAGGACATCTTTATAGTCATTGAATTCCACTTGTGTTTGGATTCTTTTTTTTCTTTTTTAAAGATTGTATTTATTTACTTGAGAGAGAATGAGAGATGGAGAGGACGAGACGGAAGAGGGTCAGAGGGAGAAGCAGACTCCCTGCTGAGCAGGGAGCCCGATGCGGGACTCGATCCCGGGACTCCAGGACCATGACCCGAGCCGAAGGCAGTCGCTTAACCAGCTGAGCCACCCAGGCGCCCCACTTGTGTTTGGATTCTTGACAGCTAGGCACCTGTTTCAAAAAAATAAAGTTTCAAGAAGGTGGAGTCTTCTGGAATCTTGCCTTCTGACCTTTTCACAGAATCCTAGTAAGCAAAGGACTGCCTGGCACCGTCACTGCATATACCCACACATGCACACGCCCCCACACACATGCAGGTGTGTGAACACCCACATCCACAGATTCCCTGAGGGACTGCTAAGTTGGCACATATAAAGCTCGTTTATGTACTCTGCACTGTGTGTATACTTCATATACATTTAAAGCTTGTTATGTACTGTAGAAGATGTATTTCAATAACGTCTTAGAGCAGAATGGAAATAATTCTGTTCTTGGATATTCCTGACCATCTGGAGTAGCACTCACCATTGTCATTCTTTTTTTAAAGATTTTATTTATTTGATAGGGAGAGACACCGTGAGAGAGGGAACACAAACAGGGGGAGTGGGTGAGGGAGAAGCAGGCTTCCCACAGAGCAGGGAGTCCCCCGATCCCAGAATCCCGGGGTCATGACCTGAGCCCAAGGCAGACGCGTAACAACTGAGCCACCCAGGCGCCCCTCATTTGGTTATATCTTTTTAATTTCTTTTAATTTGGAGAAATCTTTGTGGTGGTTTTCTTTCTTCTCATGTGGCATTTTTGAAGAGTCCAGGCTGGTGGTTTGTAGTGTCTGGATTAGTACCTCCTGGAGTTGGGTGTAGTGCTCTTATTTTGTGCACTTCCCGTCACGTGAAAATTAGCCCCAGAGCAGTGCTTCTCAAGCAGCAGAGTGCGAGGGCTCTTGATACCAACTGTAGGCTACTTCCAGAAGTTTCTTGTTTCTGGGGGTGGCTCCAAGAATTTCTGGGGACTGCACTTTGAGAACCACTGCTCTGGGATTGAGTAAATACGGTAAATGTGTACATGTGTTGGCAGGAATGCTGGATCTGCTGCTTCTTGTATCACACCAGCAGGCAGACATCAGGTTGTCCTGTGGTGACTGGTTCTGAGTGTGAGTTCTAGCTTAAGGTGCTGATCTCTGTAGAATTTCTGCTGTTCGTAAGTTTCCATTTGCAGTTGTGAAGAATTGGATGATTCTCCAGCATCGTGACAGTTTTGTTCCCAAATGCTGCTTCCCAAATTTGTTCCCAAATCCCCCCCCCCAGGTATTAGTGGATTTTCCAAATATCTTTCTGTTACTGATTTATTTCTAAAGTTATTTTTAAAGATTTTATTTGAGAGAGAGTGAGAGAAAGAGAGCATGAGCAGGGAGAGAGTGGCAGAGGGAGAAGCAGACTCCCCGCTGAGCAGAGAGCTTGATCCCAGGACCCTGGGATCACGACCTGAGCTGTAGGCAGACGCTTAACTGGCTGAGTCACCTAGGTGCCCCTGATTTTTTTTTTTTTTTTAAGATTTATTTATTTGTTTCAGAGAGAGAGTGCAAGCATGAGTGGGGGGAAGGGAAGAGGGAGAAGCAGACTCCCCACTGAGCATGGAGCCAGAAGCAGGACTCGATCCCAGGACCCTAAGATCATGACCTGAGCTGAGGCAGACCCTTAAGCACCTGAGCCATCCAAGCGTCCCTTTCTGTTACTGATTTTTAAAAGAAATTCCTTTATGGGGCGCCTGGGTGGCTCAGTCGTTAAGCATCTGCCTTCAGCTCAGGTCATGATCTCAGGGTCCTGGCATCGAGCCCCACATCGGGCTCCCTGCTCAGCGGGGAGTCTGCTCCTCCCTCTCCCACTTCCCCTGCTTGTGTTCCCTCTCTCGCTGTGTCTCTCTCTGTGAAATAAATAAATAAAATCTTTATAAAAAAAAGAAATTCCTTTATGGTAAGAGAACATACTTTGTCTAATTTCAGTTCTTTTGAATTTGTTAGTTTGTGTTATGGCCCAGGTTGTGGTCCGTGGGGATGAGTGTTCATGGTGCACTTGATGAGAACATTCTGCCGTACAGGGTAGAGTGCCAGGGTAGGTTGGCTGACAGTGCTGACCATGTCTTTCTGTCCTTTCTGATACTGTTTCTTCCATTAATTACTGAGAGAGGAGTTACGAAGTCTTCCGGCAGTATTATGGATTTGTTTCTTTCTCCTTTTACTTACATATTTCATACTTTGTGTACTTTGAAACTGGTGGTAGGTGCATGCACATTTATGATTGTTAGAGCTTATGGGTGATTTGATCTTTTATCATTATGTAATGTTCTTCTTTATCCTGGGCGGTTCTTTCATTTTATTTTTTTGATGTCTTCTTTGTCTTATAGTAGCTACTTTTTTTCCTTTGAACGAGTGTTTGTATCATATCTTCTTCCATCTTTTTACTTTTAATCTTTTAACATTATATGCCATTATATTTCAAGTATTTTTATTTTTTTGTAGGTAGTGATTTTTGTCCTCCAGGTGACATTTGGTGACATCTGGACACATTTTTATTGTCCCGACTGGGGGAATGCTGCTCCTGGCATCAAATGGGTAGTGGCCTGGTTTGCTGGTGAACGCTCCACAGTGCCCAGGACAGCTCCATCAACAGAATTCTGAGACCCAAAATGTTAATGGTACCGCTGTTGAGAAGCTCCACGCTAAGGATGGCAATATACATAGCTAACTTTTCACTGTTCGTATTTTACACTTAATGTAAGCTATGGAATCGCCTGCTTCTTACAGGATGGCCGCCATAGCCGTTCACATCTTTCTACACTGAAAACTTCACCAGATGATGTGACAGCTTTTGCTTTCAATAGTCATACGCGTTTTAAAGAATTTTGTGTTCTTTCTTTCCAGAAATCCAAGTTTCCTGATGGTATCATTTTTCTTCGTCTTGAAACTTTCTTTAGCTTTCTTTTGTATGAGGTCAGATGGTAACATACCCTCCAAGTTTTATCTTTCATCTGAGAATGTTTTTGTTCTGCCTTCATTCCTGGAGGATCTTTTTGCTGGATATAGAATTCTGGGTTGAGCCTTTTTCCCTTTCAGCACTTAGACATGGAGTTTCTGTCCTCTGGCCTCATCTCTCTCCACGAGAAGTCCATGGGCATTTGAATTGATGGGCTTCTCCATGTAATGAGTTGTTTTCTTCTGGCTCCTTCCAAGAATTTTTCCTTCATCTTTGCTTCGAGTAGTTTGATGAGTGTGCTTTTTGTGATTTCCTTTGACTTTATCCTGTTTCAGCTTGCTGTTGTCTTTAAGTAGATTGTAGTATTGTCTGGCCCTCATTTATGCTGTCGTTGTGGGCTTGGTTGGTTTTATTTGTCTTGTATAAAGTCTGTGGACTTCAGAGGGTGCGAGGGAAAATTTCAGTTTCAGTGACTACTATCATGTCCCGGGGACACACAGGCCTGTGCTCTGATTTTTACAATTGAGGTGAATACCTACCACAGAGGTTTGATGTAAAATCAAATAAGATAGCATTCGTGGGCTCTGCATTCTACTTTCTGATGAATTCTTGGTTCTCAAAGTAAGCTTTTAGTTTTAAAATGTACATATGTCTGTGATTGAGGAGAGATAAAATGGGAACTTGATACAGTAGGCTGCCTGTTTTTGGAATCAGAAGAGGATTATTGAACTCTGAAAGGGATGCTGGTCGTGGAGGAAATTACTTCCTTGAATAGAAAATTCAGAAAAGGGAATAACAGAGACAGAGAGTAAGTGTAAGTGGGACATAGCATCCTTGCTGCGTATATCAAATCTGACAACAAACCAAGGGACCGTGTTCCCACCTTTCAAAAGAAGATACTTCCATAGTTCAAAAGTCACTTCCACGACTTTGATTGGTGAATGTAAAGTTGGGCACATTTTACATCCAATCGATCTGTAGCAGAGTATTTAGATATGACCTGGAAGTATACATTTTTTGCTAATATTTCGGGTGATTGTTTTTATATTCCTGAATTGAACACCACGAGTGGGTGGTACTGTTGAGCCGACTGTTCACACCAGTGGCTTTGTGGAGGGCTCCCCTTCTAGCGTGGTCATGTTCGCTTCCTTGGGCAGCCTGTTCCTTTCCTTCTGACCCTGGCTAAATACATTTTTTGTAAAGGAAAGTAGCATCCCTTATTTATAATGGTTTGCCTCCGCTGTAGACAGCTTAGTTTGAAGAAAAAAGAAAAATGTGGTTAGTGGAATGGGACCAGCTCTTGTCTTAAATAATACCCTTACTGGTGACAGAAGGCTGCTTGGCCTGCCTCAGCATTCTCTTCTTACCTCTGACCAGGTACCAGCTGGAAGATGAGTCTGCCCATTTGGATGAAATGCCATTAATGATGTCTGAAGAAGGCTTCGAGAATGATGAAAGTGATTACCACACGTTACCACGAGCTAGGATCACACAGAGAAGAAGAGGACTAGAGTGGTTTGTCTGTGGAGGATGGAAGTTCCTCTGCACCAGGTTTGTGATCTCTTGCTGCCTAATTTCCTATGCTCTCAGGTATACAGTTAAGGTATTTAGAAGCTCGGCTCCTAACATACTTATTTTTATATCAAATAAAGAAGACACTCTCAATGAAATGACATAACGGAAAGTGTTAAACATTAGTCAAAACCAAACATTGCTAATCAGAAAAGGACAGAATGCCAAGTTCACTTTCTTTTTTTAAAGATTGTATTTATTTATTGGTCAGAGGGATACAGAGAGCACAAGCAGGGGGAGCGGCAGAGGGACAAGCAGACTCCCCGCTGAGCAAGGAGCCTGATGTGGGGCTCGATCCCAGGACCCTGGGATCATGACCTTGAGCTGAAGGCAGACGCTTAATTGACGGAACCACCCAGGCGTCCTCATGTTCACTTTTTTTATGCGACGTTTAAATGTTTAGGAAATGGAGAAAGACTAGTGGTTTTGTATTGATTGCATGGTAGAGTCAATTCTGGTCACTGTGTCAGCATTTGTAAACCGTGCTCTCTTCCATCTTCGGTCCTGCTCTCATCCAGGAAGGCAGGTAGGGGCCTGGAAAATGCAGTTTAATAATACTGTAACTCTGCGTATTATGGGCCTGTAAAATGCAGTTTAATAATACTGGAACTCTGTGTATTATTTGACTCAAATGCTTTGACTTGGAAGAAGATTCTTCAGTAAATTTAACCAGAAAGAAACAAAGTTAAGACCTGCTCATATTTAAACAAGTTCACTAGTGGTTAAGATAAACTTCATCAGCTGTGCTCACCCTTGACTTTAGAGTTTGGTCTGTGAAACTACACTCTGTGTCTAGGACACTTGGCCATTGACTGTCCTCCAGCCCTAGGGACAGGTAGAGCAAGATTTCAGCTGACTGATGCCAACATAACTTGAGTGGGGTATGTCGAATAAATTACTGCTTTGATAGTCTTTCTGCTCTTTAAAGTTTGTGGTCAGTGCCTTTCTTTTTTTTTTTTTTATTTTTTATTTTTATTTATTTATTTGAGAGAGAGAATGAGATAGAGAGCATGAGAGGGGGTAGGGTCCGAGGGAGAAGCAGACTCACCGCTGAGCAGGGAGCCCGATGCGGGACTCGATCCCGGGACTCCAGGATCATGACCTGAGCCGAAGGCAGTTGCTTAACCAACTGAGCCACCCAGGCGCCCCGGTCAGTGCCTTTCTTAACCATCATGAACTTAGATCCCTTTGACCATAAAAGAGATACAAGTCATTGTAGAAAGATATCTTATTTATCATCCTCATTATCTCTTTAGAAGTTTGTAAAAAGATGTTTTTACAACCAGTTTGATTTTGGGGTCGGCTCACATAGTGGTATTCAAACAGTGGTGTGTGGACTCCCAAGGACTCTGAGGAATCCCTCAAAGAGATCGACCATGCAGAATCGGGAAGTGAGCCTGAGCAGGATTTAGGCTTATCACCCCCTCTCAGCTTCCAATTAGTGTCTGTCTTTATCTTTCCTGTATATTGTAAGCTTTTCATATGAAGAAGGAATTTCATGGCTAAACAAGGTTTCAGAAATCACTGACTTGTGTTACTAATTTTTAATGAGTGAGACAGTTTTTTCACAAAACATTTTCTAGGTTAAATAGCCAATATTCCTGGAGTATTCTTTGGGGGTACTTAACCTTGTCTAGACTTAATTCCTTTTAACAGTTGCAGGGCTATGCAGAATTGTTTTTTCTTGTGTCCCTTGTGATGCTTTGTGCTTTTCAAGGGGTTTATCTACTTTCAAATACATAAATTCCTGTAATAGAAAATGTACGAGGTTCTGGAGGGATGTCACATTTTATTATTCCTGATATTGTTCATTTATCTCTCCCTTTTCCCTGTTAATCTTGATAGGAGGTTATCAGTTCTTTTCAAAGAGCCAAACTTCTGGTGTTGTCTTTGCTTTTGAAATTTTAAGCTTTTATCATGAAATAAATCCAGACTTGAAATAAATTCACTTTTATCTTGAAATAAATCCAAACTTATAGAAAAGTTGCAAGAATTCCTCCTATGCCCTTTGCCTAAGATCACTAATGTTTAATCTTTTGCCACATTTATTGACCATTCTCTTTATATCTCACTGTTATTTTCAGAGTGATTTCAGACGAGGTTGCTTGTTACTTCACTCCTCTTTGATCTTAGTGTTCAGTGCATGTTTCTTAGGAAGAGGCTATTTTCGTACATGGCCAGCAGGCCGTTGCCACGTTCAGGAGATTTTGCTCTGACACAGCTCTGTCTCCTGCCCACAGAGCACCCTTCCTCTCTAGGCTGGCCTGGCATTTAGGTGGCCATCTCCATGAGCCATCTCCATGAATCTGGAGCCACTCTTGCCCTAACTTTGTCTTGCATTCCATTGATGTTTATGGGAACTACACAACAGGTATTTTATAGAACATTTCAGATTTTGGTCTGTCTGAGGTCTCCTCGCCATTAGATTCAGGTTAAACATTCTCTGGGACACTGTATGAGTGACACTGTGTCCCTCTTAGGATGTCTGCTTCCTGTGTCATTGAAGTCTGGTCTGCCCTTAATTTTTTTCATACTGAGTTTAACTTGCCTTTCTTTTTCTGGCTTCGTTAGATGGATTCTCAGGTCACCAGCATTGTACTTTTTTCTTTTTTAAAAATAGATGCATTTCAGTTTTGACACATGGTATTATTACTACTATTTAGTTCAAAATATTTTGATTTACATTGCCATTTCTGCTTTAGTTGATGTTCAATTTAGAACCATGCTGATTAATTTCCAGTCAGGAATTTTCCTGATTATCTTTTTGTAATTGACTGTTATCTTTTTTTTTTTTTAAAGATTTTATTTTTTATTTGAGAGAGAGAAAGTGAGAGCAAGAGAGAGAGAGCACAAGCAGTGGGAGAGGGGCAGAGGGAGAGGGAGAAGCAGACTCCCTGCTGAGCTGGGAGACTGGAGACACTGGGGCTGGATCCCAGGGTCCTGAGATCATGATCTGAGTTGAAGTCAGACGGTTCATGGACTGAGCCACCCGGGTGCCATGTGATCGACTTTATCTTAATTCCACTGTGGCCCGAGAACATACTTGGGATTTTTTTCTTTCAGTCTCTGTAATGTGTTGAGACTTACTTTATGATTCATCGTATATGGGCAGTGTTAGTGAATTTTCTGTGTGTATTTGAAAAGAATTTGTACTTTTTTGTTGACTGTGTTGCTCTGTGTTGCTTTTTTTTCTTAGAAAGATTTTATCCATTTATTTGATTAATTTGTTAATAGTCTTGTTTGAATCTTCTGTATTCATATTCGAAGTTTACTTATCAGTTACTGAGAAAGTTGTGTGAGTCTCAACATCTTTGAGGATGTGTCTACTGCTTTAAATTATGTCAGTTTTGCTTTATATATTTTAGAGTATGTTATTAGATGATGCGAGTGTAGGGTTACTAACTTACTGTTGGATTGATCTTTATCTGATAATATTTCTTCTATGTGGGCTCATAATGTCTATCTTCAATAAAATGATACCAGCTTTCTTTATTTTTATTTCGTTAATTCCAGTTAGTTGACATACGGCGTTATGTTAGCTTCAGGTTTCCATACGTCACCCTGTGCTTAACACAAGTGCCCTCCTTCATCCCCTTCACCTGTGTCCCTCCCCCACCCACCTCCCTCTGGTGAGCGTCAGTCTGTTCTCTGTTATTAAGACTTGTTTCTGGGTTTGTCTCTCTCTTTTGCTCTCTCTCTCTCTCCCAGCTGTCTTTGATTAGTATTTGCATGGTATATAATTTTCATCCTTTTACTTTGTTTTATTTAAAAAAAAAAAACTTTTCTGGGGGCGCCTGGGTGGCTCGGTTGGTTAAGCATCTGCTTTCAGCTCATGTCATGATCCCAGGGTTCTGGGATCCAGTCCCACATCAGGAGCCTGCTTCTCCCTTCCCCGTGCCCCTCTCCCCTGCTCATGCTCTCTCACTCCCCCCTCTCTCTCAATAAATAAAATCTTAAAAAAAAAAAACCTTTTCTTTTGAAATAATTATAGCTTTACAGGAAATTGCAAACTTAGTATAGAGGGGTCCTGCTTATCCTTCACCCAGTTCCCGCCAGTGGTTGCATCTTTCTTTTTTTTTTTTTTTTTTTAAAGATTTTATCCATTTGAGAGCGAAAGAGTGAGCCTGAGGTGGGGAGGGGCCGAGGGAGAGGGAGAAGCAGGCTCCCTGCTGAGCAGGGAGCCCCAGGTGCGACTGGATCACAGGACCCTGAGCCAAAGGCAGCTGCTTAACTGACTGAGCCACCCAGGCGCCCCCCAATGGTTGCATCGAACCAGAAAGTTGATGCTGGTATAAACTGTGTATAGTTCACTACGTTTTACTACATGTGTAGGTCTGTGTAACCACCACTGCAGTAAAGATACAGAACTGTCCCATTACCGCAGGTGTCTCCTATCTGCTGCCTTCTATAGTCATGTTCTCTCTCCTACCCCAGGCTCTAGCCTCTGGCAACCACTAATCCGTCTCTATTTCTATAATATTAATTTTCAGAATGTCAAATAAGTGAAACCATTCAATTTGTGATTTTTGGAGATTGGCCTACTCCAGTCAACACAGGGCCCTTGATAACCACTCACGTAGTTGTATCGATAGTTTTTCCTTTTAATTGCTGACTGGCATTCCAGGGGATGGATGAATGTTTGTTTAAGCATTCACCTACGATAGGACATTTAGATTGTTTCAAGTTTTTGGATGTTCCAAATAAAGCTGCTATGAATCATCATGTACAGGTTTTTTTTTTTTTGTATGGACATAAGTTTTCCTTTCTCTGGGCTAAATGCTCAGGAGTGCGGTTGCTGGGTTGCATAGTAAGGATATATTTAGTTTTTTATGAAAGTGCTGAACTGTTTCCCGGAGTGGTTGTACCATTTCACATTCCCACCAGCAGTGAAGGAGAGATTCAGTATCTCCTTGTCAACCTTGTTGTCACTGTTTTTTATTTTAGCTGTTAGAATGTGTGTTTACTGATAGCTCATTGTGGCCTCAGGTTGTTTCCATTTTCTAAAGGCCTAGTGAGGTTGACTGTCTTATTTGCCATAGGCATGTCCTCTTCAGTAAATGTGTCTGTAGGTCCATTCTATTTTCTTCTTGGTTTGGTTTTTTTTCTGGTGAAGTTTTAAGAGTTCTTTATATATTTCACTTCTGAGTCTGCGGTTATGTGGGTAGTTTGCAAATATTTTCTTCCATTCTGGAGCTTGTCTTTTCATCCTCTGAGTTTTTCCACAGATCCAAAGTCTTTCATTTTGATGAAGTCCAACTGTTTGTTTTTTTTCTTTTGAGCACTGCACTTTGATTGTCACGTCTAAGAACTCTTCACCTAGCCCTGTGTCTCAAAGATTTTCTTCTGTAAGTTTTATAGTTTAACATTATTTAGATCCTTTTTGAGTTATTTTTGTGCAAGGTGGGATGTTTTGGTTGAGATTTATTTTTTGCCTATGTATATCCAAATGCTCCAGCACCATTGTTGAATTGCTTTTATGCCTGTGTCTCTGGTCAGTTGGCTGCACACGAGTGGGGCTTGTTGCCTGTATTGTCCCTTCGTCTGCCCTGCTAGTGCTACCCAGTCTGGAGAACTGTCTCTTTATCTAAGTCTTCAAATGGGGTAGGTTGATTCCTTGTGTTTTATTCTTTTTCAAGATTTTCTTAACCATCTAGCTATTAGGCCTTTCCATAGACATTTCAGAATAATCTAGCCCAGTCTGTAAAATCTTTTCAGGGATTTTGATAGGAATTATCTTTTACCTGTATATTAACTTGGGGGAAATGACATGTTTACTGTGTTGAATCGTCTAGATCACCGTTTACCTGTCTCCATTTATTGAGAACTCTGACCTTTTTATCAGCATTTTGTAGTTTTCAGTACACCGGTCTTATATATGTTAGATTTATTCCTAAGTATTTCGTTTTTTTTTTTATTTTCTTTTTCCTTCTTCATGTTTGTAACTGGTATTTTAAATTTTGGTTTCCACATGTTCATTGCTGGTGTATAGAACTAGAGTTGGATTTTGTGTTTGTCTTGTATCCTATAGCCTTGCTAAACTTACTGTTAGTGCCAAGAGTGTTTGTGTAGATTCCGTGTAATTTTCTACTTGGACAATCCTGTCATCTGCTAACAGTTTTATGTCTTTGTTTTATAGCCTGTATGCCTTTTCTTTTCTTTTTTTGCCTTATGGGTCTGTCTGGAACATACAGTATTATATGGAATAGCAGTGGTGAGTGTACCTTCTTGCTCCTTGTTCATAGTCCTAGAAAGCTTTCAGTATTTCACCATTCAGTATGATGTGAGCGATGGATTTTGTTTTTGTTTTTTTATCCTAGATTGCTCATCTAAAACTATTGACAGTTTTCTTAATTAAAATCTATCTTGTATTGGGTTAGTGTTCATACAGACAATCCTGTCAGATTCAGAGGCAGGATCTGGAGATGTAGGTTTCAGTGTCCTGTCATCATTGGGATTAAGGGAAGCCACACAGAAGGATGACGTTTCTGAAAACGTCAGGGGACATGTGGTGTAGGTCTTTGAAAAATAAAGGAAAGGGACACCTTGGGGGAGAAAGACAGTTTTGGGAAGGAAGACTACTGTCCATCCTTTTAGGCAGGGGGAGGGGTAGGAGTGGAAGAGTGAAGTGGTGGTGGAGAGGATGACTTTTACCCGTAGTTGGGAACGTGGGGTCATTTGAGTGGGGAGGCGACCGGGATTCAGATGAGGACTGAGAACGTGGGAGAATCGGTCGTGCTTTGGTGGAGAGATCAGTCACCAACAACGGAAGGTCAGTAGCGCATTTGTACGGAATCCAGTGTCATGTTAGGACTGTCTGTCCGTGAGAGAGCCTGACCTGTCGCAGACTTGGCAGTGGAAGTGTGGCTGTGGGAGCTGGGAGTGGGGGGTGCCCAGGGCTGTGAACCGAGGAAAGAGCTTGCAGCAGAGGAATCTGGGTGGAGCCGCCATTAGAAGTCATCTTTTCATGGCTGTGGTGTGCAGCTCACAGCTGTGTGTCCTCCACGCGCGCAGGGCGCAGGGACGAGTGGGAGCCGTCCTGCTGGTGCTCTTCTCCGTGGTACGCACCTTCTTCGGGAGCTGGGCGTCCATGCTCAGCACTGTCTACAGCCAAGAACTGGAAAAGTCCCTCTTGTGATGGTCTGGGGCCAAGCCAGAAACTGAACCAAGGTCTCCTTTGACAAACCAAAGCCCTTGCTCTTTGCTCTGTGGCCTGGGAAGAGTGCTAGGGTGAGGAGTTGTGCTCCCAAGAAGACTAATCCTGACTGGTGTCTGTAAGTGGATGAAGGCCGGTCTCGCCATCCTAAGGGGAACCCGGCATGAGGATCGCTGGAGCCGAGGAGGCTGAGAACCTGTATCTGTGTGCGTGGAGAATCACTGAATGAATGCTACAGGAGCCGTCAGAGATGGCTGAAAACACAGAGGAAGTGGGCGTGGGTACTGACAGGCACAAACTCTGAGGACACGGACCGTTTAATGTTAATGGTGTGGACTCTAAAATTAGGGGGCTTGTGTGCTATGGAAGTGGTACTTAATCCGTGCTCCCAAAGAGTTGCCAACAATTACGGACTTTTAATGTAAGGAGTCTTTTCATAGTGTTGAAAACATTGTTGAATTTATTTTTTGAAGGTTTTATTTATTTAAGTAATCCCCACACTCAACATGGATCTTGAACTCACGATCCCGAGATCAAGAATCACACGCTTTTCTGACTGAGCCAGCCAGATGCCCCCATTGTGGAATTAATTATGTTTGGTCTTTTATAGCACTTTGTTTTTACCAAATGGAACATAGACAAATTTTGGATTTTATTTGTAATATGTTACCTTTTTTAAAGGAAAATGTTAATATTCCAGATGTACATGTTAGCAAAACACCCATGTTTGGGGGACATTAAAACAATAAAACATAATAGATGTGTATATAAACTCTTTATCTCTGTAAGTGGTGATCGTGTAGAAAACACTAACTGAACCGTGTTGGTGGGTTCTAATCAGTCTGTATGGCACTGACGTGTGTCTTTTTTGCTGTACGGAATAAGCAGTGATCCGGGATATTGTCAGCGCGCTTCTTGTTCAGTGCTATCTGCCATACTGAGAAATTACTGTTTAAATTAAAAACTGCACCTTGGGTGCCTGGGTGGCTCAGTCGGTTAAGCGTCTGCCTTCGGCTCAGGTCATGGTCCCAGGGTCCTGGGATCGAGTCCTGCATCGGGCTCCCTGCTCGGCGGGGAGTCTGCTTCTCCCTCTGACCCTCCCCCCTCCCATGCTCTCTCTCAATCTTTCTCTCTCAAATAAATAAATAAAATCTTTAAAAATAAATAAATAAAAACTGCACCTTACACAACAAAATTGTACATCTAACAACTTAGATTAGTTTTATTTTCTTAATTTCTTACAGATTTTTATTTTTGAGTATTCCTTTTTTCCCCCTAAATGTTAGGCATTATAAAATACGATGTTTATTAACATTATTAGGTGTTGGATCAATGAGTAGGAGATACATAAAATTACTTAGTTTAATTGCAGGAGGAAATGTTGGTGAATATTGCAATAAAGGTAGGTAGCAAATAACAATAATGAGTTGTAAGTATTTCAGTGTATTTCTGTTTGTAGACTCCGACTAGTGAGGCTTATTTTAAAATTATTCTTCCTAGTTTTAGCAACTGAGTGGGCTTTAATTTCTTCATGGCTTAAAAACTGCTTTCTCATTTTTATTATTTGGTAAAACTTCCAGCTCTGACACATTGAAATTTTACTGTAATCTGCCCTCTAAAACTTGGACTGTCCTTCCTGTGAGTTCCTGTGATGCACGTCGATACGCTAGTTCTCTGGGGCTGGTGGTGGTGTCTTTCTCATGAGACTTACATTTCACTTCTTACCAAAAGTCACTCTGTCCCTTAGGAAAGTGGAGCCACTGAGGGCATTTTCATAGGAATAGTGGGGTGGATAGGTGGGGCGGGGGCGGGGGCGGGATGTCAGATACCGGAACTGTTCCTGTTCTTAGTGGGTCTCTACACTTTCAGGGAATCTGCAGCACATGTGCAGTGCAGAAGCATAGGGAGATGCTAATCTTTTAAGAAGATAGTAGGCTGTGCTGCTCTTGGTAACCATGGGTACCTGTTGGATATCATAAGTGTCTAAATTTGGTTGTGTTGGGAAGAAGGCTCTCTGAAGTTTGGGAGTTATATAACTATGGCTAGTTAAAGCTTTAGGAGACAGGATCTCGGTATATTAAAGATACTTTATTTAATATGAGAGTATTACTTTGATTATAGAGGCCTTTGTGAAAAGCTGCTAATCCTACAATGTTGTAAGGAAGAGTACACTTTGTGCAATATTGGATTTAGTGTCACTTTGCCTTGATGATGGCAGGTGACTTATATATAAATGGGGAGTGTCCCCTGAGTGATCACACATTTAGAAAATGCTCCCGTCTGCGTGGAGGTATTATCAGCTGTGGCTCCTGGTTATTTTCTCCCACCGTCTCTGAGGTTCTCCCTTTCCGTATCAGTATTGAGCAGTATATTTTACTAAAAAATTGTCCATAATTTTATTTTCCTGCTTAGCTCTACAACTTAGTAAGGCTTACATTTACTTTTTGGGTTACAGATTTTGTTTTGTTTTGTTTTAAATGTTTGGTGTTTATGCCCTTTACTCTTTGCATTCAAGTCACCTGTCTTCCTTTCTGGTCCTGCTTTCTGTCTGCATCATCCAGTGGCAATTCTGGTGGTGCTCCAGGCTTGTAAAACCTCAAGCGTTGTATTCATTTAATTTTGTGAAATAGCGTGTGATTTGATTATGGCTAACGACAACTTGCTTCTGTGCTTGCATAAGGAAATGATTAGTAATAACACTTTTGTTTCTTGATAGTTCTTAGTAGCAAAGTGTTACAAATAGTTGAGTTACATCTCGGAAGTCTGGGGATCTTGGGTTTTTTTTCCCTCTACCAGGTTGTAGAGAAAAAAATTAGTAAAGTGTTGAGTTATATGTGTTTTTAGCCCCTGGTATTTAATTTAGAGTTTATAGCGTGGAAGGCTTTGGAACTTCGTGGGTCGTCGGTTGCAGGTACAGCACACAGTGTGTTGTGTTGAGGTTTTTCTTCTGGCTGTGGTCTGCAGCGTTCATGTGACGCACACAGTGGTTTTGCATTTCTAGAGCCTTTTGCCGTAAACTCGGTAAAATCCACGTTTCCTAAATTTTGTATTTATTTTTCACACACTTAATTTTGCCTGTCTTCTATTTCATCTTAGATTTGTCTGACTTGTGTACATTAAACTGTCATATTAGGCAGTTAGGTGTTTTAGAAGAAGAATTCGTATTTGAATACATCGCTGGAGGATTTTCGCCGTCATTGCAGTGCTGAAGGCTTGTGTCTCATCTGCTGGACCTGCTGCGCTCTGCTTCCCACGGGCAGCCCTGCCCCTGACACTCCCGTGACGTGGGAATGGTCCAGATCTGTGGTGTCCACTGTGGGAGCCGGTGGCCAGGACGGCTCTCGAGCCCTTGAAATGTGGCTAATGTGACCGAGGAACTGGGCTTTTTATTGCACTTCATGTGAATTCGTAGGAAAATAGTCACGTGCGGCCAGTGGACGCTTCGCTGGGCAGCGCAGGCGCGGACCCTTGTTGTGCCAGAAGGAGAGTTGGAGCCGGCGGAGTGTGACTCAGGGCGGCTGCGCGGTGCCGGCCGCCCCCCGCGGTGCGCCCCGCCCCCCAGCGCGCTCCGTCCCGTCACCCGCGCTCTCGCGCACGCGCACGCAGCCCCTCGAGCTGCTGGGCGCTCCTGTGGCGTCTGTTCCCTGCGTTTGCCACGTTCTGACGGGCCCGGCCTGCCGTGGGGCGGCGTGAGCACTGCGCTGACGGGCAGCGCGCAGTCGGGCTCCGCTCTCCGCTCTGCCCCCGCCTGGTTGTCTCGTCTCAGAGAAATCATGTACCTTTCCGGCCTCCCGCTCCCGCCTGTGTAAAATGTGTGAGTCTCCCGTCGCTGTGGTGCCGCCGCAGGTGTCGGACTGATTACATCCCGAGGAGGGCAGAGCCCCTCCGAGCTCGCACGGCGTGTCTGTCTGGTGCAGCGGGACCGGAGGTGTTCGCGCCTCAGGAGAGCATGTTGTGTGCAACTAGTAAGAGGTTGGCGATTCAGAGCTGCCGCCGGGAAGGACTGGGGAAGGCCCCTGGAGCGCTGGGCTGTGCGGGCTGGTGCTGCGGGGAGGGGTGGGTGTGGGGCCGCGAGGTCTGCCGGTGGCCAGGGGAGTCGTGCTGGAGGGAAGAAGCCTCGTTAGAAGCCTGACCTTGGTGCAGGCCACGTGGTGAAAGCGACAGGAGGTGAGAAAGAGTGATTTGAAGCAGATTATATTGTATTTGAAGCCTTACTTAAGGTTTTGTTTCATTCAAGCATGAGCAAGATCACGTATCCCTGATATTTTACTGAAATCTACTTAACCCTCCCCGGCCGCCAACAAAAGGCAGTAAAGGCGGGAATACGTACTGTGGCAATCTTAAATCGCTTTAACAATATCCTGGTTTGTAACTGCTGGGATTTAAAAGTATCCTTTATGTGTGGAGGATGCTATCTGTTCTTAAAAGTTGAAGTGGGATGGGTCCTAGGGGGTGGTTTAGAACCGACCTGCTTGGCTGTGCCCCTGGCACTCAGGGTTGCCATCCCAAGGGAGCTCCTCAAGGTAGCAGTGCTCCCAGTCCTGCAGGCGGGCGAGAGGTGGATGCCCACACCTGGAGGGCACACTCCTGTCCTTCCGGACTGAAGATTTTCTGTGCACAGCTAAGAAATAGGCAGAGATTCAGTAGAGATACACCGATTTCAGTTTATAGGATGCCACCGTGGGTGCTATCCAAAGTAAGGCGACTTCTGAAGATTGTGTCAGTGTGATTGGAGTAAAGGGCTAGTGCGCCCTCCCCACCTGCCGTGGAAGACATGCAGTGATTTCAAGATGGAAGTCCTGACATGCCAACTTCATTTTATGATCACACCTCCTGAGACTGACATTGTCACACAAAATTTCATGTTAATTTTTCAGCTGAGTCTGTCACAGAGTGAAGTTCAGAGCTTCTGCCTTTTGCTGCTGGCTTGCTGGTGTAGCCCAGACTACACCTAGAAGATACAGTTCAACAACCTGCCTTCATAAGCCATTCTAGGTCTCCTTCTGCAGTTTGGAGATTTGAGCAAAGCCAAACTGTTAATGCTGAAGTTTAAATTCACGATTCTTATTTTATGCTTAGTTTAGGCGATTTTGATACCTTTTCACCATTTTCTTAAGTATTTTGGGAAAAGTTTATTCTCTCTATCCAAACATAATGGTTTGGATGTCCAGGAAGTGGAAGTGTTTGTGCTGCTGGAGTCCTGACACTATGGCACATGGACGGACTGGAAGATAGCTTTAGCCCTATCCCCTTAAACATCAGTGTTCTTTCCCAATATTGAATGGAGCCGTAAGTCTTCATTTTATATGAATGCTACTAAAATAGTCCTCTTTAAGAGAGGAAAAGAGTGATTACATGAGAGAGTTGATGTCCGAGGACCTTTGTCATCGGATCACTGAGCGGTGTATTGAGAATTGCAAACGACACGGCTCTCCTTTTCTCCTCATAGAAGAGCATTGATTGCTTCAGAAACTTAACGGTTTTGTCAGTAAGAGGGTCTAAACAGGGAAGATCATTTCCCTGAGGTTCTAGAAGTCATTATGCACTCATACAAGTCTCTTTCAGTGTTTTACGTCAAAGTTATTTCAGTATAACCTATTTGAAGATAACCTTTACAGATTAACATTAGATATGCTTTCGGTGTCTGGTAAATACAGAAACAATCAGTATTGGCTCTAAATATGTAGCATTAATTTAAACATTTTTTAAAAAGCATATATAACGAGTGTCTTTTGTTTCTTGCACTTGCTGTGATTGGCTGATAAATATTTGTCAAAGAAAGAGAAGCTCGCACGGTGTGGCTTGGATATCCTGAAAAGTGTGAAGAAAAGCATCCCAGAAATTCTATAAAAAATCAAAAATACAATGTATTTACCCTTATACCTGGGGTAAGACTATTACATTCTTAAGAATGGGTTTCATATCAGAGATTCCTGGCTCCTTTTGTTTTCACTGTTTTTTTTTTTTTTTAATTTTTTTTCCCGTTAATCGTGTCCTGTCCAAATCAGTGACCTTTTGCTTTTGAACCATTCATGTTTCAAGTAGTTGTTAAATAATTCATGCGCACTTTAATGGGTACATCATGAAGTTCAATGTGAGAAAATTTATAGTTTGACTTCAGTCCTAGATAAATATATTTATATTATTGTAGAAATAATCAAGCCTAAATTAAATTAACAGAAAATAAGTCCTAAGTTTTGTTTGCAGGTGAAGTGGAATGTTAAGTTTAAAGCCTGCCAAGGAACTTCATGATGAAAGTAAAATAATTTTTTATACAAACGTAACTCAGTAACAAAATATCTATAAGCATTGATAGATAATAGTTTCTACTTCACATTATAAATTTCAAGCCATGTTATGTTGTTATATCATTAGTTATCTTTAATTAGGTATTATGCTAGGTGTAAATAATGAAGTTTAAATATTTCATTACTTTTTTTGTTGCTAGTGGTATTTTTGGCTTAAGTTACAAAACTGAGTATGTATTTATGATGATTGACTAATTTTTGGTTTTTGTACATTTCCTATTTTTATAGACCAATTTATTCGTCTTTCTAAAGGCAAAAGGAAGCTGGTACTGGTTATATTTCTATATCAAAGTTTCTGACACATTCTAGTTATTTGCTCTTATGCTCTCTACAAGAAAATGTTTTGGTAAAGTGAAATAAAGCTGTTTTATTTTTCATGTTTTAATTTAAATAATCATGCTGATTTTATACTGGGCATTGATTGCCCCTCAGCACCCTCCCCCATCCATCTAATAGTTGGTGAATGCTTCATATCTAATTAACTCTTTAGTAAAACACACAAAACTACTATCTCCGTCATTAAAAGACAGCTCTTTTGTCAGGACGATAAAATGTAAGCTGTCTTTCAGGGAGATAAATATTCTCATCTTTCTTGAATGAAGTTACTGTTTTCTTTAAATTTTAAATACTCGCAGATTGGCGAAGCCTTGTACGTTTTCCTAAAGGTCACAAAGTTCATTCAGTAGACAACAGAGTATTGATTACAGTGGCTTAAAGCCCACAGTGCAGCCTCACTCTGACCAGAGCAAATCCCTGCAGCCCACCAGGATGGGCTGTGTCCTGAGAGCACCTGTTGGTGTGGCTGCACCACTGTTACCGTGTGAATTCTCGTTCTTAGATTGTCTCTTAAATTAGGCTTTTCATCTAAAACGTAGTATTTTAGAAACATTTGGTAATTGCACAGTAGGAATTCTATGCCATTTTTAGCACAAATGGCAATTTTTGAATTGCTAATAGATATAATTTATGCTACCTGAGATTTTAAAGAAATCACTGAGGAGAAAGAGCTTTCTTTCCTGCTGAGATTAATTTCTGAAATGACTCAAAACATCTTTAGACACCAATTGAATATGATTATGAATAGAAACGTGTTATCATTGTAGCTGATTTTTGAGTTGCACAAACAGCTGTATGGTAATGTAGAAAACTTCATTATATAAAAACTGTGGTTCCAGACTCTTTAAGTCAACAATAAGTATTTAACCCATTGCTCTGCTCTTGTTAACATTTCCATACCCTCCAAGTTGCATATAAAATGGCATCCAAAGAGATTTTGATTTGGAAGTTGCAAGGTTGTAAGTTTAATTGCAGTGATAGTGTGCCATTTGAATTATTCTCATCTATAAACATGAAATTTGTTCCATTTTGATTTTCAATTTAAATTTAATAATTTGAGAATTTGTAAATAGAAGTCTATTAATATACTGGCTCTTGGGTTTTCTTCCTTAAAAATAACTCTATTTGAATTAAAAAACAAAAACAAAGTTGCAGGATTTGCATTCCTAAAATTTTGTTGAAGGATACTTCTTTTGTATTTGAAAATATTATTGCAGATCAACTGCCAAGAGATTATAAAGAATATATAGGTCGCTGCCTTCCTGAATTGGTGTGCAATTCACATACTTTTTTATGTCATTATTTCTTACACTTCGAGAGAAGTAAATAGAGGAGATTAAGACAGTTTTTGTGAAGTCAAATTGTGTATGTTTTGCTTGTTCGCTCAGTTATTTTAAAGCTACCCAGATGTTCGTGTTCAGAAACGTGGCTATTATATTTTATTTTTTACCGTTTCATAAATATAAGGTTAATAGAACTTTCCCATTGTAAGAGTTTCTGAGTTATCAAGATACACATTTGTGTGTATATAAATAATGTATTTATTGACTTACATTGGGAAGATTTCGCTATCTCATTTGCTTTGATATACATACAGAGATTTACAGAAGAGTGTGCAAAACTGGAAATTGTATACAAGAAACTAAAAACTTTTAGAGGATGCTTTTAACATAATTGGAAGTTCTAATTGTTTTTTCAGTTTATTTTAAATATAATTTTAAATAAATATATATGTAATTTAGTTATTGGAAAGCCAGTGTCAGAATTACTTAATTTACTGTAACTGAGGGCATATTGTCACTGTTTGATGGAAATATAGTTAGCTATTGTGCTGATTTAATTATTTAATTGAAGTTTTAAAGGTTATCCTTGGAGAGATTGTGTTAATTTTTTCTTTTCCTTTTTAGGTTTTATATGAACAATTCAAGTTTTTCTTGAATCTCTATTTTCTGGTAGTATCCTGCTCACAGTTTGTGCCAGCATTGAAAATAGGCTGTCTCTACACCTACTGGGCTCCTCTGGTAAAAGAAAAGATTTTTGAAATTAAGTTAAATTATTAATATTTAGTATTTGGTTTTCAGAGTGGAGATGGTTGAAAGATAAATCAATCAGTTTTCAGAAGGATGATACTGCTGCTGTGTACCATTGGACTTCGCTTACAGGGTTTTCCAGAGCTCTTACACTGACCGACTTCGCAGCCTCGCCAGGGGTGTTGGGCCCGTGGGCTGCCTGTGCGTCTTGGCTCAGAGGCCACTGGGCGCCTTTGCTGGCGGGCATGGGGGGTGGTCTCCTTGGGGCATCCTGTACGTGCCCTGTGATACCAGGTCTGTCTCTCCAGCCCGGCTCCCCCATGCCGATGGCGCTGTTGGGAACGATGGGGTGGGGTCTCCTCAGTGACTCTCTTGGCATCCTGAGAGATGGGCACTTCTTCCCTTTTGGCTGAAGTAGCTCAGTCAGTAGTCCAGACAGTTTCTGGTTGGCAGCTCAGTGTGGGGAAGTTTTTGGAAGGCAGGTGACACTTAACATCAAATATTTCAACTTCAGACATAATGCTGTTTTAATGGTTTGATGCTGTTTGCCAATAATTTTCATTAATTTTCAGCTTATACAGACAAAATGTGTGCCTTCTTTCTTCCTCTCACCTGGAAAAACCTACTGCTTCCTTTTGGCCCCCCAGAGAGGGTCTTCTCAGATGCACCGGGGAGGACTGGCAGAGGGGGCCGAAATCTCCCTGACGGGGTCCCTTCAACTAGCCCCTCCTGCTCCCATCCACACAGACTTTCGAGTCGCATGGATTTGAGCGGTGAAAGTAACTGCATTGTCCTACAAATACAAAATCACCGAATGAATGAATACATGTCCACTCTTTAAATTAGCAAGGTTGGAAGACAGCGGGGTTGTTTAAATAGGGTGGTCAAGGAAGGCCCCTCTGAGGGGCGGCACTCAAATGCTCTCCAGATGGCAGAGTGGCTTGGCCATGTGCAGAACACGGAAAAGAGATGTGCAGGCCAAGGGGCCGGGTGCTGGGGTGCTGCTGGAGCACAGGGACGCGGGGGCTGTGCTGGAAGGCAGGTCAGTGAGGGCTCCCATTTCCTCCTGAGCGGGAGAGGGAGCTGTCTGTGTCTGTGGGTGTCACACAGCACACAAAGGACACTGAGGCTCAGACCCCACTTGTCACAGGACAGCACAGCTGGTTCAGGCCGGACAGCTCTGGAGAGAGGACAGAGACTGTTGGCTTTGTTCCTCGCACCTTTCTTCCCCCGCAGGCAACTTCTGTTCTGCGTCTGAAATTCCGTTGTTACATCTCCTAATAATTTTACTACTTATGTTTGTGTCACTAAAATAATAGTATTGTTTGCATGCTTTAAAAAATCTATATAAAGATTATCTTACTGTCCGTTTCCTGTTGTATCACGCTGTTTTGGCTTAACATTGATTTCTAAAATGGATCCCTGGTGACACATTCACTTTTCACTTCTCTGAAGTACTCCATTGAATAAACATGTCCATCTTTCCAGAAAAAGAGACTTTGAGGTTTCTTCTCATTTTTCACAGTTACAGACTTTCCTATAATGGTCACTGTGATTGTATGTTGTTCCCTGTGCACGTGAGCCGGAGACCCCTTAGGCTGTGTGCATCCTGGAAGTCTGAGTGACAGACTGCTCCTTACTTCTCCCAGTTTCCAATAAAAGCAGTAGAGCATTACAGAAATTTTAGAGCATAGAGAAAATACTGGCTCATCCTAAAAACACAACTATACTTACGATTTCAGTGTGTTTATTTCTGGCCACTTTTTCTACCCCCGGCTTCACGAGGTTGCCCTGAACCTCTTCAGTTTCACTCCGATCTTGGGTTGAAATTCACTTTAGCAGTGATAGTCTCAGAATTTAAGATCTTCTTAAAAATCTAAAGTAAAATGTGTTCATTTCTGTTTTGCTTTTGCATCTTTCCTATTAACTGTGATTTAAGTAGCTTTTAACCAAAGAAAATGTTAGTTTTAGATGGATTCCTGATGAGGAATTCATGCACAGAATTGACTGTGTCGGCCAGAGCTGGAGTGAGAGCGTGCGTGTGAGCGTCGGTGCCTGTCCTTCCTGTGCTTCCGTGTGATGTTTACGTCCTCTGACTCGATTGTCAGCTAGAGGCGTTGGAAGTACTTAGTCCTTCTCTTGTTGGCGTGTGAGAATTAACGACTGCATTTACAGAAGTGCCTAGGTCAGCCCCTGCTGCGGTGTTCAGGGAAGGGACATTGTTACTCTGCTGCACTTGTGTGTCAGGGGCCCCAAAGAAAGGTGAAAAGCCCATTTTTCCCATTTGAGTAACGCTTAATGTTGCCTGGTGACATGCCTGGCCAGGTTCTCATGTCCCTGCTCTCATACCGCACCATTAGACCTCAGAAGTGGTCTGCTTTACGAAACCATGTCCTGTTGTTCTTTGGTTGGGTAGCAGCCACGATCGATGCCTTTCATCAGATAATCGATACTGAAGATTTGTTAGTATCTGTGCTTGCACTGCTATATACATCTTAACCTCTGATTTAGCAAAACTCTTAAAAGGGTGATGTGTCCATTAGATTCACCTTTGAATCCAAGAGGCAGGCTGAGGTATATTGGTTCCTTGATCCAAACTCACCTCAGAAAAAAAATTTTTTAAACTGAAAATTCAGATATCATATACAGAAGATCTTTTTTATTAATCTAGGCAAACTTAAAGAACCTTTAAACTAAATCTACATCTAAAATGTGTGAATGTATACACACACACATATATATATTTTTTATTTTTGAAATTTTTTTTAAAGATTTTATTTATTTGAGAGAGAGAATGAGAGAGAGAGAGAGCGCACATGAGAGGAGGGAGGGTCAGAGGGAGAAGCAGACTCCCTGCTGAGCAGGGAGCCTGATGCGGGACTCGATCCCGGGACTCCAGGATCATGACCTGAGCGGAAGGCAGTCGCTTAACCAACTGAGCCACCCAGGCGCCCTATATATATATATTTTTTTTTTTATATAAAGGAGGTGTGCTTCAGCGGGATTCCTTCCTAGCTCCCGATTCCTTGGTCTTTCTTGACCACTGTGTTTGGCCCTGTCCTGTGTCAAGGGCCTGCACTAGCATGTGGTCCTTACACACACACTCAGTGTTTGACGTCTTTTCTCTGCCTGCTTTCTCAGGTTCTGTAAGTACCTGTAAGGTTGCCCAGAGAAAGGAATTAGTTAGCATTTCCAGATTCCTCCTTGCCAGAAGCCTGCCAGGGAAGCATAAAACCATCATACAGCCGGCAGTTATAAAATCTTACGTCTGACGTCCATTAATTTTAAACAGGGCACTTCACATTTGTTCTGCTCTCCACCTCAAGGGTATTTCTGAAGACAGTGATGGTTTAATAATCTTTCTATATCAAGCACTCTGGGCAATGTTATTTACTAGCTTCAGCTCTGATCTAATTTCTGTTACATTTGCCATAGAACAGGAGAGCAAACTGAAAATAAGTGATTTTACTGCATTCTTGGGTCAGAATGAAGATTACCTTTTGCATCATTCAGTTTCCACAGCAGCTCTTTGAGGAAAAGCTAGTGTAATCATAGTAACAAAACGGATTGTAATGCTTCTATCAGAGTGAATCGGGTAGAATAGATCTGGCCATGCAAGCGGTTCTTAGACAAAGGAGGTCTGGATCGTTAACACGGCATCTTCCACATAAGCTGTGTTCGTGGTATTTTGTTAATGGAAAGCCAGATAGACTGCGTAGGTGATCAGTCAGTCTGCGAGGACTCTGATTTTCGGTCCTTCCTTCTGTCCACTCTTTCTTCTGAGTGTCTCTGCATGTTGGAGGTGTGGATGGAGTATGGAAAGGAGAAACCAAATCATACCTGGACTTATACTTCCTGCTGTCCAGAGACAAACATGCTTAACATAAGCTGCACATTTAGTGTGACCTTTGCAAAGGTACGTGTGCTGCTTGTGTCTGAGTTTCCCTGTCTTAAGTAGAGCTAAGCGTTTCTGTGGCATTTAAAAGGTAGCTTATTTAAAATACATAGAAAAGTTTCTGGTGTGGTTAAACTGATATTCTATCAATAGAATTATATAATTATATAATTTAATATTTAATACATGATATGTCAGTAGAATTTTTTCTCTTTTTATAAAAATACCTCTTGTTTTGGCACTTACTCCACATGGCCCCTGGGCCATCCGGAGAAGTAGGAAGAAGGAATTCTACTTTGTGGTACAAGATTTAGTCCCGGCCCATGAACCGGCTGTGTGACACATTCCTGTCAGGCATTGTGACTGACAGACTGATGCCACAAATACTGTGGTTTTGCTGTGGAATACCGTCACCCTCTTGGGTTTGCTTTTGGCTCTTCTAGGTGGCATTACTGTAGCTTCCATCTTTGACCTGCTTGGTGCTGAGGTCACGGGAGGGTCCAGGTACTCCTGTGGGGCCACTTGTCCACATCTTCCATAGGCCACCGGTCTGTTCTGATCCAGTTACGACCCAGTAGATCTAAACCCTAAGGGTGGAGGCCCATGTGTGGTAGACTCCAGTTGTTAAGAAGGAAATGGTGGCATGGCATCGGCTGTGCCTTTCTCGTCACCTGCTTTATGTTGCAAGGCTGGCTCTTGGGGCTTTTCTCAGGGTAGATATGCCGGCGACTGCCATGGTAGTATGGGCGTGACACCTCTTGGTTGTTGCTGGTCCTGCACATCTGTCCTGTATTCAGGTAAACCCTAGATTTGAGGTGTGGCCCAGAGTGGCTTGCAGGTCCTAGCAGTCTTTGCCTGTGACCAGGGCTCTGTCTCCTTGAAGAGTGCTTACCTCCAGTTTCAGAAGTTGGGACCTGCCCCTATTTGGTGATCTTCTCTAATATTACTGCTTTAGAAATGAGAGCTTATTTTCACTTCCTGAGTTCTTGGAAGCACTAGGAACTATTATGTTTTGTGGTTTATAATTACTTGATGCATGGAGAAGTAACTTTTGCTGTCTTTAAGCCATAGGTGTCCAGGATGGAAGTCAGACTGACCTGGAGAGTCTAGGTGACATATATATGTGTGGGCCTGTTCCTTGGAGAGGGGAGGTGAAAGTACACGTCCCAGGCAGAGGGCTCGAGCAGATCTGTAGTGCAGAAAACCTTCCCGGTGATGGTGCCACGTTTGCCTGATTCAGAGCCACTCCTCTGACAATACTGTCTTCAGTCTCTAAGGAACATAGGCTTGACAGCCATTGTCCCCTCTCTCTCTCAAGGCAAGGGGGTCACAAGTAGAATTGTAAGAAATTACGTATACACTGTGAACATGGTCTGCAACAGTAAATATTCTCCTGCCTGAGAACAGCTGCATAGAACTGTATTTCCTGCTTCGGTGGATGCGTTATGTTTCATGTTACTAACACTCAGTTGAGACTTAGAGTTTTTGTTTTTAAAGTGGTATTGTCTTCCCACCTGAGACTAACCGCATCTTTGAATTCAGGAAATACAGTATTTCAACATATGAGTGTACCATGAATTTCCTATTTATAGACATTCAGGTTATTTCCAGTTTTTTATATTGGATGCTGCTGGGATCCTTGTTTTTTTGTTTTGTTTTGTTTTTTAGGATAAATTTCCGGAAGTGAAACTGTTTGGTTAAAGTGTGTGCAAATTTTAAGGCTTTTGATAACACTAAGTTTGTTAAGAGAATATTTTGGTGTCTCCTGCTTTGGATTTTCATAGTTTTTTCTCTGTCTTTACCTGTACTAAAACACATCTAGATAGAAAGGGAAGAAGGAGGCCTGGGCTCTTTTCACAGTGGCGTGATCTTGTACGCTGGGAAGTCTGAGGTGTCCACACACAGAGAAATGTTAGAACTAAGAAATGAGGTAGGAAGGTTGTCGGGTACAACATAGATACACAAAACCACTTGTATTTCTGTATACCAGCAGTGATCATCTGAAAATGAAATTACAATAACAGTTCCGTTGTTGTGGCATCAGAAAGAAAAAAATAGGAATAGATTTAGCTAAAATACAGGGTTGCCTGTTGGAAACTAATAAAATATTTTTTTTAAAAAAAATCAAAGATCTAAATAAATAAAAGTCATCCCATGTTCAGGAATTGAAAGACAGTATTGTTACAGTGGCAGCACTCTCCAAATTGATCTGCAGATTCAGCACAATCTGTCAAAAATCCCACTTGGCTTTTTGGCAGAAACTCACGAGCTGACTCTAAAATTCATATGGAAATGCAGGAGACCCAGAGTAGCCAGTGCAACCTAGAAAAGAAGATCAGCATTGGAGGACTCCTGCTTCCCCATTTCAGAGCTCATTTCAAAGCCACAGTAATCAAGAAGGTGTGGGACTGGCAGAAGGAGAAATGAATAGACCAACGAACACAACGTAGAGTCCAGGAATAAACCTTTACATTCATGACAGATTGGTTTTCGGCAAGGATGCTCACACCGTCCGGTGGATTGTTCAGTGCACTCCACGAATGGTGCTGGGGCACCTGGACAGCTGGATGCGAAAGAAGGAAGTTGGGCCCCTCCCTCAGGTCATACCCAGAAAACCCCTCGTAATGGATCATAGACCTCAGCGGAAGAGCTAAAACTGTAAGACTCCTGGCGGAAAACATAGAGGCAAATTTTTGTGATCTTGGACGGTAAAAGCCCAAGTGACTAAAGAAAAACTTACATTCTATTTATCCAAATTAAAAACTTCTGGACATCAGAGGATACCATCAGGAAAATAAAATGATAACCTAGAGTGGGGGAAAATATTTGTACTCTCACATATGCTAATCCCATGTCTAACGAGGTACTTGTTTCCAGAATAATACAAAGAGCTCTTACAGCTTCACAGTGAAAAGACAAATGACACCGTTAACAAGTGGGTGTAGGATCTGAACACACATTTATCCCAAGAAGATACGAATGGCCAATAAGCTCCCGTTAAGGGTTATAACCACTTTGGGAGGAAGCTTGGCTGTTCATCAAAATGCTAAACGGGCCACATCACCCAGAAGAGGCGAATTCATAGAGACAGAAAGTTGGACTCATGGTTGCCAGGGGTTGGGGGCTGGAAGAGATGAGGGTGACCACTGTCCAGTGTGGGATTTCTCTCTCTTTGGGGTGATGAGAATAGTCTACAGTCAGATGACGGTGATGGTACAACTCAGCGTAGCAGGGAGGATCAACTTTGAGTAAACACAAGGGCTCACCTCATGTGGCCTGTTGGTGACACAGACACAGCCCTGGAGTGACAGACTGTTGTCCTTTGAGGGCAGTTGTCCAGCGTTGGGTCATTCACAGAGTAGCCTGGGGAATGCGCGTCCGTGTAACATGCAGCCTTCTGAAGAGTCTGTGGTCATAGAGAGGTAGACTTGAAGAGTGTTCACACTCGGAAAACACAAGTGTAGCCTCTGAGCTGTCAGCCACATGTCGGGGGCATAACAGATTTCACAAGAGATCACAAGCACATCAGAGTTTATTTCTGTAGCCTCAAGTTGACCTGTTGAGGTTTTGCTTACAAAGAGGACAAGCCTGCACAGGAGGAGGCTGTCGTGTTGGGATTGCGCCGCGTTCCTTCCTGCTTTCTTCCACCAACAGAATTCAAGCGCAGAAAGCATAAGATTTTATGTCAGCCTTTGGTAATTTGATATTTAAAGGCACGAGCGTTCTAAAGAGAATTCCTGGGGTTTTTTTTGTTTTTTTGTTTTTTCAGATTGTTGATTTCTTTTTTCTTTGGGTTACTAAGTATTTTCTGATGTTTAGCTTGTACATGTTATGATATGAATTTAAAAAAATTATTTGGGAATAGGGAGAATTGTAAATCATTTAGTATGTGTTATATTCCTCTTGTAGTGTTTCATTATTACTTTTTTGTCTTTTTTCTTTGTTTTCGTTTATGTTTTAGAAGTAATATAAATGGGGGGGAAGTAAAACTGCTTTGGTAAAAGAATATTCCCTTAACTTTTTTGTTAAAGCTAGTTTTCTCAAATACCATATTTTATTTTGTTTTATAGGGATTTGTTTTGGCTGTTACTATCATGAGGGAAGCAATTGATGAATTCCGGCGTTTTCAGCGAGACAAGGAAGTGAATTCACAGCTATACAGCAAGCTTACAGTAAGAGGTTAGCAAGACCCTTTTGATCTAGCTTATCATTTGCTAACTGTAATCATCATTTTAGAGTGAACATAAGTGAAAGAAAACGTGTCTTAATTCTGTTACAAAATAGTATTTTTCGATTACATATGGTATCTAATTAATTTTTTTTAGTAATCTCATGACTACAATTTCAAGAGAACACATGTGAAACCCAACTGGTGTATGCACATTTTCTGTGAATATCACCTTACCTAAAATCTCTGTTTGTGTTCTATTTAAACACAGTCGTAAGGGTCGGACAGACATCTGGTACCATGGCCTTAAGTGAAGGGACTCGGAGCCCCTACAATAAATGTCATGATCCAAAATGATAACTGCTTTATGCCCATTTCTCCTTCACTTCATTCAGGGCTTTAACCCTTCCCTAATTTTATGTTGTTAAGGAGCTTGTTTATTTGGTCTCTCAGTCCCAGTGGAGAAGAAGCGATGTGTAGAGGAGTGTGGGAGAAGCCATTATAGGCGGGAATTATGCCTGTCGGAAAGTGACACCGTGACAGTCATTACCTCAGGGAGGGACAGTGAAGGAGGGCACTGAAGAGCTAGACAAGTATGCATAAGAACTTGGAAGCCTGTTTATAAAATGAGGTTTAAAGTGGAGTTTGTATCTTCTGTTTACATGTGGACATTTGTACACTGAATTTATTTATTTGAAAGAATTCTCCAAAAAATATTTCTGTAGCTTATTGGGATATATTTCATATAACATAAAGTTTATCCATTTAAAGTATACAGTTCAGTGGTTTTTGGTATGTTCACAGAGTTATGAAACTATTAGCACCATCTAATTTTGGAACCTTTTTTTTTTTTTTAAAGATTTTATTTATTCGACAGAGAGCACAAGTAGGCAGAGTGGCAGGCAGAGGGAGAGGGAGAAGCAGGCTGTCTGCTGAGCAGGGAGCTGGACGTGGGGCTTGATCCCAGGACCCCAGGATCATGACCTGAGCTGAAGGCAGCCGCCCAACCAACTGAGCCACCCAGGCGCCCCTAATTTTGGAACATTTTTAACATTCTAGAAAGAAACTGAATATATTAGCCATCATCCCATTCTTGCCCCTTCTGACCCTCTTCCAGGCCCAGGCAGCCCCCGGTCTGCTTTCTGTCTCCGTGGATTTGCCTCTTAGGACAGGTCACAGAAGTGGAATCGTGCAGTATGTGGGCTTTTGTCACAGGCTTCTTTCACTTGGCATTCTGTGTTCAAGGTTCATCGGTGTTGTGGCACCTGTCAGGCTTTATTTCTGTTTGTTGCCAAATAATATTCCACTCTGTGGTATTCTGCGTTGTGTTCACCGATTCATCTGTAGACGGACGTTTGGTTTGTTTCCACTCTAGGCTGTTGTAAATAGTGCTGCTGCGAATGTCCGTATGTGAGTGTTTTTGTGTGAACATTGTTTTATTTCTTTTGTAAATATACCTAGAAGTGAAATTGCTGGATTATATGGTAACTATGTTTTTGATAAACTGCCAAGCTGTTTTCCTAATTGGCTACCCCATTTTGCATTCTCACCGGCAGTGTGTGAAGGTTCCAGTTTCTCCACATCCTCACGGGCACTGTTACTGTCTGTCTTCTTTATTGTGGCCGTCCTGTTGGGTGTGAAGTGGTATCTCACTGTGGCTTGATTTGTCTTTCCCCGACGACTAGTGCTATTGAGCATCTTTCCATCTGCTTATTAGGTGATTGTATGTCTTTGGAGAGATGTTTATTCAGATTTTTTGCTTACTGTTTTTTTTTTTTTTCTCATTGTGTGTACCTCTTTTAAGATACCACCTTTTTTGCTTTTCGCAACGGATTTGCCGCCAGAACACAGGTGTCGTGAAAACCACCGCTCAACCTAAAACCAAAATGGGAAAGGAAAAGACTCACATCAACATCGTCGTCATTGGACACGTAGATTCGGGCAAGTCTACCACTACTGGTCATCTGATCGACAAATGTGGTGGGATCGACAAAAGAACTATTGAAAAATTTGAGAAGGAGGCTGCTGAGATGGGAAAGGGCTCCTTCAAGTATGCCTGGGTCTTGGATAAACTGAAAGCTGAACGTGAACGTGGTATCACCATTGATATCTCCCTGTGGAAATTCGAGACCAGCAAGTATTACGTGACCATCATTGATGCCCCAGGACACAGAGACTTTATCAAAAACATGATTACAGGCACATCTCAGGCTGACTGTGCTGTCCTGATTGTTGCTGCTGGTGTTGGTGAATTTGAAGCCGGTATCTCCAAGAATGGGCAGACCCGTGAGCATGCCCTTCTGGCTTACACACTGGGTGTAAAACAACTAATTGTTGGTGTTAACCAGATGGATTCCACTGAGCCACCCTACAGCCAGAAGAGATACGAGGAAATCGTTAAGGAAGTCAGCACCTACATTAAGAAAATTGGCTACAACCCCGACACAGTAGCATTTGTGCCAATTTCTGGTTGGAACAGTGACAACATGCTGGAGCCAAGTGCTAACATGCCTTGGTTCAAGGGATGGAAAGTCACCCGTAAAGATGGGAATGCCAGTGGCACCACACTGCTTGAAGCTCTGGATTGCATCCTGCCACCAACTCGTCCAGCTGACAAGCCCTTGCGTCTGCCTCTCCAGGACGTCTACAAAATTGGTGGTATTGGTACTGTCCCTGTGGGCCGAGTCGAGACTGGTGTTCTTAAACCTGGGATGGTGGTCACCTTTGCTCCAGTCAATGTTACAACTGAAGTAAAGTCTGTTGAAATGCACCATGAAGCTTTGAGCGAGGCTCTTCCTGGGGACAATGTGGGCTTCAATGTCAAGAACGTATCTGTCAAATTGTTCGTCGTAGCAATGTGGCTGGTGACAGTAAAAATGACCCACCCATGGAAGCAGCTGGCTTCACGGCTCAGGTGATTATCCTGAACCATCCAGGCCAAATCAGTGCTGGATATGCACCTGTGCTGGATTGTCACACGGCTCACATTGCTTGCAAGTTTGCTGAGCTGAAGGAGAAAATAGATCGTCGATCTGATAAAAAGCTGGAAGATGGTCCCAAGTTCTTGAAATCTGGTGATGCTGCCATTGTTGATATGGTTCCTGGCAAGCCTATGTGTGTTGAGAGCTTCTCTGACTATCCTCCTCTGGGCCGTTTTGCTGTTCGTGACATGAGACAGACGGTTGCTGTGGGTGTCATCAAAGCAGTGGACAAGAAGGCAGCTGGAGCTGGCAAGGTCATCAAGTCTGCCCAGAAAGCTCAGAAGGCTAAATGAATATTATCCCCAATACCTGCCACCCCAGTCTTAATCAGTGGTGGAAGAACGGTCTCAGAACTGTTTGTGTCAATTGGCCATTTAAGTTTAATAGTAAAAGACGGGTTAATGATAACAATGCATCGTAAAACCTTCAGAAGGAAAGGAGAATGTTTTGTGGACCATGTTTTTTTTGTGTGTGTGTGTGGCAGTTTTAAGTTATTAGATTTTAAAATCAGTACTTTTTAATGGAAACAATTTGACCAAAAATCTGTCACAGAATTTTGAGACCCATTAAAACAAAAGTTTAATGAGAAAAAAAAAAAAAACATACAACCTTTTTTTTTTTAATTTTATTTTACTGTGTTATGTTAGTCACCATCCATTACATCATTGGTTTTTGATGTAGGTTCCACGATTCACTGTTTGCGTACAACACCCAGTGCTCCATGCAGAACATGCCCTCGTAAATACCCATCCCCAGGCTCACCCGTCCCCGGGCTTACTGTTTTAACTGGATTAATTGTTTTTTAATTATTGACTTGTAAGCATTCTTTATACAATCTGGATTTAAATCTCTTGTCAATATATGGTTTGGAAATATTCTGTCTCGTTCTGTGGCGTGTGTTTTCTTCTTCTCGGTATCCTCTGACGCACAGAGTTTTCATGTTATGATGTCCAACTCATCTGTGTTTTCTTCTGTTGCTTTTGCCTTTGGCATTGGAGCTAAGAAACAGTTTACCAACCCGAGGTCATGAGGATTTACTTCTTTATTTTCTTCCAGGGATTTTATAGTTTTAGCTCTGACATTCAGATGTGTGATCCACTTTCATTTCATATTTTGTGTATGGTGTGTGATATGGGTTCACATTCCTTTGCATGTGAGTATCCAGTTGTCCCAGTACCATTTATTGAAAAGACTATTCTTTTGAGGTTAAGTTGAATGATTAACTATTAAGAAGCTTTGATGCTTAAAGCTGTGGCATGATAGAGGTTAGGTGTGTTGTAGAAAAGAGGTATGCTTGCGTTTTGGAAAAGAGAGTCCCCAGAATGGCCAGGCAAATTAGGTGTAACCTTGGTATGTCTTTTTTAGAATATAATACAGATCCTGGCTTATTTTTTAAATTGTTTTTAACTGTGGTATTTGGACTGTGTAAAGATTTGTTTCTGTGTATTAATTGTATCATTCAGAACTAAATGGTATGGTGGCATCTGAGAAACTGGCAGAGGAGGCAGTCCTGCATGCCCTTCCTTTCTTCCACAGAAGCACGGAAAAGTCAAGCTCCTGCCATGAGGAATGCAGCCCACAATCTGGACTGGGGACTCTGGACCCTGCTCTGAAGGGAGTAGAGCAGAACTTACTTGCAGAGAATTGTGTCTGTCTGTCCAACCTGTGAGGGACACATGAAGGACGGACTCAGGATGTCTTTCTTTCATCTAACATGGATGTCACTCAGGACAGAGGAGCCAAAAGCCGGTGGGCATTTCTCAAGCCCATGTCAGGCTTAGGAGAGGCAGCAGTAGCTTGGGGCCAGCATTGACAGTCGACACACAGAATAGAGGGTCACGTGCCAAGCCAAGGAAGCTGGAGAGGGGACTTCTTTGGAAAATTGGGGCATGTAAAAGTGCCCGTGTTTACTGGGGAGTTTTGAAAGTCAAATCCAAGGCCAGCCCTAGATCACACTCAGAAAAGACCCCGAGAAAGCGTTTTGCCTCTGGCCAGTCTCTAGGCTCAGTGCAAGCAGAGGTGAAAGCTCAGGCTGAGTTCTAGGCAGCCTGGCTCTGTGTTGGAGTCCCCAGCACAGAGGCAGTCTGCGACGATCGGGAGAGGTTGGTCTCCCTTTCTCCCTCCCTTGCTTCGTTCCTCCCCCCTCGCAACGCCTTCCTTCTTCCCTCCCACCATCCTTCCCTTTCTTAGTCTCGCCCCCTCCCCATGCAAGGAAATCCTTTCCAAAACACTGGCTGAAAGACTTCTCTCCATACATGACAAAGAATACACACTTTACAAAATGAGTCTACAAAAGTCACTCTACATGCATGGCTGCAGCATATACCGAACAACAAAACAAACCCAGAAGAGGGGGAAGTGCCTGATTTCCTGAGTTACCAGATTATAATAGTCAAAGTGTACAGGTTTCCACAAAAAACTTACAGAACATGCAGAGAAACCATGTGGCCTAGTCACAGAGGAAATGAACAGAAACCGTCCCTGCAGAAGCCCAGATTCTGGACTTAGGAGACAAAGTCTAGATCAGCTGCCTTAAGTCTGTCCAAGGAGCTAAAGGAAACAACTGAAAAACACTGACAGGATTAGGAAAAATGATGGGTTTTTTTGTTTTGTTTTGTTTTTTTGAGATTATATTTCTTTCTTTGACAGAGACACAGCGAGAGAGGGCACATAAGCAGGGGGAGGGTCAAAGGGAGAGGGAGCAGCAGGCTTCCCGCTGAGCAGGGAGCCCGAGGTGTGGGGTTCGATCCCAGGACCCCTGGGATCATGACCTGAAACGAAGGCAGACACACTTATCGACTGAGCCACCCAGGCACCCCAAAAAATGATGTATTAACATACAGAATACCAATAAAGGTATAGAAATTATAAAAGAAGCAAAAGGCAAAAATTCTGGTGCTGAAAAGTACAATAAATTAAAGGAAAAACTCACTGGAGAGTTTCAGCAGAGTTGAGCTGGCAGAAGAAGGAATCAGTGACCTTGAACCTAGGTAATTTCAATAACTAGATAATTTCAAGTGGAATCACCCATTCTCAGAAGCAGAAGGAAGAGTGAAGGAAAATAAGCAGGTCCTAAGGGACTTGTGGGTGGTGCCAAGTGTACTAAATGTGCACACACTGGGCATCTTGGAAGGGAGAAAGGGTGGAGAGAATGTTGTAGGGAGTAGTAGCCATTAACTTCCCAAATTTGATGAAAGACATGACTCTACATACTCGGGAAAATCAGTGAATCCCTAGAAAGATAAATGCAAGGAAATCCGCACTGAGACACATGACAATCAAACTGTTGAAACCCGAGGACCAAGAGGATATTCTGAAAGCAGCAAGAGAGAAACACACAAGGAAGGGCTCTTGAGTCAGAAACGCTGGAGGTCAGAAGGACGTGGGGTGACATTATTAAGATGGGAAAAGAAAAAAATGGTCCACCAAGCATTGGATGTCCGTAAACCTCTCATTCACAAATGAAGGCGGATTGAGACATTTCCAGATGCCTTTAGAATCGAAAACAGGGACTCAGGCAGATAGGCATCCACCCATGTTCATGCAGCACTATTTATAATTGCCCACATGTCCACCGGTGGGTGAATGGACAAATTATGGTGTTTTTTCACATTGGAATATTATCCAACCATAAAAATTAATGAATACTGATAAACCCGGATGCCCCTTGGAAACATTACACTCTGTGAGAGAAAGCAGACACAAAGGGTCACGGACTCTATGTCATTTACACGAAGTATCAGAACAGGTAGATGAATGGAGCTAGAAAGCAGGTTGTGGTCGCCACGGCCCTGGGAAGTGGCGGCAGCGGCGGGCGGGGGGCAGCTGCTTAGTGGGCATGACACGTCCTCTGTGTGAGGGAAATGTTTTTGAGCTTGATAGAGTGGGTTGCACAACATCGTGAATGGACTCAGTGCTGTATTCACTTTAAAATGGCTGATTTTGTTATGTCATTGTCACCTAAAAATAGTAAAAAACGAAGGCATACTAATCATATCTTTTACACTTCTGTGACACTCCAACTCAGAATATTTTAAAAATAATTGTCAGTGGGTTTATTTCAAAGACAAATGCAAATTTACCTTTTTAAACAAGATAGATCATCATTGGTGATCTTTGGAAGGACATTTTTACGTGTAGATGATGATGATACTGCTTTTTTTTTTGACTTCCTCGTGAGTGTCAGTAACTTGCTCATTTGCATAACTGCCATTCAAGGTAGGTTGGCTTATCTCCATGTTACAGGTGAGGGACCTGAAGCTCAGGCCATGTGATTTGCCCTGAGCCACTGCAGTTTTGGTAGAGTTCATATTTGAACCCAGACCATTCTGATGTCAAACCCAGTGTTCTTTCAACTGTAGTGCTTTGCTCCGTGGCTGGTTATTCTGATGCAAATGACTGATAGGTAAAATCTGGGATGTAAAAAAAAATGCATGTATATGCTCATTGACTTTAGTTTGAAATTTGTTTTCTTGTGAAGAATACGTTCATCTCCTTAATTTCTAGTATTTCGTAGTGATCTGTTCTTTGAATGGCATTGATGGCTACTTCCTTATGTGACTTAACTGTGGTTTGTTATATTTACAGTATTTGATCTTTTTGTATTTGGAGTTCTTAAGCACATTCTTGTAGAAATACTCTGGGAAAAGTTTTCTCTATGTTTTCTGTGGAAAAGGAAAGCCATGTCCACTTTTAAGTATGCTCCTATCTTTGGGGTGCTTTGTTAGAAGCAGAGAGTATTTTAACTGGTATGCAATGTCAGTCAACACTGAGATTCTTTATTTATTTTTTTCAGTTTATTGATTTATTGTTTTAGTCATCTTTGCACCCAGTGTGGGGCTCAGACTCACGACCGTGAGATCAGGGGTGTTATGTGCTTCCTGTGGAGCCAGCCGGGTGCCCTGACACGGACGCTGTTTAGTTAGCTGCATGTGTCGTTACTTGAGAAGCTGCTTCTCTTGCCGTGTGGGAATTCTCTGTGTCTGCTGCTGCCCCTGTCACTGCTTTCTCCCTGTTTGTGACGACTTTATTCTTCATGTTTAGCCCAATGGACAGCATCTGAGTCAGAGCCTAGCAGGAGAATGTGAAATTGTTGGCAGCTCTTACAAAAATCCCTGATGAGGACTTTGAATTGTGGGGCCGTTCTGTACTTTGATTCTTTTTACCTCTTGCTCAGGAGAGGTGTCTGAACTGCACACTTGGCTGCAGTCATTCCACTGGCTGGCTCTCAGTTCGGTTCCCGATAGTCCCTAAGAACCCAGTGTGTGTGAGACACTGCGATGACCTGACGGGATTCAAACATGAGTAAGTCCTGGACGACGCTTTTTAAAGAGTTCATGCACTATCCTAGCAGGGACGATAAATTCAGAGTTTTGTTTTTGTCTTCATCAGCCACCAGATCTCAGCAGGACAACATCGTGTCACCCACTGTTGGTGGAAATTCCAAATTTACACCTAAAGCTAATGTGGGACTTTCGATTCAGAAATGGATCTGGAATTCTGTGATTGCAGAATGATGCAGGTGACTGCAGGTGATGACTGCAGTCAGTCTTAGCTGTTTCTTGTCATGGTTACGGCATTTTGTTATTTAACGTGCTTTCTAATATTCAGACATAGGAGAGAGGGAAGTCTGTTGTCTTTGAACATTGTGGGCATTGTGCGTGTGTGCACGTGTGTGTATGCGAGGAAGAACATTTACATATTTACATGCTTCTGGTGTTCCAGTTTCCTTGCCAAAAAGGAACTTTATCCACAGAAAGTGGCCATGTCCTTTATTCCTGTCTGTTTTAGCATCTTTGATCCTTACCGTCAACACTGTTGCTACATACTTGTTAAAATTCTTAGTAGCTTTTTTTTACATAAAATATCATGAATTATCTTAATGAAATTCATCTTTTAATGAAATTGTGTGTCATAGTTATTCTTGAAAAATCAAGGGATCTTAAAATCCGTCTTTACTGCCTTTTACACATTGTGGGTGATGTGCACTTTCACAGGGAAATCCTAATATGTAACTGGTTTCATGAGTTACTGCATGTTCCACTTGGTAAGAAGGATTTCCTTTTGTGACAGTCATGTCTTCAGATAGTTGGGTTTTTTAAAAAACAGTATTCTCAAATGTTAGCAGAATTTTCCCATCAGAAATTGCTTGAGAGCTCCTAAACTCAGAAGTAATCAGAATGGATTGTCGCCATGCAGTCCGCAGAGAGGCGTCAGTGACTTTCCTTCTCTTATTCGAGTGGTTTCATCTCTCAGTGGTCCACTTTTGTGACAGTGCAGGTGAAGAACAGTGGGTACTTGGAAGTCCTTTCTGTGTGTTTTCTGTATGTAGTCAGAGCAGTCCTTTGATAAATGTGCTCACCTTCTCACGTGTTTACATCATGCGGTCTTCTTTCCTGTCTGTGGTCTGAGCAGCGTTTGGAAAGCATCCATAGAAGAATGTACAGTATACATTACTACATTTGTACCATATAATCGTAGTTTTTTTTTTTTTAAGATTTATTTATTTATTTATTTGAGAGAGAGAATGAGATAGAGAGCACATGAGAGGGGGGAGGGTCAGAGGGAGAAGCAGACTCCCTGCTGAGCAGGGAGCCCGATGCGGGACTCGATCCCAGGACTCCAGGATCATGACCTGAGCTGAAGGCAGTCGCTTAACCAACTGAGCCACTCAGGCGCCCAGTAGTTCTTGATCCTAGTATGTGTCAGGAACACACAGACAGTTGAGATTTGTTATCTCATCAGTTCAGTTCTCTGTGGCTGTACCAAGGTGGACATAGATACCCGGAACTAGGTATGTACTCATTACCCTCACCAGTCTTTCTTCCTCACGTCACCCTAAGAGGATCTGTATGAGCTTCACTTCATGATATTCATACACCATGTTTTGTTTTGTTTTGTTTTGTTTTTTAAGATTTCTTATTTATTTGACAGAGAGAGCACAAGCAGAGGGAGAGAGAGGGAGAAGCAGGCTCCCTGCTGAGCAAGGAGCCCGATGTGGGACTCGATCCCAGAACCCTGGGATCATGACCCGGGCCGAAGGCAGCCGCTTAACCGACTGAGCCACCCAGGCATCCCCCTTTACACCGTGTTTTTTATTGCATCGTTTGGAGATTAGGGGCCACGAGAAAGTAATGGAAAAAACTGGCTAACACAAAGTACCTTTTCACAGGTGAGAAGTGATTGTTATTTTGTGTGTAGGTACCTATATGTGCTAGCATCTGGGACCTCTCTCTGCTACCTGGTGTCACTCTGGTGGTCACCCTTAATTATCGGCTTCTCAGCTGTGTTCATACCGCTATTTTCTCCCGAGTTACGTAGGGCGGCTGGCATATGTAGGGACTCAGGAAATGGGATGACACCCGAGGAATTTCCAGATCAAATAGGAAAAGTTTGAAGCCTGATCTTGTCAGCCAGCCGCCCAGTGAGGGTTCCCTTTTCCTGACGTCCTTGCCCGCTTTACTTTCTTTAACTTGCCAACTTCCGTGGTGAAAAATGCTCTCCTTGTGTTTTGCTTGCTGCTTACCTTTTAACATTTCATTGTTCATTTTGATCTTTGATAAAAGTTTATTCATCTTTTTTCATACATCTTTACCTTTTCATAATTTCTCTAAGAAATTTATCTGGTGACAAATATTTTTGTCTTGACTCATTTTTGTATCTTTTTCTTTTAAATGTAGATAAATTTGTACTTTTTATGTATGTAGATCTGATCTTTTCCTCTGTGGTTTTTACTTCAATCTTAGAAGGTCCATTCAACCCCGATGTAAATGAGTGTTTTAATCTCCCTACAGTGTTTCTGTGTGTTCATTTTCCGTAGCCGCTTGTAATTTTACGTATCAGGTGTGCGTTGTATGGAGAAAGGGATCTGTCTTCTTTTTTCTCCTCAAATGGTTAGTTAGTTCCTTTAAAAGCAGTTATTAACGTTACTAAAGCTCTTTTCTCAGACCTTGGAGAAATGGATCAGATTTGTTTGGGCCCTTTTCTTCGCTTTCTTGTCTGCTGCACGGGCTCATCCAGATTTCCGTGCCAGTTCCATTCCAGTTTTAAATAATGTTCCTTTTTAGCACGTTCTAGTGTCTTGGAAAATCTTTCCCTCGCTCCCTCCTCCCCTCCCTTTCTCCATCAGTTATTTTTCGTTTTCATTTTTTTCTTGTTTTCCCTGAGAAACACGAAACACTCTAAATATAAGATGATTGGGAGTTTTTCCTTCTGCTTGTGAGTTAGACCAGTGGCGTCGAAACCTCATAAATAGGCTCATGGTGGCTTGCCGTCTTCATCCGTGATTTCTTCATTCTTCTACCCAGGATCGATGTCAGCCTCCACACTTGGGAGTCTTTGAGCAGTAAGAAACTGCCATGGGATTATTGAAAATCTAAGGAAATGAGAGACTAGGGACAATTTTGAACCATCTTTAGTTCATATACCTCTCAGTAGTAATGTCACCATGCTGATTCATGTAGGGCCTTGGAGTTTTTGTACCTTTGTAGGCCCAGGAGAGAGGAAGGCTTTTTCCTAAAGCTTCTGGTTTTCGTGTTTGAGAACCTTAGAACTTGTTAATTATGGACTGTTCATATTAACAATATTTTGTATTTTAACATTTGGTAGATGTATAACAATTCTTTCTAAGCACAGAAAACAAAGATTAGACATTTCTCTTATGCAAACACCAGCAGGCTTCACCAAGACTTTGAAATGTCCTGTCAGTAGTAAGACCCTAAAAATTTTCATTTGTACCTGTTAGTTGAGAAAATATTTAGTATTGAGATACTAATTTTTCAAACCCTTGTACTTTTCTACAAAATCTTCAGTTAACGCAGTGAATTGCAATCGATACTTAATTTCATTATTTAGTTCTGCATATTGCTTCAGGCAAAAGATGTGTGCCGTGGTGGGCTATAAAGTATTCTGTATGGATACGCTCTTCTGGCAGCTTCTGAACTCTGTTGGTAATTACATGGATGGTATAGACTGTTTTAGCTAGGGACATCATTTTAGAGGGGAAGTGGTTGCCTCATATAATTGATCCAGTAAAGAACATTATGTGCTTTAAATGTTTCTTACCACGATAGAATATTTTATTATTTCCATATTCTTTCTAAAGCTATCTCATTTTTTTTACTGATGGAACAAGAAAAAGATTTGATTTTGTTTAACTTGAGCATCTTAATTTTTTTGTTATTGCTAAAGAATGCTTTTTAAAACTACTCTAATTATTGCTAGTGAATGTTTAAGAGTAAAAGTTGGTTACTTCCAGCAAGATGCTTTATAACCCTCACCCCAAAACAGCAGTATTTCCTTTTTTTTTTTTTTTTTTTAATTTCCTAGGCTGTAATTACTACCGTTCAGACATCACTGTATTTGATCTCGCTCTGCTTTCTGTCAGCTCTCTGGAGTGTAGGTTTCCTGTGGGCAGGGCCTTGCCCATTTTGTTCCCACTTTTGTCCCCAGCCTGTGTTGGGGGAGGGATACCACATGCCTCCCTGCCGCTGCCCGCCTTCAGCTGAAGGCAGAATGGGCCACCCAGCCGGAGCAGAGTCCTGGCCTGTGTGCTCCCAGACGGGTTTCACGGGGCCCGTCTTTGTTTCCATCGCTTACCGGGGACAGCCTCAGACTGTAAAGCGCCCTTCATTGTCACGAGATTTTGTCCATCTCTATTCGTACCCTTGCCTTTTCCGCTGTGTTTCTAGCCCTCAGGTTCCTTCCCTGCCTCTGGCTCCCACTGCAGACCTCTCTGATGTACCTGGTGTACCTTCTGGACTTCATTGAGTGCGCTCTTCCTCTGCAGCCCTGTCACGTGCTGGTGGTTTTTCAAGCAGGGCCTAGGGCTGCTTCACGTGGCGCAAGGCACTCCTCCTGTCTCTCCCTCTTCCTCCCTCATACACCCGATCCAGTGGCTTTCAGCTGCCGATTCCTTGCTCTTAATGCCTTCACGCTGCTTCCAGCCCCTGTCATGTTCTAGCTGAAGAAGTCTGATTTGGCAGTTTTTTCCTTTAGGATTGTGCTTTTGCTTGGCCTAACTAAAGTTCAGAAAGATTTTCTGCTATATTTCTCCTATGTTTCTTCTTCTAGAAGTTCTTTGGTTTTAGGGTTTGCCTTAGGTATATCCATTTTGAGTAAAGTTTTGTACCAGTACCTGGTGTTTGTGTAAGTACTTTTTTCGCATGTGGATCTCCAAATGCTTCTAGCACCATGTTTTGGAAGAGTGATGTTTTTCACATGGCATTGCCTTACACTTTTGTCAAAAATCAGTTGTGTTTTGGGGCGCCTGGGTGGCTCAGTTGGTTAAGCGTGGCTCAGTCGGTTAAGCGCCTGCTTTCGGCTCAGGTCATGATCCCAGAGCCCTGGGATCGAGTCCCGCATCTGGCTCCCTGCTCAGCCTGCTTCTGCCTCTCCCTCTGCTGCTTCCCCTGCTTGTGCTCTCTCTCTTTCTCTCTCAAATAAATACATAAAATCTTTAAAAAAAAATCACTTGTCTTTTATCTGTGGGTTTATTTCTGGACTCTCTTCTCCATTTATCTGTTTGTCTCTCTTTATGCTAATACCATTCTTTTTTGATTACCATTGCTGTATAATAATTCTTGAAATCATGTACTGTTTTCCCTTCAACTTTGTTTCTCATTTTCAGAGTGTCGTCTAGGTCCTGTGTATTTCAATATGACTTTTAGAATCAGCTTGTCGATTTCTGTAGAAAATGCCTGCTACGATTTGGACTGGGATTGCATTGAATCTATAGATAAATTTGAGGGAGAATCAACATCTTATTCATACTACGTCTTCTGACCCATGAATGAGATAGATCTTTCCCTTTATTTAAGTTTTAAAATTTCTCTCAGCAATATTTCTTTTCAGAGTCTAGGTCTCTTTTAAAATATAGTTTACTTCTATATGTAAATAAACGTATTAATTACATTTCCCAGCTACCCACTTTGCTTCATAATCCATGTTAAATTCGGCTTCTACCTCCTCAGCCACTTAAAGTGTTGAGAGAGTTGGTGGGGGGTGCCGGTCCCACCCAAACAACAAAGACAAGCCACACGACCTGCTAATGTAGTGTGCAGTTGTCTGCCTGGGAACTACATGTGTCATCCCCTGGTGACCTTCTAGAGTGCCATTTATATGTCATCAGTTCCTTTTTTAAAAAGTTGCTTAATTATCTTCCACTCTTATTGCCTGTGTGTGTTTTGTTGGGAAAGAAGTAATGATATAATTTCATCCTTATTTGGTAATCTGTGTCTGGTTCAGTGTGGCTTATAGAGCTACTTTGCCATTGGTCCATTACGACATTTGGCTCATTTAACTGATTAAGAATAGATTGGTCATAAACTTGTCTTGTTTTGAAGTGGGGTAAGTTTGATGCATTTGCAAAAAACAAACTAAATGTCATAAAAGTATATTTCAGTTATGCTTTGAACCTGTCACAGGATCTGGGTTTAGTAGACACTGTGATGTTAGTCTGTTCATAGCAGGTAAGCACATTGTCAGAGGTGTGCGTGCATACTGGGCGCTCATGTGGGTCCCTGAAGGCTTTGGGAGGCTCTGTTTGCTGTGGAATTAAGGAGGGCTGTGAAGGGAGGGCTTCCAGTCAAAAGAAACAGCAAGTATAGAGAACTCGGGCCCCAGAGAGTTGTAGCATACAGTGCTAAAAGCAAATGTAGACCCTTTTAAAGCCAGAAAATTAATTTGAGATTGGTTGTGAAGAATATGTGTATAATGATGTAAGTCTGAATTATCTTCTAAGTAATTGTCAAATAATGGAGATTTTTTTTTGGTGGAGATAAACATAATCCTTAGTTTTGCCACCCACTTCATCTGGAATTCATATTGAATTAGGGAGTTGATAGTAATGGAGACCATTTAGGGGAATATTCTCTTTATTCAGGTAAAAAATGAATAGCACTGAGATTGGTGGGCAGGGTCTATGTTTAAGAAGCTTTGGAGTAAGGAGAAGTAGTCCTTTGAGTTACTTCTTGATCTTTCAAAGAAGCCTGTGAAACTTGGTTCATGCAACAAGCCAGTCGAATGCTTTTCTTCTGTGAGAAACATGTAAGCTGCTGCACTTTGGAAGCATGGTGGCTGGGAACATTTTTTGCTAGGAGGAGAGCTTAATGGAAGGATTTCATTGCAGTAGTTTAGAGAGGGGGAAGGATGGCTGTTAACCTTATTTGGTAACATTCACTGTTAACCATTTCACCAGAAAAGGCCCCAGCTTGTACTCCAGGTAAATTGAAAACAGTGTTTTTAAAAACAACTGTCCTTAGGTATAAGTGCTGGCCTATACATCATTACTGTATTTAGAACTTGCTTCTCTGAAGTGTAACTCTGAAATTCTTAAATTTTATTTTATTTCATTAAGATTTTATTTATTTGTTTGACAGGGAGAGACACAGTGAGAGAGGGAACACAAGCAGGGGGAGTGGTAGAGGGAGAAGCAGGCTTCCCGCTGAGCAGGGAGCCCAATGCGGGGCTCGATCCCGGGACCCCGGGACCATGACCTGAGCCGAAGGCAGATGCTTAACAACTGGGCCACCCAGGCACCCCTGAAATTATTAAATATTAAATGCCCATTTCAAAAACACTTTGCGTTGTTGATGGCTCTATTGGGTTGTGAGAGCAGGTGGCAGTTCTGTCTTTTCTTTGTGCTATGACATGTAAAATTTAGGGATTTTCTTTTTTTTCTTCTGTTATCAGTCCCCCAACTCTGATAATAGTATGTCACTAGGGTCAGCTGTCAGCTCAGTTCACAAAGGGTGGCCGGAAATCAAACCGTTCTTGTGGGCATGAGCTGTTCCCATTGGGCAGCGAGGGTCATGGTGCTGGGCTGTCACTGCAGGGGGTCAGGTGCCTGGGGAGCAAGTAATATTCCTCCATCTTTTCTGTCTAATGTCCTAACTGCTCTTGAAGAAAGAGAAGAGAAGTCAGTGAGTTCATGGGACCAAGGCTGTAAAGGAAGTACAAGGAGTCCCCTGCACAGAGATTAATTAAAATTGTTAGAGAGCCAAGAGCCATTAAGCAATTTGACCAATTCTTCAAAATTCAGAAGTGTGTACTTTGAGGAGGTATGTGAGGCAGATTGCCATACTGGTTTGACATGATAGCCTTCTTCTGTTTTGTTCATATTGTCATATTCGTAACGTGAGAACTTTCTCCAGTGTATTTTACTTTCACTTGTCTTCTTAAACATAGAATTGTAAGTAAGTTCCATAGAAACGAATAAAAATCACTATATAATGCCCCCAAACTAAAGGCTATTAAATATAAATTGTGTTTGTTATGTGACCAAGTGAGTAATATCTCTCTTTCTCAGAAATGTAAGATCTTGATTAAGGAGTCAGAAAAGGATATATTTTTCTGTCTCAAAATGTGTATCAATTGTTTATACATTTATTTTATCTTATGATTACAGCTCTTTCTCTACCTCTCCTTTTTGAATGGGTCCATTATAAAGAATATAGAAAAGCAGAAGGGAAGGAAAAGTGGATTGGATAGTAGGAGAGAAAATAAAATTAAGTGATAAGACAGGCATTCTATTGAGTAATACTCAGCATGAGATCAGTAAGTAACTTTGCTGCCTGGTGCTTAGCTATAGAAAACATAATCGTGGGAGCACAGACATGAAGCTTGAAGGGACCAAATGAAAAAATAATTAAAATAGACATTCTTTTGTAAGTATACTTTCTGGCTATTAATAGACATATACTTATCACTTATGAAGATATCTTAAGATTTGTTTCACATGTAATTTTAAAGAACATTGCTATTTTATAATATGAATAAAAAAATAGCTCCCCCCCACTAGTTCTAGTCCTTATGTGTTTATTGTATATTTGAGGAACATGAAAAAATATAATAGTTACAAAACTTTTTTTTGATGTCCTCAAAACATCTTTAGGAACAGGTGTGACACTGATGAAACTCAGCTGCTTCAAGAAGTATTTAGGAAATAAGTTTGTAATAAGTTGAACGTGGTCTAAAAGTGGTATGGCTGGTAATGTTAGTTTTTGATAATGTGATATGAACTTACCTCTTGTTCTGTGAGCTTTCAGAATAAATTGAATGTAAAGACATAGGTCTTTTCCCATGTTAAAAGAGCCACTAAAAGGTAAAAACAGATCCACAAGGCTGTTGCCAGTTCTAAAAGGGAGATTGACGGAGGCAGGGAGGGAGGGTCCAGAGTCCCAGGGAGAGAGAGAACTTGAATAAGTTTTGTTACTTATGTAGGATGGCATCTCGAGTTATGTATATAACATTTCATCTACTCTGTATGATCTTCACATTATATAGTGCTGTCTGTTAAATTTTATAGATGATTATGATACTAGATATTATATAGATAATCTAAGAATTTACACACTGTATCATGTAGAAGAATCACTTCTCGATAAGGCTTTCAGCCTTATCGGTATCAGTTACCAGTACGGAACCATCTGTAAAGCTACCAGTGCACGGTGATTTTATGTATCATTTTCTTTACTTTTGTTCTGTCAGTTCCGTGTCCATCAGTGCCATTCACAATATTAATATGAGGATCTTATATCTTCATTTTATTCACTCATTAAATCGTCTTTAGTGCTGCTTCTCGTCGTCATTGCTGGACCCAGACCTGAAATAATGGCAGATTTGGGAAGAACCTTCCGGCTGGAGCCATGTCCCACACCCTGTGTCTTTTATTGGGGGGCAGTTAACTGTTCGTACTTTGGAGCTGACTGAGAGAAGTTAATTTTTAGTGACTGTGTCTGTGTGGAATAAATTTATTTTGAAAGTATAAGTACAGATAAATTCCTAGTGTTTCCCCCCCTCCCCAAAAGTTATTTCTGAAGTATTATTTGTCAATTGAAACTTTAACTCTGGTGTGCTGTTGTTTCCTTGAGTTGATTATACTTCTTTTTTTTTTTAAGGTAATGTGCACGTTAAGAGTTCAGACATACAAGTTGGAGACCTCATCATAGTGGAAAAGGTTGATGCATTTTTTATATATTTTAGACCTGTCTATGCCAGTGATTAACGTTTAGCCTGATTGCAGTAACTTTGAATCTGAAGAGAAATGGTCTGAGACACTGATTCTAACTCGTGACTCCTTGTGTAAGATACGATGGACATAAAGGAAACCCAGACTCTCCGGAGCCGGCTTCAGTGCACTCAGTGTGTGCGGGTGAAAGTGTATTTTGTCTAAAAGAAGACATGTGTGAACTGCTTAATATTGCATTGTTAGGATTATTTCATTTGACCAAAGAATTACATTAGTTAGAACCTATTTAGAATATGTTTCATTTTCTAAAACCTCCTTTTATAGACAGATATATTACACATGGGAATTGGATATTATTCTTGGGATTGAGAAACTTCAAGAAGGAAAGGTCAGTGGAAGTAAGAGAATATTAGAAAGAAAAGGCTTATTAGGCCATTGTAGGAAAAGGCCATTAAGAAACCCCTCAGTGTCAGACTGGGAAGTTTTGAGGTGCCCTGCTGGGTGACTGGGTGGGCCACCTGCTGTGGATGCAGTACTTCTGCATGTCCTGACTTCTCTGAGGAACGGTGCATGAATGCACAGCCTCTGGTTTTTCTTTTTCTTTCTTTCTTTTTTTTTCTTTCTGTTTTTAAGGCTCTAGAACAGCTTTTAAAAAACATTCTTGTTGGAGAAGTTGTATTAGGGCCTCTTCCAAGAATAGTTGGAGCCCATGCTGCCATCTGGTGCCATGTACCCAGCCTGAGCCACATCGTGGAGATGTTTGGTACAAGAGGGTCTTTTTCCTCAAGACTAAAGTGGGCTTTATCTTGCTACAGTAATCTGTATACAGAGAATGTTTTTGGGTATGTTTGATTTTACAAAATGGGACTAAATTGAACAAACTGACTTTGTAGCTCATTTCTATAGCATTCAGTTGTCTGGACACTGTAAGTTACTAGCTTTTGATCCATGCTTAGATTTTCAGGTGGTGTCTGTGTTGTGCTGTTATTATAAAGTGCTGTGTGAGCACCCTTCTACATCCCTCTCTGCCTGTTTCTGTAGGATAAATGCTGACATGAGAGATGATTGAGCCATATGTGAGTCAAACACCAGTGTTTATTACCTCACAGTTTCTGTGGTCAGGAATTGGGGTATAGATTGGTGTGGGTCCTTCTCAGGGCTGTAGTCAGCCAAGTGGCCGTCACCTCCAGCTCACTCAAGGCTTGTTGGCAGGTTCAGCGCCTCAGTTCCATGAGATTTTGGCTGGAGGCCTCCCTCATTCCTGTCCACAGTGGGGGGGTGGGGGGGCGCCCTCCACAGGGCAGCTCACAGTGGCCTGCCTGGAGAAGGTGGGAGTGCCAGCAGTGTGGACTCGGGGCTGGGACCTGCTGTCAGCAGTGACTTCCATCACCTCTTGTTTCCCTTGTAAGAGACGGTATAGTGTTGATGGTGGGGTTTGAAGAGCAGATAGTCTCTTGTTGTGATTCAGGGAATGCTGTTTGGCCTTCTCATTTCCTTTGCTCTCCTGTTTATGCACGTTCTCCTTCCCTTTGCAGCCTAGGTTGGTGGAGTGGTGCACCCTTTGGTGCTCCCATTTTTACTGAGTAACACGTGAGCCCATCTTGGCCACGTTGTAAGAGCTCATCTCTTCAGTCCTATAGACGGATGTGAAAGATAGACATCTAGATCTGTGTCTGGGCCTTCCCCTTGAGCTTCTCTCTGGCCTCCCAGGTGTGCTCTCCACCTGTGAGAGATGGATGAGTGACGGGGGCCTTTGTAGACGTCCAGGGAAATGTTTTACTTGAATGTGGTGGTAGCTGTATGTCTTTCTTTCTGTTTGTCACTTCAGTGCTCCCTGGGCAGCACGGTGTGGGTAGTCCTCCCGCACTAGATCCATATTGTATACGAGCATGTGTACAGTCCCTACCTGACCCTGATGTTTACAGATTTGGTAGCAGCAGGACTTCTAAAATATTTTCACTAACCTTTAGGAAATGTTATTGTACACTAAAAAATAGGGGTGGCCTCTGTACCTGACTTAGTTTTTTTAATTTCCAGTTTTGCACTCATATTGAAAAATTTGAGATATAATATCTAGTAATTACTATGGAATGATAAATTTTTAGTGGATTTATATTTGTTAAACCAATTTTGTGATTTTTGTAGTGATAAAAGTTACTGGTTGACTTAACCATCATAAAGAAATAGTAACAATATGGTTGCAAATGGCTTTGTCCTTTTATTTTTTATTTAAGGATCCTAGCAGTACTTATCACTAACCAGAAAAGTAATTTCTCTGTTATTTGACCATACTGCTACTCAGGAATTAATGCTTGGAGATTTCCATGGTGGATTTTACGTTTGAGGGTAGCCCTTCTAATTCTGTATCTGAATGTGAAATTAAACTTAGTGTATTGATAGTCATCGTGTGGGTGTTTGAAGTGTGTTCACCAAACCTGGACCAGTGTTGCGGGTATAGGGAGTGTTGTACAGCTCACAGGAGAGCAGCAGCCTGGACAATGGGAGAGAGTAGAATGTGGGCTTTCATGTTAGATGAGTCCGGGTATAAACTCCTCGTTTTCCAGCCTCAAACTCTCCGTAGGAGAAGCAGCTCATTGACATGCACTTAGAAAGTGGTAGGCTAGAACTCTGCAGAGTCAAGGTTAGATCATGCTTGCAGGGCGAAGAAGGAAAACCTGAAGAAGATTGTTTCCTGGCTTAAGAAGGCACCCTCCTAAGAAGCACCTAAAATTGTAGACGAATCTGTCGACTTAAATATTACTACTTGAGGAATGTGTCAAGGAGGGTAACTGTTTGGAACAGGAGACTTAGAAGTGGAAGGTTGTCCAGGTCCTCACATCGGCTCTGAAGTCCAGGTGTTTGAGAAGGATCCAGAGGGACACAAGCAGAGCAGGACTGAAGGTGACACTTGAGGGGTCCTCCTTCGTTACTCAGCCTAAACATCTTTTTTAACAGCTAAATTTGAAAGACAGTTTCTTTATCCTGTTCTTTTGAGGGAATGCAATTTAATAAATATTTTAAACAATTTAATAAGTATTAGCATGTATTTTTTAGTACCCAGAACAAACACTACAAAAAATATGCATAGAGATACAGTCTGAGATACTAAGATGGACTCCTGAAAAGGGTTCAGGTAACACACAAGAAAGCAGGAAATTTGAAACCGAAGAATGAATACCGGAGGAAACCAATAGAAAACAAATAATAAAATGCAGACTTATACTCTAATGTGTCAGTAATTAACTTTTATTATGAACAGTCTGAATATACCAATCCTGAGATAGAGTGGATAAAGAAGTGAGACCCAGCTGTGTGCCATTCACGAGGAATTTAAAATCCAATGACACAGGTAGGATGAAAGAAAGTAACAGGATGGGAAAGATAAACCACAAAAAATTGATCAGAAGTAGGAGGGCCTATATTAATATCCAGTGAAATAGAGCTCAGAGTAAAGAAAATGACTGGAGATAAAGAAGGACATCACATAATGATACCAGGGTTACCCATCAGGAAGAGAAAATAATTCTCAATTTGCACTCACCAGATAACGGAATCACAAAAGTCATGAATCAAAAACTGTTGGAGCTGAACAAAAGAAATAGACAAATCCACAGTTATGAGTGAGAACTTCAGCGCCACTCTCTGAGCCTTGGATAGAAGTGCTGGGCAGGAAATCAGCAGTGACATAGAAGATCCTCACTGAATCCGCCAGCCAGATCTAACTGACGTATACAGATCACTCTACGAAACAGGAGGAGAGCACATATTTATTTCAGGTGTCCATAGAACATGTACCAATATAAAGCATTTCCATAAAACCTCAAAAAATTGGAAAAGAATTTGAAATCATACAGCGGTTGTTTTATCACAGTAGAATCAAAGTAGAAACTAGAAACAGCGCAACAGGAGAACTCTAAAATATGTGAAAAGTAAACAGTGCGCTCTAGTTATGAGATAAGTATCTAGGAAACAAAATATATATAACTGCATGAAAATGAAAAGACAACAAAGTACACGGAATGCATGTACAGCAGTGCTGAGAGGGAATTTCATAGCAGTCAGTGCCGACTCAAGATCTCAAATTAATAATCCAAGTTCCTTGCTCGGGAAACTAGAAGAAGAAGAGCAGAATTAAACCAATGCATGCAGAAGAAAGGAAATAAATATCAGAGCAGATCAGTGAAACAGAGAATAGGAAGACAAGATAGTAAATCAGTGAAAGCAAAAGCATTCACCAATCTCAGGGATGACAGAGGGGACATTACCGCTGGTCCCGAGCCATTGAAAGGGTCATTGCGGAATACGCCACCGACAGCTGTACCCCAGCTTAGATGAGATGGACCGATTCTTCCCAAACCACAGACTATCCAAACTCGGTCAGAATTAAACAGATCGTATGAATGGTTCTACAAACAGTAAGGAAATGGAGTTAGCAATTTAAAATCTCCAGGAAGGAAATATCTAGGTCCAGATGTTTTCCATGAAGAATTCCTTGAGACTTTTAAAGAAGACTAGTGTCATTTTTACACAGTAGTTTCCAGAATATAGTTGAGGATGGAACACTGCCCAGGCTCGTGTTAGGAGTCCAGTTACTATCCTCCTGTCAGCACAAGAGAAAGACAGCACAACAAGAGAAAACAAATATCCCTTGTGAATAGAGACACAAAAAAAATTCTTTAAGAAAATAATTGCCTGTTGATATCAGCAATATATATAGAAAATTCGACATCATGATGATGTGGAGGTTATTCCAGGTACTTAAGGCCCATTCCGACATTCTAAAATCACCCAGTGTAATCCACTCTATGAACAGGTTAAAAGAAAATTATATGATCATATCAACATGTGACTACATCCAACACCCATTCATGATAAAAACTATCCACAGCTTGGATTAGATGGTGATTACCTTAATTATATTTAAAGGGCATCTGTAAAAACATAGAGCCAACATCATACTTAACAGTGAAATTCTGAATGCCTCTCCTTTCAGACTGGGAGTAAGTCAAGGATGTTTGTTCTTAAGCACTGTTATTTAACTGACATTTCTAGCTACATAGAATAAGGCAAGTAAAGGAAATTAAAGGAATTCAGATTGGAAAGGAAGAACTAAAAATGTCCCCATTTGCAGACGACATGATTGTGTATATAGACAATCCCAAGGAACTGATGAAAAACCTGGAACTAATGATAATGAATAGGTTCAGCGAAGTGGCCAATTATAAGATCACCACTCAAATACCAATCCCATTTCCAACATGTGGAAACTGAAATTAAAAATGAAGTACTCTTATAGGCAGTACTAATGAAAACAAAATCTTAGGTATGCTGAAAATAACTGTGTTCATGAAAGTAATCAAAGACACTATAAAATGCCAGTTTTCCTAAAATTGAATATAGGTTTAATACAGTTCCCATTAAAATCTCAGCGAGATTTTTTTTTTTAAGAGATTTTATTTATTTATTTGACAGAGAGAGAGAGACAGCGAGAGAGGGAACACAAGCAGGGGGAGTGGGAGAGGGAGAAGCAGGCTCCCCATGGAGCAGGGAGCCTGACGCGGGGCTCGATCCCAGGACCCTGAGAGCATGACCTGAGCCGAAGGCAGATGCTTAACAACTGAGCCACCCAGGTGCCCCGAAGTTTTGTTTTTTGTTTTTACTTTTTTGGACACAATAAGCTTATTCTAAAACTAATTTGTCAAGGCTAAAATGGCGAAAACGGCCTTCATGAGAATAGAGTGAGAAGGGTCACTTCCTGATGTTAAGGCATACTACCTAGCTTTATTTACCAACACAGTGTGTAAGAAGAAATAAAGATCAGTGGAATGGTGTGGAGAACCCAGAAATAGACACACCCAAAGGCTCAAGTGATTTTTTTAAGAAAACAATTCCATTATGATAACATTAAAAAGAATAAAATACTTATAAATAAAAGAATTGTTAAGAATAAGCAACAAAAGTGCAACACTTGTACTTTGAAAACTACAAAGCAGTGTCAAAATATACTAAAGGAGACCTAAGTAAATGGAAAGACATCCTAGATATCATGGATTAGAAGTATTAATATTGTTAAAATGGCAGTACTCCCCAAATTGATCTACATATTCTGTGCTATCCCTCTGAACATCCCAGCTGACTTTTTTGCAGAAATTGACAAGCTGATTTTAAAATTATATGGAAACACAAGGGACCCAGAATAGCTTTTCCCGTCATCAGTAGGCCCCAGTGGAGTGTTGCATTTGTTACCAGTGATAGACCCAGACCGACACATCGCTATCAGCCAGAGTCCACAGCTGACATGAGGCTTCGCTCTTGCCGGGATGCCCTCTGTGTGCTCGGACAAATGTAGACATGTATCTGCCATTATGGCATCATACGAAGTGTTTTCGTTCATGATACTATTTGTAAAACTTCTCTGTGCTCCATCTATTCATCCCTCAGCAAACACTGATCGTTTTATTTACTCCATAGTTTTGCCTTTTCCAGAATGCCGTATCACATTGTCTTCTTTCACTGAGTGGTGTGCATTATGAGCTTTCTTTCGTGGTCTGACAGCTCATTTCTTTTTAGCGCTGAATAATTCTTCATTGTCTGGATGCACCATAGTTGATTCATCTGCCTATTGAAGGACATCCTAGTTGCTTCCAGGTTTTGGCAGTTACGAGAAAAGCTGCTGTAAGATCCGTGTGCAGGTTTTTGTGTTGACTTAAGTTCGCATGTTCTTTGGGTAAGTGCCAAGCCGCACAGTCGCTGGATTATACAGTACGGTTGTGTCTAGCTTAGTGAGACTTGCGCCCATCTTCCGCAGTGGCTGCGCCACGTTGCATCCCCACCAGCAGCAAGTGCGAGTTCCCACTGCTCTCCCATCCCCGTCAGCACTGGGCACCATTCTCATCCGTGTGCAGTGGTGTCTCCTTGTGGTTGAAACTTGTCTCCCCGATGACACAGGACGTTGTGGAGCCCCTTTTCATGTGCTTATTTGACATCTGTGTGTCTTCTTTGTTCAGGTCTGTGGTTCGTTTTTTAATCAGGTTATTTTCTTATTCTTGAGATGTAGGAGTTCTTTGTATATTTTGAATAACAGTCTTTTGTCAGGTGTGTATTTTGCAAACATTCTCCCTCCTAGTCTGTGGCTTATCTTCTCGTTCTCTTGATACTCTCCTTTGCAGAACAGAAGTTTTGAGTTTGAATGAAGTCCAGCTCATCACATATTTGTCTCTTGGATTGCGCCTTCGGTGCCGTATCCGAAAAGTGGTCACCACACTACACTAGGGTCACCTAGGTTTTCCCCTGTTCTCATCTAGGACTTCTAGTTTTGCATTTTACATTCAGGTCTGTGGCCCATTTTGAGTTAAATTTTGAGAAGGATGTGAGGTCTGTGTCTGGATGCCATTGTTGTGGGGCGTTTTGTCGTCGCAGCACCCATTTCCTGAGGAGACAAGTTTTGCTCCTTTGTTGCAGCTGACCGTGCTCACGGGGGCTTATTTCTGGGCTCTGTTCTGCACCACTGACCTGAGTGTGCTCCTTCACCAGAACCACACCGCCATGATGACCGTAGCTTTGCCGTTAAATTTTTTTTTTTTCCCCAAGGCTGGCGAACAGTTTTAATTTTTAAATGTATCTTTTTTCTTACTTTGTTAAAATACACATAATATAAAATTTATTACCTCTTTTTGAGTTCCCGGACCTAGTTCCATCGTGGAGTAGAGAGATTCCCACACATACAAACCTAAGCAATTCTTGGGATAGCAGCAAGGTGTCTGAGACTTCAACTCAATTCTGACACTGTCTGCCTTGGAAATGGCATCCGATCCCACAGGTTAAGGGCTCAGTCCTATAAGACTGCCTCCTGCCCCCGAATTCAGACACTAGTTGGAAGTCCCAGGCTGTGACTCGTGCTTCTGACCAAGTGGCTGCAGATTGGAGGTTCCAGTGACCTCCTCCATAATTTGCTGCAGCGGCTCACAGAACTCAGGGAAACACGTTGACCTGTTTGTTAAAGGGTATGACAAAGGGTAGAATCGACAGCCAGATGAAGAGGTGCACAGGTAGCGGTCTGGGGAACGGGTGTGGAGCTTCCATGCCCTCTCCTGACAGCCACTCTTCCCAGTCTCCAGGAGTTCACCAATCCAGAAGCTTCCGAACCCAGCCCTTTTGGGTTTTTATGGAGGCTTCTTTGCATAGCCACAATTGATTGAATCATTGGCCGTTGGCTGACTGAACCTCCGGGCCCTTTCCCCTCCCCAGAGGTCAGGCGTGGGGCCGAAAGTTCCAGCCCTCTGATCCCATGGTTGGACCTCCTGGCAGCTTGAGTACGTGGGTTCCAAAAGTCGACTTCATTAATAAAAGACACCTTTATCACTCTCAACACTTGGGAAATGTTGAGGGTTTGGGGAGCAGAGAGCCAGGCGCTGTGGATGAAGACCACGTACTTATGAGAAATACATATTTGGTCATCTGAATCATCTGAATGACCAAATACATATTTCTCATAAGTCACAGTATTGCACGATCTTAACCATATTTTAAAAAGATTTTTATTAATGTGTGCGTGCATGAGAGAGAGCAGATGAGCGCAAGCACGAGCAGGGGGAGGGCAGAGGGAGAAGCAGAGTCCCCTCTGAGCAGGGAGCCTGACTTGGGGCTTGACTCCGGAACCCTGAGATCATGACCTGAGCTGAAGACAGATGCTTAACCAACTGAGCCACCCAGGTGCCCCATCTTAACCATTTTTAAATATGTAGTTTAGTAGTGTGTTATTAAATACATTCACATCGTTGTACAGCTGCCCCTCTAATCTATCCCTATAACTGTTTTCATCTTGTAGAGCAGAAACTCTATACCATTAAAAATATCTCCTCATTCTTCTCTCCTCTCCGCCAGTGGCACCCACCATCACCTCTCTGTCTTTATGACTGTGACTCCTCCAGGAACCTCACATAAGTGGAATCCTACAGTATTTGTCTTTTTGTGACTGGCTCCTTTCCCTTAGCATAATGTCCTCAAGGTTCATCCGTGTTGTGGTATATTGCACAGTTCCTTCCTTTTTAAGGCTCCATAATATCACATTCTACATACAGACCACAGTTGGTTTTTTTTTTTTTTTCTTTAATCCATTTATCCATCAATGGGCACTGGGTTTTTGTCATGTTTTGGCTCTTGTGAATAATGCTGCTGTGAACATATGAATACACATATCTTTTTGAGACCCTGCTTTCAGCTCTTAGCGGTTTATACCCAGAGGTGGAATGGCCTGCCTCATTTGGTAATTCTGTGTTCAATTTTTTGATGAATTTCCATACTGTTTCCCATGGAGTATCTCTTGCCATCATTCAACTTTCAATTTCTTTGTGTCTTTGGATGTCAAGTGAGTCTCTTCTGGACAGCATATATGGCTGGATTATGTGTTGTCACTTATTCTGGCAATCTCTGTTTCCGATTGGAGAGTTTAATGCATTTACAGGGTCAAGTAATGATAAGAAAAGACTTGTCTCGTTGTGCAGTTTGTTTTCCATGTGCCTCAGAGCTCTTTTTCATCCTCATTTTCTGCATTGTTTTCTGTTTCAGGTAATATTTTGTAGTGAAATGTTTAAATTCCTTTCTCATTTCCATGTGGTTACCGTGGCGTCTCCATGTAACAGCCTAAGTTGTAGCTCTCTCTCATTGGAATTGGTACCAGCTGAAGTTTAGTAACATACAAAACTCTGCTCCTTTACAGCTCCATCCCCACCCCTTTGCTTGTAGATGTCACAGAATTACACCTTTAGATGTTATCTGATCTGATATCCAAAAAAACATAAACTAATAATTATTTTAAGTGTATTAGCCTTTTAAATTACATAGAAAACAAGGTGTGGAGTTAAAAGCCAAAGTTACAGTAATTCCAACTTTTAGAGCAATGATTGCTTTTTTCTTTCAATTTCTTAGTCTCTTAAATCATGAGGGAAACAAAGTGCAGGGACAGACTGTTGCCGCAGTGGTGCTGGCTGGGGGGACTGGCCATGTGTAGGCCCTCCGTGAGACCTTACTGCGTGCACGGCTTCCCGCTGCTGTCTCCGGTCCTTCCCTTGCGCCTGTCGGCCTCCTGGGAGCGGCTTTTGCAGGAAAGGTCCAGGTGGTCACCAACTGCCACAGCTTTTGTTTGTCTGGCAATGACTTGATTTCTCTCTCACTTTGCAGGACAGTTTTGCTGGATATAGGATTCTTGGGTTTTCCTCTTACAGCTCTGACCATATTGGTGCACTTTCTCTGAAATCCAAAGTTTCTGATGAAAAATCTGCAGATAATCTTACTGAGGATCCCTTGGATGTGATGAGTCTCTTCTCTCCTGCTGTTTTCAGGGTTCTTTGTCTTTTGAAAGTCTGATTATAATGTGTCTCCGAGTGGGTCTCTCTGACTTCCTCTGACTTGACCCTCTTTGGGCTTCTTCGATGCTAGGCTGCGTGTCTCTCATCACATCTGGGATGTTTTCAGTAATTATTTCCCCAGATATTCCCTTGCCCCCATACCCGCAGTCCTGCTGGGACTCCCACAGTACGTATGCTGATTCAGGGGCTGGAGCCCACGGACCCCTCTGTCTCTGCTCACGGTTTTTTAGTTCTTTTTCTCTCTGTCCCTCAGCCTGGACCATTTCTGTCCTGTTTTCAAGTTTGCCGATTCTTCCTTCTGCCTTCTGCTCCCTCCCGGGAAGTTTTCATTGCTATTACTGTACTTGTCAGTTCTTGAATTTCTTTTTCTTTTTATGTGTTCTTTCTCTTTATTGATTCCATTTTGTTCCTAATTTGTTTTCTTGACTTACATCTTTCTTCAGTTCTTTGAGCATCTTTTAGACTAGTCTTTGTCTATTGAATCTGACATCAGGTCTTCTTCAAGGACAGTATCTGTTTATCTTTTTTGTTCCTTTGTTTTATTATTTTTTTAAGATTTTATTTATTTGAGAGAGAGAAAGAGCTTGAGACAGATCATAACCAGGGGTGAGAGGTAGAGGGAGAAGCAGACTCCCCGCTGAGCAGGGAGCCCGATGTGGGACTTGATCTGAGGACCCTGGGATCATGACCTTAGTGAAAGCAGATGCTTAACCGACTGAACCACCCAGGCGCCCCTTTTTTTCCCCTTTAAATTGGCTATACTCTCCTGTTTCTTTGTGCGCCTGTTGATTTTTGTTGAACCCTGGACATTTTAACCTTTATAATGTGGTAACTCTGGAACTCAAATCCTCACCCCCCAACAGTAGGTCAACTTGAGACTCGGTAATAACAGTAATGGCATTGCCCTGAAACTTCTCAATTACCGCAGCTCATGCAGCACACACACGTGTATGCACACGGGCATATACACGCCTGATTGGTCTTCTCTTGAGGACGGCAGGGGGCCAACTCATTGTCTTAAAATGTGGATAAATTGCAAGGAATCAGTGCTTTCTTACAGGAACTGTCTCACCAGGTGACCAGACTGAATCCAAAGAGCAGATGCCTCTCCTTTGACATTGTGTTCTAGCTAAATGGTGGAAAGGAAGGATACACTTCCTTCCACTTTCTTCAGCCGGTGCTGTGGTCGTGGATGTGGGCTCTGAGCACAAAGGGCTGTTGGTATCAAAGCAGAGCCTGGACGTGGTGCCTCTGGATGGCAGCTGGGCAGCATTGCTGAGGGTCCTTGGAGTGTGAGCTGGGCTCTGGGTGCAGGAACCAGGGTTACAGGACCCATGGGGGAAGGGGAGATGGTTGCCCGCATCCTATGTGTTCAGTCAGTGACATGCAAACCAGGGAGGGCAGGGAGGGCCTGTAGATAAAAAGGGACGTTGAAGACAGACCCAGAATGGACAAGGCTCAACTGTAGTGTCCTGAGGATGTACACTTGGGGGATAAACTCCAGATCAGAGCCAGGAAGTGCAAATGACAATAGTGTTAGGAGGAGGGGGGACAGGGCACACGCAGGGTCTTCTCAGGGTCTCGCGGTTGTTTACAAGTTACTTGTCCTAAGTCACTAGGATGTGCAGATGCTCTTGGACTTTTTGTACCTCGTTTATTGTATCAAGTCACTTGAATTCATTTGGTGATGAAAGTGATGTGATTTTGTTTCATATGCTTGTTTTTAGGGATTGCTTTTTAAAAGTTTGATGTGATTTGCTTTTTTAGTTCTGTAAAACGTGTGATTTCCGAGGGCGCAGTATAAAACAGCCCCTTCCTGCCGTCCCCCCTCCGCAGAGGTCGTCCCCATGTCCATACCTGCACATTCCCTCCCTCTCCCGCCTGGCTCTTCCGTGGCAGGTACTAGTCCGTGAGCAGCATTTACACCCTGCTTTCCTCACGGAGGGATGGACACCCTGCAGATCGTGAACAGTAAACATTGAGGTCTTTCTCCCTCCCTTTCCCTTGTTCCCTCCCTCGCCCCCTCCCTCCCCTCCTGGCTTGCTCCCTGTCTCCGGTCTGAGCCCAGTCTTCGAGCCTATCTTTCTTATGTGGCTGCTTGTACTCCCTTTTATTCATTGATTTTCACATTACCTGTTGCCAGCCTTTTGTTACAATAAATAAATGTTACAGGATCATTTTGTATGTATGTCACTTTGTGTTTTCTGTTCTATGAAATGGTATGATAGTATGGTCAGAGGGTGAATGGAGGTTTACTTTAATATTTTTTCATGTTTAAAATTTGATTGGGTTGTATGACAATAGATCTTACCTGGGTTTTGGCATTTTAGCTGTGCTTTTATTATTGAACCTATGTTTTATGGTGGTACGTCAGATAGTTTATTAGCGAACTTATGGCACACTCTTGGATATTTTTGTGTATTTACTTATTATTTTATTATTAAAACATGAATTAAAGGTAGAAATGATCCAAGCCATTTTTTTTAAATAAAGCCCTAATTAATAATAAGCCTCCATAGGCAAGGACACGACATAGCAGGTAAGTGATTAGTTAGTGACCTGTATCTTCTCAGCACACTTGTTTGTGAATCAAATGTATAAAGGCTTTTGAAGATTTTTGTGTCATTGCTGTGTCCCACTGTGCCGCACACTTGTGGTCTTCACGCACCTGTAACTCTGGGATCTTCTTGTCTCCTTCCAAGGTTCGTGTTTTATTCGAACTGACCGGCTTGATGGTGAAACTGACTGGAAGCTGAAGGTGGCGGTGAGCTGCACACAGAGGCTGCCAGCCCTGGGGGTGAGCGTTCTTGGAATTACAGCGCCATCTCACTTGGTGCTCGTTCCCAGGCAGCAAATCCACGTCTGCACATACCAGCTGACTTCTTGAATGCACAGGTTCCTAGAAACGATCCTCTTATTACTAACAGAGGGCCCTTGAAAACTACGCCAGAATCATTTCTCTGGTGTCTGGGCACATGACCTGCTCTAGGTGTGGGTGTGTGGCGTTCTGTCGGCCTGACACTTTCGTCCTCTTTTGTTTTCTCTCGCTTTCCTTTCCCTTCTGGTTTTTGTTTTTAAACCTCGCAGTTGAGTAATCTTTAAGATTGAGAACTTTTGGCAGGGTTAAATGAGTCCATAATTGAGTCCCTTTTTGCTGACTGACTTAACTCTGTGGTAGGCTGGTGTCCATTAGCTTTGGCAGACTGTGGGACTCAGATGAAGTTAAGCCTCCTTTTGGAGACAGGCATGTGCACTCTGCTTTAGTTGGGACAGTAGAGAACCCTCTTCTGTTAGGAGGAGGGGAATGTTACTGCGTCTTGTGACCGAGAGAGAAGGGAGAGGACGCCGTCAGGCACCTTGCCTGGTCTTTGCCCAGTGCCCCTTTGTTCCTGGGCAATAGGCAAGAGATAGGATCAGAGAGAATAGTACTTATGGATTCCAGCATTTTCAACAGTCTCTCACAAATGCTGAGAATCTGCTGAGCTGGCACACATCTTTTTTTTTAACAAAGCCACGGTTGAGGCCTTTTGGTGCTTGTGTTAGACGTTAGTATGTATTTGAATGAGAAGAGCTTCATTCTTCCTACATGATCTGCTGATATGCAGTGGAGAGTAAAGAAAACCTGAGATGGTCTACGAGTGACCTTTGCCTCGAGCACTTGTTGGTAAAGGCAAGGGAACTTGGGTAGTATTATAGACTTGGTCACTTTCCTTGGATTGGTTGGGTTTGGATAGGAGTAGCTACTTGCACTACATATGGTGTACAGTTAATTTACCATGAACAGCAGGGGCCTTCCTCATTCTTGTGCACACTGGACCTTTTGGAAATTATATACGTTTGACATGTATAAGACTGGGAAATATTTGATTCTTTAGGTGTTTTTGGTTGTCTGTGCTTTATGTGGTCGCTAGGTTGAAATTTATTCCTTTATATGTTTTGTGTATATCTTGAAAGATTTTCTGGTCACTAGTGAGCGGTGGCTGATTCTTTTGTCCATTTATTCATCGTCACATAACAATGTGGGTCATGTAATATGTCTGTCACAGCCTAACCTCCTGCCTTTCCTGCTCCCTTTTCCCCCCGACCCTTTAAAGATTAAAACAACAACAACAACAACAACAACCATTCTTACCCCAAGGGTGATGCAGAAGAGAGTGCAGGTTGTCAGATTTGAACCCCAGGTGTTGGTTTCCTAACCCCTGAGCTGGAGAATGACCCCTCTCGGCTCATCAGCTAACCTTGGACACCTCTGTCATGGGTGGGAGCAAGTAGGCAACTCCTAGTTTTTGGCTTTTTTAAATATATAAATATTAAGAGGAGGCATGTAAATAGCAAGTCTTCCTTTTTCATGTAAATTCTGAAAAGTAGAACAGGGGGTGTGTGAAGGAACACATGTGATTTCAGCTCATGGTAGGTCATCTCAGAAGAGTTGTGCCCAAACCCCTGTAACCAGCAGAATGTGATTATTGGTGAATGTGCTTCAAAACACTTAAAATCACTATTGAAGAAAAAAATCTCTGATAGAGAAAATTTAGACCATTCATTGTTTTCATTTGTACCTCTTTGTTCCAGGATGGTTGAAATTTTCCACCACATGTTCATTAGAAATGTGTATTTATTTGTTGGTTTACCCTTCTCTTTTGCCCACTTTTGTATTGGTGTTTGCCAATTAAAAAATTACATATATGCTCATGTGGTGTATCGTATTGAGTTGATAAAACCAGATATAGGCGGGCGCCTGGGTGGCTCAGATGGTTGGGCGTCTGCCTTCAGCTCAGGTCATGATCCCGGGGTCCTGGGATCGAGTCCCGCATCGGGCTCCCTGCTCCTTGGGAGCCTGCTTCTCCCTCTGCCTCTCTCTCTCTCTCTCTCTCTCTCTCTCTCTGTCTCTTATGAATAAATAAATAAAATCTTTAAAAAAAATACACCAGATATATGCAAAGTATGTCCTGTTTTTAATTGTTCCTTTCTTAGACACAGAAATAATTTTGTATCTCCTGTACATCTATGGTCTCCCATCATTCCTCAGATCAGAAGTTGGTTTTGAAAATTGTCCAAACTGCCGTTCTAGATCAATTTCTGAGTCAATGCAAGGTGGCCCACCACTCAGATGATTTGTTTTCAGTCTTACTTCTCAGTGTTCTGGGACGGTTTGTTTAAATTCTGTAGGATATTATGTATAATTTATATGATGTGGGTTAGTACAACTTATTGATTGATTGTGAATGAGGGAAAGCAGATTCTATTGGACCAGCTGATGAAGGTAATAGTTGAGGTTGACATTGACTCTTTCTCACTAAGCAGCTGACCTTTGTCCACTTCACAGTGGACAGGAACAAGTGGGAAGCTAGTAAGTCATTAAGTCCCAAGTCAGGGATGTGTGGCAGAGTGTGCATGCAGAAGCAGAAACTGCCAAAGTGCTTTTCAGAGTCGCTATACCATGAAACACTCCCACCAACAATGCATGAGTGCCCGAGTTTCTCCACAGCCTTGCTAATATTTGGTGGTGTCATTTTTTAATTTTAGTTATCTCGGTAAGTGCATGGTGATACCTCATTTGAGTTTGTGTTTCTGTAATGGCTAGCAAGGCTGAACAGTTTTTTTGTTCTGTTTTGTTTTTTTTTTAAGATTTTTATTTATTTGAGAGAGAGCAAGCAGGTGGGAGAGGGAGAGAGAATCCGAAGCAGACTACATGCTGAGTGCAGAGCCCGACACGGGGCTCAGTCCCACAACCCGAGATCATGACCTGAGCCGAAACCAAGAGTCGCATGCTTCACTGACTGAGCTGCCCAGGCATCCCCTGAACATTGTTTCTTGTGCTTGTTTACCATCTGTGTATCCTCCTTGGTGAAATGTCTATTCATGTCTTTTTAGTGGCTTTTGTGTAATTCCCTCGAATGCTCTCTCTACACGACTATATCATGTGCAAAGAAGACAGTATTGCTCTTTCATGCAAGTGTGCGTAGTAGACAGCCTTCTCTTTCTTCTGCTTGCAATATCACACCGGCTGTGATCTCTAATGCACTGGTGAACAGAAGGGGTGAAACCATTCATCCTGGTCTTCTTTCAATCTCGGGGAACACGTAACCTTTTAACATCATGTGTGATGGTAGCTGTAGGTTCTTTTTACATTACCCATATCAGATTGAGGAAATTCTTTCTATTCCTAGTTTGCTGAGAGGCTTTATCATAAATGGGGATTGGATTTTTCAGAAGTTTTTCTGTTTATTGACATGATTGTATGATTTTTCTTTGTCATCTGTTAATAGGATGATCTGTATGGAGTGACTGATTGTATCAACTTCATATTCCTGGGGTAAACCAAATCACATTTGTTCATGCAAAGCGTTCCCTTCATATATTACAGTATTTGATTTGCTAATATTTTGGGAAGGACTTTTATGCCTATTTCCACGAGGAATATTGATTTTCTTGCTTTTGTTTGTATTTGTCTGTTTTGTTTTCATTGTAATGCATTTGGTTTATTACCTAGGGGTGTGCTGGCCTCATAAAATGAGTTGGGAAGTCTTTTTGCCTCCTGTATTTGTTGAAGTAGTTGGTGTAAGATTGGTGTTATTTATTAATTTTTTTTTCTATTGAACTTACTCCCCTTGAAACTATCTGAGTTACAAGTTAACTTTGTGGGAAGGTGTTTAATTGAGAATTGAATTTCTGAAGTAGATAGTAGAGTTAATCGGATTTTTTGTTCATTGGAAATTTGTGTTTTTCAAAGAGTTTATTTCATGTAAGTTGCCAAATTTTATGGTATAAAATTTGTTATGTTCTTGTTTTTTAGTTTTTGTAGGATATCCTCTTGCGTCTTCAATAGTGGTAATTTATATCTCTCTCTTTTTTTTTTTCTTGGACAGTCTCACCATCGGTTAATTGACTTAGTCATTTCAAAGACCCTGTTTTTGGTGTCTTTGATAATCTTTATTGTTTGTTCATTTTCTGTCCTCTGACTTTTATTTCCTTTCCTTCATTCTAAGTTAGTTTGTGTTTTATTTTTCTTTTCTTTGTTAACTTCTTAAAGCAGAAGTGAGACTCTTGATTTTTTTACCTTGTTTTTTTCTGTTATAAGCCCTTAGAGCTGTAACTCTCCTGAGCATGACTTCACCTGTATCACATAAATTTTATACACTGTATTTTCATTATGTTTTTGTTAAATATTTTCTAATTCCTTTGTGATTTCTTCTCACCTTCCCTTTACTTGGAAACATTGCTTCCTTACCATGTGGCGGGGGATTTTCCTGATGCCCTCTGTAACTTCGCTGTTACTTAATTCTGTTCTGTTCGTGGACCACGTCATGTCTTATGTCACAGGTTGGGACTTGTGACTCGGCACATGCTTTCTGTGGGTCAGTGCTCAAGCCTGTTACAGAGTGTGTTCTGCTGTTCTGTGGGTAGCCTGTAGATGCTCATTAGGTCAAGTCGATGGCAACTGTTGTTTAAATGTGTATTTTTACTTGCTTTCTACCATTTATTCTCTTAATTAATGAAAGAAGACTTTTAAGATACGCTCTTTCTCCTTTGGGTTCTATCAGTTGTTGTCCTGTGTACCTCGTGAGGGTCCGTGCACATTCAGAATTCTCATAGCCTGTTGGTGAACTGAAGTCTGCTCAGTCCTTGTGGTGGCAGTCTTGATTGTGACATCTGCTTGGATGTTCATATAGTGACTCCAGCTTTCTTTTGATTGGTGTTTGCATCTTTTTCCGTGCTTCTATGTTTACTATGTCTGTTTCTATATATGAAGTGGGTTTCTTGTTAGCGTAACACAAGTAGATACCGCTTTCTTCCTTACTCTGACTCACTTACTCTGTTGCATTTTCATGAGTACATTTACCATAAGTATCAGTAACGGCTGAGTTAAAGGAGGTTACTTGCCGTTTATTTTCTGCTTATCCTCATCTCTTCGTTCCTTTTTTCCATCTTTAGATATTATTGTAGATTTCCGTTTAACTACTATTACTGGCTGTAACCATTAGTTGTGTTTTGCAGTTGTTGTTCTGTGGTTTCTAATATGTGTTCCTAACTCAGTATTCTCTTTCTCCAAAGGGTGTTACACCATTTTGTATATGATTTAAGAAACTCGCACAGCTAGACTTCCACATCCTTCTTCTCATCTTTGGTGTTATTTTGTCGTATGTTTTACTTCTACATGTTATAAGGCACACAATAGAATATATATCGTTTTTCTTTAAAGCAGTCAAACATGTGGAGCAGCTGGGTGGCTCAGTCAGTTAAACATCGGACTCTTGATTTCAGCTCAGGTCATGATCTCAGGGTCGTGAGATGGAGCCCCATGTCGGGCTCTGTGCTCATCGTGGAGTCTGCTTGAGATTCTCTCTTCCTCTCCCTCTGCCCCTCTCCCACGAATAATAAATCAATAAATCTTAAAAAAAAAAAGTTGTCAGGGGTGGAGCAAGATGGCAGAGGAGTAGGAGACCTAGATTTCGTCTGGTCTCAGGAATTCAGCTGAATAGGGATCAAACCATTCTGAACACCTACGAACTCAACAGGAGATCAAAGAGGAGAGTAGCAACAACTCTGTGAACAGAGAAGCGACCACTTACTGGAAGAGTCATATTTTATCCCTTCATAGTAGTTACCCTTATTTTTGGCATATATATATATAAGTTGTTCTCTCTTTAAAATTTTGAGATACAGTTTCTTCTAACAGATAAAAATATACCCTAAATCACTAGTGTATGGTTCTGTTCTAGGTAGTCTCCTGCCTGATCACATTCTCTCCCTTTTTTCTTTTTTTTTTTTTAAATCTTCTTTCTTTTTTCAAACAACCTCTTATCTTATCAAGTCCTTTTATAAAATCTTTTATAATTTTCATCTTTACAGTCATCTTCTATCCCTTCATTGTATCAACCCTTATTTTGTACATATATGTCTTTCTTCCTTTAAAATTTTAGGAGACACTTTTTTCTAACAGACCAAAATACGCCCAAAATCTAGTGTGTGGCACTGATCTATGCACTAGCCTGATCATATTTGATCACATTCTGCTTTTTTTGTATTGTTTTTTTTTGTTTTTATCTTTTTTTTTCTTTTTTTTTTCTTTTCTCTTTCTTTCCCTTCCTTTTCCCCTGGTTTCAGGTCTTTTCTGATTTGTATACAGTATATTTGCTGGGGACGTTGTAAACCTGTTAGCATTTTGTTCTCTCATTCATCTATTCTCCTCTGGACAAAATGACAAGACGAAAAAAATCACCTCAGCAAAAAGAACAAGAGGTAGTACCGTCAGCCAGGGACCTACTCAGTACGGACATTAGTACGATGTCGGACCTAGAGTTCAGAATCATGACTTTAAAGATACTAGCTGGGCTTGAAAAAACCGTGGAAGTTATTAGAGAAACCCTTTCTGGAGAAATAAAAGAACTAAAATCTAACCAAGTCGAAATCAAAAAGGCTATTGATGAGGTGCAATCAAAAATGGGGGCACTAACTTCTAGGATAAATGAGGCAGAAGAGAGAATCAGTGATATAGAAGACCAAATGATGGAAAGTAAAGAGGCTGAGAAAAAGAGGGAGAAACAACTACAGGATCACGAGGGCAGAATTCGAGAGATAAGTGATTCGATAAGACGAAACAACATTAGAATAATTGGGATCCCAGAAGAAGAAGAAAGAGAGAGAAGAGCAGAAGGTATATTGGAGCAAATAATAGCAGAGAACTTCCTTAATGTGAGGAAGGAAACAGGCATCAAAATCCAGGAGGCACGGAGAACCCCTCTCAAAATCAATAAAAATAGGTCAACACCCCGACATCTAATAGTAAAACTTATGAGTCTCAGAGACAAAGAGAAAATCCTGAAAGCAGCTCGGGAGAAGAGATCTGTAACCTACAATGGTAAAAATATTAGATTGGCAACAGACCTATCCACAGAGACCTGGCAGGCCAGAAAGGACTGGCAAGATATCTTCAGAGCACTAAACGAGAAAAATATGCAGCCAAGAATACTATATCCAGCTAGGCTGTCATTGAAAATAGAAGGAGAGATAAAAAGCTTCCAGGACAAACAAAAACTAAAGGAATTTGCAAACATGAAACCAGCCCTCCAGGAAATATTGAAAGGGGTCCTCTAAGCAAAGAGAGAGCCTAAAAGCAGCAAAGATCAGAAAGGAACACAGACAACATACAGTAACAGTCACCTTACACGCAATGCAATGGCACTAAATTCATACCTTTCAATAGTTACCCTGAATGTAAATGGGCTCAATGCCCCAATCAAAAGACACAGGCTATCAGATTGGATTAAAAAATAAGACCCATCCATATGCTGTATGCAAGAGACTCATTTTAGACCCAAAGACACCCCCAGGTTGAAAGTGAGGGGGTGGAAAACCATTTACCATGCTAATGGACACCAAAAGAAAGCTGGGGTGGCCATCCTTATATCAGACAAACTAGATTTTAAAACAAAGACTGTAATAAGAGATGAGGAAGGACACTATATCCTACTTAAAGGGTCTACCCAACAAGAAGATCTAACAATTGTAAATATCTATTCCCCGAACATGGGAGCAGCCAATTATATAAGGCAATTAATAACAAAAGCAAAGAAACACATTGACAACAATACAATAATAGTGGGGGACTTTAACACCTCCCTGACTGAAATGGACAGATCCTCTAAGCAAAAGATCAACAAGGAAATAAAGAATTTAAATGACACACTGGACCAAATGGACTTCACAGACATATTCAGAACATTCCATCCCAAAGCAACGGAATACACATTCTTCTCTAGTGCCCATGGAACATTCTCCAGAATTGATCCCATCCTAGGTCACAAATCAGGTCTCAACCGGTACCAAAAGATTGGGATCATTCCCTGCATATTTTCAGACCACAATGCTTTGAAACTAGAACTCAATCACAAGAGGAAAGTCGGAAAGAACTCAAATACATGGAGGCTAAAGAGCATCCTACTAAGAATGAATGGGTCAACCAGGAAATTAAAGAAGAATTTAAAAGATTCATGGAAACCAATAAAAATGAAAACACAACTGTCCATAATCTTTGGGATACAGCAAAGGCAGTCCTGAGAGGAAAGTATATAGCAATACAAGCCTTTCTCAAGAAACAAGAAAGGTCTCAAATACACAATCTAACCCTACACCTAAAGGAGCTGGAGAAAGAATAGCAAATAAAGGATAAACCCAGCAGGAGAGGAGAAATAATAAAGATCAGAGGAGAAATCAATGAAATAGAAACCAAAAGAACAGTAGAACAGATCAACGAAACTAGGAGCTGGTTCTTTGAAAGAATTAACAAGATTGATAAACCCCTGGCCAGACTGATCAAAAAGAAAAGAGAAATGACCCAAATCAACAAAATCATGAATGAAAGAGGAGAGATCACAACCAACACCAAAGAAATACAAACAATTATAAGAACATATTATGAGCAACTCTATGCCAGCAAATTAGATAACCTGGAAGAAATGGGTGCATTCCTAGAGATGTATCAATTACCAAAACTGAACCAGGAAGAAATAGAAAACCTGAACAGACCTATAACCACTAAGGAAATTGAAGCAGTCATCCAAAATCTCCCAAGAAACAAAAGCCCAGGGCCAGATGGCTTCCCAGGGGAATTCTATCACACATTTAAAGAAGAATTAATACCTATTCTCCTGAAACTGTTCCAAAAAATAGAAATGGAAGGAAAACTTCCAAATTCATTTTATGAGGCCACCATTACCTTGATCCCAAAACCAGACAAAGATCCCATCAAAAAGGAGAATTACAGACCAATATCCTTGATGAACATGGATGCAAAAATTCTCACCAAAACACTAGCCAATAGGATCCAACAGTACATTAAAAGGATTATTCACCACGACCAAGTGGGATTTATCCCTGGGCTGCAAGGCTGGTTCAACATCCGCAAATCAATCAACCTGATACAATACATAAACAAAAGAAAGAACAAGAATCATATGATCCTCTCAATAGATGCAGAAAAAGCATTTGACAAAGTACAGCATCCTTTCTTGATCAAAACTCTTCAGAGTATAGGGATACAGGGTACATACCTCAATATCATAAAAGCCATCTATGAAAAACCTACAGTGAATATCATTCTCAATGGGGAAAAGCTGAGAGCTTTTCCCCTAAGGTCAGGAACGCGGCAGGGATGTCCACTATCACCACTGCTATTCAACATAGTATTAGAAGTCCTAGCCACAGCAATCAGACAACAAAAAGAAATCAAAGGCATCCAAATCGGCAAAGAGGAAGTCAAACTCTCACTCTTTGCAGATGATATGATACTTTCTGTGGAAAACCCAAAAGACTCCACCCCAAAACTGCTAGAACTCATACAGGAATTCAGTAAAGTGGCAGGATATAAAATCAATACACAGACATCAGTGGCATTCCTATACACCAACAACAAGACAGAAGAGAGAGAAATTAAGGAGTCGATCCCATTTACATTGCACCCAAAACCATAAGATGCCTAGGAATAAATCTAACCAAAGAGGCAAAGGATCGGTATTCAGAAAACTATAAAATACTCAGGAAAGAAATTGAGGAAGACACAAAGAAATGGAAAAACGTTCCATGCTCATGGATTGGAAGAACCAACATTGTGAAGATGTCAATGCTACCTAGAGCAATCTACACATTCAATGCAATCCCCATCAAAATACCATCCACTTTTTTCAAAGAAATGGAACAAATAATCCTAAAATTTGTATGGAACCAGAAGAGACCCCGAATAGCCAGAGGAATATTGAAAAAGAAAAGCAAAGCTTGCGGCATCACCATTCCGGACTTCCAGCTCTATTACAAAGCTGTCATCATCAAGACAGTATGGTACTGGCACAAAAACAGACACATAGATCAATGGAACAGAATCGAGAGCCCAGAAATGGACCCTCAACTCTGTGGTCAACTTATCTTTGACAAAGCAGGAAAGAATGTCCAATGGAAAAAGGACAGTCTCTTCAACAAATGGTGTTGGGAAAATTGGACAGCCACATGCAGAAGAATGAAACTGGACCATTTCCTTACACCACACACAAAAATAGACTCCAAATGGTTGAAAGACCTAAACGTGAGACAGGAGTCCATCCAAATCCTAAAGGAGAACACAGGTAGCAACCTCTTCGACCTCAGCTGCAGCAACTTCTTCCTAGAAACATCACCAAAGGCACGGGAAGCCAGGGCAAAAATGAACTATTGGGATTTCATCAAGATAAAAAGCTTTTGCACAGCAAAAGAAACAGTCCCCAAAACCGAAAGACAACCGACACAATGGGAGAAAATATTTGCGAATGACATATTAGATAAAGGGCTAGTATCCAAAATCTATGAAGAACTTATCAAACTCAACACCCAAAGAACAAATAATCCAATGAAGAAATGGGCAGAAGACATGAACAGACATTTTTCCAAAGAAGACATCCAAATGGCCAACAGGCACATGAAAAAGTGCTCAACATCGCTCGGCATCAGGGAAATCCAAATCAAAACCTCAATGAGATACCACCTCACACCCGTCAGAATGGCTAAAATTAACAAGTCAGGGAACGACAGATGTTGGCGGGGATGCGGAGAAAGGGGAACCCTCCTACACTGTTGGTGGGAATGCAAGCTGGTGCAACCCCTCTGGAAAAGAGTATGGAGGTTCCTAAAACAGTTGAAATTAGAGCTACCATTTGATCCAGCAATTGCACTACTGGGTATTTACCCCAAAGATACAAATGTAGGGACCCGAAGGGGTACGTGCACCCCAATGTTTATAGCAGCAATGTCCACAATAGCCAAACTGTGGAAAGAGCCAAGATGTCCATCGACAGATGAATGGATAAAGAAGAAGTGGTATATATACACAATAGAATATTATGCAGCCATCAAAAGGAATGAGATCTTGCCATTTGCAACGACGTGGATGGAACTGGAGGGTGTTATGCTGAGTGAAATAAGTCAATCAGAGAAAGGCATGTATCATATGACCTCACTGATATGAGGAATTCTTAATCTCAGGAACAAACTGAGGGTTGCTGGAGTGGTCGGGGGTGGGAGGGATGGGGTGGCTGGGTGATGGACATTGGGGAAGATATGTGCTACGGTGAGCGCTGTGAATTGTGTAAGACTGTTGAATCACAGATCTGTACTTCTGAAACAAATAACGCAACATATTTTAAGAAAAAAGAAAAAGAAGAAGATAGCAGGAGAGGAAGAATGAAGGGGAGTAAGTCAGAGGGGGAGACGAACCAGGAGAGATGATGGACTCTGAAAAACAAACTGAGGTTTCTGGAGGGGAGGAGGGTGGGGGGATGGGTTAGCCTGGTGATGGGTATTGAGGAGGGCACATTCTGCATGGAGCACTGGGTGTTATGAAGAAACAATGAATAATGGAACAGTACACCAAAACAAATTATGTAATATATGGTGATTAACATAACAATAAAAAAATAAAAAAGTTGTCAAGCATGTTAAGAAGGGAACAAAAAAAAACCCCTCTTTTCCACTTTTCCTGTACATTTACACAGTTCCAGAGTGCTCTTTCCTGAATGTGGATCTAACTTTCAATGTAGTTTTCCTTCAAATCAAAGAACTTCTTTCAGTATGTCTTGTAGGAGAAGTCTGCTAGATTAACTGTGAAAGTTTTTGCTTGAGAAAGGTCTTAATTTCACCTTCATTTTTGGAAGAGATTTTTCAAGTTTTTGTTTGACAGTTTCTCTTCTCTCTGCTTTGCCTTACAGCATATGCTGTCTCCTCTTTATTGTCTCTCCCTTTCTGTAGGCATTTTGAAGATTTTTTTTGTGATGTCTTCTTTCAGGAATTGGTGTATGTGTCTTCATTTGTCTTGCTTAGCGTTTGTTGGGCTTCTCGGATCTGGAGATTCTTGTTTCCCCCCCCCCCATTTCAAAAACTTTTAGCCTTTATTTTTCATGCCTTTCTGCCCAACCCCCTCCATCTGAGACATCAACGACGTGTGTTAGACCACTCATTTCCACAGGTCATTGAGGTCCCTTGCTTTTTACTTTCTGTGACTCGATTTGGTAGTTTCTGTTGCTCTCTTTTTTAATTCATTGATTTTTATCTTCTGAAGTATCTAGTCTTCTATTAAGATCATCCAGCAAATTTTTTATTCCAAATATTATATTTTTAATATCTGGAAGTGCCATGTGGTTCTCTCATTTTCATTACTGTTTAGATACCTTTCTTTCCTTCTTGATATGTTCATCGTTTCATTTAAATCTTTCAGCATTTTATAATACTTATTCTTCATTTGTTAATTCCATTGTCTCTGTTATTTCTTGGTATGGTTCTAGTTTTTTTTTTTAAGATTTATTTATTTGAGAGAGAGTGTGCATGCATGAGCAGGGGGAGTGGCAGAGGGAGAGGAAGAGAGAGAATCTCAAGCGGACTCCCTGCTGCGTGCACAGAGCCCAACATGCAACTCAATCTCAAGACCCTGAGATCACAACCTGAGCTGAAACCCAGAGTCAGATGCTTAACTGACGGCGCCCCCTAGGTTCCCAGTTTTTAAGTTTTTAGTTATTCTCCTGTTACAGGTCACAATTTCCTGCTTCTTTGCATGTATGGTAATTATTTTATTGGATGCTGGATATTCTAAGTGTTCCATATTTTTTCTTTTTTCAAAACCATTGATTTTATTTTCTTAGTTTAGCAGCTTGTGAATAAACTTGATCTTTTCAAGGCTTGTGCTTACACTTGATTGGGGTGGGCCTCGAGTCCCCTTTATTAGTGATGCTGGTCTAATCCTAGTACAAGGGCTTGATCTTTGTGGCACAGCCTTGGAAATTCTTGGTCGTTCAAAGGTGCCTGTAACTGGCCAGTCGGGCCTGACCTGTCCCCCATTCTGTGTCATCTCTGAGGTTGGTTCAGGGTAGGGCTCTCTGGTAGCACTCTTCCCGGCCAGACCTCATGTTTCCCACCCAGGTGTGTGGCGGCATCAGTAGACAGACTTGTGAGCGCGGTGCGGTAGCCTGCAGTCCCTTCCCCTTTGTTTCCCTTTCAGAGTCGTGCTCCCCAGAGCTCTGATCTCTGTCCCTAAATGTAGAAAGACTGCCATTTGGGGCTTGGCTTCCCCCTCATCCTGTGGTATGGGAAATCCACTTCTGCGAGAAGCTAGCTTCCCACAGGCTCCTATCTGTGTGGTCTTCTCCCAGGCGTCACGGGCCTGTGATGCTCTCAGAAGCACTGTGTCCATGTCTGAAAACAGCTGTTTCACATGTTGTGTCCATTTCCCCAGTGTTTTTGGTGGAAGGGCAAGTCTTATACCAGGTACAACAACATAGCTTATAGAAGCTTTTGATTAATGAGAAATACCAATGTCTGTGGACTAACCAATCTATGTGACATTTCAAATTATACTTAAAAGGTGGCTCATCGAGCATAATAATTTCAAACACCAAATTACTGGGTCTTTGTTTCTTGTGGACTTGGTTGTTGTAGGGACATCCCTGCCAGGAGGATATGGGACCCGGAGCACACTTCTGTGCTGGCCATCCTCCTGCCTCACTTCTGCTGTGTTTCAAGCTAACCAGTCCTTTGTCTCTGGACTCATTCTTGCAAAAAAGAAATGGAGATTAATTTTTTCCTGCTTATAATAGTAATATCATTGAAAATAATCTATACATCATAAAAAAGATGGGAACCAGTCATAATTTTACTTGTTAGCGTTGGCTGCCATTCACATTTGGGTAACAGTTATTCCTGGCGGTGCCCCTTCTCCACCCTTCCTTCCACCACGCACCTGCATGGCTGGATGATACTGTACGTACTTTTTAACTGTTCAACAGTATGCTGCCTAGTACTTGACAAACTATAACTTCAGTAACCAGCCTGGTATTTATTAGTGAATATGAACGGTAACAGTTTTGACATTTTATAGATGGTGTTAGAAATCAGAAGATAGAGATAGTTGAAAGATTTCGATTCTTTTGCCAAAACACCCCGCCCCAACACTGCAGCAGCATGCGCATCTCTTGGTGGCCTGCCCGTCTTTCCCATGCGATAAGTATAACTTGTGTTTATATTGGCACTTAATTTTTTAGTGAGGTTGAAGATACCTCTTACCTAAGAAAATCTGTTTCTTGTATTTTAGTTTCATAAGTTTCTGTTTGTGGTGTCTGCCTGTTTTCCTGTTGTGTGTGTTCAGAGGTCTTTATGTGCACTTTGTTCATCATGGATCAGTCTCCCGTTTCTTTAAGTCTTGTCTGAGTGTTTTCGTTGATGGTTTCTTTTGTCCCCGTGGAAGTCTGCCTGCTGGTGGCTGTGCCCAGGCCCCTGGCTGCAGTGACGGCCATGCTTCGGCACAGCTGCGTCCTGGTGTGCACCGTGAACTTGCATGTGTTAGAGGTTAGATGTGTTTCAGTAAAAACAACTTGTAAAAATCAAGTGGTTACTGCCTTTGGTCTCATGTTTAGAATGTTTCCACTCCATGATTATATTTTAAATGATTACTTTGAAAACAACCCCTGCTTTACAGTAAGATCTCCTATCCATGTAGCATTTATTTTGAGTCAAGCTGTGAGTGGGAAATCAAACTTAAGAAAACAACTTGTTAGCCAGTCGCAGTACCACGCACTGCTCACTATTTTAGCAAAAATTTAAAATTGCTCTCAATTGGTCTCACCGTTTTAAACCGTCAACATCAGTGCATGAGTGTGCCTGTCTCTCCCTACCTTTGCCAAGTGTGTGTTGCTTCTGAACTTCTTTGCCTTAGAATATCTTTTGCCATGTAAATATTTTACATTTTATTTAGGTAATTATTTGTTTTCCTTTATGCTTATGGGTTTTTCGTTGTGATCAGAAGGCTGTTCTCCTACCAATATTATAATTTTAACCACTGTAAGTGGTTTGTCAGTAGGAAATAAGAGACTGTTCATTAGTATTTCTGGTATTATAGTTATTAAAGCGTCGCTTGCACATGGACTCCCAGAGAAGGAAGGTTCATGACGTCACCACATCTGTGTGGCTACAAGGCTGTCGTAAGAGTGAGTGTCAAGTGGGTTCTTTCGTATCACATCGTGTGACACAGGCCTAATGGTGCTGGAGCCCGCGAATCCGCCCTCTGGTCCCCCCCTTTCTCAGCTCTTCCCGAGACTCACTCAGACTGCCTGTGTTTGTTGTCTGCTTTTCTTCATGTGGCAAAATCAAGCTGTGCTGTCGTTGTATTACTTAGGACATCTAGCTTACAGTTCTCATACTATTTGTGAAAATGGATTTGTGTTTATCACGAGACGCTCTTGCAGCCTCTTGGCTTCCTGATGTGATTTGAGCCGACTCGGGGGTTGGTGCTGCTATTTCTCAGTTGTGTGTTTCTCCTTTGTGCCCTGTTTCTCTTTTTCTGGCGTCCATTCTCAGTAAGCCCTCCAGGATTTAGACCGGTGGGGGAGATAAGGATGATTAATCATAACGGACTGGGAAAGATTTCTGTTTGCCGTATGCACAGATGGGGGCCCCACCCTGCGTCTCCTTTGCAGGAATCCAGTCACTGGCATGGACAGTTGGAAGTGAGTGCACTAGATAACCATTTGTAGTAGCTTTAGTTTGCTAGGAGTGGTAGAAAGGAAAGTGCAAAGTTAAAACACTGTATTGGAAAGAATGTGTCTGAAAGAAAATCCCGAGCTAACAAACCAGTAAGTGTACCTGAGGTGACGATGGTAACGCAGAACTCTGGGAGAGCGGGTGGCACATCCTGCAGAGGGGGGCGGCAGTGTCCCGCAGTTTGGCTGTGCGGACGTCATAGACAGGTGTGGGTGTGCGGGTGTACACAGTTGTACACTTTTACTGCATGTAAGTTATGTCTTAGAAGAGTAGTTAACACCCCACTCTGTTATCATCCGTACCTTTGAGTGTCCTATTGGCCATGATCCACAGGAAGTGACATTTTATTATGCTCAATATTATAAGGATCTTTTCTTCATTTTTATTAGTGACAGAGGTGTATAAATTTCAAAAACAGTTACAGAGTTATAGTATACAGTTCATATAATGCTAATTTTTAAAAAATTTTATGGTTGATGTACTTTGATAGAGAGTTTGAATAAGCATTTAGGTAAAGTAACTAGTAAATGAAAACATTTTAAGTTTTGATATGACCATAAACTCAAAAAGCAGTATATTCTAGAAAAAAGGGAGTTTCACTGAATTTCTGGTTCATTAATCAATTTTTTCTAGCTTCATATAATTTGGCACATATGGCTAGATTTCATAGGGAAAAAAGCTCCAATTTCATTATGGATTCAGGCACGGCAATTTGGTTTTTCATTTAACAGCTTACTCTTCCCCTGTCACTCACTTTGACTTCTCTGTCTCTGATGTAATGGATTTGGGGATATTTGGTGTCCTTCCCTGTTTGTCGCATCATCAGTTTAGCATTGTGACACCAAGCAGTAAACCTGCAAACCTCAGAGCTTTAAAGAACCGAGGATACCACCAAGAATACCCTCTCCGATTTTGTTGTATTCCCTGATCTCACGATGTGATCCGTTAAAATCGGAACAAGCCATTTGATAATAACTGTGCTGCAGACCCTGTGACGGCAGGCTCAGCTTCTCGTTGCCACACAGGCAGCTGGAAGGCATGCTTCTCCAGCACCCGTAGATATTTGGGAAACGTGTCTCTGGCTTTTGTGATCAGGCAGATTTATTAACAACAGTGAGGTCACAATAAATCATGACTTGCTGATTTATTTCAAAAGATCCATATAGCAGTAAACAATACCATTTACATTTAATTAGTTTTCTTGAACGAAAGGCAATTTTATTTGTAATGAACCACCTGTTATGATTAAGGATGTATTTTAATGACCTTTAAGTAATGCGAACAAATGTTGCCCTTGACCTAATAGCAGAGGCTTTCCTACATTATTGAAAACTTCAGAATGATTTTTAAATGATCGTGAAAAGCCTCGAATGACATTCTCATTATTGTGCCATTATTCAGTCATTTGATGTCTAATATACTAAATGAAACGCATTCCTCTGAATGTTCATATGCATGTAGAAATGAGGATTGTTGCTAGAATTGTTCTTTATTTCCATGTATCAAAAGGTAGTCTGTTATGCGAGAGCTTCATTTTTTGAAAAATACTTCGACAGGGTAATACTTAAATGATGAAGGGTTCTTAGACCTGCCTTATCCCAGGAGTCGTTTGCCTGCTTATGAAACATTCTCATTGTATTTCCCTAAGTCCACAGTTATCACACGGTGTGGGTTTTGTCTTGTGTAAACCAGCTTGACTTAACTTGAAAATAACTTTTAATTAGTTAATGTATACTCTGTAAACTGCAATAGCAGACCCGCTGTGGTTAGCTGCTCTCTCCATGCTTTATCCAGTGTAGCATCTGTGTTCTCTAGAAAATTGAAAATTCATCAGTGTGTGTTTTCCAGGCCCTGATGAAGGTGTGTGAATGAGCTTTCCCAAATCAGATTCTCAAAGAATTTCTAGGGCAGGAATGGGGATGAGGTCTCCTTCTGCCCTGTCGGCGTTCTCTGCTGGCAGGGGCCACCCTCAGTGTCACGGGCAGAAGTGGCAGGTGCTGTGTGGTCAGTGGCCTCTGCGCCCTGGAGTCAGACTCAATGAGTGTGTCTTGAACTCAGTAGTTCAAGGGTATTTCCCATGGAGAGGGCCATTTTGGTCATATTCTGAGAGTAATTTTTGGAGGTTCAGTCATGAGTCTCATTCCTTCCTGTGATTTTGGAAGGACCTCACTCCACATACTAAATCCCTTTCTGCTTCTGAGATCGGGAGTGGTTTCTGTTTCCTGAACTGCTGCACCACAAATTAGGAGAGAAGTTTTTTCCCCTCACTTGACAGCCCAGAGGTGGGTGGTCCCAGGCTGAGAAGGCAGCTGTGTCATCATCGATAGGTGACTCTCCCCTGTGTCCCACATGACTGCTCCCCCCCCTGCCATAGCGCGTCTCGTCGTGTTCCGCCCCACGCAGCGCGAGCTGGCTGGAGAGAATGCGGGGCGAGGGCTGCGTTTTGCAGCGGGGGCCATATGCCCGTCGAAGGCCTGGGAGTCCTGTCTTTGAACGAGAGTTGGGGAGGACGGTGGGGTGTGCGGTGTCTCTGCGGCACCATTTCTGCAGTTTGTTTTCTGGTGAGTTTCTTTGATTTCCTCTCGTACTTCCTCCTGGGTGGTGCACACTAAAACTTTTCAGTTAGTTCTCCTGGAGGATTTGGCTGCCCTCAGAGCAGAATGCTCCCTCTGGGGTTGTTATGGTCACCACTTTTATGAGAATCAGGTCTTTCACACTTGTTCTTCCAGTAAGTCTAAGCCACTTGAAGATTTGTGTGCTCCCCACCCACCTAGATTAAAGTAGGAAATGAAACGTAAACCGCGAAATCCATGTTTTCTAGAAATGAAGGAAGCTCTATCATTTTTAGGCTGTTGCTTGTTTTCTGTGAAAGAACATTTTCTTTAAGCGATAGAGCCTGATGTACAGCCCACCATTCGAGGCTCCCACGAACAGAGGAGATCAGACAAGGTTAGATAAATTGGGGTTTCCAGGAATAGAAGACAAGAAATACAAATCTCTAATACATTTTAAGAAATTGGAGGGGATATTACAGCCCAAACAGAAGCTATGAAAAAAAGATCACATGGAAAGTAGACCTCTTAGAAAGACATGATTGCTGAAATAAAAACGTAAATAGGACTGGAAGATGGATTGTTCTGCATCTCTGAGAACGTAGGCCAGAGGTGGGAAGCATGCATGTGTGACTACCATTCCTAGCTCGGTCCTTAATACTACCTGTAATCATTTTATGTGTGTGTTTTCACTTGCATTGAGGTAAGTTTTGGAGACAATGAATTGCGCATCATTAAGCTGTACACTTCAGTATACCTCTGAAACCATCACCACAGATAAGATAGTCCGTAGCCCTTGTTTTGTGTCTGTGACCACCTGTGGTCCTATCACCAGTGGCCAGTGTTTTCAGTCTTCTCAGCTCTCCCGCGGCTCCTCCTACACCTGCCCTTAATCACCGCTTCCCCCTGCAAGGTAAGGTCACGTGAGGAGAGAAGGGCAGGTGTGTGATCCTTCTCGCAGGAGCTTGTCTTACAGAGGAAAGGGATTATAGCGAGTGGAAATTCCTTCTCTTTCCCGCCAGTACGTGAACAGTACTATGCGTACTGGTATTTATTTTTTCTCCCTTTGACCTCTTATGATGAAGAATGGTTCCTTCTCCTGTTGAAGGATAATTCTTCCACCGCTTTGGCCTAACACTGCTGTTTAGAGACCTTGGCAGCAAGACCACGCCCTGCCCTCTCTCTTCCTGACCCTCCCTCACAGGCTGTCTCCTCCACTGCTGCCCACAGCTCCAGTGTCTCAGACATTCCTTTCGCAGTTTTAGGTTAGTTGAATATATTTAGAATTCTGTTTTACTTAATCTGTTAGCTTTTTAGCTATACCTCTTCACAGTTGCTAGAGATCATATTATGCATTTAACTAAAAGTGTGCTGTGGAAAGTTAAAATTGTGTCACTTGACATAAAATGTAAGAACCTTGTCATTGGATGGGTCCATTTCCCCTGCCTGTCCTTTATGCTGAAAGCGTATTGTGCCCTTTCTGTACGCATGTACGTTTATATGCACTATGTCTGCATATGAACTCTTCCGATGTTTTATCTGTATTTTAAGGAAACATTAAGTGGAAAAACAGGATTTATTATTTTTGTTCCTCACCATTCCTTCCTAAAGACTGAATTTGTACTGGATACTATTTCCCTTCAGCCTAAAGAATTTCTGTTAACATTTCTTGTAGTGTATATCTGCTTATAGTGAATTCTCATTCTTATTTATCTGAAAACATCTTTATTTCACTTGTTTTTGTGAAGGATATTTTTGCTGAATATTGAATTCTTGGATGACAGATATCCCCCCTCCCCCGTAGCACTCTGTTTTGTTCCACTGTCTCCTGCTTCCATTATTTCTAATGAGAAATCAGTATTATTTTGATAGTTGTTCCCTGTGTGTAATATGTCGTTTTCTGTGGGTACTTTTGAGATTGCTCTTTGGTTTTTTAGTGGTGTTACCTTGGGTTTTCTTTTCTTTCTTTCTTTCTCTTTTTTTAATTTTATTTATCTGCCTAGGGGTTTTCTAGGCTTCATACATCTGTCTGGGCTGTCAACATATTTTGCATATTTTTAGTCATTATTTCTTCAAATAGTTTTCCTTCCGCATTCTTTTTCCACTCCTTCCAGGAACCCAGTTGTAAGCACGTTAGATCTCCTGATACCCTGTCAGTGGTACTGCAACCATATCCTTTCCTAAATCTTTTTTCTTTGTGTCTTCAGATTCATTATCTCTTGATCTTTCTTCAAGTTCACTGACTCTGTTCTTTCATCTCCAATCTCCTGTTAAGTTCGTCTAATAAGTTTACTTCAGATATTGTATTTTTTTAACGCTAGAATTTCCATTTGGTTCTTTTTCCTTAAACATATACTTTTTTCTGTACTGTGGTTTCCCATTGCTTTAGGAGAAGATTTTCCTTTTATTCTTTGAGATGTTGAAATTGCTTTGAAATTCTCATCTCTTAATTCTGATATCTGGTCATCTCAGAAATAGTCTTTATTGATTGAATTCTTTCCTGAATATGGATCTTGTGTTCTTCTGTCTTCATACGTCTAGAAGTTTGTTTGGATGGTGTCTTCAGCATTTCTAATGATACATTATAGACACTCTGGATTGCCTTATGGTCTTCTAAAGGGTGCTGTTTTTTGAATTTGGTTTTGTTCTACTTGGTAGTTCACTGGGCTGAAGTCGAACTCTGAGCTCTAGCTTCCCTGCAATTGGGGGTCTTTGTTCACTTCTTTCAGCTGGACTGCTGGAAAGCCGCCCCGCATGTGGGTCATGTGGGGTCGGGGTGAGAGGATGCCAGAGTTAGGGCCCCTCCGAGGCACTCTCCCACCTCAGGTCTCCACGTCCCCCGTCGCTCCTCAGCCGCTGTGGTTACCCCCATCTTTGGCCTCTGAGTCTTCATGCCTTCAAGTCTGTGATTTTTCTAAGTGCGGAAGCCACGCTAAAACATTTATTCTGAGGCAAACCCAAAATATAACAAATAACAAAAAATGAAAATGAGAAGTATAAAAATGGTCAACTCTCTGTTTTGGGGGACCTTCAAGACCACCCCCAGTTTTAATGATTACCTGGGAGAATCCCCCAGGACTCAGCACATAGTCCTCCTCATGACCATGATTGATTTTAGCAACGGGACACAGGGCACAGACAGCCGAGTGAAAGGCCCTGGGGTGAATCTGAAGGAAGCATGGCGCACGGTTCCGGAGCGCCTCCCAGTGGACCCTCACAGGACGTGCTGCACACCCCCGGCAGCACGTTACGGGAACACAAGTGAGATGGTGCCTACCAAGGAAACACAGGAGAGACTCATGGAGGCATTCCTCTGTCTGGCACATGTCAAGGTGCCAGACTCCCAGAAGGAAGCCTATGTTCGGTATAAACCACGCTGCTTGAATAAATCATTCAGGCACAGTGAGTCTTTCTTATCTGGGAATGGTGGGAATGCTCCTGAAATCCACATCTCTAGACCTCACCCAAGGGCCAGCCTTGCTTGTGAGCAGGCCTTTCTCAAGTCTGCGTTCCTTTTTCTGCACAGCCTACTGCCTCAGCCAAGGTGTCTTCACAGGAGAAGTGCTAGCAGTATTGTTCTGGGACCTCACGCAGCCGGGTGAGACCAGTCTGCATGCCTGCTGCCAGGTCTGCCTCGTATAGGCCCTGGCCAGAGCCCGTTAAAACAGTACCGTTCACCTTTTACCACCATGTCCAAGTGAGAAATCCCAGCTGCCAGACGTGCTGTAGGCCTCGCAGCCCCTTTGGATCTCAGATGCCAATCACTGGCAGCAGGAGGGTTTCCTGCTGGACTGGAGAGCCTGCCGACAGTTGTGAGAAGCAAAAGTGCCCTCTTTCCTCTGCTCCTCCCCAGTGTTGTGCCACCAGGAGTCTTCATGTTGTCTTCCCAGACTTTCAGCTGAAAGGGTTTTATGCAAGAAGCACAAAACATTTGGGGAGCCTGGGTGGCTCATTTGGTTGAGTGTCTGACTCTTGGTTTTGGCTCAGGTCATGAGATTGAGGGATCGAGGGACCTCAGGGTCATGAGATTGAGCCCTACATCAGGCTCCGTGCTTGGCGGTGAGTCCACTTGAGATTCTTTCTCTGCCTCTCCCCCCACCCCCGCTCGCTCTTTCTCCTGCTCTCTCTCAAATAAATCTTTAAAAAAAAAGAAGAAGAAGAAGAAGCACAAAGCATTTTTTACATGAAATTATTTTTTTCTTTAGAGAAAGAGAGATAGTGTCGGGGGGGCGGGTGGAGGCAGAGGGGCAGACGGAGAAGGAGAGAGAATCTTAAGCAGCCTGATGACCTGAGATCATGACCTGAGCCAAAATCAAGAGTCAGACTCTTAAGAGACTGAGCCACCCAGGTTCCCCATACAGGAAAATACTTTTATACAACTTAATCCTGAAGACACATCATGTTTAGGAATTGGTCAAGAGGAAATCTGAATCTTCAAACCATTTCAAAATGGCTTTACATACCCCACCACCGCTTTTGTCCCCATCATTTATCTGGGGAATGGCCCACAGAGATCATGTACTTTCTGGGGCAGTGGCACTTACTAATCAAACTACCTTACTCTCAGGTGCATACAGGGGGAGGTGAGGGAAGTGGGTTCAGGCTCGTGGTCCACTGTTGCAAACTGCAGCTGATCTGGAATGCCAAGCACAAGTTAACAGCAGCCAGACACTCCCGAGACAGATGGGGCTGTGGAGGGTCACCAGCATGGGATGGACCTCCCTCTTGCAGCTTTGGGCAGGGGTCACAAGTTGGTGCCCCTAGCATCTTGATTTCATATGGCCCATCAGAGCATGGGCCCTTGATCGTGGGCAGCTCAGGGAAACCAGATGGCCCAGCCAGCATCCGGGTTGTTTGAATGGTTCATTTCCCTCCAGGGGTTGGGAATTCTTGCACTTGTTGCAGGTCCCAGCTCTGTTTGCGAGCCTGTTCCTCGATTCAGCTTGGCGCTGATCGTGCCATGCTTGAAACAGCCCTGGGAGACCACGTAGGGTCCAGCTTAGAGTCAAGTGCAGGCATTTGGGGTCTGTTGAGTCCAGGGTTCCAGATGATGGGACTTCCAGGCCATGCTGGGAGAGCTGTGCTAAGACGCAGCATCAGCCCTGCTCCAAGGAGGGCTTGAGGGGACGGTGGAGATGGGGGAGGGGGGTGCCTCGTTCTCAGGACACATTGGGAAGCCCACCCTGTTCAGACACCAGCTTGGCCCTCCATCCACAGCTTTTACCTTGCTGTGCAGTGAGCTTGAGTCTGACGAGTTCTTGTGTGAGTGGCTCGTTTTCTCTTTTTCCATTCGTTTTTTCAGTAGTTGCTAGATTGTTGTATCAAACCTGCATTTGTATTACAGAATTTACCTTAAACTTAGAAGTCTCTTTTCATTTTCCAGTTGAGTACCTTCAGGTATCTTCAAGCCCTCCTTGGAGCAGGGCTGATGCTGCGTCTTAGCACAGCTCTCACAGCATGGCCTGGAAGTCCCATCATCTGGAACCCTGGACTCAACAGACCCCAAATGCCTTCAGGTATCTTCAGGTGTACGTGATGCCCGTTGTTAACGCGTAGATTATTAACGAAACGGAAAAGGAATCCTAGTCTTCCTTCAGAGGGCAGCAGGGAGACTGGAAATGCGGGCAGCGCATGGGCCAGGGCACTGTGGCTTCAGGGTCCTGAGGGCAGGCAGGCAGCAGCCCTGGCGAGGAGCATGGGGACACAGCGGGCTGGGGTTCTTTCCCTCCTAGCTGATGTGGGTCTTGTTTAAATTTCAGGCCTGTAATAAGGACAGATTTCTGAAACTTCCGTATAGCATTGTACTTGTCCAGCTTTCTGATAGCCAATTAAGAATAGATATATATATTTTAAAACAACTGAAATCCCAAGAACTCAAAGACTTCTGATAGTTTACTCTGAAAGGCTCCAGTATCATCTCCATTGGTGGATGTAACTCACCCACTAAGAATATTACTTGTGTCCACATGAATCAGTTTGAAAAATACAGGAGCATATTTAGATTATAACAAATTTAGTAGGTCACTCTACATCCACATGATCATTTGCATCCTCCCTCTGTGAACTCAGGTATGCTTCCTACCTGTGTGCTTTGGAGTTTTGTCTCCTAATGTCAGTTACACGCTGGTCACGTTAGGATGTGTGGGATCACCACACAGAAGAAATGGGAAGTCACTCGCCCTTGGGCTGTCTAGTAGGCAGTACAGTCAGAATCCTGTGTGGGTGTTGGTGGTTAAAGTCCATACAGGCAAGGAACTTTTTGGTACTATAAATTCTTTGTGATCTCCTGGTAAACATAATCATGCACCATTAAAAAAGTAAAATTTGTTATCAATACGTTTTCACCTATTATAACATTATTTTAATAAAATTATATAGAGTTTTAAAAACTAAAATTTATAAATCAACAGATGTACTTTTATAAATTGCCTTAAAATAAGGTGCTTCAGTGTCATGTCCAGAGACTTACTGTTTAAGCATTTACCTGTTGCCTGTGAGTCGGGTAATCTAAACGACTTTTTTCTACTTCAGAGCTAGTTCTGGGAAAGTTGCTGTGATGTGTGAATAGTTAAAGCCTTCCCATACAATTTTATAAATATAGATCGTGGGGATGTGCTTCAGGCACATGGGAGAAATGCAATATGTTCATAGCTTCAAGGAAGTCAGCTGTTTATGGCAAATGCAGTAGCTGTTAGAAGAAAATCATGCAAGTAAATTTAGGAATTCGCTAAATTGTTTTATAGAACTTATGCGGAATTGTGAGGATTATTTAAATCCCACTAAATTCTTGGGTACCCATGTAACTCCTGAGTACTCATACACAGTATGACAGAACTCCACGAAGTATATTTCCACCTTTAAACTTGGAATCTGGGACAGCCCCAGGCGACATGGAGCTTTTGAGCAACTCCCAAGTGCTCGACATACACCTATCATTAAGTAGTAGTCTTTTAGAACCAAGAGAAATTGCCACACCTCTGTTGAGCTTAAAAATTATTTCCCTTAGTTATCCTCCATCCTAACCTAGTGTTGGCACACAAAGTATAGGAAAACCGACCATCGCTTTTGGTACATAACATATGAAAAATATTAGTTGGTGATTGAAAAATTTCCAAGTAATTTTGTCTAATTATAATGTAATTAATTCAGATATTCTGTATTCCAGGACCTTTTTTCAGTCAGTGCTTATGTGTATGCCCAGAAGCCACAACTGGATATTCATAGTTTTGAAGGCACATTTACCAGGGTAAGTTAAATCTTTTGTTAAATACAAATATATTCATTGTGTATATACGTTAAAAACAGCAAACCTTAAATTTGAATAAATGAGAACAGAAGCTTTGAACTGAAAAGGAAAAGCCTAGACAATGTTTCAAGTTCTTAAATTTTCCCACATCCGGTCTCTGTGGGATATACTCAGTACAGTGTTTTTGTTCAGCATATTTACTCTGGAGAAAGTCCTTCTCCCTGAAAATATTACGAGCCAGTAAGATGAAGTACTTTCACTAGTTCAGTGTGAGTTTGGATAGGATTTAATAGACTGTGATACCCACATTGTTTCCTGGTTTGTATTGACTGGATGGCTGTGCATCTGCTCATGTACCCGTGTGTGCTTCATTTGATTCTTTGCACGATCATGGTGTTTTGCTATAGCTTGAAGTCCCTTCTCCCCAGTGACTCCCCAATCAGATTTGGAGGACTCAGTAACTTTTGATTTTAACAGCTGATATTATAAATGCTTCATAATACTTAAGGAGTTTTTGGGGGCACCCGGGTGGCTCAGTCGTTAAGCGTCTGCCTTCGGCTCAGGTCACAGTCCCAGGGTCCTGGGATCGAGCCCCACATCGGGCTCCCCGCTCAGCAGGAGGCCTGCTTCTCCCTCTCCCACTCCCCCTGCTTATGTTCCCTCTCTCGCCGTGTCTCTCTCTGTCAAATAAATAAAATCTTTTAAAAATATATATATAATCCTTAAGGGGTTCTAGTATATGTCTATAGTTTACTTTTAATTGCTGCAGATTTCTGTTGGTATAGTGTGCTTCGTTTCCCTCTTGTTCACGTACCAGGATTAGTGAGCAGTTGTCATCATTTGAGAAAGCACTTGCTAATGCCAGATAATGAGGAAATTATGGGGATGTAAAAATGAGGATGCCTGTGGAGGAGATAGTCATTGGCCATTGCTTTGTAACTTTATTTTTACGAGTGCTTCAGTAACAGTATGTTCAAGGTGTTCATGGAAACAGATGAGGGAGACGAGGCAGTGCATAATGAGATCTGGAGAGAATACCAAGATCTTTTATGTGTTTTTGTAAAAATATTTATGAAGAAAGCATCTTCTAATTAAAGACAATTTAGCATTATTTGAGAAAAAGCCTTTCCAAAGGGCTTCCTTAGTACGGTAAGAGTTATTAACTTAGGGGCGCCTGGGTGGCTCAGTCAGTTGAGTGTCTGCTTTTGGCTCAGGCCATGATCCCAGGGTCCTGGGATTGAGCCTCACATCAGGCTCCCTGCTCAGCTTCTCCTTCTGCCTCTGCCACTCCCCCTGCTTGTGCGCTCTCAAATCTTTCTTCTGTCAAAAAAAATGGATAAAATTAAAAAAAAAAAGTTATTAACTTAGCCACTATTAATATTTTGGAATAATATTTGCTTACTTCCTTTCTGTTTCACAGATTTATATTGCTTATCACTTGCTAAGAGTTGGAAATGTCTGCTAGACAATGTGTGGAATCCCCCTGAAATCAGTGCGAGGGAGCGAGAGTTTGGCTGAACACAGCCAGGCTGCAAAGCGCAGTTCACACAGTGCGTGACTGAGCATGGGACAGTGCGTGACCTGTGTGCATGGCCGAGCGTGTGAGACTGTATGTGAGTGAGCGTGCAGATGTGGGGGAAGGGTAGCCAGGCTCCTTCCTGAAGGTCTTGTCAGAAGAAGGATGAGGCCATTTAAGGATTTTCAGCTTAGAAGAGAGATTGTAATATTGGTGTACGTAAAAGAGTCCTCTAGACTTCCGGTTTGCTTGGGATGAAGGCAGTCACCTGAATTTGCTCCCGTCCCACTGCGTCCCCAAACCGTACGGGTCAGGTGCAGGTAGCTCGGGCTGCCTGTAGCTCGTGCACGCAGCACACAGGGGAGAAAGAAAACACTGTGAGCTCCAGTTTCTGTGGTGAGGAAAAGGACCCCACATGGCACAGTCACCTCCAGAGCCAGGAGAGGGCACAAGGATTTTCTCTCCGGATTTGGATCTGAGGGCGGCTTTGTAGTTCTCTGAACTTCTATTTAGCTCGTGTGAGTTACCGCATGTTCTTGATGGGAACAGTCCTGGCCTTTCGTGGCCTCCATTTAGTGTTTCTGACAAGATTTTATTTCACTCCTTTTAAATACATTCATAGTGAATTCCGGATTATTTTAGGAGAAAAAGCTTTATTTTTTGTGTACATCTTTCAAAAAGGAGGAAAGGAAAAACCATGCTAAATAACTGGTTTTCTAACTGGAAAGTGGAAATCACCAGTATTAAGTGAGCGTTTAAAGAAGTGACATCTGCATATATTCCTTTTCTAGAGTATGAACTACAAGGGAGAGAAAACATAGTGTATATCAGCCTAAGTAATTAAATAAGAATCAGAGCGAATTAATTCAGGTGTCCTGTGGCAATTCACGTATTATGTATTCTGTTGCCTGAGCAGCATCTAATTATGCACATTGTGAATACTGTCCGCTGCTTACCCTATAATGTCAGGGTAACCCCAACTGCTCACTGCATGACATCCCGAGTGATAGAAATGATCCATGTTATTATTGATAGAATTGATTTGCTTATTGTTCAGGACCTAGCAACTCTCCCTGAAGTTTAGAGTTTAAAACTGTAGCCAGTTTGAAATACTATCAGTGTTCCTAGGCCTTTAACATCGCCTTCCCATTTAATGTTCTTTATATGTACTTTCTGCTGTCATTTCTTCTGCAAACCATAGCACACTCATCATTGTTCAGGTCTTTTCCAATCAAAATACTCTATCCTTTCTAAAAAGCAGATCTCTATTGTTTGTTAAGAGGGGTGCACTATTGTGAAAACAGCTTCATGTGGTGACATTTTGCTTTCTCCCTCCCCAGAGCAAATTTCATCTTTGCAAACTGTGTAACATTAAGGAGAAGGAAACCGAGAGACAAAGTGACTTAGAGATAATTTCTTACCCATCTTCCCAATCTTTATTCTGTACTCTATGAGATTGGTAAAGAGCTATCTTTTACAATAATTTTCTGAATATTAGAAAAAGTTTAATGTTTAAAGTCCCTCATTGTTATTACAGAATTGAAAAGAATCTGCATAGATATTGTGTGTTCTTCAGTACGTAATTGTGCTAGAAATAGACAGAATGAATTCACATGATTAAATAGTTGTAGAAAAGTAATGGGAGAACCAACTTAAGTTTCTAAAATGAAATTGTATTGAACCTTTTATTTGCAGTTTAGAAAGCCTTATAATAATGGAAAGACTGACAAAATTTACATATTTTAAAAGATTTTATTTATTTTACAGAATGAGCGAGAGAGAGCGAGCACAAGTGGGGTGGTGGGGGGAAGAGCAGAAGGAGAGGGAAAGAATCTCAAGCAGACTCCCTGCTGAGTGCAGAGCCTGACACGGGGCTTGATCTCACGGCCCTGAGATCATGACCTGAGCTGAAATCAAGAGTCGGATACTTAATCGACTGGACCATCCAGCTGCCCCATGTCTATTTTTTAATGCCTTATTTTCTTGGAGTTTGACACAGTGGGAAATGTTGTACTAAAGGGTATGTGTGCATAGGTAATGTTTAGATGTCCATATGTAGGGACCCCTAGGAAGAGTTTCAAAGTCATAAAATTGTACTCATTTGTACTTTTGTGGTCACTTGTTGATGGGCAGCTACAGGCAGGTTGTGCCTCAAAGGAGTGCTTCAAAGGCATGCCACGGATTAGGACAGCTTAGAATAACAGCCGACTGCTGGCTTCCCGCGGAGTGCAAAGATAAGGGGTGCTGGAGAGTAGAGGGGGGGCTCCACGTGTTTCTACTCTTTGATTTCTTCAATTACTGGGCAAATATGGGTGCCTGCTCTGCACTTGGTGCTCAGAAGATCTAGGTCAACACCATAGTTACATAGCTCACAGTCTGGGTCGGGGGGAGAGAAGCATGGAAATTGCCACGATACATGAAGATAATTCAGAGTTCACATTAGAGAATCATTTTATTTGTTTCATACTTTTTTTTTTATTTTTTTTAAAGATTTTATTTATTTATTTACAGAGAGAGAGCGAGAGCAGGAACACAAGCAGGGGGAGTGGGAGAGGGAGAAGCAGGCTCACCGCTGAGCAGGGAGCCCGATGTGGGGCTCGATCCCAGGACCCTGGGATCATGACCTGAGCCAAAGGCAGCCGCTTAAGCGACTGAGCCACCCAGGCGCCCCTGTTTCATACTTTAAATGATAAGTGTGTGAGTCAACAACTGGCAGGTTTTATCCAAATTATATACTCCATTTGCTAGGTTGTGGCTGTAACTCCTAGATTAACATATAATTGAAAGATAAGCCATGTGGACCATATTTGGGAAATAGGAGTGAGTGTACATACGTTGTTCTCTATCCAACAGTGTCTTTCAGGGTTGGATTCTAAGACCATCTCTCAATGGATCAGAAGTTAGACATTTTAGTTCAGCTATAAATAAATTCAAGTACAAAACAGTTGATGCAGAGAGGCCACATACTCCTCTTTTGAATGTTGATGCTTTGTTCTGTAAAATCATAAAAGTCAAAGGGGAACTCCGTTTTCTTGGAGGATTTATTTCTCAGGTGATTGTTACCTCTGCTTTGAACAGCTGCTTTGGTTCTACACAGAGGGACCAAGTGGCAGCTCCCTTCCCGGGCATTTTCCTGTGGAAGAATCGAGCGCACAAGCACAGTACTTGCATACCGTCCCGTGTGGTAAAGACGCTCATGACGGTACGCGGGCTGCTGTGCGGGAGCTCCGTCAGAGGCCGGCTGTGTTTGAACATTTGTAAGGCTGTGGTCACCATTGCTGTGAAGCTGTATAAACTGAAGTGGTTACAAGTGCTCCGAAGTGGGACAGTCTTTCTCCTTCTGATGTAAACTCTAGTGTGACTCTTCTGACTCTTCCAAGTTGTTTCTCAGAAACACATTTTTAGTGGGATCGTGGAAGCCTGATGTTTTTTTTTTCTTAAAAAATACTTTTCCATAGTATTTTGTATATTGATGCCGTTATGTAATTATCAATAGGTTTTTCCAGCTACACCTACTAAATGCAGCAAAGTGTAGAACAGATTTTACTTGAGAAACTATATTTGAAGAAGTAACTTCAGAGTGACTGTAAGATGAAAAAGAAAGTGAGTGTGTCTCCAGAAGCAGAGCTTTGGCCATACACGGGGGCCGTGGTCCACAGATCCCTTTCATCAAGGGCCGTCTGCGGAGCTCCTGGATCTTAGACCCAGTTTAAGAACTGATACTCAGAAGACTTCCTTTTCTGTTCTGTTCTTTGCTACCGTTGCGCTCCTGCCCGTCCGTGCGTGCGCCGGTGGCGCACTGTGTGTCACTGTGTGTGTCCCTTTTTGGCTCTTGCACTAGACCAGGGACAACTGCGGTGAAAGGCGTGCTCAGCTCTCCTCCCGGCCCCAGCCTCTAACACGGGCTGTGGGCTCTGCCTAGGAACCGAGTGCATACTGGAAAGAGTAGAATGAACTCTCCTCTTCCCACAGGATGTACCCTAAGCACATTTACATTATATACCCCTCTCTCTTCCTAAAATGGGTTGTATTTCAAGAAACAGCACCCACCTGTGTTTTGAACACTGAATGGCATCGCAGTCAAATGACGAAGCCTGTCTTATCTGTCGAGTGGTAGCTTTCTTTTTAGGGCTCTCTGACGGCCTCGCGAGGGCTCTAGATGGCTGTGGTCCGAGGACTTAACTGCTGACTGTCCAGTGCTTGGAATGCAAGAGGCTGAGCAGCGGCTGGTCCTGCTGTCCCATGTCCACGAGGCCGCTGTGTGCCAAGCTCTTCCCTTGAATTCAATTTAAATTACAGTGTTTCACCTGATCAATATTTGCAATACTAGGGGAAATATTGTGGCAACTTGTCAGGATTGGTTTAGATGTTGTACCTCACAAATAAATCAGAGAACCAAATATCTAGCAAGTGTCTTCCAAGTAATTAGCAAAACGGCCAGAATTTATATCATTGAAAACGACTGGATGAGGGTCGCCTGGGTGGCTCAGTCGGTTAAGGGGGTCGGCCTTCGGCTCAGGTCATGGTCCCAGAGTCCCAGGATCGAGTCCCACATCAGGCTCCCTGCTCAGCGGGGAACCTGCTTCTCCCTCTGTCCTTTACCCTGCTTGTGCTCTCTCTCTCTCTCTCTCTCTCATAAATAAAATCTTTTAAAAAAATGGTTTGATGAGTGAACGGAAAGAAAACACCAGGAGCACAAACCTCTGTTTCATACACACATGTTTGAAAATTTCAGTTTGTTTCCTCCTTCCCAAGTTACTTTTACTTCTCTGATCTTAAAATACAATTCTCCATGGAGGTGGCATTATAGAAGAGAGACTCATGCCACTCGGGACAGTGAAGGTTTGGTACCTCAGACACATAAAGGCAATATGCCACCACGCTTGAAATCTTTCCTGGGATACTTCCAGGGGCAAGGCTCTGGGCTTTTGTAATTCTCTATTCTAGAAACACTCCATAATCAAAATGGCAAGAATGCTGTATAGACCATGTCTTCAGATCAAGGCGAAAAGTTCCCGGATTTGAAATATTTTTGTGTTTAAACATACGCATTATAATGTAAAGATAAAACCAGAGTGTGCGTTATTGTTATTGTGATAATGACTTATGGCCGTGCTTGAGATCTGTACACAGTAGTTCCTAACATACAGCTTACCTCTGAGCTTTTTTTAAATGAAAAATGTCTAGTATAATAATAATTTTAAAGAAAAATAAAATACAAATGTCGCCTTTATAGAGATAGATACAGATATGTATTCGTTTTAAAATGTTCACAGATAGACTTTTTTCTCCCGTGAATATATGTATTTGAAAAACATAACCCTTCTCTTTAGCAAAAGGCGAGGACGCCATATTCTACAATAGCCACTAAGTAGAGGTTGATGGGTTAATTTATATTTATCTGTGATAATATTTTATACTTTTCCAGGAGGGCTGTGGTTGTTATTAAGTTACATATTGGAAGATAAAATTTTAGTTTGCTGCCTGAAAGAAATAGAACATGTAGTGGTTTAATGCAAATTTGAAATTATTTATATTAAAGTTAAATATCTTAAAAAGAATTGATTAAAGGCATTCTTTCCACTTATAATTTCATTTTTTTAAGTATTCCCGTATGTTTTGTATAATTTTTTTCATTTTGTTATGGTAAAATACACATAACTTAAAATTTACCATCGTAAACCTTTTTAAGTGTATAGTGCAGTGGCCGTAAATATGTTCATTATGTTGTGCAGGAATCACCACCATTCACATCATAAAACTGAAACTCTGTCCCGATGAAAGACTCACTCCCCCTACCTGCTCCCTGCAGCCCTTGGCACGCACCATTCTCCTTTCTGTCTCTGAGATTTTTTTTGGCTAAGTACCTCATGTAACTAGAATCATGCAGTGTTTGTCTTACTGGGATTGGCTTGTTTTACTCGGCACCAGGCCCTCGAGGATCATTTGTGTTGTAGCAGGTGCAGTAGACTCGGTAATATTCCATTAGATGGATAGGCCACAGTCTGCCTCTATCCATCCATCCATCCAACCATCCATGGACATTGGGTTGCTTCCACGTGGTCGCTATTGGGGATAATTCTGCTACGAACTTGGAGGTACAAATATCTCTTCGAGACCCTCCTTTCCATTTTGGGGGGGTCTATACCCACAAGTGGAATTTCTGGATCAAATCGTAATTCCGTTTTCAACTTTTGGGGGACCCACCGTACCGTTTCCCACAGCGGCTGCCCCATTTTACCTTCCCACCAGTAGCGCACAGGGGTCCCATTTCTCCACATCCTCTGTTTCCTCCTTTTCTGAGCATTGCCATCCTCATGAGTGTGTGGTGTGAAGTGGGACCTCATTGTGCTTTTGATTTGCTGTTCCCCAATGATTAGTGATCTTGAGCATCTTTTCATGTCTTTTTGGCCATTTATATATCTTTGGAGAAATGTCTATTTGAGTCATTTTCCCATTTTTGAATGTTTTTTTGGTGGTGGTGCTGAGTTTCAGGGGTTCTCTTTATATTCTGGATGTTAATCCCTTGTCAGATCTATGATTTGCAGATATTTTCTCCCATTCTTTGGGTTGTCTTTTTACTCTGGATAGTGTCTTTTGATGCACACAATTTAAAAATTTCATGAAGTTCGATTTGTCTGTTCTTTCTCTTGCTGCCTCTGCCTTTGGTGTCACATCCAAGAAATCACTACCAAATTCAGTTTCATGAAGCTTTTGTCCGATGTTTTCTTCTAAGGGTTTTGTTGTCGTAAGACTTACATTTAGGTTTTTGGTACATTTTTAGTTATTTTTATATGTGGTATTAGGGAAGGGTAACTTTATTGTTTTGCATGTGGATACCAGTTTTGCACTGGTATCATTTATTTATTGAATTTATTGAAAGACTCTTTTCTCCGGTGGAAGGTCTTGGCACCCTCATCAAAAATTATTTTAACCATCTATGCAAGTGTTTGTTTCTGGGCTCTTCATTTTATTCCACTGGTCTGTATGTTTGTCTTTATGCCAGCACCACACCATTCTGATTACTGTAGATTTGTAGTAAATTTTAAAATCAAGTATGATTCTTTTTTTTTTTTTAAGATTTTATTTATTTGAGAGAGAGAATGAGATAGAGCAGGAGAGGGGGGAGGGTCAGAGGGAGAAGCAGACTCCCCGCTGAGCGGGGAGCCCCATACGGGACTCGATCCCGGGACTCCAGGATCATGACCTGAGTCGAAGGCAGTCGCCCAACCAACTGAGCCACCCAGGCGCCCAAAATCAAGTATGATTCTTCCAGTTTTGTTCTTTTGTTCCTCCAAGATTGTTTTAGATGTTGGGATCCCTTGCAATTCCATATGAATTTTAAGAGGGTTTTTCTATTTCTGCAGAAAATGTCATTGGGATTTTGATAAAGGATTGCATTGAATCTGTAGGTCACTCTGGGTATTCTTGACATTGTAACAATATTAAGTCTTCCAATCCATGAATATGGGATGTGTTTCCATTTATTTATGTCTTCTTTACTTTCATCAGTTTTGCAGTTTTTATTGTACAAGTCTTTCAAGTTAATTCCTAAATATTTTATTATTTTTGAAGGTAGGTGGAATTGTTCTTATAATTTCCTTTTCAGATTGTTCATTGGTAGTGTGTAGAAATGCAACTGATTTTTTTTTTAAGATTTATTCATTTATTTTGGGGGGGGTGCAGAAGGAGAGGGAGAGAGAGTCTCAAGCAGACTCCACCCTGAGCCCAGGGCCAGACACAGGGCTTGATCCCACTACCCTGAGATCATGACCTGAGCTGAAACCAAGAGTTGGACACTTAACTGATGCTTAACTACCCCGCCTAGGCGCCCCTGAAATGCAGCTATTTGTATGTTGACTGTGTGGCCTGCTGCTTTGCTGAATTCATTTGTTAGGTCAATCTTCTTGTGGAATCTTCAGTGTTTTTTACATACAAGATCATATCTGCAAACAAGTAATATTACTTATTCCTTCCCAATAACGTGGCTTTTATTTCTTTTTCTTTCATAATTGCTGTAGCTAGAACTTCCAGTACTATGTTCTAAGCTGAATAGACATAGTGAAAGTGGACATCCTGACCAAAAAAAAAGGTTTCAGTCTTTCACCATCTGGTATGGTGCTCACTGTGGGCTTTTCATGTATGGCTTGTATTATGTTGATGTAGTTCCCCCCCCCCCAGTTTTGTTTTTAAGGTTTTATTTAAATTATTTGACAGAGCGAGCATAAGCAGGGGGAGGGGCAGTGGGAGAGGGAGCAGCAGGCTCCCCGCTGAGCAGGGAGCCCAATGTAGGACTCGATCCCAGGACCCTGGGATCATGACCTGAGCTGAAGGCAGGCGCTTAACCTACTGAGCCACCCAGACCCCCCTGTAGTTCCCTTCTTTTCCTAGTTTCATTGAATGCTTTTGCTTTTTTTCCCTCAATCACAAAAGCGTATTGAATATTTGCATTTTCTGCATCAGTTGAGATGATCATGTGGATTTTTTTCTTCATTCTGTTAATATAATGTATTACATCGATTGGCTTACTTGTTGAACCAACCTTGCATTTTGCTTGGTCATCGTGTATAATCCTTTTAATGTTTTGCTAAATTCTATTCACTAGTATTACAAGATTTTTGTTTGCATCAGTGATCATCAAGAATGTTGATCTTTATTTTTCTTGTCATGTCTGTGTCTGGCTTTGGTATCAGGGTTGTGCTGGGTTTATAGAGTGAGTTAGGAGATGTCCCTTCTCTAATTTTTTGAAAGTTTGAGAAGGATTGATGTTAGTCTTTCTTTGCATTTTTGGTAGATTTCACCAGTGAAGTCATTGGACCCAGGGCTTTTCTCTGTCAGATTTTTTATTATTGATTCAGTCTCTTAGCTAGATATATAGGTCTATTCAGATTTTCTATTTCTTCATGATTACTCTTAGTAGGTTTTGTGTTTCTAGAAATTCATCCATTCATCCAATTTCTTGCCACATGGGTACTAATGTATTCTCTTTTAATCCTTTTTATTTCCGTTGAAGTGTAATATTTTCCCACTTTGGTTTCGGAATTTAGTAATTTGAGTCTTCTTTTTTGTTTTTTTCTCAGTCCAACTAGCTACAGGTTTGCCAGTTTTGTTGATGTTTTCAAAGAATGAACTTTTGCTTTCATTCACTTTTAAAATTGTTTTTCTGTTCTTTATTTCATTTATCTTTGCTCTAATCTTTATTTTTTCCTTCCTTCAGCTGGCTTTAGGTTTAGTTTAGTCTTCTTTTTCTAGTTCCATAGTTGTAAAGTTACGTCATCGATTTGAGATCTTTCCTCTTTTTTAATATAAGCATATATTATAGCTTTAAATTTCCCCCTTAGCACCACTTATGTTGCACCTCCCAAGTTTTTTATCATTTGTCTCTAAGTATCTTTTAATTTCCTTTGTGATTTCTTTGTAATCCATTGGTTGTTTAAAAGTTGTTGAATTTCCACAGTTCTGTGAATTTTCTGTTATTGATTTCTATCTTTATCTCATTGTGGTTGGAGTAGATACTTTGTATGATGATCTGTTGGAGCTTAATTTGTAACATAAGGTCTGTCCTGGGAAATGTCCCATGTGCACTTGAGAAGAATGTGTATGCTGTTTTTGGGTGGAATGTTCTGCATGTCTGTTAGATCTAGTTGGCTTATTTTGCCAAGTTTTCTCTTTACTTACTTCTGTCTGGTTGTTCTAGCCATAATTGTGAGTGGAATATTAAGGTCTCTATTACTCTTGAGCTATTTCTCCCTTAAGTTCTATCAGTTTTTGCTTCATATATTTTTACAGGTTTTCATTAGATGCACAGTTGTTTATAATCGTATCTTCCTGCCTTATTGAACGTTTAATTAATATATAATGTCTCTCATAACCTTTTTTGGTTTCACATTTAATTTGCTGATATTAGTGTAGCCACACCTGCTCACTTTTGCTTACTATTCTCATGGAATAGCTCTTCCTGTACTTTCACTTGCAACTTCTTTGTGTCTTTGGATCTAAAGTGAGTCTCAGCATATAGACAGTATATAGTTGGATCATGTATTTTTATCCATTGTGCCAATCTGTCTTTTGATGGTTGAGTTTAATCCATTGATACTTGAAGTAATTACTGAAAAGAAGGGACTTAACTTCTGTCATTGTTCAATTTTTTGTGTGCCTTATATATATATTTTTTTTGTCCCTCATTTCCTACATTACTGTCTTCTATTGTGTTTAGTTGGTGTTTGTAGGGAAATGTTTAAATTTCTCGTTTCCTTTTGTGCATATTCTATAGCTGTTTTCTTTGTGGTTACCATGGGAATTACATTTAACATTCCGAAGATATAACACTCTAATTTGAATTTATACCAACTTAAGTTCAATAACATACAAAGGCTGTGCTCCTTTATAGCTCTGTCCCCACCCCTTTTGTTTGCTGATTTCACACAATTACATCTTTATACGGTCTGTGACTAAAAATGTAAACGAATAGTTCTTTTAAATGCACCCAGCCTCTTCATGTAGAAAACAAGATTTGGAGTTACAAACCAAAATTACAACAATACTAGGTTTTATGTATTATTCTTTTAAGTCATGTAGAGAACAAAAAGTGCAGTTACAAACCATTGCTACAATAATATTTGCCTTTATAATTGCCTGTATTCTCACCGTTCTTGAGATCTTTATTTCCCCATGTAGTTTCGAGTTATTGTACCCTCTTCTTTTACCTGCAGGACTCCCTTGAACAGTTCTTGCAGGAAAGGTCTAGTGGGACACATACTCTCTAAGCTTTTGTTTGTCTGGGAATATCTTGATTTTACCCATATTTTTGAAGGACAGTTTGCTGGATATGGGATTCTTGGCTGACATGGGTGTGTGTTTGTTTGAGCACTTTGTATCACCACACTGCCTTCTGGTCTCCACTATTTCTAATGAAAAATCTGCATAGAACCTTATTGGGAATTCCTTGTATGTGATGGTTTGCTTCTTTCATACTGCTTTCAAGATTCTCTTTTTGTCTTTTTTTTTTAAAGATTTATTTATTTAATTTTTTAAAATTTTATTTTATTTTATTATGTTATGTTAGTCACCATGCAGTACATCATTAGTTTTTGAGGTAGTGATCCACGATTCATTGTTTTCGTATAACACCCAGTGCTCCATGCAGTACGTGCCCTCCTTAATACCCATCACCGGGCTAACCCATCCCCCCACCCCCCTCCCCTCTAGAACCTCAGTTTGTTTCTCAGAGTCCATCGTCTCTCATGGTTCGTCTCTCCCTCTGATTCCCCCCCTTCATTCTTCCCTTCCTTCTCCTAACGTCCTCCCTGCTATTCCTTACGTTTCACAAATAAGTGAGACCATATGATAATTGACTTTCTCTGCTTGACTTATTTCACATAGCATAATCTCCTCCAGTCCCATCCAAGTTGATGTAAAAGTTGGGTATTCATCCTTTGTGATGGCTGAGTAATATTCCATTGTATATAAGGACCACATCTTCTTTATCCATTGATCTGTTGAAGGGCATCTCAGCTCTTTCCACAGTTTGGCTATTGTGGACATGGCTGCTATGAACATTGGGGTGCATATGGCCCTTCTTTTCACTACATCTGTGTCTTTGGGGTAAATACCCAGAAGTGCAATTGCTGGGTCATAGGGTAGCTAATGTGAGACGGGAATCCATCAAAATCCTAGAGGAGAACATAGGCAGTAACCTCTTTGCCATTGGCCACGCAACTTCTTTCAAGATACATCTCCAAAGGCTAGTGAAACAGAAGCAAAAATGAACTATTGGGACTTCATCAAGATAAAAAGCTTCTGCACAGCAAAGGAAACAGTCAACAAAACAAAGAGGCAACCCACAGAATGGGAGAAGATATTTGCAAATGACACTACAGACAAAGCGCTGATTTCCAAGATCTATAAAGAACTTCTCAAACTTGACACCCAAAAAACAAATAAGTCAAAAAAATGGGCAATAGACATGAACAGACACTTCTCTGAAGAAGACATACAAATGGCTAACAGACCCATGAAAAAATGGTCATCATCATTAGCCATCAGGGAAATTCAAGTCAAAACCACATTGAGATACTACCTTACACCAGTTAGAATGGCAAACATGGACAAGGCAAGAAACAACAAATGTTGGAGAGGTTGTGGAGACAGGGAACCCTCTTACACTGTGGGTGGGAATGCAAGTTGGTACAGCCACTTTGGAAAACAGTGTGGAGGTGCCTCAAAAAATTAAAAATAGTGCTGCCCTATTTATTTATTTTCGAGAAAGAGATAGAGAATACGTGGCGGGGAGGGACGGAGGGAGAATGAGAGTCTCAAGCAGACTCTGCGCCGATCGTGGAGTCCAGTGTGGGGGTCAGTCTCACAACCCTGAGGTCATGACCTAAGCCGAAACAAAAGTCAGACACCTAATGACTGAGCCACCTGGGCGCCCTTGTCTTTGTCTTTTAAAACTTTTATGATAATGTGTCTCTATGTGGGTCTCTTTGAGTTCATCTTCCTTGGATTTGCTTGAGCTTCTTCACTGTTTACATGCATGTCTTTCATCAGATTTGGGGTGTTTTCATCCATTACTTCTTCACATATTCTCTCTGCCCTTTTCATTCTGTCTTCCACTTCTGGGACTCCCACAATACCTATATTGGTTTGTACCTTGGTGTCCTGCACTCCCTCAGACCTTTTTAATTTTCCTCCACCTGTTTTCATTCTGTTTCCCAGACTTGGTCATTTCCGTTGTTCCGTGTTCAGGTTTGCTGATTCTTCTGCGTGGTTAGATCTGCCTTGAATCTCTTTAGGGGAATTTTCATTTCAGTCATCGTACTTTTCAGCTCTTGACTTTCTTCTGCTTTCTGTTGAGGTTTTCTGTCTCTTCATATTTACGTTTCGTTCACACATTGTTTTCTTGGCATTCTCCACATCTTCATTTCTTTAAACATCCTTAATACTTTCCTTTTAAAGTCTTTGTCTCGTATATCTGACATCAGGTCTTTTTCAGGGGTTGTTTCTGTTGATTTACAATGTTCCTTTAAATGGGCCATACTAGGCGCCTGGGTGGCCCAGTTGGTTAAGCGACTGCCTTCAGCTCAGGTCATGATCCCAGAGTCCCTGGATCGAGTCCCACATGTGGCTCCCTGCTCAGTGGGGAGTCTGCTTCTCCCTCTGACCCTCTCTTCTCTCATGCTCTTTCTCACTCTCTCAAATAAATAAAATCTTAAAAAAAAAAAATAAATGGGCCATACTTTTTTTGTTGTTGTTTTGTTTTTAATGCCTTGTTATTGAACACTTTGTTTTTAGTGTAATGATGTACCTCTGGAAGTCCATTCTCGCCCTTCTTCCGGGCTTGCTGGGGTTTTAGTCATTATATTTATTTGTTGATTTACTTATTTTTTATGATTATAGACTGTCTCTGTGCTGGGTTATCAGTCTGAGGTGTACATTTAATGTCTTTTCAGGTCTTTTCTGAGCTTTTTCTTGGGCACCCACAGTCACTTTGTGTTTTTTTCCATATATGCAGTTGTTTTAGAATGTTCTAGTGTTTAATGTCTGGCTCCCAGAAGGGGGACAAGGGGGCCCTCGCCCTTCCAATGCCCTTGGAGTCACTGGAGCTGGAGGGCCGACAGCGAGCGCCGCCAGGCTCTGTGTCTGCACCTGTGTGATCAGAAGCAGCCGGCAGTGGTCAGAGCTTAGACTCCTGCTCTTTGGAGGACGGGGTGCCTCTTGCCCACCTGGCGTCTGCAGGCTGCCCCAGAAACACGTGCACAGCTGCCTGCCGCATGGCTGGGTAGCTGCTCTGTGCTGGGAGCTAGAAGAGACCAAAACTGACTACTTCTCCTGGACAGCGGCAAGCCTTCAGCCGACTCCACAGTCCCCAAATAGTCCCATCAGACAGATTCTGCCATGTGGTCATTGCCCGGTGGGCAGAGATTCCTGGTGCTCCCTGCTCTGCCCTCTTCCCAGGAGCCTCTGTCTAAATTCCCATTTTTCACCTTTATTCTGCAGTGCCATTTCACTGCTCATTCACTGAATCCAGCTTGTATGTTTGTTTTATCACTGCAGATATCTGAAGTAAAAAAAGTTGCTAACTTGCCATTTTTCCCCTTCTCTGTGAACAGGAAGACTGCCACCCACCCATTCATGAGAGTCTCAGCCTAGAAAATACACTGCGGGCGAGCACCATTGTTGCATCAGGTATGAAACAAGTTCTCTTGTTAGTGTCAGCTCTCACATTTGGTGGTGCTTTTGTGCTGCAGTGACTCTGTGCAGTATCTCTGAAAATAACCACCTTGTACCACCCAGGGACCTTACGGATCATTCCCTGTAGTTGGCGGGTGTGGGGCAGGACCTGAGGGGCTGAGTGCTAAGCAAGCGCTGGCTGTGGGCTGTGCGCTGCAAGGAGCAAGGCCTCCGTGGAGCAGGGCAGCGGCATTTCGTGGGTTCTGATCCCTCTTCTCGCCAGACTTGTCAATGTCCCTTACTGGGAGGTGGCCTAGCGCAACCGGGGAAGGAAGGGGTGGTATTTGGGGGTTTTCCCACTCCTCAGTCACCCAGTAGAATTTGGAAGAGATCACTGTGGTGGGTTTGTCTGTCAGGGAGAAAAGTATTAGATGAGATAGGGGGCCTGGGGAGATATTTCCTGTTTGGCCTTTGGGGACCAGAGTAAAGCGTCTTAATTTTCTTCTGAGTGAAATTGGAGGATGTTGGAGTATTTCTAGTGGCTGAACAGGGAGGTCACCTAAATATACATTTTGGGAAGTAAATTTCTCTGGGAGGTATTGAAATCTAAATGATGGTCAGCTTTTCAGAAAGTAGTTGACTTGCTAATGATAAACAGGAGTGAATCTTAGCAGCAGGGAGCGTGAAGGCTGCTGGTGGGGGTAGGAAGGCTAGGGGATGTTCAGAGTAGGGCTGTCTGTCTTCTTAATCTGTGGCCCAGCGCCCATAGAGCCTGGTTGCTCTTCTGGTGGTTTTGTAAGAATCCCTCTGCAGAGACCAGGCGCTGTTGAATGCACTGTCCTCGGGAGCGCGCATGGGCAAGGACTACTTTAATAAAGTGAGGCGGGTGCTTTACGCTCTGCTGAGTACCACAGGGAAGTATAGGGTGCCCCCAAAACAAAGAAGCCAAAATCCTTACCTGATCAGAGTTTGAAGGAAGAGCAAACAGGTGCGTGAGGTCAAGGGGTGGAAAGGTGTGGGGAGGATTCGTGAGCACACCAGCAGCTACGTAAGGGCGTCTTGAGCTGCAGGCTGACGAGGATGGTGCCGGGGCCTGGTGTCTGGGGCTCGGGGAAAGGCCGGGCAGTTCTGTGCGCGTGCGCCGTGGGGGCCTGTGTGCACAGCAGTGTGTCAGTCAGGCTCCTGTAGGGGTCCACGTGTGCACCTTCTAGGGAGTAGAGGAGGAGAGGGGCCTTAGGTTTATACTAATGTTTCCTATGTTTAATAAAAATCTGAGGGCAACTAGGACAATTTTAATAGAAATTGAGGTCTTTCATGATTTTTGTACTGATGATCTTTTAAATTTCTCAAACTAAAGAGAAAGAGAAGTCAGGATAGCACACCAAGGAGGGGTGGGGAGCAGGCCAGGTCTCGGGCTGTGTAGACCCCAGGACGGGGAGACTGGCTGTGCCCGGGGGCTCACTGGAGAGGGCACTGCGGCCAGGAGGAGTCTCCGAATCCTGAGCTCACGCGTCCTCCACGCTGCCGATCTTTGCTGACCTTGCTGACAGCTGCGCCCTGGCTCGGTGTGGTGCTGCACAGCCGCATCGCGCCGGCCCCCATTGTTCGCTCGGTCACACAGCCAGGCTGTCCCAGGGTCGGGATTGGAATCCATCCTCGACAGCTGTCACCCTTCAGCCTTTAGCGTTTAATAGCTGATAGGAAAATATTTAAAACATAGCACATATGAGCTGATACTTGGTCACTGATTTCACATTTTCCCCATGTCTAGAGCTGTATTCTGTTTTGTTTCCATCATACTGAAGATGCTTTTTAAAAAAAAAAAAAATACGTTTTATTTGCTCTTTTGTTCCCTGTGTATTAGAATGTTGCTACTGACCCTAGCGCTATCGATCTGTGGCCTTTCTTCTCACAGAGGCAGAAGCCCCCGAGCAGAAGGCCTATGTGATGCGACCGGTAACCCCCGTACATACGTTTCCTCTCCAGGCGACCTTGGCACGTGGAAGCTCCTGGTTCCACACGTGGGCAGAACAGACACAAATCTAGGCGTCACATATGCTTGCCACATTGAGGACTGTTTCTCATTCTCTCATGGGTTGAATTCAGTGCACCCGGGCTTTTTATCTTCCAGGAAAGTATTTATGCTGCTCAAAAACCATCCGTTCAAAAAAACTTAAGTCTTAAGACGCCTCTTAAGTTTCATTTGTGTTTGGACATTTTAAAAACGCAAGCTCTTTTCATTAATTTTAAATATTTTAACACATACTTACCTTTATTTAAAAACCTTAATAATGTGAGCAATTACTAGACTCTATATATTATGAAACTGCTGTATCCTGAGCAATGTTTGAAAGACCTTGGGTTTCCAGGAGTAATTTAAGGGCTTATATCTTCTTTATACTTGATTATAAGTTGAGAAAGAATTTTTTTAAATCTTACTTTTTAAATATGTGTGCACTGAATTCAGGTTGCCTCCTAGGTGAAGTGAACTTGGGCCTTCCTCCGTCATCCTGGGGTTCTGAGTGCATGGGAATGAGGGCTCACGTTAACACCACAGAGGATCCGAGGGCCAAGGGTCCCTGAAAAGGGACAAACACAACTGCTTGTGGTGCCCTCCATCTTCTTCCCCTTGTCTGTCAGTGAACGCCATTCGCAGAGCAGAGTCAGTGTCCCAGAGAGCTGCCACGTTGCAAGTGATAAGTGGACAAGAGAGTGTTCTGAAATTAAACTGCCAAGAGCCTGGAAGCAGGGATGTGCCCTAGAGCAGGGCTGCTGGGCATGTGTGCCAACGGGGGTCCAGGGTGACCCCTCTAGAGCGGGGGCTTGTGTGCCGATGGCAGTGACCCCCCCAGAGCAGGGCTGCTGGGCGTGTGTGCCAACGGGGGTCCAGGGTGACCCCTTTAGAGCAGGGGCGTGTGTGCCGACAATGGTGACCCCCCCCCCGGGGCAGGGCTGCTGGGTGTATATGGTGACGGGGGTCCACAGTGACCCCTCTGGAGCGGGGGCCTTTGTGCCGACGGCGGTGACCCCCCCAGAGCAGGGCTGCTGGGCGTGTGTGCCAACGGGGGTCTAGGGTGACCCCTCCCTGTAGAGGGGGGCCTGTACGTAGACAGGGGTCCAGGGCTGGTACTGATTGTGATAAATACAGAAAATGAGAGTAAACACTTGGATACTTTTATAGCAGTTTGATGAAATAATTTAGGTTGAAAAAATTGGAACATAGATATTCTTTTTCGTTTTTGTGTGGTTTCATTTCTCTTGGTAATTTTTGGCATGATATTTTATGAGACTAGTCCTCGTGCCAGATTAGAAACTTAAAATCACACTGTCCCTTTAGTGGGCATGGTGTGTGAGGCTCCTGCGGCAGAGCGGTTGCCTGGTGGGCCTCGGGAAAGCAGGAGAAGCTGCCCCACTGCAGTCCCCTGAGGGACACGACCCGCGAGCTGTGGTGCAGGAGGGCAGTGGGGGTCACGGAGGACACAGCGGCGCCGCACGCTGCTGCTGCTTGCACCTCGGGTCTCGGGACTGGGCAGTCCTGGCCGCTGGGAAGTGGGTGCAGCTGCCCTGCTGTCCCCGGACGCATGGCACGCTCACTGGGCGGGGCCCAGACCTGGTGCAGGTCGCAGTGTCCGCCTGTGTCCCTGGCTCGGTCTCGCTGTGTTGCTGTCCTGAGGCAAATCCGTAGTCTTTGCTGGCCGCCTTTGTGCTCCCCCTCTGTTGCAGGCACACGAAAACTCTGCAGTGGGTGGGCCGCCCACGCTCGGGGTTTTGTTGAGACTGGCACGAGGAAAGCACTTCTGCATGGGAGCCAGCAGGTGCCTAAGTGACAGTCAGGAAATACTTCGGATGGTTGAGCATTCTCGAGGTCTGTCCATGTGTCTGTCTGTCTCTGACACGTTCTCTCTGTCAGACTTTCTGATGAATGTGCTCTGTTGTGTTCCCTCTCTGGTCTTGTTTCCAAAATGAACAGGTGACCACTTTGCCATATGTATCTATATATATGTATCTATAGATAGATTTGCCCTACATACAGGGTTTGGTCAACCTTTCAGCCTGTACTAGTCCATAAGTAGGTGCCCTTTGTCAAAAAGAATGGAGAGTACTGCAAATACTCCATACTGACTTCACTAATTTTAGTAGTTAAAAAGCATGACCGACTTGGAAAAAAATACATTATTCTAATTCCTTTTCAGTGAGAATGGGATGAGATAATGCATGGGAGAGCCTTTACCAGACTTCAGTAGATTATACAAGGAAAACCATGGGAGGAATTCTGTTAAATACTCTTTATGTACATTATATTTAACCTGCGGTACTGATTAAATATGCTATCTATGTGTATCTGTATGCATTACGTTTTCTTAGTCTTGTCATTTCTCAGATTGCATTTTGGATACCTGTAACTGCAATACCAGCCTAGAATCAACATTACTAATAGTTTGTCTGGATTTTAGGACAGTGTTTTCTAGCCTAATTAATTTTTAAGTCTTTTCTGAGACTCTTTGTTCTGCTAATATTAAAAATAATTTTGCAGTTTGTCTTCTGTTTTTGTACTTTAACATTAGTGAGCTCATTTCACATGAGACACTCCTATATTTTAAGTTTAATTGGCAAAATAGGAAGAAACTACCGACGCAGTCGGATTGAATGTACTGTTTGACACAAGAGCTGTGTGTGTTTGGGGTGGGGTCCTCTACGGCACTGGCTCATTACGTAATCTGTGCTTTCCTGAGCACTAAGTGCAGGCCTGCCATCTGCAGCTCTGCTGGGCACTGCTCTACAGAGGTCGCATCTGTGCAGTTTGGGCTGCCCTCTGTGCTGGAGGGGCTGCTCTGCTTTCAAGGGGCTCAGGAAATTCAACCACACAGCTCTGCAAGCGGCTCACAATTAAAACAGGGGGAAGAAAGGAAATGCTTATTTTGAAAGAAACGTGTAACCTCTGCAGATGTGACCACTGAGCAGCCCTCTAGCACCTCCCTGTCTTCCTGAACATTCCATGGAGGAAACCGTTCATTATCTAATGCGTATAATTTGCAGCTCTCTGTTCATATAAATCCAAGAGATCACTAGGATCACATTTATTCCCTGGGTCCTGACTTACAACGCGCTAAATTTCACACGTTACATTAATGTGACATCAAAGAGTTTTTGTACAATTATTATAGTGAATTCTGCAGTGCTGTTGGTCTCAGTGGGTATTTATGGACGTGATTTTCTTTCTTTAATCATTTCTCATCCTCAGAATTTACGAAAACTAGGAATAGAGATTATGCATAGCTACAGTTTAGAAACAGACCTGTTCTGTGGTTTTTAATTTAATATTACAGAGGTGAGTGCCTCTGAGCCTTTGTAATCCAATGGTTGTTCTAGGGGTATTTTAGTATTCTTTTACCTTAAGTTTGATAGGCATACACACTTAGAAAACCAAACTTTGAGGAGACATGAGTAAAAAAGGCTAATAACATCTAAATTCAACATCAAATGTTATTTATGTAATTGTCTCTTACTGTTTTAATTGTATAGGTGCTAAAATGTCAGCGGAGGCTCTTATACCTAGTAGTACTCAAGTCTCGCTCAGGGAAGGTGGTTCAGCTGGTGCGGTCTTGGTTTGAAGGTCCCATGATGCATCTGACCACTTGAGAACACAGCCTCTCTTCACTTACCTGTGGTGTTTGCACACGTGAACCGAGTGATGTCACCCTTTCTCTTGACAGGGAAAAGATTATCAGTACATTTTCTAATGTTGTTGTATATAGGTAAATTTGTATAGCTTAAAAAATCAGTTGAGTTCCTCAAAGCTTATTTTGAAAGTTGAGATTAGACTTTCTTGACCTAGCCAAATCAAATGTGCTGTTAGATAAATTTATATAAAATTAAGTAGTGAATAATATTTTCCATCAAGACAATTGATTAGAAAGTGTTCTCTCTGTGCTTCCCCTTTGAGGCATCTCTGTAAGGACCACTTTCGTGTTTTTGCAGGTACTGTAATAGGTGTTGTCATTTATACTGGAAAAGAGACTCGAAGTGTAATGAACACATCCAATCCACAAAATAAGGTAGGCTAGATTAAGGAGCAGCTGCTTTAATGACTTGATTTTCCCTTTCAGTAAGAAAGTACATGCAGTCCTGAAGAGCTTGTTCATTTTAGCTTAATATAAATAACCTAAAAACAGACTTTCAAAAATGTTGGTGTTTTCAGATGTGAATTCTCTGTATTTATGTAACAGCATGCTCAGACTGAAGAACTTTCTTTTCAGTTTATTTTACAGTTTGCGTTCTTTTTTTTATGTCGATGGCTCATTTTTAAAATAGAATCTACATTAGTATGTTACAGTATTTGATAGTGCGACACTGTTGAACTCATTTAAGTTATTTTCATTTCATAGCATGTTGAAAACAGGTTTTAGTTTTAAAGACTGCTTGATTATATTCCTAAATTGATCATCTTTCTGTTATACTTCTGAAATTGTTTAGGTAGGCAGCATGTGTATGCAAGTTACATAGGAACCAAAAAAAAGTTAGTTTGATATGTCAGTTGCTATTATTTGGTTAATACATTTTGTATGGTCAAGTCACAGAATTTGCCGATGTCCACTTTATGAGAAGCTCTTTTTAACTGTGCATTTTACTCCTTTTTATTTGAAATATAATCTGAGGTGTATCTGAGTAGAACAAAAAAAGTGCTGTCGTGGATTCATACCTTGCTTTCTGAGTAATCAATAGAAAAGGTTGTCTTTTGTAGGAATTTTTATTGCAAAGCAATAGAAATGAAATAATTCTTTGAAAAGATATTTTTAAGGACAAGATGTATTCCATTTTTTCAGCTAAATATTGTTTTAAAAAATAACCCTTCCAACATTAGGAAAGCGTTCCTTACCCTTTGAATGTCCGTGCCTATTTGCAGTGCTTCAGAGTGGTTCTGACACGTTTGCTGGCTGGCAAGTGTCCTCGCCCCCGCCGGGCCACACGGGTCATCCCAGGGAGCTCGATGAAGTAGTGTTCATTAGGACTCCAAATGTCTGTGTGTGACACATTCATATTAGTTTAAATTCTGATTGTGATAACATGGAAAATTATCCCTGTTGATGTCTGTTACAAAACTTGCGCTCATTTGAGGAAATTGAATATATACTTCAAGTCCTTATTTTTTCAGTAGAGTTAAATCTATTTAAAAATAAATTATTAAATTATTGACAGATTACATGCATATTTGTGTATGTTTTCTGTGAAGTATAGCAATATTTTTTTTTCTTTAGTAAGCAAAACTAGAATGTTCTACCTGTGCATATACAAGTTCTAGGGTATGTTTTGTTTCTTAATCATTTCTAATCGTTTTACTTTTAGGATGACTTTGAGGGTCAATTTTATTTTCAGTAGTAAGCTTTAAAATCTGAAAAGTGATCCTGTCATGGAATACAACTCCTGTTTCCTCCCAGATTACTCTTTGGGGTGGCTTCTTTTCTGTTCCCTCCTGTTGTCTGTCCTCACCTCACTGCTCTGCACACACCTTTGGTTTTGGCTCCATGCTCTTCCCCTTGGGCGTGGACACAGAAGCCGTCGGGTGACCTTTCCCAGGTGTATACCGGAGGTGAAGAACTCCGGCCTGGGGCTTTGCTGCCCGGTCAGCGTCTGGGCATTGCCACTAGCCAGCTCTGTGACCCTGGGCAGATGGCTTAATTCTGTGTCTTACCGCTCAGTACACATTACCCACCATGACTGTCTTCCTCGACAGGGAAGTGTGCATTGGGAATGAGTGCCCAGAAATACTCAGTGCGCCCCTAGCTGTGCGGGCACCCCACCCCACACTGTCCCGCCAGGGGGCCCGGAGACCTGCTCCTTGCCCATGTCGGCAGCCGTCCTTCCGCTCCACTCCTCTTCCTCCGTCCCTGCTTTAAAACCAAACAAAACCTCTAAATGTCCTTGGTGCTAACACAGCACACCTCTAATAGGAAGGGCATCTCTGACTTTTTGCAGAACTGGATTCAGAACCCTGCTCTGCCACGTGTCAGCCTCACAGGTGGAGCAAACGTGCTCTTCCATGGCCGGCACCTTCCTGGTGCTCCATCAGCTCCAGGTGGAAGTCTTTGTACCTGTGATGGCTGAGGCCCAGGCAGAGCGCCAACACATGGCAGGTGCTGTTTGAAGCACCCGGTACATAACGTCGTGAATCTGCGTGACCACCCTCGGAGGAAATGGTGGCAGCTGGTTTTGGAGCGGGGACGTTGTGGTGCAGTCACCGTGGTGCTTCTCCCTGAAAGCGCTGCGGGTCAGAATGCGTCAGCTTGAGAGGAAGCGCTTTTGTAAATTAAGGAATGCTCCTAGGAGAAGAATAAAATCTCTAAATTTGCGTATGTTATTAAATATTTCTAAGTGTCAAATGCCAGATTTATAAGAAAAAAATTCAGGAAACATGAGCATGCTACAGTGGGCAAAAAGTAACGGATGTAACTTATCTAGGGGAAGGACTGATACATGTTGAATGAAAAGATGATGTGATCTATTCAGATCCCTAAAGAGAGAAAGGAAGACATCATGTAAAGATGACCTCTCAGTGTTCTTGCCGTGGCTTACTAAACCAGCCAACGTTTGGCCTTCAGAGAAGGCCACCCGAAACACAAAGGAAACATCTCAGACGGAAGTCAGACCATTTCCGAGTTTCTCTTCTTTAGGGAAGCGCACTGTTCCTCAGACTCCGTTCTGTGTGCACGCAGGGCAGTGACAGACACAGTGCTCCGGTGAGATTTCGCTGTGGTGCTCACGACAGCAGAGTAATTGGGGCTGGAAATACGTACTTATGAAAGAGTCCTGTCTCTGAGTCATGCTGTGACACACATGGCCCTGAAAACCACAGTGGCTTACTACAGCAAAGACCGCTTTCCTCCTCAGTATGGGTCTGACACGTTGGCAGGTGCTCTGCTCATCGTGGTCCCTCGGGGAGCCCTCCTGGACACGTGCTTCCAGGACCACTGGGGACGAAGACACAGACGGGGCGGGTTACATACCAAGTGGCTCAGGTCACCTTTCCTTGGCCAGAGCAAGGAATGGCCCTCACAGAAGGTGAGTGGGTCACGGGGGTAGAGGCCAACCCCCAGTGCAGAAGGAGAGAAAGGGGGACTACTTAATAACTTAGGACCACTGGCTACCCCAGCGTGGTCCTAGAGGAGCGCTCCCAGGCCTTTTATGTACAGTAAGAGCCAGAACGAGACAGGAACCTCGTCAAACCTCCTAGTGCTGGCAGTGAAGGGTTGAAGTGGCAGAAGAGCGGCCAGGGAGGAAGAGGCTGAAGGAGGAAGGCACTCGTAGCAGTGGGTGGAGGTCCACAGCGTGCCGGCGCTCTGGAGGTCGTTGGGGAGAAAAATGAAAAGAGACGAGTAGATTTAGCAACAGGAGAATCATTGTCTTTGATTTGTTCCGGGGGAATCAGATGCAAAGGCAGCAGGAAGGTCGGGGATGAGGGGAAGGACAGCGGGGCCGAGGGTTGGGAGGGAGCCCGAAGCACCAGGACAGCAGCAGGGATGCGGGCAGAGGGCTTTATTGATTTTGTTTGTTTCTGGTTGAGAAAATTGTAAAATTATTCATGCTTTCCATAAAAGAAGAGAGGGCCCTAGTTTATAAAGGAGAAGCTGCCGTCTATGGAAGAACGCGTTCCACGGTCATCCCGCAGTCACTTCAGATCACCGAAGAGAAGATTCTGTGGTCACTGGGGGAAGAGCTGCTGTGTGCAGTAGGGCGTGGCTCCATGGCTCTGGACACATGTGGACGGTCCTCAGTCCGTCAGCCGGTGTGTCCTTGCTATCGCTCTGTAGTGCCTTTATTCCCTGCCTTCCCGTAGCGTGCGGAGGAGGGACCTGCTCATTTGTGAAACGTCTGTGCGCTTCTGGGATGGAGGCACTGCGGGAAGAGAGCAGTGCTGACAGGTGGGGGAGAAGCCAGTGATAACAGTCATTCAGGTGGGGAGAGGGATGCACAGCACGGCCGGAGTTGGAGAGGATTCGCCAAACGATTCAGCCTCATCAGTTCTTGAGTGATGGAAGGACCCAACAGCTGCTGGGATTCTTAAGTTTGTAATGGAGCCAGTAAGGAGTGTGTGGCTTTCTCAGGCCGATGTTCAAGAGCCCCAGAGCAGAAGCAGAGACATGGGCAGAGAAATGGCCGGTCCAGAGTGACAGGTGGTGGGGCAGGCGAGTCGGGGAACTTGCACAGTCGCAGGTGCACACAGTTGGCGGTACTCAACATCATGGCCCGCTCGTAGGGCCCCCGTTCCCCTTGGTGGAGTCGTTGGTGAGGACTGTTGCACAGAGCCCTGTCTCCCCCTGGGAAAAGCGCCAGCCGTCCCCACGGGTCAGGGGATGTGCGTGTGACTTCCCTGTGGAGGCCGGAGGTGCTCATGCACCAGCATTTGTCCCTTTCAGAATACCCTCCCAGAGCTGAGGAGAGGGATGTTCGCCATTGAACCAGTGTTGCTCGTTGCTTCATAAAACCTGTTTTTAAACTTGTCCTTCTGCCCATCCCATTTCCCAAGCCTTAATTTGGGCCTTTCTCCTTTTGTCTTCATTTTGTCTGTTCCGTTCTTCTCTAGCTGCTTGTCAGAAAGAAAACATCCAACAGAAAAATGAGGAGAAAAATGTGATCACTTGCCTCATCTTCTGCTGTGGCCACAGATGCCTGCACTCTACCCCAGGCATGCATTTTAAGAAACAGAGAAGGCAGTTTCTCTACCTGCTGCCTTAGCCACTTGTCTTACTCTGCGGCACCTCCCTATCCACACGGCCTTGTCTCGTGGCCCAGCTGAGTGGCCCTGGGCTGGTGACATCAGTGTTACCTCTGCCTGCGCGGAGACTGCCCCGGGGTGTCTCTCCTAGACCTCCTGAATTGGAAATTGGGGGTGCAGCCAGCCCTGAGGGCTGGGACCCATACTGATAACTGAGAGCCACCGCCTCCTCAGTGGCCACGACAATCTGAGATGGAAAGAGAATTCGTAGGCAGGTGAACTAAGCTGCAGTCAGATTCATCACTGACAGATGAGCCATGTTAGTTCACCCTTTCAGAGTGGTCCTTGGAATCCAAGTTGATCCTTTTATAGAATCAGAATATACAGCTTTAAGCTTATTACAAGGGTTTATCGGAGTACTCTTTAAAATGTAGCACGTTTTATCTAGTTGTGTCGATTAATACCAAAGTCTATGATGTTGTTCGATGGAGGAGAGTTCTGAGATATAGACCAGTTCTCGAGGCTCTTTTTCAGGACAAAAATGCATGGCTCCAGGACTCCCAACAGGCGCAAGGCAGGGACATGGGGTCTACCCAGTCTGAAATTGTTATCTTAAAACTTCAAACAAACCAAAAGTTTTTATTACTAAGGAGTTACTTTTATAATAATATTTGGTGAAAGTTTAAATTATAAGGAATACAACTTGAGTAATGGACTGTTGTATAAAGCCTAGCTTGAGATATATTTAATAAGATGATACTTGATTACATTTAAGAGGGAAAATTCTTACAGGTGGTGAAGAAAAATCAGTTGTGACAGGCTGCCATTTTCATGCCATTCATAATAATAAGTTGCTCAGAGCAAGAGCATCAGGGATGAAATGGTAATACAGATTGCTTCAGGCAGTTATTGTAATCCCTTGGGCATATTGATTTGTGTTTCTAATAAAAAGATGCTTTCAGATGTCTCACTGACAGACAGGTGATATGTGCCATTATGTGAATTAGAGCTACTTCTTGTTCTCTGAATTATCGTAAAGGCATTTTCAGATAACAGAACAAAATAGAATCATTTATGCTGTACTTTGTAGGTTGAAATATCAAGGCTGTGTTGGAGAATAGCTTTCTTATTTTAAAAAGGACAGTTTATTAATATTTTAAAAGTTGTATTGACTTGTATTAAGATGTTACCATAGAATAACTTCCTTCTCTTTTTTCTTGTGGTTTCTTGTGTGCAATCATAGTACCCCTTAATTTTTCTAATAGTTGTCTTCTTGAGTAATAAAATATCCCTGGGTTTAAATATCTGTTTAGAAACGTGATCGTGTGCCTCGCGCACGTGCTGTGTGCTGTAGAATACGGCAACTGTAAATAACGAGACTTCAGGAATGCTGTATTTGGATAACTGTTACTAATATTAACAAATCATAGTGTTTGAAAGCCTCATCAGGAAAAGATCAACAAGAGAAACAAGCCTACAATAACGTGGTTCAGCGGCATGCCGACAGGACCCAGGGTGGCTCTAGGGGTTATGGCCCCACATACCCTGCCTTTGCTGCACTTGTGTGACTGCACACTTTCATATTGCAGCTGCTCACCATGAAAAGTTGTGTTTCTTCATCAGCATTGTGAATGTAAATAAACTTACAATTTCAGGAAAGCAATAAAGAGGCAAAATGCTAAAGGGTTAAAAAGCAATCCTAATGATAACATCTGGGACATAATGCTCTGTCAGAGTATGCAGCAAATATCTACACCAGAAAACCGGGATTTAGTCCCTAAGTTCCTTTTAAGTATGAATTTGATTATAAAGCAGGTGTTCTAAATAGGAACACGAGCGTATTTGTTATTTAAATACTTTGTATCACTAAAAAGCCTTAGTTTTACATAAAGTTCTGAATGAGGAGGGCTTACTAATCATTTGTCGAAAACTACTCGATAGGGTATTTTATCATTTCTGAGCAGTATAGTTAAATTCTTTATAACCAAAGTCTTAACAAAGAAGTACAGGGGCACCTGGGTGGCTCAGTTGGTTCAGCGTCTGACTCTTGATTTCGGCTCAGGTGGTGATCTCAGAGTCCTGGGATCCAGCCCCGAGGAGGGCTCCACGCTCAGCAGGGAGTCTGCTTAGGATCCTCTCTCTCCTTCTCCCTCAGCTCCTCCACCTAGTGCCCGCTCCCTCTGTCTCTCTAAATAAGTAAATAAATCTTAAAAAACGAAAGAAGTATAGTTTATTCAAGAAGCAAATGTTTTCATAATTGTCTTTGTTTTTTGAAATCCTTGTTTCCTTACTCCGAGCCTATAAAAACTTAGAAATTTGTGGAAGTTGTGATGCCTTTCGATCACAATGTTTCCATCTTTTATGAGCTCACAAAACTGAGTACTTACCATCATCAGATAATCCTGAAGCCTTTTTTGGTGGAAGCCATTTTGGACAGGTGAGAAATGGGATCTGGAATATCTAGTAGAACCGAGAGTAAGGAGTAAGACCAGTTTTAAAACTTGGGACAGGAACTGAAGGAAGGTGGAGTGTGGGTGACGATGGTATGAGTGGAGACTGGGAAGGGGGGTAATGAGGTTTTCCTGTTGCTTTGAGATTCCCAGAGTCATGTCTTCTTCCCAAGAGGGCTGTGGTGGGTCTGAGTGGTACAGACCCACAGTGCAACTGTGCACACGGGGGGTCTTCCTCAGGATCAGGAACAGGTTGTGTGCACGGTGTGGGTTCAGAAGCAGACTTTCCTGGGGGTAAATTCCAAGCCAGGCCAGCTAGAAGGGAAGGCCACATGGGCTCCTTACTGTGTCCTGGGAAGGCCTACTGTGCAGCGTGTTCGGCCCCTGCGTTGGCTCCTCCTCGTTAGAGAGAGAAGTTGGTCCTCGGTGGGGACATGGACTAGCCAGCACTTGGCAGGCCGTGCAGGGTGCTTGTCCTGGGGGCTGAGGTCTCGGTGGGTTTGGAGGCCCGCTGGCTCCTTGTGCAGGGCGCCTCCAGCTTGCTGCCCGGGCCCCAAGCCTGTCCCCCGGAGAGCTGGCCCCACGCTGGCCACCATGACCGTGTCAGACCTCTGGCATAGCGCCCAGCACGTGTGCTGAATGATTAGATAGTTTTACTAAGGAGCTGATTGTCTTTTTTCCCCTCCATAGTTAATTTTTTCTAAGCGACAATTGTTTTAAAAATATTCCTCAGAAACAAATCTTAAAACATCTGGTTTCAACTTAATTGTCTTCTCATACTTCTGAAAATATATTCTGAATGCTACCGTTTTTTAAAAAATTTGAGTTGTCGTTAGAGTAGCAACTGTACCAAAGTTTCTTTTTTAAAACTGCATTAACTAAAACGTGTGTATGATAAATTTAACGTGAAATTAAATAGCTTTCTCTTCTCCTATGTAATTAGCGGTGTCAGCTAATAATTACCTTTTGTAAAACTTTAAAATATATCGTGTGTGTGTCTGTGTGTGTGTGAGCTTTCCCACTGTGATGAACTGTTGATTGCCTGGGATTTCTTTCTGAGGGCCAGTCATCCACAGCAAGCATCTCTGAGTCTTGTTTTTAAACTGTGTAATACCATCAAAATCAAAACTTTTTTGAGGCCTTGAGTCACAATGACATTTTTGAACACAGTGAGGACACAGAAACTTCTGTGGGATAAGTTACACATCAGACAGTCCTTTTTTTTTTTTTGGTTTCAGTATAAATTGAAATCAACATGCCAGGGTATTTCTTCATAGTATTTTCTAGAGGCAATAGGAAAAGTTTTGAGCGAGCCCAAAACATACTGGTTAAAGGTTAATTAGTTCCTTCCTCCAGTGAACAGAGCCTCCAGTGGCAAAGCTTTAGCAAAGATCAGTGAAATACTTACTGTTTGATGTTTTTAAATTCTGGTGGGAGGAGCGCTGCGCGGGGCTGGGGGGGTTGGCTCAGAAGGATGGTGGTCCTGAGGTCACAGAGGACAGGGATGCGCGGGGCCCGCTGGGTGTTTCACGTAGTGTAAAAACCCCCATCCTAGTGATCATGTGAGCTTGGTCCTGATGCAGGTTAGTTAATAACTGAGGCCGGGTTAGTTCGTGCAGTGGGCTGGCTGAGTGAGCTGTTTGGTTGGTTGATTTGAATTTGTGCTGAAATGAGGCCGAGATTGAGAGGGCCCTTCAGAAGAGCACTGTCTTGTGTTACTCTCACCCTGAAGAAGGAGGGCCGCTGGCAAATGACAGGCAGACCCACAGTGACCCCGAGGTGCCGACGGTGCCGCCCGGGGGCTTCGTGTCAGCCTGGGCACCTGTGTTAATTGGCTCTTTTACTCCATTAAAACTTCTAAATTTGTAAACAACCAAGACATTATTATAGACAGAACTATAACATTACATTCTGATTATGAATCTTATTTTTTGAAGCACATCTAGTTCACAAAAATTACTTTCAGAAGAGAGGAGAATTGTTTGGAATGCAAAGTTTGTACAAGTTTTCACGCTGATAATTTAGGGATTTAAAATGATCTATTTTATACAGATGCACAGCAGTGTGGGTATTAACTTTGAAAATACAGTTACTGCCTAAGCTGCAAATCACTGTTTCCGCAGCGGCTCCTCTGGCAGGAGACGGGGTCGTAAAAACTCCGGTGAATTGAAGATGTGCGCGCTGTGTGAGAGGGTGGCGTACCTGTGGGCTGGTGGCTGGAGCGCCAGGCTCTCATCGTCGTCTTCCCTTGCACCTGCGCCCTCCAGCCTCCCCATCCCTTCCCATGCGGCTAGCCTCCCCCATCCCCCCATGGTTACCAGCACCCACTCCCGTCTGGGGCGCCCCTCCGCCCATCAGGGTTTCCCATACTTCTGGGATGGCACCCCATCCAGGCAGTGCTGCCATTCCCTCACCTGCACAGCTCAGACAGCTGCAGTCCTGTTCTCTTGGCATCACACATGCTCACAAAGTGCAGATTGGTTGAGGTTAGTTTCCTGCCCAGAGCCATTCCTGGGGTCCCTATTTCTTTTTCTTTTTTCTTTTTATTAGCATATAATGTATTATTTGTTTCAGGGACACAGGTCTGTGATTCATCAGTCTTACACAATTCACAGTGCTCACCATAGCACATACCCTCCCCAATGTCCATCACGCAGCCACCCCATCCCTCCCACCCCCCACCACTCCAGCGACCCTCAGTTTGTTTCCTGAGATTAAGAATTCCTCATATCAGTGAGGTCCTATGATACACGTCTTTCTCTGATTGACTTATAAGTTTCTTTTCTTTTTTTTTTTTAAAGATTTTATTTATTTATTTGAGAGAGAGAGAATGAGAGATAGCACGAGAGGGAAGAGGGTCAGAGGGAGAAGCAGACTCCCTGCTGAGCAGGGAGCCCGACGCAGGACTTGATCCCAGGCCTCCAGGATCATGACCTGAGCCGAAGGCAGTCGCTTAACCAACTGAGCCACCCAGGCACCCTCTCTGATTGCCTTAGTTCACTCAGCATAACATCCTCCAGTTCCATCCACGTCATTGCAAATGGCAAGATCTCATTCCTTTTGATGGCTGCATAATATTCCATTGTGTATATATACCACATCTTCTTTATCCATTCATCTGTCGATGGACGTCTTGGCTCTTTCCACAGTTTGGCTGTTGTGGACATTGCTGCTATAAACATTGGGGTGCACGTACCCCTTCGGATCCCTACATTTGTATCTTTGTGATAAATACCCAGTAGTTCTCTGTAGAGTTTTGTACACCTTTTGTATGGTTTATTTTTAGGTAGTTAGATTTTGTTGATGCTGTTTCATTTGTTACCTCTTAAAATTTCATTTTCTATTTATTGCCATATAAAAATATAGTTGCAGTGAAGCCTTTTATTCCCAAATTGGTTTCCCATTAAAAATATTAAATGCATACTTTGCATTTTAATTACAGATCCCAGTCAGATGTTGAGCACTGTCATCTCAAGAATTTACCCTGTCTTGGGGCGCCTGGGGGGCTCAGTCAGTCAAGCGACCGCCTCTTGATTTTGGCTCAGGTCATGATCTCAGGTTGTCCCGTTTAACATTCTCTCTCTCTGCCCCACCCCTCTAAGAAAAAATATTTACCCTGTTTGGCCAGCTGATAGTTTCTTAAATGAGAAACTTGGTGACTTGTAGCACAAGACTTCACTGCTGTTGGTCAGGTGCTGAGGCCGCCTCAGGGCCCTGGGGAAGCTATTTCCTGTCTGTGTGAGGGAGGCAGATGGTGGGTCCCTGATGTGTAGGTGCAGAGGCTCACAGAAACACTGGAAGAGAAAGCACAGTGACTTGTCAGTTTGGGCTGCTGATGTGCAAGACCATAGTGCAGGATGACCCTGAATACGTCGGTCCCGCCATTTTTTTCCAACTCCGTACACTCCCATGTGTGTTCGGAGCAATGGGGTGTCGCTTTGAAGATGCTTGCCAAAGTCCAGATCTTACTTTTCACTCATGGAATCGGCCAGGCCAGAGCCAGCTCCTTAGTAGTTGTGGGCGCAGCCTGCCCCTGACCGTCCTGACCGGTCCTGAGTCACTCTTCTGCCCCTACCCCACTCACGAGCTCTGTGTGGACAGGCTGTGAAATTCACTTCTGTCTTCTTCCTCTGCTGTTGAGATGGTGATGTGTGTGACCAGTGGCTGAGGGGCCGGAGCCGACATGACCTCCTGTTGGAGAAAGCTATTCCAATGATTGGATTTCAAAAGGGGGAAAGATCTGCAGCCTCCAAGTGAGCTATTCTGTAACAGTGTTTTTGCTTGGATTGAAAGAAATGAGACCAAATGAGAAGTAGATACTTCATCATGACATGAGAACAAGAATGATGGTGGTTGGCTGCCGTGAGCGGTTCTCCTGTTCCAGCTGTGGGCCAGACTGCAGAGGTTCCAGGGCCGCATCCCAGGCCGGCAGCCTGAGTCGTTCATGCAGAGGGCTCACCGTGGAGAGGGTGCCTTTCAGCCAGAGACCCCAGCGGGCCCAGATGCATCTCGCCTTGAAAGAGCTTCCAAGGGCCACACTGGGCGGTGCGTGGGGCCAGCGGCCTGGCGGTGCTGAGTTGGCCTGGCTGAGAGGCGAGGCTCTGCCCGCGTGCCCGCCAGTACTCCGTGTGTCTCTCCTGCCCACAGTCCGTCACTAGTTGTGCATCTAGAGAGGAAACAAAGATGGCGAATTTGCACACAGGCCAGATGACATCGTGGCACTTCACGCGGACGTTGTGCACGCAGCCCTGTGCACGTGGACCATTCTCGTGGAGTGGGGCCCCAGGATGAAGCGTGAGCCCCTGAGCTCTGGGAAGACACGTGAGCTAAAGCCTGCCTGAGGCCTGTTGTCGTGACAGGCAGGTGGGAAGATGGGCTGTGCCGCCGTGGATTATAGGTACTTAGAAATAGTCTGGGAAGAATTAATTCGTTTAAATTCTAGTCATTATGGTGCCATTTCCTACCATCATGCCATACTTATTTTGAAAGGAAATTGAAGAAAAATTAGCTTACCTGCGGTGGATCATTGTTTAAGAGAAATCTGATGACCAACACTCACTTCAGGCAATTCACAGCAGCTTCTTCTATAGTTTAAAATGCTCTTCATGTAAGTTATAGGATTATCCTTTGGGAGGAATATGTGTCTCACCTTGCTGTTTTCTTGAGAGCATTGTTTTGTAAGGACAGTTAATCATCCGTCAAGTATCAAGGCTCTGAGAGATGCTGAAGGACACAGAGGAGTGTAGAGTGCATCTCTGGGAGTCCTTCAGGACTGCATTTCCACGTGCCCCCACCCTGGCTCTTCGAGGACACCTTCCTGCCCGACCCAGAACCTCAGGGCTCCACACACACCGCCCCGTCCCTGCTTGGAACTCGGTGGAACCCACTTAAGAGTGTGGGAAGGAAGGCTTGAGGTAGAACAGGCAGGTACCGTGGGGTTATTTGTCCTTTGATGACTTTGCTGGATAAAAGACTTGCCTTTGTTGACTGTTTACTTTCTTGGTTGTTGGTTTTGGTCAGTCGTTTGATTTAGTCTGTTCTGCTTTCCCCAAAGTAGTTGGTGCCATGTCAGCAAGTTTTAGCACATTTAGATAAAAACAGTGGAGAAAAACATTTTGATAAGCAAAATTTGACCAGTCTTTATTTTATGGACCTTGTGGAAGTATGTGTAGTTAAAGGGAAGTGCTACCAGAGATCTGATTATGGGGATGAGTAGTCCCAGGGAGCATCCACAGCTGGGCTGTGTCTGGCCCAGGAGGCCAGACTGGAGGAGGAGACCGAAGCTCCCGGGAGGTCAGCCACAAGTGCTGACCTCTGATGGAGTTAGGAAGATCCACCAACGGGAATCACGCAGCAGCCCTTGGGGAAGGCCGTTGGGTGGGAAATGGCTAAGGTCATCAGAGGTCTGAAATTAATCAGACCAGAAATGAAAACTCTTTTATGTTAATTATTAGTGTGGAATTACTCTTGTTAAAGTAAATCAGTTACTTATGCATTTATGTTTTGTTTGCCTGGAGCACTTTTGCCTGCATCTTTTTTCATGTAGAATGTAGCCTGACGGACTCCAGTATTGAACTAGCTCACGGTGGGTCCGTCCCCCAGTCAAAATGCACGGCCTCTCGGAAATCATACTGCCCCTTGTCTCCTCACATCTGGCCTGGGTGCTGTGTCATATTTTTGAGCACCAAGGCTTGATAGACGACGACCTCTGAGATTCTGAGACTCTTCTCAGATCGCCAAGGAGCCGCAACCCCGTACCCTCTTTGTGATCCGTGCCGTGTGTTCTCCGGGAGCAGCTGAGGTGCCGAGGAGCTTTCAGTGCAGACCCACTCGGCCATGGCTGTTCCCGGCTTCAGCCATAAACAGCCCTCATCCAGAGTGAGAACCTGTTGAGTGAACCTGATTTCTTACATAGGATACCAAAAGCACAAACAATAAAAGAAAAACTAATGTAGCTCCCCATTCATATCTCTCAGGTCACCTCCTCACCTGGTGTCCACCCAGCACCAGGCCTCCTGGTACTTATCAAATCTTTAAAAATATCGGTGGAATGAATAAATAAACAGATGAAGGGATGTAGGGAATCTGAGAATGGGGACTGTTTGCCAGGTTTCTCAAAAGCCCTGAACTCTATGTTCAGTTCTGCATGGGGTCAGTCATGGGCTAGATGTTGCTGGAAGCACAGTGTATGGAGACCAACGACAGAGCCCCTGCTCCCCAAGAGTCCCAGAGCAGGTAGAGCACTGGTCCCTGTAGGCTGAGGTCAACCTAGACAGCACAGTACGGTGGGAAATGGGGTCCGGGAGAAAACGATCAAGAAAGAATTCTTGAGATGTGTTTAGCTCAAAAAGGGTAGTTTTATTAAAGCACGGGGGTAGGACCCGAGGGTAGAAAGAGCTGCACTGGGGTCATGAGGAGACACTGATCCTATACTTTCAAGTTAGGGGGTGTAATGGATACTGCTAAGTCTCCAAGGAAGTTGGAAGGAAGGTTTCCAGGACTCCGAGGGGCTAGCTGCGGTTAGGAAAACGTCACTTACTCCCGCCCAGTAAAACCTTAGTCGTGAGACCCTCCAGAGGTGTATCAACGGTCATATGCTTGGGGGATGATGGCTAACACATATTGTGGGGGCGCAGAGATAAAGGAAGTTTCCAAGGGGATTTTTACAGGATCCTGGAGGTCAGGCTAATGTCAAACTAAGGCTGTCTTCTGCCTCCAGCAAGTGTGAACATTGGGGCAGTTAAACTCCCAGGGGAAGGTCACGCTGCCTGTCTCAAGGACTTGTCGATGGGCTGTGAACTGTAAGGAAGTTTGATTTTTCTTTTCTCTATTTCTTTTGCCTTTGTGTTCCACAGCAAGTACCAGAGGCCTGAGGGACAGCCCGTGGGGGGACACGTGCGTTGTCTTGACAGGAGCGCCGGATCCGCAGGTGTCTACTTGGGTCACAACTTACTAAGCTGCACGCTTCGTGTGTGGTTTATTGTATCAATGCTGTGAAAGAATTTTTCAAGGAAAAAAGGAACAAACTATGATAAAGGAGGCTGAGAGCAGAACCAGGAAGGACGGGCTGCTGCTGAAGAGACCTGGATCCCAGGCTCCGGTCTGGCCCTTCCTGCCTTATGACCCGGGAGGGCGACCCTGATCTCCCTAAGCCAGTTTTGCACCAGTGAAAGGAGAAGCACACTCACCACCCGGCTTTCCTGAAGGTCAGTGACAGGAGCAGAGCCCGGGCTGACAGTAAGCAGGGACGACTCGGGAGTGATTTGGGGGACAGCGAGCCTGAGCACACATCCCACAACAGCTCTTTCCAGAGACTCCAGGCCGCGGCCTCCTCCCCCAACCTCGGTGACGCCTCTGTTCTACCTTAACCCCCCAAACACTTGCCTGCCCTAGGACGCAGGTGCACACAGTCTGGAAGTTAGCGCACCGCGAGCCCCGGGGCCCCTGCGCCTGGGCCACAGGAGGGCTGTCCCCACCTGAGCCCGCGTTCTCCCGTGTTCTGCGCCCAGGGTTGAGTCCTGGGGGCGGCCCCCACTGCGCCCGCTCGCCGGCTCCCCACCCCAGGCCAGGCCGCACAGCCCTTCGCCCAGCCCCGAGCACCCCAGTGCAGAGAGAGCCCGAAGCGGGTGCACAGGGGGCGTTGGCAGGACCGGGGAACTCCGCGGGACCAGGACTGCAGACCCCAGGGGCGCCCGCGGCTTCCCGGTCTCCTGGCTCCCAGCACACCGGTCCCAGGAAGCTCCAGACCTCCCGTTGCACCCTGCGGATGGGGGCGCCCCCTGCAGGCCCTCGGGCGCGCTGTTCGTCGTCCCTGCCGCGGCCCCTCCTGCCAGGGGACCCGGGGACCTCCCGTCAGCGGCCTGACTCTGGGGCAGTTCAGCCATGGCCCCAGGTCCCGCGGAGACCTCCTCCCGTACCCTTGGCGCTGCCTGCACCCCAGCCCCTCCGCGACCTTGCGACCTTGCGACCTTGCGCCCCAGCTTCCCGGGGTCGGACTGGGACGGCTCCGGGGAACCCGACTCCCCAACGCCCGACTGAGCGAGGGGAGCGAGAACCAGGGTCCGGAGAGGAAATCTCTGGGTGCCTGAGGACCCCGCCGGGTGGAGAGACGGGGTTTCCAGGACCTGCCCGTGAGCACCAGCCTGGGTCCCCAGTCCCGCGCCCCACGCCGGGTCCCCTGCTTGGCCAGCCCAACGTCCGGACGGAACCCGGGCCCGGACAGATCCGCGCGCCCCGCCCGGAGCAGCAGGAGGCCCTGGCAGCCTGGCCATCCCGCCCAAGGTGGAGCACCTCATTCACCGCCTTGACCCCGGGGCCCCTTCGCCCCCTGCTGGAAGCTGGCTGAGCGCTCCTTGGCCACCAGGGCTGTGCCCTAGGATGGCTGGGCCGCCACACTGCGTCCCCGCCAGGGCGGCTGGAAGGGACATTCTGAGGGCCGGCGGGATGCCCGCGATCGCCCCCTCCTCTCCAGCTAGTACATGGCCGGCCACGTGGCAGAGGTTTCTTTCTAGTCAGCAGGGCACCTGCCGTAGGTGCTAGGGTGCTCCTCCTTCCACGGGTGAGCAAGCTGAGACTCAGGGAGGGAAGCACCCCTGAGGGTGGACTCACCTGCCCTCCTGCCTCGCTCAGTCCTGGAATTCCTATTCCTTACTCCCCCCCCCCCCCCACTCAGTTCACCCAGGTTCTTTCCGCTCAGAATGTCACCTCCCCTCCGCTCCATCAGGGAGCAGTGTCCCCCAGAAGCCCAGTATCCTCGGCTCGATGCTCCTCTTGCTCACTCTTAGGGTCCTCCATCAGCCCCTCACCCCTTCCCGTCTCCAGGCAGATGATGACATTTCCCCTGGCTTTGGCCCCACTGACCTCAGGGTGGCACATCTCTAAAGCGCTCAGATTCTGTAGAGACACCTGCACACAGCCTCAGCTGATCTGCGCTGTGTCCTCAGCCCCACCCCACCTTCCCAGGCTCCGAGGTGAGAAGGGGAAATACAAATGCAGCCCTCCAGCGCTGGCTCACGGGGGAAGCTGGGACACCAACATGACTCAGACACAGTGGGACAGGCTCGCTGGTCATCTGGAGGGTGTGGTGGCAAGCAGAAGCTGAGGACACTGTGCTCCAAGACGGATGGCCACCTTGCACACACCAGCCCAGGCTCGAGAAGACTGCTGAAGAGCTCGCTCAGCGTGGACACCTCAGAGGGAATTAAAGGGCATTCCGCACCCGTGTCTCCGACGAGGATTTAAGAAGAGTCCACTACAATGAGGGCTCTTAGACGAGACGCTAAAATATCTGGACGACACCCAAGAGTGATCCCAGACCTGGAAACAAAGACCCCAAAGTCTCATTGCACGAGGAATAAACAATGGAGTTTTCATCAGAATTGTGCTGAGCTGAACAGCGGTGCCCAGTGGCTGCCGGAGGCGGCCACAGGAGTGCCGCTCCCGTCCACCCGAAGGCTCACGAGCCAGGGCTGGTTCTTCTGAGGCTGGGATGGAGACTGCCGCTTCCTCTGCCCCAGCACCTGGGGGTTTGCTGGTGGCCATGGGTGCTCCTCGAGGGCTGGTGCGTCCCCCAAAACTCCCCCATCTCTGCAGGCCATCCTCCCTGTGTGCCCGTCTGGCCCTTCCTGAGCAGGTGAGAGATCCCAGAACACAACACACAAGATCGGGGAAGAGTGTCTGGAGAGAGTGCAAAACGACGGCAGGTCTGACTCACGCCGGGTGGAGCAGGAGGGGTCAGGGAGGGCTTCTCGGAGGAAGGGACATTCGGAAGAGAGCTGAAGCACAGAGGTAGTTAGGGAAGTTGGGTGGGCTTCCGCGGAAGAGGAGACCACTTGTGAAAAACCCCAGAGTGCTGGAAGCGGAGGGAAGGGTGAGGGGGGGAGAGCACAGGCCGTGGAGGGAGGTTCAGTCCGAGGACAGGGAGCTCCGGGCAGGCTCGGGGGCTGAGCTTGGAGCCCAGGACCCCCAAATGGAGATGCCACGTGGGGGGCTGGAGTTCAGAGGACAGAGAGATGTGGGAGCCGGACACGTGGAGTCACCAGTATGTAGTTGGCGATGCAATTCGCTGGTGCGGTTAGGGCCACCCGAGGAGAACCCAGTAGAATGGCATCAGTCAGCTACTGCCACGTAAGGACCACCCACAGGATCTCTGTGCTATGAACCGACACGAATGGACTTAGCTTTCCCGTCTGGGCAGCATGGGGTCAGGTGGCGCAGGCCGGCCCTGCTGGGCGGCGGGGGTCTCCGCAGCTTGCGCCCGCCTTGGGGGGTGGCTGTCCGTGACTGGTTCGTGCCGGCTCTGCTGCCATTGTCCCCCTCGCACCGAGGGCGGCCACGTCCTGCTCGTCTCATGGCCACGCCGAGGCCACAGCAGGCGAGGCCACAGCAGGCTGGGAGGAAGGGCTCAGCACAGGACTGCATTTCTGCATCAGCGGCTAAGTGAAGCATGTCAAGGGGCCAAACCCCAAGGGCAGAAGGCCCTGCACAGGGTCTGTCGAGGGTCACAGCCCTGGGCACGCGCAGGAGCCCAGGCTGAACCCAGCTCTGTGTCCTCACACAAGGGCTGCACCCAGGCCTTGTGTGGGCTGTGGGTGGGGTGGGGTGTGAGGGTGTCACTGTATAGATGGGGCATTGGGGGGGGTCAGCATTGAACAGCTGGGGGAGGGGCCCTCGCGGCTGGGGCTCTTGTCTGAGGAGGAAGTTGGGTGAGGGGACCCCGGCCATGGTGACCTCACTTCCCTGACAACAGAGCCCATCAGAATTTGGAACCCAGGTAACCAGGAACCCACATTCCAGAGACAGCCCCCGGCCCAGCTCATTACATTGCAGATAGTGAAACTAAGATGTTCGCGTGCTGCGTTCCCAGATCCGGAGGTTGCCGACGGAAGAAAGCGCGCCCAGCAAATGCTGTCTCAAGATGTCCTTTCAGGGCTCCCCACCGCCTCTGGCCGTTTGGTCGGAAAGACCACAAGGTGACACCAGGAGTCCCAGAGCCGGCCACCCAGCCCCACAGGGTCTAATCCACCTGTGCAGCCCCAGGTCCCCACGTGTGTGTGTGTGTGTGTGTGTGTGTGTGTGTGTGTGTGAAGAGGGGTCATGTAGGGTGGGCCAAACCCATTCAAGAGCAGGCTGATGAGGGGTCAGATACCCAGTGGGCGTGTGTGTGTGTGTGTGTGTGTGTGTGTGTGTGTGTGTGTGTGTGTGTGTGTGTGTGTGAAGAGGGGTCACGTAGGGTGGGCCAAACCCATTCAAGAGCAGGCTGATGAGGGGTCAGATACCCAGTGGGCGTGTGTGTGTGTGTGTGTGTGTGTGTGTGTGTGTGTGTGTGTGTGTGTGTGTGTGTGTGTGTGTGTGTGTGAAGAGGGGTCACGTAGGGTGGGCCAAACCCATTCAAGAGCAGGCTGATGAGGGGTCAGATACCCAGTGGGCAGGTCTTGTTCAAGGTCAAGGGTGGCTGGGTGGGACGGGGTGTGTGCGGATGCGAGCTTCTGCCCTGGGTTTATCCCAATTGCCCTGGAGCGGGGGTCACTGTACCGCGTGCAGGGCTGGGCACGCAGAGATGTGTCTGATCTGGGAGCAGGAGGGGGACTGGGCAGGGGGACAGGGAGGCTGGCTGGGCAGGGCTGTGATGCCTCTGGGCCGGCTACCCGTCCCTGTCTTTGCAGACCACGGATGAAATCGGGAGGAGGCTGGCGGACAGCCGTGATGTTTCCGCGACCTGGGGCGTGACCCCACAGGGGTCCCCAGGAGCAGGTGCTGGGGATTGCGGGGGAAGGCCTCCGACACCACCCAGACCACTGTCCCTGGTGGTCATTGACTGGATTGTGCTCCAGGAATGCAGCCCACGGAGACCAAGCTCGAGGCTGAGAAGCCTGGGGCGGGGTGCCTGTGGGTGTGTGGGGACGGGTCGGGGCTGACCCACAGGGAGGAGCCCCCAGAGGCTGCTGTGGGGCCAGGAGCAAAGACTGGGTGCAGAGCACCCAGCGGGTGGACTGCAGTCGGGGAGACGTCCCGGGGAGGGCTCCTTCCTGGCTGCGGCTTCTCTGGGAGGCTCTGGGCTGGGCTCTGTCTTGCAAATACCCACGGAGAGCAGGCACGGGGGTGAGCTTTCCTCCTCTCACAGATGTTCCACGACCTAAGGAGCTAGAGCCGGCTCCAACTCCATCAGCAGCTCTCCAGGGAGGGGTGGTGCCTGCAGAGACTTCAGCAGGAGCCCAGGAGCCGGCAGTTGACCCGGCACCTGCCCACGGAGAGCCTGACGCCGACCAGGAAGGGCCTGCTCGAGAACCTGTGCCCGGAGAGCCTGCCCCTGTTCCTGCCACTGTTCCTGCCGGAGCCAGGGCCCCTGTGCCTGCCCCGAACTGTGGCCCTGCTCCTTCCCCAGACCCCGCTCCTGCCCTGGATCCTGACCCGTCCCTACCCCTGCCAGTGCCCCTGTCCCTGCCCCTGCCCCTGCCCCAGATACTGCCTTGGTTCCTCTATGTGCCATTGCTGCAGACCCTGTCCCTCCCCTTGCACCTGCCCCTTCCCCTTCCCCTGCTTGTGCTCCTGTTCTGGCCCCTGACCCAAGTCCTGCCCCTTCCCCTGCCCATGCCTGTGTCCCTGTTTTCACCTCTGACCCAAATCTTGCTCCCACTCATGTCCCTGCCCCTGCCCGTGCCCCTGCAGCTGCCACTTCCCCAGCACCTGCCTGTGCACCTATTCTTGCCCCTGCTCCGGATCCTGACCCAGCCCCTGGCCTGGATCCTGCCCCTTCCCCTGCCCCTGCCTGTATTCCTGTTCTTGCCCCTGTCCCGGCTTCTGCCCCTGCACCTGCCCCTTCCCCGACGTGTGCAACTGTTCTTGCCCCTGACCCAGCTCCTGCCCTGGATCCTGCCCCTTCACCTGCCCCTGCCTGTATTCCTGTTCTTGCCCCTGTCCCGGCTTCTGCCCCTGCACCTGTCCGTTCCTCTACCTGTGTCCCTGTCCGTGCCCCTGCCAGAGCCAATGCCCTTTCCCCTGCCTGGGTCCCTGCTCCTGCCCCTGCCCCTGCCAGAGCCGATGCCCCTTCCCCTGCTTTCCAGGGCCGCGGGCCCTTCCCTTGGCCCTGCCTGTGCTCCTGTACTTGCCCATGACCCAGCTCCTACTGTGCATCCGGCCCCTGTCCCTGCTCTTGCATCTGGCCCTGCCCATCCTCCTGTTCCTGCAGGGCTCCCAGAACCACAGCCAGAGCCCACATCCTCGTGGGGAGAGCCGCTTCTACAATTACCCTTGTTTCCATCACCCGACCCTGATGCCCCGCCAGATTGTTTCATCCCCTCCCCCTGTGTTCTTTCTCTCTGGTACATATTAACTGTTATATTATCTTTCCTTATCCTCTACGCTGTTTATTATTTATTTTAAATAAAATTAATTGTTTTCTGTTGGACAAGTCTGGAGCATTAATTATATTCCCAATGCTGTGCCACCGCACCCCAGAACATTGCTGCACAATATCTGCTTCCGCAAAGGACACCCTGAACCAGAAGGCCTCCCTGCCCATTTCTCCCCGAGCCCAGGCCCTGGCGACCCCTAAGCTGCTTTCTCTCTCTGTTCCTTTCCTGGGTGTTTCCTGTACGTGGAATCACGCAATAGGGGCTTTTGCGTCTGCCCCCCTATTTTCAAAGGGAACTCGTTTCCTTCTGTATTTATTGGACACAGAATTTCCCTTATTCGATATTGAAATGCCTGGGGCTTACAGATCAGACGTGATCAGAGAGGCCACTTTAGGAATTATGGGCACAATCTTGGGGCCGAGACCCCTGTTCCTGCTGGGACACCTCAGCCTGACCCCAGACAGGACAGGGCTGGTTCCTCCTGTGGCCCACACAGAAACCAGGGAAATGCAGAAAGCTGGAAGACACACCCCAAAGGGCAATGCATTGCTCACAACCCCAGGCCAGAGAAAGGTTTCAGCGGACTCTGGTCCAAACCACGCTCCAAGTCACTGGGTTCCACAGGGAGAGACCACATGCATGCAAGTCCAAGTGGGGACAGGCACGGGGGGAGTCAGAGAAGCGGAGCTACCAGGGAAGGACTCTGGCAAAACAAAAACCTCTATGGAGGCAGCGCTGGTCACCCTCAGACCGGCAGGTGTCTGGTCTGGGGACCAGCAGCCCTGGGGAGAACGTGAGGAAGCGGAGGTCCTCTGGAGGAAAGGGTGACGGCACCCCTGTCTGGGAGGACAGTGCGCAGCACCCATCCCAGCCTGCAGGTGCACCCATCACCTACTGTGAGCAGCTCAATCCCAGCTTGTGGAGGGAAGACCCGTGTCCATAATCCCCTATTTGCAACAGAATCCATAAAGGGGAGTTTGTGGGTCAACACGTATACAGTGTTTAAGGTACAAGTCTCGATTTCCAACATCCATGGTCTGCTTGTCCACCTTGAGCCTTGTTTGGGAAGCAGGGGTGGGGACGCCCGGGGCTGTGACCTGTGGGAGGGGTGGGGAGGGGGAGCTCTGAATGGAGTGACCAAAGCACACGGGGTGACCTGCCCAGGAGGGACCCTCTCGGTCCCCAGCCCCTCTCCTGACCTCGCGCACGATGGCCAGGGTGTGATGATGAAGGTGCTGGCCCTTGGCTGGCCAGTTCCGTAGCTGGTGTCGGAGCTGCTCAGGCTCCACACCGGGCTCTGATCCCAGAGCTGGCGTGAGAGCTGAAGCTGCAGCTGCCCCAGTCTCGGGAGCTGCGGCTCGCATCGCTGTTGGACCTGCCTCGAGCTCTGGGGCAGGTGCTAGAGCTGAATCCCCCTCCAGAGATGATCTAGATCCGGTTCCGCACTTGGATAAGGCTCTTGAACCCACGAACGGCTTTCCTCCCCTGCCCATTTCATGGATGACAAAACTCGGAGCGGTGACGGGACCGGCTACCTGGGGGTAATGGCTACGGGGGGATTCAGCCCAAGGATCCTGCATGACCTTCACCTCGTGCCTCATACAGGTCGGTCCTGAGCTGCCCGAAAGGGGGAAGGGCCTGAACCGCTGCTCCCGGCACCTGATCCCACCTGATCAGAGACTCTCGCCAGGGACGTGAAGTCCTCGTTTGACCTCTGCTCCGGCCAGCCCCACGTGAGCAGGGACCGTGCTTCCTCACCGCTGGGTCCCCAACCCCAGAACAGTGCCTGGTAGTGGTATCAGTTCACATTGTAGTGAATCACAGGGATCCCCCAGCAGCCCCTTGATGTGGGGGATGCTGCTTACAGAAGAGAGATCTGGGTCACAGACTTGTGTTCACTCTTTCATCCACTCGTGCAGCATCCCCACCTGTGTCTGTTTGCTGGAATTCAGAGGGGACCCCCAGACACCCTCCCTGCCCTCGGAGCTCCCAGCCCAACCCGTAGGTCAGCATCTCACCTACAGTCCGCAAGGGGGCGATACAGAGCTAGAGCATCTCTAGCACCAGACCTTGCAGGAGGCATGGGGCTGGGCCCGCCCTGGTGGCAGCTAAGATCTAGAACCATCTGACGCACTAGAACCTGCCCCAGTGCTGACTCGAGCCAGCCGTGGAAGCAGCTCGAGAGCCTGAGCCAGTGCCCCCACAGACTAGAGCCCGTCCAGCTCCGACCCGATAATACTGGTATTATCAAAATCATTCTGTAGACAGAACCCGAGAGAAATATTATGCTTGTATATACCCCACCCACTACCATACCGTACAACACTAGTAAAAAACAAGAACCACTAATCAATCACCAATTACATAGGATATGATCTGCACTATCTTCACAACTGATAAAGGCTAAAATATGTTTAATTCTAGCTTTGTTAACATAGGTATCCTTCTTGAAATGATCCTAAATATCTTCCTAGCTCTGGGGAAAATCTGAAAGAAGCCCAGAGCTGATATATTTAATGTCATTCAAACCCAAACTACTTATTCCCAACAAAACAATCAATTGTGAGAAGTTGATGGACAAAGCAAAAGGGTAGAAACCCTATATATGTATATCCTTTCAGCTCCCTGATGAGGTACATTCATAAAAAGCAGTCTCAAAGCATGTAACTCCTATCAGGTATCAAATCTGCCTAATTTCTATAAAATTTATTTAGAGCAATCCAATAATTCCCAGTATTTCAACAAATATTGATAATCCCTTATTATCAACAGGTTTAACACTCACAGCAAAATAAAATAGTAAAATAAGAATAAATACCAACACACAAATAAATAAGTACAAAAGCTGACCGACCTAGGAGAAAAGGGTGGGGTGACCCACTTCAGCAGGCCACCACTGAGGGCCTCCCCCAGGAGATGACCCTTGAGTCCTAAATGGGAAAGACTGGGCAGATGGACAGCACCGGTACAGGCAGCGGACTGGGCTAAATTAATCCAAGGCAGGCTCTGAGCCTACAGTAGGCAGGGGCCCTATCTTTGTGGGTCATGATATCAAGCTTCTTTCCCATCAATATTCTCACCATTTCTACCATTTGGATCACAATCCAGTTTTTACTTTTCTTAAGGTCTAGCCCATACAAAAAGATTTCCTCTTACGATGCAAACTATCCATCAGTGACTTACCACCATGGGTCTGTCTTCATGTGAGTGAGTGACAATGAATGGCACACCGATATTTGTGTTAAATGCTTGTGTGCCTCATCCCCTTGATTCTACAACAATCCAATGAAAAACAGACTGTTATCACCCCCATCTTATAATATGCCAAGAAACAAGGGTTTGGCAAAGAAAAGTTATCTTCCTTTTAAAGCCTATACTCTTAAACACTCTGAGCTGATGGGGACCTAAATATGAGTCAAACACAGTCCCTGACCTCAAACAGCTTACGTTCTAGTGTCCAGGAAAAACAGAATGAACTCAAAAAAATAATTATAGGGTGAGAATAACTGTCATAACTGAAGCAAAAATAAAATGTTACAAAAGTTCAGAGGAAGAAAGACCCCCAAATTCTAGGTGGGAAGAAAAAAGTTTCGGCGAGTGTTTTTCATAATAGTAGCCTCTGAGCTGATAGCTTAGCTTACTAAAAAGGGGAAAGGCATTTGGATCAGAAAACACTGTAAGCAAAACACAGAGATGAAGAGGTATGAAGTACACTCAGCAATAAAGCGGTTCGAGTATTCTGGAGCTTATGGCAGAACAAAACAGTGGTCCAGAGCCCAGGGTCTGTAACCAGTCTCTGGGTTCAAATCCCACCCCATCATGACTGATCTGTAATCTCGTACAAGTGACTTAATCTCCCTGAACTACAGTTAATTCAGCCATAAAATAAGACCACCACCTAACTTATGGGTTTGTTAACACAATTAAATGAAATGTGTGTAAAATATAGTACTTATCACAAACATAGAGCCTACACTGAATTGAGTATCATTAATATTGGATGTTAGGAACAAGAAAAGAGGTGAAGATAATTAAAGTTTCGAGAATAATGTTAATAAAGAGACAAGTTTAGGACAAAAATCAGCTTTGGGAAGGGCACTAAGTAAGTAGTTTGGTTTTCTATAAGCTGAGCTTTCAGCTCCGTTGAGTATTCGGGTATAGCATTTACAATGTGGTGTAGTTTGTTTTCGGTGCCTTTGGCTCCCTAGAGCTACACATTTAGAAGTGTCATGAAAGTGGCAGAGGTGGTAAGGAGAACAGAGCAGAGCAACTTTAGACCAAGGACAGAACTTGGAACATCTGCCTATCTTAGGGGGCTAGGAAATAAAAACGGAAAAGGAGACCAAAAAACAAAAAGAAAAGCTCTGCCAGAGAATCAGGAAAAAATTAAGAATGCAGTGTCATGAAACCTCTTCAAGAGGGAAGTGAATTTCAAGATTTGATAGCATGTTTTGAGTGTGTATACATTTATGTAGCAAGTTAAATAATCCAATTTTACTTTTTTAAAAGACAGGAAAAAATTATTTGTCACTTATTTTTTTAAATCTTTCAAAATTAAGCAAGCCTTACTAAAGGAATGTCTACTACAATATTTCCTCAAATTTTTTCTGATTAATCACCTCAATAGGAAAGACAAACATATAACCAAAATAATTTAATAGGTACTAACAAAGGGGAATATGAAAAGTGCAGAGAAAGGAGCTTGATTATTTCAACTTAAAGAAGAGGTGAGGCAAGGTTCAAGAGTAGGCAGTGGGTGCAGCAACATCAGAGCCCGGCCTTAAGGAGGCGGTCAGGCGGCTGGAGCAGGCAGGGGGCACTGATAGGAGAAAGCCCCGGACACGCCTGCTAAGTGAAAGCACGCGGCCCCTTGGGAGCACAGCCCATTAGCAGCGACCGTGCAGTCCGAGCCGCGGGGGCAGGAGCACAGGCTGGAGGTCAGCGGACGAGGGAAGAGGCTGTGAGTCATTCAGACCTGAGTCTGTAGGCAGTGAGGACCCATGAAAAGAATGTAAATGGCAAGTTCCTTAAATGCAGCTAAGAATTACTACCAACTGAAAATCAAAAATGAATATATGGCAACTCTGAGATTCAAGTGAAAAGTATAATCAAAATGTAACATGCAGACAACTTCTCAGAGACATAACTGCTCTGTAAATCAAGGAATATATGTGGTAAATTTTGAAACATAACAGAGTTACTACTGATACAACAGACACCTAAAATACCTGTAAGTATTTGTAAATTTTGTCTTAAAATTTGCTAGAAGAATTTCTACCTGAGTGTCTATAGTTAGTATTTTAAAAGCAAAAACAAATTTGTTTCCAGAGATGAAAAAGATTAAAATAAAAGCAACAATAACAAGGAGGTCACAAGCCCACAGAAATACACTAATGTTTCTCATTGCTAATTCACAACCTAAAAGATGTTCAAATGTAAACACATTTAACAAACAAGATGACACACTTACTGTTGGCTTCACCAGCAACTGACCCATCACTGTGAACATGCGGGAAAGGCCAACAGGGGTACACACTGCAGGAGAGGTCACAGAGAGGAGGCTGATAAATGGCTAGTGCAAAATACAGAACAGACTCCAAGACGATCGTTGTAAGAAAAGTCTTGCCTCAAATTTAGATTCTCTCAGTGTTTTATCAGAGGAGCCTTCATCAATAAAGAAGCTAGAGAGGATGACAGGTGAAAGATGAAAGATACCCAAAGACTGAAGAAGGCTTAGCACGTGCAAGACTCTAGCAGTTGAATAATAGTATTTTCACTTAAAAAATTAAAAAAAAAAACTAAAGAACAGATTAAAATTTCAAGTACTGAAGGAGTTGAGAACCAAACAACTATTATCTTAACTCCTTTTAACTACATTTATCTGCTTATAATATCCCTGAGATATGCTGTAATGCCTCAGGTAAAACTGAGTACATTTTAACTAAATTAAACCACAAATTCACCACACAGGGTCTATGTTACCACTCAAAAGTAGACTCTAATGCTTCAGTGAGTGTGGGCCTGTGTGTGTGTCTCTCCACAAGAGAGGCTTTCCTTACAGAACAGCACATGAGTATTATTTCATGGCTTCAGTTTATCAAAATTTATCTTAACATAAAAAAAGTTAAGGGCCAATTTTAAAAACATCTCCAAGCTGTTAAGTAATTTCATCAGGAAACCTTAGTATAATTTTCTAGAACAAAGAACTCCATTTTCCCATCAACATTAAGCCAGAAAAATACTTACAGAGAAGTAACAAACATCCCGTCCGAGATATACAGGAATATAAATAGGGTAGGTAGAACTCCCAGAGATCTGTAAAGAAACACAAATATATTTTAGTAAATCCAAAATATTGTACATTAAGATATAGGTTGACTACAATGTTTGATAAACATCATAATTGTCTATTTGAGTCTACTAAACCATATAATTTCTAAATTGTACAATAAAAAGATCTAAAACAGAAAAGGAAATACCCCTTTTGCAAAACTTGTTTGGAGGGAGAAAAAAAGTCTCCATGGAATTTTAAGAACAGAAACCAACTAAGAAACAAAGAAAAATCTTAAAAAGCTGCTTGCTCGTTCTGAATACAGCAAACACAGGAACACTCATTTATGTTCTTAAACCTGTCTAAAGACTTGTCAACTCTGTAAATTAACAACAAGGGCTGACCACACAAAGAATCACTACAACATTCACGACAGCGAACGTGTAGTCATAGGCCGGTTCCAGGTCCCGGAGAGAAGCCGACTGACCGTACAAAGACTCCATGCTCGCGGCGTCCTTGTCAACGAGCGCGGAGGCCACCCACACCATCCCCAGGATGAGGAGCGCAAGCAGGACAAGCATGACCAGAGTTTCTAAAATTCGGGCTCGGATTCCCTCAAAAAGATAATGGAGATCTAACTGTATTTCATTTCATCTCATGATTAATTAGGCTTCTATCTGTAAGAAAGCACAAAAATTCTTTGGAAAGGGAAGAAATTTCTATTTATAAGGAAGACAGAAAACACTAGCTTTACAGTGTCATGTTTAGACTACCTTTGTTTTACCAAATTATGTAGAATACCATCAAGCTTTAAAAAACCAAAAAAATTCGTCACGAAAGCATTTTTCAGAGCAGTGTTTTAAGGGGCGCCTGGGAGGCTCAGCCTGTCAAGTGCCTGCCTGCCGCTCAGGTCATGGATCCAGCCCCACGCGGGGCTCCCTGCTCAGTGGGGACCTGCTTCTCCCTCTCCCTCCCGCTTGTACTCTCTCTTGCTATCTCTGTCACCGCCTCTCTCTCTCTCAGATAAATAAAATCTTAAAGAAAAAACAAAAACGGGTTTTAAAACACAGACTGATGAATTATTGTCTGTGGCTCTAAGCAAGGGCCTCGAGGACGACCACGGTCCGGGGCCAAGCAGCCATGGGAGCGACGGACCCCGCGAGTACACACAGCCCCCAGTCCCTGGGCGCCAGCCACCTGCACCGCTCCCGCAACCTCAGGTGCAGCCACCAGCGTCCCCACCCCCTTCCCCCATGCCCACAGGGCCAGCGCCCCCTCCCCCGCTCCCGCCAGCGCCCCCCTCCCCTCTCCCCCCGCCCTGCAGCGGCCAGTGCCCCCTCCCCGACTTCTGCCAGCGACCACCTCCGGCTCCCGAAGCCCGTGTCCCCCCTGCTCCCGCCAGCAGCCCAGGGACTCCCTGCGCAAAGCCCGCAGCAGAAACCAAGGCCAGGCGCAGTGCACGGTTATCGATTATGTACTACACTTCTTTCTTCACATTAGATAAAACCGCCATTACTTCATGTGCCTGGAATATAATAAACCATCTTTCTGCACAATTTTGTTTTAAATATAAAACAAATTCTGACCTCAGGGCCAAACCAGAGGCCAGGCTCCTAAACTTGAAACCTATTGGACAAGCCAAACAAACAAACGAATAAAAACAACTTTCTTATATTCCTGAAAAGTCACCAAATGATTGAATCCATACCTAAATTCAAAGATTCACATTGTTGTTTTATACTATAATGTACATGGAATACAACAAACAAAATTAGAAGTAAATCCATGTCTCTCGATAAAAGAGTTGGAGGGGCCTGCTCTTATTGCCCAGTCTTACACAGGACTGCCCTCGGCCGGTTAAAAGATGTCCCCAGGTGTGGAGTCAGCACACCTTAAGTGTTTCCAGTAGGGAGGTCGGTGGACCAGAGTAAATGACGCTTGTATTTTATTTAACGCATCAGATCTAACAGTAGTTATGACTCAAGTAAGATGAAATATGAACAGTCCCCAAACATACTACTAAAAAACACACTCCAGCTTTCCTAAAGAACTCTCCAAACCCGCACTTCACAACTTTCAAACCACTTAGGATACCAAAACATGACCACCACCCCCCTTTTTTCTTTTTTAAGTAGGCTCCACGCCCAGTGTGGGGCTTGAACTCACAACCCTGAGATGAAGAGTCACAGGCTCTACCAAGTGAGCCAGCCAGGTGGCCCAGACAGCCACCTTTTAATGGTAATTTCTTTTTCCTTCCTTCTCTCTTTCTGAGCAATAGTCTTTTTTTGTAAGCAAGAATCTTCTTATTACACATCAAATATTACGTGGAAAGCTTGTAACCGATAAAAAGAACAGGTGCTTTGATGAGAATGTGTAACACCCTTTCAGCTTGTCTCTTCCTATCTCTGACTGGAGCCCAAATCCTGCCTGCCTCCAACCAGAACTTAGGAATACTAAGGGCTCCCAAAACACCTAACACATGTGTCTTAAGTGTTATGACATATGAGCTAAACACTGCAACCATGTTTGATACAAAACAGTAGTGATCCTTGGAACCATCTGAGACCCACTGTCCCCAAAAAGTGTTTTAATAATATAATTATTAAACAATTGTAATAACGTAATAAGTATATAACCATTACGATGATATTAAGTGTTGGGGAATCAATCCACCATAAGATTTACACACTTCCTCTGTTATTTTGGTAAGAAATATCTGTTGGCAATTAAATGTATTTTTCTTCAAATATGTTATTCTGCTTCGGGAGCTAATGCTCCATGGGCCTCTCTCATTTCTGTGCATCTCAGAGGCAGGGATAGACCTTGTTCTGGACTTTTTTTTTTAAGATTTATTTATTTTGGAGAGAGAGCATGCATGCATGCAGGGGGGAGGGGGAGAGGGTGAGGGAAAGAGAATCCCAAGCTGACAAACCACTGAAAGTGGAGCCCAACAAGTGGCTCAATCCCATGACCCTGAGATCATGACCTGAGCCGAAATCAAATTGGATGCTTAACCAGCTGAGCCACCCAGGAGCCCCTGGACTATCTTATTAAGGATGTCTGGATAGCAAACAGCCTTGGAAAATAGAGACGCTGTCTCTCTGAAGCAGGTCTGTTTCATACAGAGCAAAGCACAGACAAGTTTGCTTGAAGCCCATTTGTGGGTTCCCCTGAGATTCCTCAGCTATGACTTGAGCCCACTGTAGGAACAGCCTCCACCTGAGCCACACTGCCCCCATGAAGCTGGGGGGTGGGGGTGTTGTCCTGGAGAACAGGAAACTCATGGCTTGCCTGTTCTGAGTAATGAAGTCCTTTGTCTCTGATCCAGGAGTCTCATGTCTACAACTACCATGCAGGAATCTAGCAGACTGTCAGCTTGCAAGTACAGTAAAATCTCAGACCCTCCACAATTCTTGCAGCTTTGGCTGACAAGGGTAGGCAGCTAACATGGCTTTCTAGAGAAGAACAAATAAGGGCCCACAAGGTTGGGTTAGGGGCAATGAGAAAACTCCCAAGATCTAGCAGGGAATGCTCTTACCCAAGCAGTAGGCAAGTGGGAGAAGTATGAGTCCCCCAAGGACCTGACGTGCTAATGCCTGTCAGAGGCTGAGCTACAGGTGGAGCTTGGTCATAGCCCCTTCTCCCAGAGAGTAGGGGTGTTATCATGTTCGTGTAACACCAAGCCCTACAAGGCCAACTAAAAAGACTATGATTACAAGGAACTATTTTTCTTGTAGACTTTGTCCTTTTCTGTATTTTCCAAATTTCATAGAGTGAATGTGCAAGGCTTTAAGTAATATGAGAACAAATTAATGTTGTTTTTAATTTTTAATTTTTTTCTTAAAAGAACTAACTTCCAAGAGATTGACACTCAGAAAAATAATTTTTAAAATATCCAACTTCAGTTTATGAGACACTATAGCGAGCTAGTTCAGGACCCCAACTCCAGCAACAGACTGCTTGGGTTCAAAGCCTGGTCCCATCACTGACCAACTGTGTAACACTGTGCAAATTTCTAAACCTCTCTGTGCATCAGTTTATTTCTTCATAAAATAGGTTTATCCCTACCTTATGGGGTCATTATAAGGATCAAATAAGTTAAAATAAGTAACATGCTTAGCATTAGGCTAGGTGTTTAGTAAGCACAATATAAGGGTTAACTGTAACGGCTCAAATTACTGCCTTTGTTTTTAAATTTTCCAAGGCTTTGTAGTTCACCTATCATTTGTGTTTCTGGATTAAATTTATTTCTCCTAATGCCAGCTTATCAACTTCTTTCCATCTGTCACCTATCATTCACAGACCTGTAAGACAGCACATCCACTAGCCTGACTCCCTCGTCTCTCAGACCCATCCTAAGATCTCAGACTGTGAGACTGCTCCATATTTCTCTGATACCTCCAGTCCTCTAACCTACACTGTGTCTTCATCATTATAACCTCCACTCCCTCAATCCACCCAACTCCTCCAATCAGTCTTGTTTTCACTTGCTTAAACCCTATGTTGAACTGTGTATTTTTTTTTTAAAGATTTTATTTATTTATTTGAGAGAGAGAGAATGAGAGATAGAAAGCACGAGAGGGAAGAGGGTCAGAGGGAGAAGCAGACTCCCCGCTGAGCAGGGAGCCCGATGCGGGACTCGATCCCAGGACTCCAGGATCATGACCTGAGCCGAAGGCAGTCGCTTGACCGACTGAGCCACCCAGGCGCCCTGAACTGTGTATTTTAATGAAAATCCAGTACCAATAATATTCTAATATTCCTGGTCCCTTTGATTTCCACCAGACTACCTTAATTCCACTGGCGGCTCATTCCTTTGAACTCTCAGTCCTGTGAAAGAAATTTACAAAATCTTGAGAAACATGTGCTACTACATTCCAAAGTGGGTCTTTGCTGTTACCTGGCAATACTTATGCTGATCTCTGGCTAACGATTCCCTCAATGATTTTTTAAATGTTTTCCATTCTCCTTGACCCTAAATCTCATCCCCTGCTTTCTAGCAAATTGCAGCTGCCCTTACCTCTTCCTTAGTAGGACATAACTGGGGAGACTGCACATCCCTCAGCTTCCTTCCCCTATCTCTGGTTTCTCTGTCTCCATTCTTTCTTTCATTCTTTATATAAAGGAAAATGCCTCAGATCCCTTTTTTCCATGGCTCAGGCTTAGATGTTCATCCTTTCAACATGCCGGATTAGTGCTTCTCAAACTTCAGCGTATGTCAGCATTACCAAGGGGCTTGCCAATCCCTGAGAACCAGCCCAAAGACACTTCAGTCAATTCTGACGAAGCCAGTTCATGTGACGAAGCCAGTCCAGATAGACTGCTCTGTTCTTCCCCTGGGTGATCTCGGCTCCTCACGTAACCAACGGCTCTAAAGTTTCCATCTTTAGTCCAAATCTCACCACTGAGACCAAGATCCATACATCTAAACGGCCACCTCCCCTCAAGTATCTCACAAGTACATAAACAATTCTAAAGTCAAACTCATCACTTTATCCCCTAAACAAGCTCCTTCAGTGTTACATACCCCAATTAATGGCACCATTACCCACTGTTTTTTCCAGATGCTGCAAACATCCTTATCATCCCCCTTGCTGCTGCACCCTCTCTCTCTCTCTCTCGCTCTCTCTCTCTCTCTCACACACACCTTGGACTCTGATCTATTCAAACACCAAGTCCTTCTGATTCTACTGTGTCATTACAACTAAATCCATCCACTTCTCTTTCTGCCACTACATCCAACTCACCTGGACAACTCCCTACTTTGCTAGCTAGTAGTCCAAAATGCAACTCTTAACTCTTTCTGCCTGACCTGTTGCCTACATTGCAGTGGGAATGCAATCTTTGCAAAACACAACTCTGATCGTGTCACTCTTAGTCAGAACTTGCTAACAGAAGTACAGGCCAGCAACAGGGAAACAGGTGCATTAATGCAACAACACATAAACATCAAATCTCATTAGCATCACTTCTAAGAAAATGAGGTGCTATACACATAGATCCTTAAAGCTGGGTCTTACTCTGTCTTCTGCTGTTTAGATGGTAGACAAAATAATTAAAGACAAAACAAATATAGATGAAACAAATTATTTATGATTTAATAGCATACAAAAGTGCTGTCCAAAAGACCCTTCTGTGATGATGGAAATGTTCTGTGTTATCCAATAAGATAGCAACTAGCCATACGTGTTTATCAAGCACTTAGAATGTCGTTACTATGAATGAAGAGCTGATTTTTAATTTTATGTAATTTTAGTTCTTTTATGAGATCTCTTTTTAGAATTGCACTGCAGGAACCCTTCTCTAATCTTTAGAAGGTTTGAGAATTATTTGATTAGTAAATACTAACACAGGGAAAACACACTCTTCGGAGTCTATTACGAGCTTTGCCATGGACCATGTCCTGGAAGTTTCCCAAGAAACCTGGGCTTCAAGACATTATCTATAAGAAATGTGCAATATAACTTGCCTTGGTTACTTCTCAGATATTTAACAAATCAAATGAAATATATGAAAGCAGTTTAAAAACAATAAAATACAAAGCAAGCATGAACCTTCAATAATACCTGGCTGCAGGGAAAAAAGAGGCTAGTGCCTATTCTATGTGAGAATCAGATTTGGCATAGAAGACATTAGGTTAACAATATTAACACTATTTTCAAAGTTTAACTTTTCATCAATTTCTATCACAAGTAAACACTAGCACCTGTCTTCCTGCCTCTCAGGCACTCCAACCCAGGAGGCATGCTAGTCCTCCACTGACAGGCCAGGCAGAGAAGGAAACTGGGAATGGAGCACTATGGACAGAGGAAAGCTCCACTGCTGAACACGTGGCCCTTGAAAGGCATGGCCAGGAGAAGGAAGACCTCACACCCTGGCAGGTGGTCAACATCCTGCCAGGCAGGCTACAGTCAGGCTGAGCTCTAGCACAACAAGAGAGCTAGAACTACCAGTCTCACCCAACAGGCAAACACGGTGGTGACTGTGGGGCTCATTCCTAACAGCCAGCTAAAGAACCAGGATGGGGTGGGGGAGATACGGTTTTGTAAACCAAGCCAAGGATGGTAAAGATCCTGTAAAGACTCACTTCATTAGTGAAGAGCCTCATTATAATTTAACCTGGAGGTTCTGGACTAAAAGCCTAAGCTGTACTAAAACAATGCAAACTCTCATGTCTTCATTTGTGTTGAGGTTCTAAAATGATTCTAAAAATAACACACCCTGAAAGATAACCATGCAGGAGGAACCCATAACCAGCCCCCTCCAGAAAGGGGAGCATTGATGCATTTTTAGATCCTTCCTCTGACAAACCAATGGAACCTAAGACCTACTCAGCTTTTATGATTTATTTTTCCTGTACAAAAGCTTTGTCTGCAGTAGGCTAAGTATATATATTTGGGAATACCATGGTAAATAAGAGAAAAAGACACACCTACAAACAATCACAATAGAATTACAATCCCTAACTGCAGGGGGAGGAAGCAGGTCACCACAAAGGAGGCCCACCGGAAAGACTTAAGGAGCACCAGGAGGTAGCACTAAAAGACAGATTCCACTGGGAAGTGAGTAGAGGGCTTCCTGGCAGAACAGCACATGAAGACGGGAGGCCATGAAAGCACCTGGAAAGTCCTGGGCAAGGTGAGGAGCTCAGGGGGATACAGCTTGGGGAACAGGGGAGCCTCCTGAAAAATGTGGCCGAAATGGCAGATGGAAGCCAAATTTCCAGAGTTGTAGATATAACGTTACAGATTTTAGACTTCATTTTGTTGGCAGTTAAAAACTATCAAAAGATTTTATGGAGGTTAGTTACACAATATCATTAAGAAAACAATGCTGGAAGGCAGTGTGGAGATTACATTGTATAGGAAGGAAACTGGAAGCAGAAAAAACAGTAGGACAGTGGTTTAAATAAATCCAAGCAAAAAATGATGAAGCCTGAACTAAGGTAACCCAAAAAGAAAAGAGGAACATTCAGAGCACTTATTCAGAAGTTATTCATAGTAGTGAATCCAGTACTTTTAAGCTATCTAATGCACTAAGTTCTTATTACAAGGTAAGGTACTTTATTACATCTCTTCTAAAAAAAATAAATCAGAAGTATAATTTAATTCTGGGCATTTAAGAAGGAAACAAAAGTCATCATGAGATCAGACAAATCTTTATGATAACTCAAAAAAGCTTTAAAAAATTTTAAGCCCTTCCCACGCCTGTTTAAAAAAAAAAAATCCCACGCTTATAATAAAAATTAATACTCATTAATTAATGTGTAAAGAGAAACATTAAATATCAAGTAATCCCAACTAAAATATGAAAGTATACAAGTATTTAAATCTAGCATTCTGAACAACTTCAAATTTCTTCTTTGTGTTCTAAAAAAAAGATAACAGGAAATGTTTTCTAAGAACTGGTCATTTCAGTACTTAATTCTAACTTTTTCTTCTGTTGATATAGCCTTATTTTTTCAGTTTTTGCCTGCTAATCTTATTTTTAATAACTAAAAGAACATACATTCATATATATACTTCTGACAATTCAGTGCTTTAAAATTCAATTATTCTAGAACAGTAAGAACTTGTCTTTTTTAGATAAGAACTTCCTTTGCTTACCAGATGTGCAAACCAGTAAATTTGTAAGTAATGAAACTGCTAATAACTTCAGTTTTTTAAAAAAGTAGGTATATCACAACCTAAAATATTCCCTAATGTCAAAACTATCAGGGGCGCCTAGGTGGCTCAGTCGTTAAGCGTCTGCCTTCGGCTCAGATCACGATCCCAGGGTCCTGGGATCGAGCCCCGCATCGGGCTCCCTGCTCACTGGGAAGCCTGCTTCTTCCTCTCCCTCTCCCACTCCTCCTGCTTGTGTTCCTGCTCTCGCTGTCTCTCTCTCTCTGTCAAATAAATAAAATCTTTAAAAAAAAAAAATTATCAAACAATCCAATCGCCTTTATCTGCTTATGCAACATTTATTTCCCATACAAATGGGCCAAATAAATGGGTTGGTAAAGTAATATACCAAGTTTCAACTATACACTGGCAAACATTTCATAGAGATCAGAAGATTAACACTGTACCATGCTGAATAAATTATTTTATAGACAAATAAATATGTTTAAATGCCAAACAGATTTTAACAGCCCAAACTCCAGCCGTCCTGTGGACCTGGGGGCATGTGCCATAACGTGCCATAACCAGGTAAGCAGCTCTCTAGTCAGCATGAAATTAGACATTAGTTTTACTTTCAAATAAAGTTTATTCCAGCCAAGGGTAGATAGTTTTCAAGTCCCCTCCCAAGAAAAGTTTTGGAAAAGAGACTCTAATCGGCAATGATTATTTCCATAAAATTGCTTCATGAATGTTGGAAGTAGTAGGGCCAATTTAATTACGAGTATAATTACTTTAAAATCTGAACCTATTTTTTATTTCCTCCATACTAAAACTCTTCATTTAACAAAGAGCCCAAAATTGTGAGACTTTTAGTTAATAATTTAATCATCATATAAAATAAAGTTTGAAGTCTAGTTACCTATTAAACATAGTACCTATTTTTTTACAACTTATACTGTTACAAGATAAGGCAGTTCCTATTTCAAAAAGTAAATAAATAAAGCTATGTTGACACCACAATATCTTATATGTAGCTTTGCTATCATATGTAAAAAATAATCCTACAGAAATCTTCCTGATGTTTCATATCAACTTCCACATAGCCAATACATTTAAGCACTTACTAAGAGTGGCTGCTCCTACTGCATCTCATATGGTAGGTGAGACAAACAAGACCCTCAGCAACTCCACACCGAGATAAGTACTGCCAGCCCATTTTACAGATGCAGACACTAAGAAACATGCCTGAAGTCCCACGTCAGTAAGGAGAAGAGTCAGGATTTAAGTCAATCTAAATGCCAAAGCTCACAATTTGTCCACTATACTATTATGCAAATAAAGAGAAAATTTGGCCTTAGAGTAGAAATCTCTCATTTTCTGATAGGACAGAAAGATGAAAGTGCTATATATTGGTCCAATTCAACACTCATACCATCTCAAAGTATATGGGTATACCAGTGATAACTTTTAGAAACACAGCTGCTATTTAACAGTAACAGTTACTGTTACTGAAATTATAATTTAGTTCCCTCCAATATGCCATTATACTAAGAACAGTGACAAAATTAAGATCATTTCATGAAGTAAATGATTTTTAGTTCAAAATCTTTATAAACTCAAATAATTTTAAATGAAATAAATGTATTCTTTTCCTCAAAGTAGTACTTTTATACATCTTTCTCTGAGATCCCATAGGCCAAGCTTCAATAAATCATTATAACCACGCCTTTTACAGTAGATTAACAATTCCAAAAAGAACCCTGAGCATAACAACACTACCAGAATCAAACGTTTTAAAAATAATCATCTTTATCCATGTTGTTTCTATGGAAAACAGGGAGTGCTCCCAAGTGGGGGAGGGCAGAGGAATTCTATTAATAAATTACTGAATGATTTTTTTTTTCTTGAAGGTGTTGGGAAAATCAAATTAACACATAACAATAGTTAGTGAGATATGACTCCATTTTCTGTAATAAACACCAAGATCAAAACGCACCCAAGGTAAATTTCCTTGCAAGTTCCCCAGCAGGAGTTTTCCTTTTTGTATGCGATTTCCTCTCACCGACAAAAACCAGGCCAAATACGCGCATGTGCCGCTAACACTAAGCAGCACTTCCTTATTCACTCATGTCCAACAATTTATGGATGATCAGTGGCAAAAACGAGCAAAAATAACGAAAGAATGCCATGAAAGCTCCCTGAGACCAAGCTGGACTTCCTACTCATTTCTGTGTCTCTTTCAGATGGAGGCCTGATACAAATTAGCCACTGGGGGGAAAAGTCATCTGGTCATAAAATACACTACAAGGTCACTCTTATGTAAGTTTGCCAAAAGGGACATAAACCAGGACAATTTCACACTGTGACACAGGATAGAAACATATTCAAACAATCTCTGTTCCTCCTCCATTGTGCTGTCACAGTGCTCAGCTTTATAGGCCTTCCCGGCACCGGCACCGGGCTCTTCGCTTCCACCTGGTCAGTCTAATTAATTAAGAAAGGAAGTTACCTCAAATTCTGTGCTTTTTGCTTTTATTATCAAGCACTTCGTTTGAAGTTATAGGAGTTAACCTCTTAATCCTACAGACCGTGTGCTATGTTCTGGACATTTGGGGATGTCTGGATATAGCTGGATAATTGGTCAGGATGTTGCTGTCGCTTATGTTAAATTTTATGCCAAGGCTTCAAATCAAAGATAGGCACTAAGGTGAGGCACGATATAAAGTTACTCCCAGAAACATCTTTGGTTTGCGAATTAATCTGTCACTGATTATATTTTTTTCACTTTCATTAAATTGTTGAATTTTTACTTCGTAACATCTGAACTCAAAGTAAGATGTTAAAATATAATATGAAATAAATATATTCCTAACCCTTATTTCAACCCTGGCCAGAGGTTAGACCCTCAGAGTTCACGATGCAATCAGCAAACATCTTCTGACATCATCCCACATAATCCAGAGGCCTCTCCGAGGCAGAATGGGAAGAGAAAACCACACAGCTGATCTGAGGTGTGACAGGAACAGCAGTGCTGTCGGCCCCAATACCCTTGTACTCTGGTATATGACTGAGTGACCAAGACAAAAACTGCAGAGAAAGGATCTCCACCACAACACACAACACTCAGCAGATGCAACCGTTTTTATCAGAACTGAAACAAACATTAAGATGCAAGCATGGGATCAGGTTCAAACACACATGAACAAATATAATGCTTGACACAATACATAAAGGTGACTAATAATATAAATTTGATAAACATTTAGGTGCTAATAAGAAGTTAGAGTTCTAAGATAAAAGTTACCTTCTTACTAAAAAAATGTTTTGCTTTATCCAAACCATTTACATTCTCCTACCCTTGAGAATATAAAGAATGGGAATAGTGAGGAGATGGTCCTAATGAAATAGAAACATGCACCATGGTAAGGAGAGAGAAGAAAGGCTCATTTACGGCCCTTAAAAGGGCATGGTCAACCCCCCAGGCCTAAAATGTCCTGTTTGAATTAACATAGTGGTTTAATTAAAAACTAAGTAGAGAATTCTGCTTAATTTGATTTTCAATTCAAGCTCTGCATCCGCCCGTGGCTAGTGGCCAATTTCCGCGTCTCGGCACAATATGCAAGGGGCTGTTTTAAAATCGATTGCCCAGGGGAATCAATGGGAGTATGGTGGAGCCATATGCCATTTAGGGACTCCACCAGACTTAGACATAGTAAAACAGCACCAGGAGGGTGGCCAAAGGAATAAAAAAGAAATTTAACTTAACCATATTTCAAGTTTGTCATTACTCAAATCATTGTGCGGAATCTACCAATTAGAAGTGTTTTCTAAGCCCTCTTCAATATCCCTTCAGACTAGATGTGTCTAATGCCAATGAGCAAAAAGCTTTAAAGGATATACACAAAGGAATATCCTTGCTAGCCAGCTGTGTTAAAAGTCAATGTCTGTGATACATTCGCTTCAGTGAGGCAGCAGTACAAGTCTGGGATACAGTCTACAACACCGTGTAAAGAACTACAGATCTTAACAAACACGATGTAAAACCTGCACAAGTCAACTCCTAGGATCGTGTATTAGAGAAAGGCCTAACAATGAAAGGCTCAAACATAGTTTACACATTTAAGACTTAACCATGCAATGCTAATAACCCTTGCAACTTTCACATAATTTATTTTAAAACTGAAAAATATGAATATTTAAAATAATATGTCACAATTACCTCAATTTTAAAGTTTTCCAAACAATTCTAATAGGGTCTAGAATGCACCTTATCTTCAAGCAGGTTTGATTTTGCTTCAGTCCATGTCATTTCAAAATGGGAAAAATAATTTGTAACCTTAAAATTGCCCAAGATAATATGTGAATAATTAAGAACCGACTGTACTGTACTCCGTTGCTTTCTGATGGCCCCATAGAACACTTACTGGTGAAATGCATTAAGCTCTAGAATGACAGCACTAATAGCTACCATACCCTGGGCTGTGTGTTCTACATGAATAATCTCCTCTCATTTAATCCTTAAATAATACAGTAAGGTAACAATCATTACTATACTCATTTTACAGAAAGAGAACGTGAGGTCCAGATGAAAAAACCAGCCCAGGCTGTGAGACTCAAAGGGCAGATTTCCTCACCTGAGCACCCTCACCCTCCATCTCTCTGCCACAGGCCCCTCAGTGCAAAAAGAGCAGAATCATTCTGCCTCTTAGCCCCATTTTCCCTTCCCTCCTCTAAGAGTTTTAAAGACCAAGTTCTTTCATTTGGTTCCTACAACGCCCAATCATTGTCCAGAGATGCAAGTTGGACAAATGGTAACCAACCATCCTGAGCTCTGTCTCCTTGCCCTCCTTTAGATCCTTCGCTGAGCTGGGGAATCACCTGGACTGGTCATGTCGACTGTACCCTACAGTCATCCAACACATCAGTCCCCTCTGAGATCACGAAATGGGGCTGGTGATGTTGAGGGATTCTGAGGAGACTAACAAAGATGTGCTTAGAAAAGAATAGTCTTTTAAGTGCGTATAGAGAGACTAGATGTAAAAAACTTAGAGGAAAGAATGCTCTACAGTGGTAGGTATGAAATATCTTCAAGTACCTTCTTGTGTCCTTCCTCAAGCTGCTTCTCCCCTTGGACCTTAGTCTACAAGGGGGAACAAGAGAACAGTGACATGTCACTGGGGTTTTTGTCAGTCTTTTTTTTATTCTAGAGATGGTAATTCTACTCCAATAAATGTAGCCAAGTCCCTCTTCTAGTTGGTTAGTTCACAACAAGGGAGGAAAACAATTTGGAGACAAGAGGTCTGTCCACATTACACACTGTTTTTTAAAATAACCTATTTAACTAAAAACTAGAATTTTATAAAGAGTATAAATTAGGTAGAGAAGCGTATACTACCAAATATGAAATTACACTTAACACTGAGCTTTACCAATTGTTTTTGTACTTGGCAAGATTACACACAAGGCAGAGATAGGACAAAAGAACAATCTGCATATTTAACGCAAACATCAGCACAACAATGTTGGGGACCTATGCTGCAACGCTGTTTAGCAGGACAAGGTGCGTGACCGATTCAGTATGGTGGTGTCTCCACATGTACTCCTTCCCTTAGTGACATATGTTTAAACTCTGACATGTGCATTTATCTCCATACTCAAATAAAACAGTAGATGCAAAAATCTTTTTCAAAATTCTGTTGCCAACACCATTATCTATAGATAATGGAGCACAAAATCCAAACTAACTGGCAGAGGATTCAAGGCCTCCAGGATGTGACCCCAACAAGATTCCACGCACCCTGATCTCTCACCAATTCTCCGTTCTGTAGCTAAGGGTCAGCCATTCCCGCAATCCAGTCAGAACCCGTGCCTTCCCCCAATTCCCTAGGCAAATCAAGCTCTTCGCTCCGCAGTGCCCCCCACCGCAGCGGTGTGAAAGTCCATCACACTGCGTCCTGGCAGACTGCACCTCTTCTTTCTCCTTCCGCCTACCCCTGGGAGGCAGAAGCCCTGACTTCATTTCTGTCCCCAGCAAGGTCCTACAGTAGCATAATAATTACTTTCTAGTAGGTGCTTAGTAAAACTCTGTTGAATGAATGAATATCCATCAAAAGCTTTGGCTCTAAAATTATACAGAAATCGCTTTCTCAAGTGTCTCCTATGCTCTCACTTCTTCTTGATGTTCTTTCCATTCCATTCTTCTAGAAACTCTGTCTTCTGGCTCCTAGAAAACCACACTTCTCTTGCTCCCCTGCCTTCTGGCAGGACCTGCTCAGCAGTCCCCTCCGCTTCCTCCCCCCGCAGCAGGCCGTGTAGCCCTCTTCTCTGCTCCAGCCTCACTTGTCCTCAGCCACCTCATCCCCTTGGGCGGCCCCAGTACACTCCACAGTGTTGACGTGTGAAGATCACAACCACTTTGGGGTGGTTAAAAGTGACCCTAGGTTTTAGTACCAGTTCTGGAATTGTACATACAAGGCCCTTAGACAATTTAATAATATTTAATATATTTGGACCTCAGTTTTCTCCTTACAAAAGGAAGGTTTGTATTAAATCCCATTCAGCAAAACTCCTATAATTTCTTCAAGAAGTCATAAACACTCAAAGAGCTTTTTAAACTGAAACTACACAATTCTTTCACATTATACAGATGACTTAAATAATTCAAATACATCATGATAAAAAACAATTCCAATATACCAAAGCCAGTTTTCTCAATGTCAGGGTTGACTACCAAATACAACCATCCATTCTGATCTCAGTACATTTACTATATATGAAATCAACGCTGAGTTTTTCAGCTTCAAACTATTCAAGCATGGAATAATATCTAGAAAGCAAAAAGGTGCATCCACTAAAACAATACTTTATCACCTCTGTGACTCTTTCCCAGCATCCTTCAACACACAGACCTAAAAAGTGCTGCACTTAAGGTTTAAAATCAGAAGACTTATCAAAATGTGAAACTAAACAATTTCATTCCTAAGTATGTACAAAAAGTTATATGAAATAAAAAGTCATATAAATTCACAGTTTATGGCTTCCCTTGCCAAATTTATGGAACTGGCATTATAGTATTATTCAACAATAACATACATAGGCATACTTTCACTTCATGTATCACAATATGAATAGAACTAACAACTAAAAAGGTGTAATGTGTCTATAAATAAACTGTAACCTAGAACTCATTTTTGCCAAAAAGTATTAACTACTTAAATCTTTGCATTATATTCCAAATGTTTATAGCAAAGACCTCCACAAGCTATAAACAGAAACATTGTTCATTTCACTTTAAAATGTTATATTCAAAGACAGATGAAGTTATTACCACTGATACAGTCTGGACTGATTGTTTAAGATGCCCTTGCAAAGTCTCCTGTTTTGCTCACTTCTAACCTCCCACATTCACTAAGATCAGTAACTCACAGTATCTTGAGAATTTGACTATCTCCAGGGCATGTTTGATTTTATAAAATGCTACTCTTCTGAAAATACTAGATATAAAATAACTTTTACATCAAGATATGTTTTACTATTTTGAGAATTTCATGTCATGCTTTAAACTAAATGCGAGAGAGCCTAGGAAAGGAAGAATGGCTATTTTATCAGCTTTATTCTCTACAAACATTCCACCAAGTAAACATTCAAAGGCCAAAAGATGACTTCCTCCCTGTGGGCACACAAAATCATTCAATATGCACTATTATTAATAGTATTGTCAACATGATTAATATTAATAAGATGTTATTATTACTAATTAAACTTTTGTATTTCAAATGGTGGCTCAAGCCTGCTTTTACTAGTTCAACATGAATGACGTATACTTCTTAATTTGACAAGTTTAATTCCAAAATATGATTCCCTTACCTTTTTCAGGCCAGCAAAACCTTCTGATTCCAGAAAGAAAAAGGCAAAGGGCATCAACACAAATAAACAAAGGTTGGAAAAGAGAGGAGCAAGATTCCACAAGCCTATAAGGAGATAGCAAAAAAAAGAATAAAGATTAGAGACAGGCCTTGTAAAAAAAAATTACTATGCTAAATTATGGTATTAGTCGAAGATCTATACTTTTTACTAATAAAAATAAACATAAACTTGAGGACAGTGGACTAACGAATCACCTAAACTTAGAAATGAGAAAATAATTACACATCCAAATTTCTGTAACTTTGTAACTTGTAACCTATTAGGAAAAGCCAATATAGAAACTAGAAATATTTTTCCTCATGTCCTAAAACAAATTCACTAAAGATATGACAAATGCAGAGATCCAAAGACACAGTCTCTTTAGACATACTGGCAACTGAATATTTAAATTACATCCACTAGCATTTACTGAGCACTTAATAAATGCCAGATACTCTACTAGACATTGTACATGCATAATATCATTTAACTTAAGCCTAGTAAAAACACTAAAGGTAATAATTAGCATCTATTGAGCCCTTCTGTGCCAAGCACTATTCTGAGTGATTTACCAATATTATACAAACTCACATACTCTTCATAGGAATCCCCCAACAAGACAGAGGAACAGGCTGGTTATATAACTTAGCCAAGGTTGCAGAGCCAGTGGCAGAACTAACTCCTGGGATTTTTAAAAACCACTATATCATAGAAGTTTAAGTAAGCAATTCTAAGTGGGAAGGAAAATGTAAGAGAGGCAGGCAAATTCATATTACCTTTTCCCTTTTTGACACATTCTGTACTCTTGTCAAACCACAATAAAAAGGTACTAAGATGACAATAAAAATAGATTTAGAAAAAGAAGACTAAGTCTGTCTTTGGGATTATGTTTGGCCAAACATCTTATACCTTTTATAGGTATAACACTCAAATTTAAAACAATTTTCAAAATAATGCCTACTTCTTTTTTAGATTTTTATTTATTTGAGAGAGAATGAGAGAGAGAGAGAGAGAGAGAGAACCTGAGAGGGGGGAGGATCAGAGGGAGAAGTACACTTCCCACTGAGCAGGGAGCCCAACGTGGGACTCAATCCCAGGACTCCAGGACCTCATGACCTGAGCTGAAGGCAGTCGCTTAACCAACTGAGCCACCCAGGCGTGCCAAAATAATGCCTATAATACTTATAAAATCAAAAGTTAAAGATAAAATTATGCTAAGCATAAATTCAATCTATCACATGCACTTATCATTCAGTGCTTTGGAAAATGGGAAACCAACGTTCTTTCAACACCCTTATTTAGAAGGCACCGTTCCAAGCACAGGAGACACAGGAACAAACAAAACACAAAACCTTTGTTTTCACCAAAATATGCTATGAGGAATCTTTTCAGTTTTAGCCATTCTAACAAGTATAAAGTGGGATCTCCTTACTGTTTTAATTTACATTTCCCTAATCAATAAAGAATAACATGAACATCTTCATTAACTTATCTGCCACCCATGTATATCTTCTTTGGTGAAGAGTCTCTTCAAGTCTGTTGCCCATTGTTTCATTAGATTGTTTACTTATTGTTGAGTCTGTCAAGTTCTTTATATATGCTGAATACAAGTCCTTTATCAGGTATATAATTTGCAGATATTTTCTCCCCATCTGTAGAGTGTCTTTTCATTTTAACAAGTATCTTTCAAAGAACAAAATTTCTTCATTTTGACAAAGTCCAATTTACCAATTTTTTCTTTTACAGACCATCTTACCCAAGAAATTATATGGTCTAGCCCAGTAACACTAAGACTTTCTCCTATGGTTCCTTCTACAAGGGTTACAGTTTTAAGATTTACATTTAGATCTACGATCCCTCTGAGTCACTTTTGTATATGGTGCCAGGTATGGACTGAAGTTCATTTTTTTCCCTATGATTATCCAATTGCTCCAACACCATTTGTAGAAAAGAATACCCTTTTTCCACCAAATTGCCTTTGCACCTTCTTTGAAAGTAAATTGACAATATATGTGTAGATATATTCCTGGATCCTCTATTCCATCGAGTCGATCTATTTATCTTTATGCCAATACCACACCATCAATGATTACTATGGCCTGAATATAGTCTTCGAGTTGGGTAGTAAGTCCTCCAATTTTGTTCTCTCTCAAAGTTGTTTTGACTATTCTAAGTCCTTTGAAGTCCTATCTGAATTTCAGATCAGCTTTTAAATTTCTACAAAAAAAAAAAAAAAAGCCTGCTGGGATTTTGAATGAGGTTGCATTTAATTGGGAGACCCATCTGGGGAAAACTGACATCTTAACATTGTCTTCTTATCCATGAACATGGTATATCTCTCCATTTATTGTGGCATTCTTTAATTTTTGTCAGCAGTGTTTTATAGTTTATGGTATATAGGTCCCACACATCCCTAAGTATATCAGGTTTCTGATGCTACTGTACACAAGTGGGCTTGTTTTTTTTAATCAATATCCAATTATTCATTGCGAGAATATAGAAATGCAATTGAGTTTTGTATATTTATCGTGTATCCTGCAACCCTGCAAATTCATTTATTGGTTCTAATAGCTTTTTAAGAACAGATTCCATCACAATTTCTATATAGACAACCCTATCATCTGTTAATAGAAACAGTTTCACTTTTTCCTTTCCAACCTCAATGTCCTTTACTTTCTAAAAATCACCAGAACAATGTTGAATAGAAGTGGTGAGAGGGGACATCCCTGCCTTATTTCTATTCGCAGGAAAAAGAGCATATTCAGTCTTTATTAAGCATGATGTTATCTGTAGGGTTTTTACAGATACTCTTTATTAGGATGAAGAAATTCCTTTTCATGCCTAGTTTGCTGATTTTATCAAGAATGGATGTTGAGGGTGCCTGGGTGGCTCAGTCGTTAAGCGTCTGCCTTCGGCTTAGGTCATGATCCCGGGATCCTGGGATAGAGTCCTGCATCGGGTTCCCTGCTCTGCGGGAGACCTGCTTCTCCCTCTTCCACTCGCCCTGCTTGTGTTCCTGCTCTTGCTATGTCTCTGTCAAATAAATAAATAAAATCTTAAAAAAAAAAAAAAGAATGAATGTTGAATTTTTTTTCTGCTTTTTCTGCATGTATTGTGGTGACTTTTCTTTTTTAGGGTTTGAATATAGTAATTACATTCATTGATTTTTCAAAAGTCATACTGTATTATCCTTTTTATATATTGCTGTATTTGATTTGCTAAATTTTGTTTAGAATTTATGCATATATGTTCATGAGGGATATTAGTCTGTAATTTTCTTTTCATGTAATGTCTGTCTGGTTCTGGAATCAAGGTAATGCTAGGCACCATGAATTAGGAAGTGTTCCTTCATTTCTAATTTTCTAAAAGAGTCTGTGTAGAACTGGTATTGCTTCGTCCTTAAATATTTGATAGAATTGACAGTGAAGTCTTCTTGGCCTACAGTTTTATTTGTGAGAACATTTGTAACATTTTTACAATGTCTGAGAGACTTTAGTAGTTTTTGCCTTCCAAATTTTTCCATTTCTCTAAGGTGTTGTATTGGCATAAAGGTTTTCACAATGTGCACTAATTATCCTTTTAATACCTGTAGAATCCACATGTATCATATGACCTCACTGATATGAGGAATTCTTAATCTCAGGAAACAAACTGAGGGTTGCTGGAGTAGTGGGGGGGTGGGAGGGATGGGGTGGCTGGGTGATAGACATTGGGGAGGGTATGTGCTATGGTGAGCACTGTGAATTGTATAAGACTGTTGAATCACAGACCTGTATCCCTGAAACAAATAATACATTTTATGTTTTAAAAAAAAGAAGATAGTAGGAAGGGAGAAATGAAGGGGGGGAAATAGGTGGGGGAGACGAACCATGAGAGACTATGGACTCTGAGAAAGAAACTGAGGGTTCTAGAGGGGAGAGGGGTGGGGGGATGGGTTAGCCTGGTGATGGGTATTAAAGAGGGCATGTACTGAATGGAGCACTGGGTGTTAAACGCACACAATGAATCATGGAACACTACATCAAAAACTAATGATGTAATGTATGGTGATTAACATAACATAATAATAAAAAAAAATACCTGTAGAATCCATAGTGATGTCATCTATTTCATTCCTGATATTGGTAATTGGTGTCTTCTCTTTTTTTTGCTAATCAACCTTGCTGCAGCTTTATCAATTTTTCGATCTCACTTTCTCTGTATTTTCTGTTTTCTATTTCACTGATTTCTCCCCTTATCCTTTTTTTATTTCCAATTTTCCTTTTTTTTTAAGACTTATTTATTTGAGAGAGCGAGAATGAGAAAGAGAGAGAGTACATGAGAGGGGGAGGGTTAGAGGGAGAAGCAGGCTCCTCACTGAGCAGGGAGCCCGATGCGGGACTCGATCCCGGGACTCCAGGATCATGACCTGAGCCGAAGGCAGCCACTTAACCAACTGAGCCACCCAGGCGCCCTCCAATTTTCTTAATTCGGTATTCATTTGTTCCCCTCTTCCTGTTTTCTTAAGGTGGAAATTGTGGGCACTGATTTGAGACTTTTTTCTTTTCTAAAATAGACATTTTAGTGCTATAAATTTTCAAATGTTTTATTTTTGTTTTCATTAAGTTCAAAGAACTTCCAAACTTCCCTTCTAATTTCTTCTTTGACCTATTATTTAGTTACCAAATAATTGAGTGATTTTCTAAATATGTTTCTTTTACTGGTTTCCCATTTAATTTCATTACAGAACCTATCTTGTATGACTTAAATTCTTCTAAAAGTACTGAGATTTATTTTATGGCACAGAATATGGTCTCTCTTGGTAAATGTGCCTACTGTACTAAAAGAATGTATATTCTACAACTGTTGGGCAGAGTGGTCTATAAATGCAAATTAGGCCAAATTAGTTAAGAATGTTATTCAAATCTTCTGTGTTGTCTTCTTAATTTGTTCTATCAATTATTAAAAAGAAGATATTGATAAATCTGAATAGAACTGTGATTTTGACCATTAATCCTTTCATTTCTATTAAGTTTTTGCTTTATGTATTTAATAGCTACTTATTAGGTAGATACATGTTTATTATGTTTTGATGAATTTCATCATTATGAAATGATCTTATTTATGCCTAGCAAAATCTATACCCTTTTCTAATAATAATAATATACCTACTCCAGCTTTCTTTTTATTAGAATTAGCATGGTATACCTTTTTTCTTCTATTGCTCTAAACCTATTTGTGTCTGTATATTTAAAATGCGTTTACTGTAGGCAGCATATACTTGAGTCCTTCCTTTTTATTCAGTCTGATAATCTCTGCCTTTTTTTTAAGTTTATTTATTTGTTTATTTTTAAGTAATGTCTACACCCAACGTGGGGCTCGAACTCACAACCCCAAGATCAAGAGTTACATGCTCTTCCGACTGACCCAACCAGGTGTCCCCAATCTCTGTCTTTTAATTGGAATGTTTAGACCACTAATGTTTACTGATATGGTCAGGTTTAAGTCTATTGATTTGCTCTTTGTTTTCTATTTGTCCCATTTATCTTCCCTTTTTCTTCTTTTTCTGTGCTCCTTTGGATTAATTTTTATGATTCCATTTTATTTCTTACAGTTGCTTATTGACTGTATCTCCTTGTTGAGCTATTTTACGGTTATCTGCAGGTTTATCACATACACCCTAACTCATCACAATCTGCTTTCAAGTGATATAATACTTCATGTACAGCATAATAACCTTCCAATAGTATATTTCCATTTCTTTCCTTCTGCCTCTGTGCTATTGTTGTCATGAATTTTACCTGTATATACTATAAAATCACAATACATTGTTACTACTTTTTAAGCAGCCAATTATCTTTTTATTTTTTTTAAAGATTTTATTTATTCGAGAGAAAGAATGAGAGATAGAGAGCATGAAAGGGAAGAGGGTCAGAGGGAGAGGCAGACTCCCTGCTGAGCAGGGAGCCCGATGTGGGACTCGATCCCGGGACTCCAGGATCATGACATGAGCCGAAGGCAGTCGCTCAACCAACTGAGCCACCCAGGCGCCCCTCTTTTTATTTTTTTAAAGATTTTATTTATTTATTTGAGAGAGCACAACCGGGGGGGAGGGAGAGGCAGGCTCCCCACTAAGCAGGGAGCCCGATGCAGGGGCTCAATCCCAGGACCCTGGCATCATGACCTGAGCCGAAGTCAGACGCTAACCAACTGAACCACCCAGGTGCCCCCAATTATCTTTTTAAAAGACATATAATAAAAACTTTTATATTTTGCCACAAAATTCAGCCAATAACCTGAATGAGCCTGGAAGCAAATTCTTACCAAGAGCCTTCAATAAGGAATGCAACCTCATGAAAACCTTGTCTACCAATTCTGAATCTGTGTCAATTGTAAGTCAGTTTTGACTTATTTTTCTCTTTGTTATGAGTTTTCCTTTCCTGCTTTGTACTCAGTTGTAGACTCAAGGTAGGCAGAGTGAACCTCCAAAGATGTCCATATCTTAATCCCTGGAATCTGTGAATATGTTACATTACATGGTATATTAGTTTTCTAGGGCTGCTCTAACAAAGTACCACAAACTGGATGGCTTCCAACAACAGAAATTTGTTCTTTCACAGTTCTGGAGGCTGTAAGTCCAAAATCAAGGTATCAGTAGGGCCATATCCCTTCTGAAGGCTCTAGACAAGAATCCTTCCTTATCTCTGGTAGAGACAAGGTAGCTGCATTCCTAGTTCTTATACAAGTATCTCTCCAAATCTACTTGTCTTCACATGGCCTTTTTCAGGTGTGTCTGTGTCTCTGTTTTATCTTCTTATAAGGATGCTAGTAATTAAATTAGGGCCCACCCTAACCCAGTGTGACCTTATCTTAACTAATTACAACTTCAAAGACATTATTTCCAAATAAGGCCACATTCTGAGGTTCTAGGTGGACCTGATGGGGGAAAGAAGGGTGGGCAGGAAAGAGGACCATTATCCAATCCAGTATACATGCCAAAAAGACTGCAGATATAATTATTAAGGCTATAGACCTTAATATAGGGAGACAGATCATCTTAGATTAGCCAGGTGGGTGAAACCTACCCAATGAACCTTTAAAAGCAGAGAACTTTCTCCAGCTGAAGTCAGAGAGAAGCAGTAGAAGGGTAAATCAGGGAGGAACTCAAGCCACTTTTTCTGGAGGGGGTCACATGAAAAACATAAGAGGTGGGCAGCCTCTAGGGCAAAGACCAGCACCTGGCAAGGAAATGGAGGACTTCAGTCTTACAACCACAAAGAACCAAATTCAGCCAATAACCTGAATGAGCCCGGAAGCAAATTCTTCCCCAGAGCCTCCAATAAGGAATGCAACCTCACGAAAACCTTCATTTCAGCTTCCCCCCACAAAAGAACATCCATTTCATAAGATCTTACAAAGAGAAATGTTTAAACTGAGATTATGATAGTCCCTTAATTCTATTCATCTGTAAAACAAGATGTTTCTCTGTGCAACTCTCACCTGTCTAGTACTCTGCCCAGAACCTCCAGCCACCTGCCCCCCAACTATAGCCTGCACCCCCATTCTCTCGGCAGCACCCTCCAGCAGTTGAATGTGTTTATTTATATGCTGAATTGCTATTCTTCAGTGCCTAGGTTTTCTTGAAAACTTAGTTGTTTTAGGTGACAGGGTATATACAGTCTCTCTTACTTCATCTTGGCCAGACTATATGTAGCTTTTAAACTTGAATGCTGATTTTAATTTTTCTTACTTCATACCTGAGCCTTAGTTTTTGATAAAACAATAAACACAGGGAATGTTCTGGGCATAAAATACCATAGCAGATCACTCATTCTTTACTCACTGTCCTCATGGATTTGTTAATCTTTAAAAAGCTGTTTTTAACGGGTAGTTACCCACTGTTTGAAGTTGACTTCCCAAATACTTATTGAGGTCCTTGACCCTTTTTTAAATTGTTTCAACACACAACTCAATAAAGCCTAAGCCTCAACTCCTATGTCTTAGACAAAATTGTTCCCTATTACCCTATTGTAAAATATCCATTCTCTTTACTCTCTTGCCCTAAATTCCTAAAATATAACTGCTCCAGTACACATTCTATAGTGGGCCTCTAGGATAGTTCACAAAACCATCATGCTTATTCTTTTTTCTCCCTTTTCTATACCCTGCCCATTATATTCTTTGATACATTTAGAAAGTGCACTCTAATCAAATAGGATAGTATCTTAGGGGCGCCTGGGTGGCTCAGTCAGTAAGCATCTGCCTTCAGCTCAGGTCATGATCCCAGGGTCCTGGGATCGAGTCCCGCATCGCATCGGGCTCTCTGCTCAGCAGGGAGTCTGCTTCTCCCTCTGCCTGCCACTCCCCCTGCTTGTCTCTCTCTCTCTCTCGCTGTCAATAAATAAATAAAATCTTTTTTAAAAAAACATAGTGTCCTAAAAACATATTAAACATAATGAAATCATTGCAAAGCCTCACTTTGTTAAGCTCCTATTATACTATTCAATACCTGCTACTTTCAATTTACACTCTGAAAGGAAAAAAAAAATCACTTAGGAAAAAAAGTACCAGTTTTATATCTTCTCAAAGAATTGTGTTAAATTAAAAGGACCTCTCTTCCTGTTTCTACTGGTCTAAATAAAGATCTCTTTAACAAAATACTTAAGCAGGGTAGACATACATTTGTAAGATTCTGAAATTAAGATTTATTCAAAATAAGCAAAAGTGTACTTTTAATGCACCAAGAATAACAAGTAAACACAGAATTTTGGAGCAGAAAAGAACTTTGAGATCCCTTGTTTAATTCACTCAGAAACCAAATTCTTTTTTTAAAATTTTTAAAAGTGGTTAAATAAATGCCACACAAATTCCAAAACTTACAAATAATGGACAAAGGATTAGATCCAAGATCTCTTGCTCTTTCTACACTACTGTATGGATCTCACACTTACCATTCTGGATGAAAAAAGCACAATATTTTGAATTTTGTTAATATTATCTGCTGAAAAAAGCAATCAGTTTAATAAGATTTTACTAAAGGAAATGTTTAAACTGAGAATATGACAGCTTATTAATTCTATCCATCGGTGTAAAACAAAATTAGTGGAGCTTCTGATCAGTTTGAAAGACACTGAAACAGAATTCAGCACTAGTTTGAAAGACACTGAAACAGAATTCAGCACTTCTACATGTAGCACTTCTACATTATATGTGAGCACATGTACACCCAAGCCTCTGAAAACATCAAATACAGAAAGGTTTTAACAAATCCAACTCTGATAAAACACTGACTGTACTATATGTACTCTGTGTGCTATAATGTCCTCTAACAAAACAAGGCATTCACACTATTCATGATTTAAAAGGCCTAAAAGTCCTGAGGCCAGATGTCTGAGTAAGTGGCACTTTATGTCTGACTAGCCTAAGATTGCATCTATCAACTATACATGAGCTGGAAAAGGAACTTCAACTCTGTGTCCTCATAAAATAGGCTACAACTTAACTCATAGGGCTCTCATAAAGAAGAGAAATAACATACCAAATACTAAACCAATGTCAGTGCCTCCCGCCAGCCATCTCAAAATAATGTAAATGTTCCAAACAACTGAAAAATTCTAATGCACACCAGCTTTGACCTGATAAAGACAAGACAGTGATTTACAGCTAAAATCAGCTCTCAACCTTTCCCTAAGGAATTATTCTCATTAGGGGCTTCCTGGGTGGCTCAGTCAGTTAAGCATCTGCCTTCAGCTCTGGTCATGATCCTGGGGTCCTGGGATGGAGCCCCGAGTCTCTTCGAGTCTCTTCGGGCTCCCTGCTCAGCAGGGAGTCTGCTTCTCCCTCTCTCTCTGCCAATTCCCCAGCTCATGGTCTCTCACACTTGCTCTCTCAAAAAAAATCTTTTAAAAATTTTTTTAAAAAGCATGATTCTCATTAATTATACCCCAAAAAGCTTACAAAATAAAACCTGTATACACACATTAAAAATATATAAAAACAGGGGCGCCTGGGTGGCTCAGTCGTTAAGTGTCTGCCTTCGGCTCAGGTCATGATCCCAAGGTCCTGGGATCCAGCCCCGCATCGGGCTCCCTGCTCAGCGGGGAGTCTGCTTCCCCTCTCACACTCCCCCTGCTTGTCTTCCCTCTCTTGCTGTCTCTCTCTTCATCACATATATAAATAAAATCTTTAAAAATATATATATATAAACATATATATATATATATATATAAACAACGACCAAAAACAGAAACAGAAAATAAGCTGCAAAGAAATACACCAAATTACTAACAATGTGAATGTACTAAAATTATGGATGATTTGCTTCCTACTTTTCTACATATTATTAGTTTTCTATAAGGAGCAAATAAAGACCCTTAAAAAAAATGAAATATATTTAAACCTTGTTGTGAAACTCACAATTCTCCAAATCCCTGTTAGGTAATCTCCCAACAAAATGCTGAGCTTCCCGTCAGCCATGCCATTCACTCTATTTACCAGCCTCACTGACAACACAGTTCAAATCCAAGCTTCAGCCAAGTCACAGATTACCACTTAGGAGGGAGCTCAAAGCTTGCTCTCAAATAGTTGCCACCATGAATATAAACCCCTGAATGCTTAAAATCCACTATACTTTTATAATAAGGGGTAAAACTTTATTAGTTTTTGTAATTTGAAACAACATTCGTACCACAGAAAGGAACTTTTTTATTGTTATTGAACTATAAATACACGTACTCCCAGAATTCATCCTTCTGATCATATATGTCTCCTTTCATGCAGGGAAAACTACAAATTGTTCTCTGAAAATCAAAAGTTAAGAAATAAAACGCTGGGGGCACCTGGGTGGCTCAGTCATTGAGCATCTGCCTTCGGCTCAGGTCATGATCCCAGGGTCCTGGGATCAAGCCCCGCATCGGGCTCCCTGCTCCGCGGGAAGCCTGCTTCTCCCTCTCCCACTCCCCCTGCTTGTGTTCCCTCTCTCGCTGTGTCTCTCTCTGTCAAATAAATAAATAAAATCTTGACAAAAAGAAAAAAGAAATAAAACTCTGCCTTGGGCAAAAGCTCACAAATCAGAAAAAGTATCTGCTCTGACTAACCTACACACTTAAAATGAAGATAATTAAGAAAAGCTAAATAAAGAAATCTGTATCAACAGATATCAACAAGCAGCAATGTCTGCAGAACAAGTGGAGAAAATGATGAGTATGATCACAAAGATTCTGAATACCAACTCATTTAGTTTGACAGGAAATTAGATGCCTACATTTTTACATACTGAACTTTATATATAAGTAATATATGTGTGTACATATGTATATGCTATATATGTGTGCATATATAATACATAAGTGTGTGTATATATATACATATATCATTTAAATTTTTTTTTATTTTCCCCCAATTGCCCCTTTTCCAGGAGACTCAACATTACTACTAATGGTTTTGACAACCACAATTGTAGAAAGGGATATGTGATACAGAACCTCCACTGTATTTATTTTTGCAAGAAATATTCACTTAACACAAAGAATTTGAGAGCTGAGGTCTTATCTTAACAGAATAATCATCTACACAAATAACCAGTTTTTATTCAAAGTCTAAATAATTAAATGCAAAGAATTAAGTGTATTTACCAGAGTAAGTAAATGTGAAAGTTTCAGGCTTAGCTTATGCTAATTTAATTATTAAATCTACAACATATAAGTTAAAGTTACTATGAGAAAAACATCTAATACAGAGAAATATATCTAACATACGTTCCTAAGTAGTAATTATATTCTTGACAATTAAGACTTAATTAGTTTCCAACAGTTTACAAACATACATCAGACATATATACGTAAATATCCCTTAAGAATTATTCTGTAATTCTGATGAAACTTTCCTAATTTTAAATTAGGACTAATATTTATAATATAACTTATTTATATGACTACATATTAATTTATAAAATAAAAATAATCAAATTTCTCTACTTCAAAAGGCTAAAATTACTTCATATAGCTAAAATCCTTCAATATAACCCAAAAAATTCAAAAACCTTGTAGTTTGTCTAAATCAGTATCAGTGACAACCTTTCTGAAAGATGTCCTATGCCTATCTCCCAAAGATGTATCTGAACTTAAACAAAGGTTATTTACTAATCCTAGAATACTTCATTTCAAACCAAACCAAACTGAATTGCCAGATCACCGTAGGATGCATTAACTTCTAGCTCCATCTGCTGGAGTCACAAAATATTCCAAAATCTGACATAAAATACTATGAAACAAATGATCTACAATTTATCATATAGACCAAACACTTCATGAATTTAAAACAGAAAATTAATCAGAGTTCAGCCATATTCAATAATTTCTAAAATGACAAATCTAAGTTAAAATCAGTATTGCAGTGGAATTGAGGATCTAACGCTATTGTCAAAAAGTGAGTTATATAATAAAAAAATTCTACCAAGAAAGCAGAAGCCTTAGAGAAAGACAAGTTTGCTTTTGAACAGTAAGCATTGTGTGAACCTCAGAATCAGAACAGCTTCCGTCTATTAGAAGAAAAACAAAAATTAAAAAACAACTTTAGCAATGAGTTGTGAAACTTTTTACCTTAATATAACTTTTTCTTGTAACAAAAAAGCAATACATGTCCATTGCAGAAATATTATACAATACAAGCACCAAAAAAATGTCTATATCCTGTAATTAATCCTACCACCCAGGGAAAAACATGTTTTTCAACATCTTTCTCTATCAACAAATACTCTTCTACATCATCATCTATAATGGCCAAGAAAGCACTCCACTGTTAGGATTTACCAAAATTCAATTAAGCAAATTTCTTACTTTGACACTTAGATTGTTTCATTTTTAAAATTTTTATAAACAATACCTCCATTACTATCCAGTAACTACGGTGATGCATACTATGACAAATGACTATTAAGACCAATTAATTAGAAACTACTAGTAACATTTAACTAATAATGGTATATTAAACTTTATGAAGGACTGACTTTGATTTAATATCTATACATAAGTAGATGTAATACTTATTTTTAAGTTTAATTGCTTATAATCTAGAAGTCTGATTTTTTTAATCTTCTGTGGGACTTGAAAATGGCTAAATTAAAGATGGATTTTGCATACTTCCTTCATGATATCCACAATAGCATATTGTCTATTCCTGTTGAAAAATCAAAATAAAACACCCATACCTTGAAAAGACTAGTCAGGTTCATGGTGGTTATCTTTTAACAGACCTAAATGTCAACTAGGCAATCATGTTATAAACGTGTGTCTCTGTCTCTTTCATAAATAAGTATGAACGGCTTAGCAAAAATTGGCCCCCAGTGGGGGATACCTCAAAAAACTGAAGAATTATTTCCTGACTTTATTTAAGGCTACAACTTAACTCCATCATTCTCCTACCTTCCAAAGATTTATTCCCGTTTATTTTTTAACTTTAATCTCACATTACATAAAATTACCATTTAAATAAGGAAGTAATTCAATGCATTTAGTGCATTCACAAATCATGCTACCACTACCACCATCTCACCCCAAAACATGTCTATCACCCCGAAAGGAAAACCCATTAAGCATTTGTATCAGTTTTTCAATTTATGGAACTGAAAAGTTTCGTAGTTTTCTGCTAAGTTTTTAACAAGATACAAAGAAAGTGAATACAAATAGATGCTTTCTTTTTCTGTCCATTTTTTACCCTTTTTCAATTTTAACAATAAAAGTGACAATACAAATTTTAGCTACCATTTTATCATCTCTGCTCTCTTTGTACCATCCTATAACTATAGTTGCCGGCATGTCATACCCACACTAAGTGAATGATGGGACACACCTCACAACATCCAGCTGACAAACAAAAAAGACCCTGGGCTAAAACTGCCAATGACCAGATTACCATTCTGCCCCATTCTAGCTCCAATATCATTTTTGTATATCACATTTTCCAAGCTATTTTATTCATTTTCCCCTTGTAGACAGAGATACATCTTGCTACACGATACAGATTTAAAACTAAGGGTAATATTTTATTTATTTGTGTTATTAAATTCTGGCCCACAGAAGTGAAGTGGCATTCTGACGTAATCTGGTTAACATGTAACATCTCAAACCCAAGTGGCCCAAATCCAGACACTATATTTAATTCAAACTAAATATTTTTATACATACTAAAGCATTATCAACACATACAGTGGCCTAATCCATATGATTTACACACTAAAGGCACAAGTGATCAAAACCATCCATACTGACAATTTTACAGGATAAGCCATTACATTTGTTTTCAAATTAAGTTCCTTTTTACCAAGGTATTCCTAATGACACAATAAATAACTTTTATTCACTCAACGATGAATCTTTATTGGACAATTTCAGTGTGGAAGTACTGGAGCAGTGATCCGTGGGAGATTAAGAGAATTTCAGACATATTCTGAGACCTCAAAGAATTTGGCATAAATTCACAAAAGCTTAACACAAAAAGACAAGTAACAACTTAAGAAAATCTCGTTAAGTGTTACAAGATGGTAAATGATTGACAAATGAATATGGATGATATAACTGCACTGGGGTAAGGAAATCATCAGACTTTTCAGGGACTGCTTTTGGAGACCCAACACATCACTGCGGCCCACCAGTCAGAGCAAAGGCTTATGGAGGTCAGCTGGTCAACTGAGTGTTAGCTCAGGTCTCACATGTGTCACAGTGGGTCTGCAAACCAGGTCTGTGGTCATATCCCCAGTGCCAGAATGCATAAGGAATAGATATACTTCACAGCTAACAGAACCCCTACTCTGGTCCCCTGACCTGTGTAGTAAGGGCTATTACAATGGGAAACGCCAAGTGGAAGCCCCCAGAATTGCCTCTAACTAGGAAAACAGTAAACCAAAAGTCATGCCACATCCCCAAAGGAAATGCAGAGATTAATGCCACCATCAAGGGTTTGAAAGACGCAGAAGTAGTGACTCCCACATCCCCAAAACAGACAGACCTTAGGACAATGACAGTGGATTACTGTAAGCCTCACTAGGTGGTGGCTCCCACTGTAGCTGCTGTTCCAGATGTGGTTTCACTGCTTAAGTAAATTAACACATACCGTGGTACCTGGTGTATGACTCCTGATGTGACAGAGGCCTCTGTCTCCATCTCTGTCCATAAGACCCACCAGAGGAAGTTTACTTTCAGCTGCAAGGCCAGCAAAGCACCCTCACTGTCTTACCTCAGGGACACCCCAACTCCTCAGCCCTGTTACAATTTAATTTGCAGGAATTTTGATCGCCTTTCCCTTCCACCAAATGTCACAGTGGCCCATACTAATGATGACACTGTGCCGACTGGATGTAGTGAGCGAGAAGTAGCACTACTACTTAGAGCACTACTCTAGACTTATTGGTAAGACATTTTCATGTCAGAAGGTGGAGAATAAATCCAAAAATAATTCAGGGGCCTTCTATGTCAGTGAAATTTCTAGGGGTCTAGTGGTGTGTGGACGTGGGGATCTCTGTTCTCAGGCGAAGGATGAGTTGTTGAATCTGGCTCTTCCTACAACCAAGAAAGGCACAAAGTCCATGGGCTTCTTGGGATTTTGAAGGTAACATATGCCCCCTATTCCTCCTCTGGGTGTGTTACTGCAGCTCACTTACCAAGTGACGCCCAGAGCTGCCAGTTTACAGTGGGGTCCAGAACAAGAGAAGGTTCTGCAACAAGTATAGGCCGCTGTACAAGTTGCTCTGTTATGTAGGCCATCTGATCCGCAAACCCAGCGATGCCTGAAGTGTCCACGGCAGGCAGGAATGCTGCGTGGAGCCTTTGGCAGGCGCTATAGATGGATCACAGCACAGGCCCGTAGGACTTTAGAGCAAAGCCCTACAGCACTACAGCCCCTCTGGGATATACCTGAAGGACAGCCCTGCACAGATAACCATTCTCGTTTAAGTAACACTTGTAATTTAATTTAATTAACACAGTAAATCTTGGCCTGTTACCGGGCCTTAGAACAGACTGAACACTTGACCATGAGCCACCAAGTTACCATGTGACTGGAGCTGCCCATGATGAACAGGGTGTTTGTTATCTGACCCACCGACCTGTAACATCAGACATGCAACAGCAATACTCCATCATCAAACAGAAGTGGTATACATAAGATCAGGCCCAAGCAGGCCCTGAAGGTACAAGTAAGTTACGTGAACAAGTGGCCCAAATGCCCATGGTCTCCACTCCTGCTCTACTACTTCTCTTCCCCAACTTGCGCCTAGGGCCTCATAGGGAGTTCCCTACAATCAGCTGACAGAGGGAAGAAAAGACTCAGGCCTGGTTTACAGATGGTTCTGCACGACACCACCCAGAGTGGACAGCTGCAGCACCAGAGCCCTCTGAGACAGCAGTGAAGCGAAATCCTCCCGATGCCCCTGGTTGTTCACTTTGCTTGGGAGGAGAAATGACCAGACACGTAATTATAAATTCATGGGTTGTGTCCAGTGATCTGGCTAGAAGGTCAGGAAGAAACATGACTAGAAAACTGGTAACAAGGAAATTGAAATTTGGGGCAGAGGTAGTACAGACAGTGCTTTCTGAATGGGGAAAAAAAACATGAAGATATTCATGTCCCATGTGACTGCTCATCAAAAGGGGACCCTGGCAAAGGAGGAGTTTAATAATCAAGTGGATGGGACTCCCTGTTCTGCAGATACCAGTCAGCCTCTTTCCCCGCCACCCGTCATGATCCAATGGGCTCAGAAGCAAAGTGGCCACGATGGCAGGGTAGAGATTAGGCACGGGCTCAGCAGTGTGCACGTCTACTCATCACACTCACCTGGCTATGGCTACCAACTGCATGCCTAATCACCAGCAGCAAAAACCAACACTGAGACCTCAATATGGCACCACACCCAGGGGAGATTAGCCAGCTACCTGGTGGTGGGTTCCCTGAAATGGGCCACTCCCATCATGGAGAGGGCAGCAATTTGTCCTTATTGGAACAGACACTTACTCTGGGTACAGATATGCCTTGAACTTCGTGCAAAGCTGCTGCCAAAACTACTATCTGTGGACTTTCAGAATGCCTTGCCCACCATCATCACAGCAGTGCTTCTGATCTAGGAAATACTTCACAGCAGAACAACAACAATGGGCCCATGCCCTCGGAATTCACTGGTCATGCATGTTTCCCACGATCCTGAAGCAGCTGGTTCGACAGAATGGTGGAATGTCCTTCTGAAGACTGTTACGGTGCCCGCTAGGTGGCCATACCTCGCAGGGCTGAAGAAAGGTACTCTAGGAGGTTGTATTCGCCCTGAATCTGTATTCAATATATGGTGGTACTTCTCCCATCGCCGGGGTTCACAGGTAGAATCGAGGAGTAGAATCGGGAGTGGTAGCACTCACCATTATCCGTAATGACCCACTAGCAAACTTTCTGTCTCCTGTTCCTGTAACCTTAGGAACCAGTGCTGCTAGACTAGAGTTCTAGCTCCAAAGGGAGGAACGTTTCCACCAGGAGACACAACAATGATTCCACTGAAATGGAAGTTCAGACTACTGTCCAGCACTTTGCGGTCCTCATGCCTCTCAATCAACCAGCAAGGAAGGGAGTTCTGACCCCCAGGGGGAACCTGGACGCCTCCTCCACAATAGAAGTGAGGAAGAGCGTGTCTAGAACACAGAACACGCCTCAGGGCATGTCTTAGTATTACCATAATTTGGCCCCATTAATGATTTTTTAAAAGCCAAGAAGCAAGTATGTCTAAGGTTGACAAATCTTCAACCCCAAGACAATCTAAGGGACTAATAATAAGCACTCCCTTGAATGTCATCGACAAGGTTAAAGAAAGCTATGAATTTAGAAGAGAAAGATGAATTTAAGAGATTTACGAAATTCACTACATGCAGCAAAGGATACAGACCTACCAAAGATTTAGCAGAAACAAAGCCAGGGGTCATAAAACCCTCAAGGAAAATTTCCAGGGCTTACATCCCAGGCCTCCTGAAACCTATTCCTAAGGGTACATTTAGAAGCAGTGACATCATTTAGAAGGTTCTTCCTCTAGTTCCCCAACTTTCAGATGATGTGGTTTATTGGAGTTCAAAATTATTGTCTATCACATATTCATTCAATAGGTTTATTAGGCAATCACTATGTGGGAATCATTGTTCTAAGCCCTAATTTATAAACAAAATATTTGAGCTTACACACCTTACATTATAATGAGAAAGACTACCAATAAAACAAATATATTTACTTCCAGAGTTAAGGCCTCCAAATATATGGCATGTCATGTGTTAGTAGCTCTTACTTACAGTCCATAAACAGAATAAAAGAAATAGCCTTGATTTAGAGTATGTGAAGGTCACTAAGTATAGCATGCAATTTCTACTCAGTAAAACTGGAAACAAAGGCCAGTTCACCTGTCATACTGGTTAGCCCAGCTTGAGACCACCTGCACTGCTGCTAAGAACACCTGGAGCCCAATCCTGAAAAATGTATGTGCTATAGTACCTATAGCTTTACAGAAAGCTAGGGCCAAGGGGAACCATGCCAAACAGTCTTCCTCAAACATTTTAGACAATACATATAAAAACCATTTTCTAAATTATATATTATCCAAGTATTTTTAATAACAAAAAACATGTCATCTAAAAAAAACTCACCAAAACATTCATAGCCATTACTTTCCAGGTTGCCTCCTGCCTTTCATAATAATAGCTGACTTTTCAGTAGAGGATTTATGTTTTGTATCAATTTCAGTTTGCTTATTCAGTTTTTTTCAATTGCTAAGCAAAAAAATGGAGTAATTTCTTTTTATTCAGTTAATAATTAGTCCTCATTTTACTGAATTCATTTGGTCTTCAGAGCATCATGACTCCATTTATTTCTACTTTCAAGCATGACAGAAACCACAAAGGCCAGATTCAAATATATGACTAAACTAAAATGTTAAAATTTTTCATGTTAAAAAACAGTTTAAGCAGTATTAAAGGACAAATGGGAGGAAAATGTTTGCAATTAACCTCTGAGAGACAACTAATTACTTAAAAAAAACTGCAAGTGTAAAAAGGAATGAAATCTTGCCATTTGCAACAACATGGATAGAGTGAGAGTATAATGCAGGAGAAATAAGTCAGTCAGAGAAAGACAAATACCCTATGATTTCACTCATATGGGGAATTTAAGAAACAAAACAAATGAGGGCGCCTGGGTGGCTCAGTTGGTTAAGCGACTGCCTTCGGCTCAGGTCATGATCCTGGAGTCCCAGGATCGAGTCCCGCATCGGGCTCCCTGCTCGGCGGGGAGTCCGCTTCTCCCTCTGACCCTATCCCCTCTGATGTGCTCTCTCTCTCTCATTCTCTCTCTCTCAAATAAATAAATAAAATCTTAAAAAAAAAAAAAAAAAGAAACAAAACAAATGAGCAAACGGACAAAAGAGAGAGGGGGGGCAAGCCAGGAAACAGACTCTTCACTATAGAGAACAAACCGATGGTTACCAGAGGGGAGGGAGTCGTGGGGGGATGAATGAAATAGGTGATAGCGATTAAGGAGAGCACTTGGGATGAGCACGGGGCAGTGTATGGAGTGCTGAAGGACTGCACTGTACACCTGAAACTGATATTACACTGTATGTTAACTAACAGGAATTAAAATTTTAAATAAAAAAAAAAGGAGGGGAAAACACTGTAAAAATGGGCAAAGGAAACATAGGTAGGCAATTTACTAAAAAATAACTATGAATGACCTCTGAGTATGTTTTGTAAATGTCTATCCTTACTAGTAATTAAAGAAATGTACATTTAAGAGGGGAAATGTTTCATATTTCTGACCTGGAACTTTTTTTTTTTTCAAGATTTATTGCAGGGGGCGGGGGGTGGGCAGAGAGAGAGAATTCAAGTAGACTGCACTGAGCATGGAACCTGATGCAGGACTCAATCTCATGACCCTGAGCAGAAACCATGAGTTGGACACTTAACCAATGTGACACCCAAGCACTCCTTGAATTGGCAGGTTTTAAGTACCACCCACAGTTGATGAAGATACATTCTGGGAAGAGGAGCTCCTCAGTGAAAGTGAAACCACTAGTGGAATTCACACAGCTTTTCGGAATCAGGAAACATCTTCTCAAAACTTTTAAAGTGTGCTTACCTAGAAAGTGAATTGCAGAAATTTATCCTAAGGACAAATATTTGTAAAGATGTACACTGGAGCTCTTTTAGTTAAAAAAAATTGGGAACAATCCATGCTTATAACAGCTCCAGGCACTACTATAAATTGAACAGAAAAGTAGTTAATGGCATGGAAACCTCCCACTCACATGTTGATTTAGGAAAATATAAATCATCAGTGAGTCCGTGAAGGTTGCCATCTGGTTATGTATTCACAGGAAGACACCTTACTGAAGATTACAGATCACAGTATTCACAATAGCTCGGTGGGCTGTAGGATTGTGGGTAACATTAATTTTCTTCACCATATATTGTTTTCCAAATATTCTCCAGCAAACGAAGCATTTTTTTTAAACACAAAGGAGTGAGAGAAATGGTAGTTGTCTGTATAAATTCCAGACGAATTAAACAGTTATGCACAAAAAAAGTCACCTTTAGAAAATGAGGGGGAAAAAGAGAGTATTTGTCACATATCAGGAAGGGAAAGGATCTTCTAAACACAAAACAATTAGAGAAACCAAAGGAAGAAAAAAGACTGGACCCTGGACAATATACAAATGTTAAAAATTCTGTCAATAAAAAGCAAGTAAAGTTAAAAAGAAAAATAACTAGAACATATTTACAAAAATTTAATAAAAAGCTGATGTGCTTTCCATATAAAGATATCACAATTCAAAAAGAATAAAAGGGGGAAGGACAATGAAACATATAAAAAAGATCTATGTATTAGATCTTGTAATATATTTTATAAATTAAAATTAAAATGTCATACACCTCACTAAAAATCTCCAGGAAATGGCAGAGTCAAGATTGGAATGCAGGTCTAATTGGCCTCCAAGCAATATACCATGTTGCCCACATTAAGTAAGTCACTTTTTTAACCACATTAATTTTAAAGTTTGTACTTGACAAAAGAGTTTTTCCCCCTTCAATTATACATTCTTAAATAACAAAAGTAACAGAAAATAAATTAAGTAGAAAACTATGGCTAGTATTCTTAGGTCTTAAATGGAGGCTGAGTTCTTTTGACATATCCAGATAAACCAAAATTCTCTTGCTAAATATTTAAATGAGAACTTACCAAATCATTAAGTATAAAGACTGCTTCTTGATTAAGTAAAACAGAAAAGCCTTTCACAACTAAGAATAGGAATAGTAAGTAAAAATCTGGTTTTCTGATTTTATGAAGGACTCATGGTTTATTGGAGGAAGATGCAAATTATGAAGGAAATTAAGAAAAGGCAAATCTAAAAATACAGTGCAGTAAAAAATGAAAACATTCATTGTGATATTAAGCAATATATACTAACCATGAATCAGGGAGCCATTTAGCCATTGAATATAGTAGTTCTGAGGAAAAGAAAGCAGGATTTCATTGCTGATTATTGAAAAGGGTAAAAGCAAAACAGCCCCAGCTGAAACTGCCAGAGTGAACGTGCTCAAAAACAACCTGGAAGAGAAGAGATCATTGTCACCAGCAATTGAAAAAAGCAAGGAATACGGTAGGAATTTAAAAAGGATAAAAACTCTTAAATCTTTTAATCCAAAAAGTTACATAAGATTTTCATTAAATATGTGTAGTTGGGAGACAAATGATATATATATGATACTAGAAGTTCAATTAGGTATACTCTAAAACTACTCACTCTGTGAAAAGGGTCATTAACTTGTTGAACGAGCAGGCCCTAGAAGAATCACATACAGAAGACAGAGTACTTTGCACATTTTACAAAGAATAAGCCATAGTCTCTTTCCTCTTTTAAATTTAAATATTTATTTCACAATTGCATTTAATTAACTACATTGGCAAATACATCCTAACAGCAATGCAAAAGCTGATTTCAGATGAAAAAAAAACAAAAACTTGTGAAAACAGTATGAAAAACAAATCAATTCAAAATGGTTATTTCAAGAGAAAAAAACTTAACAAAGCCATTGGTCAGCTACCTCTTAAAATGGGTAAAGGCAAAATAAATTATACTAAGAAACCGTAGAGAACTATTAAACAATATTCTACTACTAAACAGTATTTAAAACACTATTTGTCATTTTTAAAAATAAGATATTGCTCATAAATACTGATACAGAGAAATGTCTAAGATAAATTAAGTTAAAAAAACTGAAAAGGCACGGACAATAAATAGAAAACATGCTCCCCCCCAAAAAAAATGCATTTATACACACAGGAAAATAGAGGTACACACACACACACACACACACACACACACACACACACACACACACCTAGCACAATATATAACAATCCCACAGGAGAGTGGAATTCTAAAGGGCTTTCACTTTCTCAGTTATATATATGTCTGAAATGTTTAAAATTTTTTATCTAATTTTTAAAAGATTTTTTTAAGACTTAAAAGGCAAAGGAAAAGAAAACCTCACCAACATTAGAGATGGAATCTTAATTTAATATCCATCCCATTAAAGTCAATATAGGAAGAACGTGAAAATAAATGTAACACATAAGAAAAAAAAAACACGTAATAAACGATTGAAATACACATCCACTAGAGTAACTTTGAGACCAATGCCATCTTGTGGCAACCAACAGAAGTGTTTTCCTACTTAAAAGCCAAAACAACCACGAAACCTCTGTTCAGTAAATCATCGATAATGTTTAAATGTAGACCATATCATACATACCAAAACTACAGCTCAAATCAGACACAGAAGAAGGCTTAGAAGCTGTTTTGCTGAGTGGGCATGTTTCCTGGGAAAAGCACTAGGAAAAATGTCCAGCCAGGTCCACTGCCAACTCTGGCAACTACCAGCCCGTGGCCTGAAGCGTGCTTCTCTGGTTTTGTCCTTGCAAGTCAAGGGAGGAAGTTATACCAATCGCTCCCATTGCTTCCTTCCAATGCTAAAAATAGGATCAAACCCACAAGTTCACCATTCCAGGTCCTGAACAGCTATTCCACTATGTGTGCCAGGCTCCTCTTGCCACGACAGACTCCCACATACAGTGTGATGTACCCACCTGCTCACACACCAAACCTCAATGCGTCTCACGGTTCTGTGCTCTGGGGCACAGTCAGCTCTGCCCCTAGGGTCGCTTTATGTCATCTGCCCTGTGAAGCAGCCTCAGCACCACTCTCCACACTCCTCTCAACAGTCAATGCTTCTCCTCTCAGCTCACACGACACTGACCACAGAACCAGCAAGACCAACCAGAGTTTCCAAATGAAAAACCGGGACCAGTAATCTGACAAAAAACTAAGCTTATGAGGGCGAATAGGTAAAGTATTTGAAATCATAAACGATCCAGAAAAGCCTAACTATAAACAAACACTTGCAGAATCTACTGCATCTCAGGTACTGTGCCTGGGCTCTGGATACAGAGCGCCGCTGCCACCCTCTCACCCTGCCTGTGAGCACCTAGCATGAAAGCTACTCAGAAAAGGCCGATGCAGGTCAGGTCAATGCTGGCAAGGGGTCCCCAAGGGAAGGCCAGATCGAAAAAGAGCAGTAGTGGTCATAGCTTGCAGACCTCCTGAAGTGCCCTTCAGATTAAAGTGCCGTTTCACAGAAGTCACCTTCCGAAACGGAGCAGATTCTGAGGACAGCACCCACAGGACTTCCTGGGGTCGGGGCAGCCAGGGCTCAAGGCTGACGCTGAGCCTTCAGCCTGAGAACGGGAAGGGTAGAGCTGGTATCGCCCGTGACGGAGAAGGCCCCAGCTGGAGCGGGCCGGCGGGGAAACACGGGACTCACCTTTGGCCCCGCCTCGTCTGTCATGTCCACAAGGCAGGAGCACCACGGAGGCCACGCTTCACACCTCTCCGCAGGCTACCAGGTGGCCTAGAACTTCTGTCTGCCCCATTGCTGGTTACGTTCTGACTGACCACTGGGCAGGACAGTGTCTGCCAGGGCTCTCTGACTCTAACATCACTCTTCCACTTTTAATTAGTAAGTATTTTGTGGGAAGCTAAGTTTGAAACTAGGAAAAATACACTGTTCCTTGCCAAAAAGTTTATTCATTTACTGATGCCTATCAGGATGGACTCAAGATTGTTCTATTTTATTCTGTGCAGGATCCATTACAATCGTTCTCCGGACACTCAGATTATCCCTGATTGCTGTGAAAGCCCTTCAAGGCTCTTGGGTCTTTTAGACATGCACCCCATCGTTCTTGGAGCACTTCCTTGCATTCTGGCAGTACCATACATACAAAATGAGCCTGGAACTTCCCCTCTCCTACCCCTGCAGTCAGCTTCTTCCCCAAGGAGCCCTGGTTCCTATCCGTGGAAAGTTGTATTTAGAAGCACAGATCTAGTGCTAAGTATATTCACTGCTCCTGGGGTGTCATGCTCCCAATGGACAGGCAAGGAATGCAAGTATGCACTACGCCTGCATGTACATATACACACTAACACGCACCCACCTTCACATCTAGATCTGGTGCAACAACTCTGTATTGAAAACCGTGAGTCCACACTGATAGTTCACTTGCAAGTCCAACTGCAATGCAACAACCCTGTTCATTTTCATTTTTCTCCCTTTCCCTTAACTACAGAATGGTTCCCCTCACCTTTAATGGACCAACCCCCTGGAAATGATCTGACACCCCGCCCCCTGCGGAGGCGCCCTCCTGCTCAGGTGACGCCCCATTCTGGACCGTCCCACCTCCCTCCCCACGGACCTCTGATGCCTAGGCCAGGCCATCCCTCTGGGGACACCCTCCTCAGCCTGCTTGGGCTCTGTCATCCTGCCTGGATGCCCTCTCCAACCTCTGACTCCCTGTAACAGAGCACCCCTGAACACACGCGAGTGCCCCTCATCACCGCTCAAGCTGACACTCCACCAAGGATTTCCCTCTGCAGGGAAAATTCCCTCCCTGCTCCTGGACCCTGAGAGCCCACACCAGGTCACCCCCGGGCTCTGATACCTCATGCCAGGCCTACTTCCTGCAATGGAGACTCTCCTCTCACCTGCAAGGGCTCCCAAAAGTTTCACCAGTTAGGCATTCCATTTTTATATCAATAACTTAAATCCAAATCAAATCAACTAACTAGCCAACAGTAGCTCTCATAAAATGTAGTTTTTGGTTGCAAAGTTAATTTGGGGGCACAAGTAGATACAAACAGAGAACAGAACAAAGGAGCAAAGGAGAAAGCAAACGTGGGTCTAACGGGAGGTGAGAATGGCCAAGGGACAGGCTTTCCATTTTGACATGGGTGCTGAACCAGCTGCAGAGATCCCTGTTTCAAGTGGCCAGGTAGTGCTGCCAATCATTACACTTAAAAACTTGTCTGAGGGCGCCTGGGTGGCTCAGTGTGTTGGGCGGCTGCCTTCGGCTCGGGGCATGATCCTGGAGTCCTGGGATCGAGTCCCGCATTGGGCTCCCTGCTTGGCGGGGAGTCTGCTTCTCCCTCTGACCCTCTTCCCTCTCGTGCTCTCTATCTCTCATTCTCTCTCTCTCTCAAATGGATAAATAAAATCTTAAAAAAAAAAAAAACTTGTCGGAGCTCTTCCCCTTTTTTCTCTTTGTTCAGCAGGACTCTCCTTCCATTTCCTCCTTTTTGGTGGAGGGGGCAAGGCAAGGAAAGACGGTGGAGAGAAGGGAGGCAACCCCAAATTCCCACACACTGCACGAGCACCAACCCTGGATTGTTCTGCAGATGTGATTGAATCCACACAACAGCATGACAGAGTAAGTGGCAGCTCTCCTTCACACACAGAGAAAACAAATCTTTCTCAATCTCTTCTGATCTTAAGTTAATCTTGAGTTCGGAATTCGAACCCAGATCTACCTTCCTCTTCCATTCTCACTCATTCTGTCACACAAGGGGGAAAACAGGCGGTGAAAGCCAAAAGGATTACTGGGCAAGGGGGGGGAACGGACCAGCCCTGATTCTCTCAGGTGCCCCCCCTCCGGCCGCCCCGCGCCCTCTCCTGTCTTTATTGTAAGTACACCCGTCTGCCTGCAGGAAAGGGATGCCAGCTCCAGGCACGTGATGCAGGAGCCACCTGCCAGGAGAACCCTCAGACCCGCCACAACAGCGATGGCAGCAGAACTGATGAAAGCAGAAGGGGAACTCAGGGCTCCTGAGCCTCCTCACAAGGAAACGAGGCACAGCCACCGTTTCACAGAATACACTGCAAGGTAACGTCTAAGTGATGTGTTCTGGTCTGTTGTGCAAACACCACCACTTTCTAGTTCCAGAACATTCCATCACCCCAAAATAAAACCTTGTATTCATTAAGCAGTTGCTCCCCATTTTGCCCGCCCCTCAGTCCCTGGTAACCATCAATATGACACTGATGGGTTTACCTATTCTGGATATTTCTCATAAGTGGAATCCTACACTACATGGCCTTTCATGTCTGGCTTCTTTCACTTAGCATGATGTTTTCAAGGTTCCTACATGCTGTAGTATGTGTCAGTACCTTATTCCTTTTTATGGCTGAATAATATCCCCGGGGACATGAGAGTATCCGTGAATGTGTGCGTAAGTGCGGGCAGCCTTTCTCCCTTCCCCTCACCTCCTCCCCACCCCAGGCAAAAGATGAATAATCTGATACTAATTGCGAAGAAACAAATCCAAATAACTGGCCTGTCATCTTCAGAAGTATCAAGGTAAGGGAAGTCAAGAAAATACTGAAGGGTTTCAGTCTGAAGGCAACTAAAGGGACATGACAACTACAAGCAGTGTGTGATTCTGAGTGGGATCTTTTTGCAACAAAGGACATGAACGGGACAACTGGTAAATCTGAATGGGGCAGGAGTGGTACAGCATCAGTTTCATTACCTTGATGTTTGTATGGTAGCTACACAGGAGAATGCACTGTTTATAGGCATTATATACAAAAGTATCCTGAGGAAATGGAGAACCAGGTCAGCAACTTCTCAAACAGTTCTGGGGCAAAAAGGCTCTTTTTTGTTATATTTCTAACTTTTGTCTAAATTCAGGACTACGCCAAAAATTTTTCAAGAATCCAAAGAATCCTGAATAATAATCTCTCCAATGTAGTTACATCTGTGTGATTTCAAATTTTAGTCAAGCAAAATATGATAGAAAGAAACTCACTGCTTCCCATCTGGTTTGATACCTCAAAAAAAAATTAAAGGGTACATCAATCATATATCAGCATATATAAGCAGAAAAAGAGCTATCGGGAACCTAAAGAACCATCTGAGTCCGTCTCCCTGCTCACAGCAGGTAGATGTTCGATTAACTAGAAGAGATGTCTGTTCCCTATTCCAAGACTGTCACAGCCTTCTCAGCAGACCATTAAACAGCCAAGAGTTTTCTTTCTTATGGCCCAGCAACTTCCCCAACCATAAGCCCACTTCCTGGTTAAAACCTCTGAAGGTAAAATTGTCAGCTCCTCAAACAAGCAAATTTTAACAGGAGACAATCAATCCTCATTTTTCCATGTACAGTTGATCCTTGAACAATATGGCTTAGAAATGCACAGGTCCACTTACAAGTGAATTTTTTTAATAAATATAGTACAGTAATATAAATGTATTTTCTCTCCCTTATGATTTTCTTAATAGTTTTCTTTTCTCTAGCTACTTTATTGGGAGAATACAGTATATAATACATATAACATATAAAATATGTGTTAATCAGCTGTTTATGTCATCAGTAAGACTTCCAGTCAATAGTAAGCTATTAGTAGTTAAGTTTTGGATAAGTCAAAAATTATACACAATTTCCAACTGCACAGGGCCAGCGTCCCTCACCCCCACGGTGTTCAAGAGTCAACTGGGTATCTGTTTCTATGTGTTTCTAAGGATAGGGTTAATATCGATAAAAGCATTGTAATACTTCAGGTGAATTTTTTCCACATTTATGCCCAAAGGTGTGAATTAAATTTGAAGAATTTATGACATCAAAATTTGAAACAGAACAAATGAATTTTAAAATACATACGAAATCCTGTTGACTATGGCATCTTCGTCTTCTTGTTCATCTGTAAAAATGGTTAAGGTATTAATTTTTTTATCTTCAATAAAATGTTTCATTAATTTATTAGGAAATTAAACAAAAATAGAAACTTAATTATTTTGAAAAGAACTGATTTTCAAAATGCACTGTATTTATTTCAACATGGATCCAAATTTAAATCTCATTAAATCACGTAAGATAGAATGTAGTTAGGTAAGAGTGTTGTGATTAACCAAAATCCTGATTAACAAAACTACCATATGTAAATTGAAATTTTCCAAATATTTATTGCTCAAGAAAATAAAACTCAGTAGAACCTTAGGACCACTATCAAGTTTACTGTCATACAATATAAGTAAAATTATAATTGCTAATGAATGAAATGTTTTCGTTGATAGTATCCAACAAAAATCTTTACTATAAAATTAGAAGTCAGAATCTTAAAACTCATGTAGTTTTCTATGATTTGAGTTTGTCATTATTAATGGTAATAAGGAAGATTCTCTTCGACCAGTCTAAACCATTTAGATACCACTGCCTCAATACTTCATAATTATTGTGCAAGTTATAGAGTGGAAAGTATCAAGTTCTGTATCTCTTACAAGTAGCAGATACCCTCTGCCCCAATGCTCGCTCACCTCCTCTACCTCTCCCTCATGGCTGCTCGCCTTCTCTCTGTCCTCCCACATAAATTTACCAGCTAAAGAAAGTCTGATCCAATTACAAGAATATTGCACAGCACCCCCTGGCCCCTCCTTCTCCTCAATACCTAACTGGGGTTGTCCTCAAAGGCTCTCTCTCTAAGTCTCTGTAATTATGAGCGTCCACCTGCTTCCGTGTCAATGGTTTATTTGAGCCATTCTCTTACTCCAATCTCCATTCTTAATTATGGGCTGCCCAAAATAGCTTTACAACCAAAAGGACCATAAAATAACAGTCACAATTTTCATACTGTTGTACACACCCCCAATTAACCATCCACTACTGAAGAACGTTTTAATTGCTTCATATAAATTTCAATTCTTCTCCCTACACTCTACTAAAGTCCAGGGTATTCATCACCTCTCCCTGCCATTACTTTAAAAATCATCTGATAAGGGTGCCCAGGTGGCTCAGTCAGTTGAGTATCCAGGTCTTGATTTCCACTGGGGTCATGTCTCGGGATCATGGATCAGGCCCTGCGTCAGGCTCCGGGCTGACTGAAGGGGTCAGGGGAGTCTGCTTGGGGCTCTCTCTCCTCCTCTGTCTCTGCCCCCCACCCCTGCTCACCCTCTCTCAAAATAAATAAATACTTAAAAATCATATAAATCATCTAATAAATCTCTAATTTTCCTGCTCATCATCCCCTAATTTCCCCTAAAATGATGCATTTATATTCATTAATTCTCCCCCCACCTTCTATGTCCATAATCATTAAAACCTGATGCCAAAACAACTTTAAAAATAGCTAAGATACTGTGTTGAATCTGCAGGTCTTCAAATTTTTGAGAGATTATAGATTCTAGGAAGTATTTTAGTGTAATCATAGAGCCAAACTAAAACACTAGAGAGCAAGCATTTACTGACTGCTTTCAAAAGTCTAACAAGTTTAATATTATGACATAAAGAGTCCCTATTATATGGAATCCTTAAGTATTCATATGGTACCTACTATTAGCCCAGCATCACAGGTAGAAAATCCTGTGATTTATAGAAAATAGCTGAGATTTAACAGAAGGCAGTAAGGCAACTCTTTAGGTCCTTACAAAACCCTGGCACAAAAATCTGTGAATGAATTAGCACAAAGTTCATTTTTAAAAAAAGAATAGGGGATGGGATGCATGGGTGGCTCAGTCAGTTAAGAACGTGCCTTCAGCTCAGATCACGATCCCAGGGTCCTGGGATCAAGTCTCACATCAGGCTCCCTGCTCAGTGGGGAGCCTGCTTCTCCCTCTGCCTGCCGCTCCCCCTGCTTGGACTCACTCTCTCTCCCTCTCTCTACAAATAAATAAAATCTTAAAAAAAAAAAAGAACAGGTGCCTGGGTGGCTCAGTCAGTTAAGTGTCTGCCTTCAGCTCAGGTCATGATCTCAGGGTCCTGGGATCAAGCCCCACACCAGGCTCCCTGCTCAGCAGGAAGTCTGCTTGTCCCCCTCCCTGTCCCTCTGCTCCTCCCCCTGCTCGTGCACATGCACATTCGCTCCCTCTCTCTCTCAAAAATATAAAATCTTTAAAAATAATAATAACAATGCTGGAGTGGTGGGGGGTGGGAGGGAGGGGGTGGCTGGGTGAAAGACATCGGGGAGGGTATGTGCTATGGTGAGCGCTGTGAATTGTGCAAGACTGTTGAATCACAGACCTGTACCTCTGAAACAAATAATGCAATATATGTTAAAAAAAAAAAAAAGAAGATCATAGGAAGGGAAAAATGAAGGGGGGGATTCAGAGGGGGAGACGAACCATGAGAGACGATGGACTCAGAAACAAACTGAGGTTCTAGAGGGGAGGGGGTGGGGGGACGGGTGAGCCTGGTGATGGGTATTAAAGAGGGCACGTTCTGCGTGGAGCACTGGGTGTTAAACGCACACAATGAATCACGGAACACTAGATCAAAAACTGATGATGTAATGGATGGTGATTAACATAACATAATAATAAAAAATATGAATAAAAAATAAAAATAATTTTTTAAATAAAAAAAGAACAAAGATTTAGTGGTCCCTCTGGTAGACACGATATATATTAAATAATAAAAAGAATAATATACGATTGAATCCTAAATTGATACTAAATGGTATCATGGAGACTCTACATTCTGTATTACTTTAGAGAAAGAAAAGATAGTCTAGTAGTCAGAGAAAAGATGGGATAGGGTATGCATATTCAAACTCAGAGCCAGTCACAAGAACTCATATATCCTTATAAACTCTAGAATTTCCCAGATACTGAGCAGCCCCACACTGTTCTTGGTTGGACATAAGAACGGTAGTAAACGAGGGCTCAGGTCTGAGAATGACGACCCTGCAAGCAGTCAGATTCTCTGAAGGTTACTGTTTACTCTTACTACCAGGCTATCGTGTCCTTCAATCATGGCCATACTGAATATATATACTACCACACTGACAGGCACAGTATACAGCCCAAATACCACAGACCAGCGGACATGATGATCTAAGTTTTAACTACAATGTTTCTACTTGCCTGATTTTCTCTTGTATCTTGTGATGATGAAGTAGGAAACAATGTAGAGAATGGCAAAAAGAAGGAAACATATCTGGAAAAAAAAATTAACAGTTCATTTACATTTGTGGCATTTTTTTTTTAATAAATTATAGAAGATACATCTTTGGTATTTATATGCAAGAAGGATTTGATCTATTAAAAAAGTAAAAATTTTTAGATATTTTGCTAATATAAAGTTTTGATAAAATACTAACTTATATGAACTAATAACTCAAATAGCCCAGTGTTTAATATCATTGCAGAAGAAAAAGCCCAAGGAAGATCTTTCTTTTCATAACTTAACCGAACTGTTTTCAAAATCATATGGAAGTGTAAAGAGCAAGACCAACACCAACAATTCTGAAAACCAAAGTCAATGAGACGCTACTATCCCTTCCAAATATCAAACACACTATAAAGCTTCAGTAACATTTAAAGAGTGTGATGGCACCAAAACTTGACAGACAAATGAAACATCTACTACACAAAATTTACATAATTTGGTTCTACATATAGAAAGCATCACAAATCAATGTGGGGGGAATAATCATTCAATAAATAAACCACATATCAAAATAAACAGCAGTTGAATGAGAAACTTCTTAAATATTAAATTCAAATTAAATTCCATTTAATTTCATGGGAACGATAGGTAAAAGAGGGTGGGTCAAAGAACGGGAGACCTCGTCCCTGTCAAAGACCAAGTGTGCAGAAATACAGTCTCACTAGAGCTATGAACCAGGGTAAAAATAATGTGAAGACTCTCAAATGAAACAATTCAAAGTGACGATAGTCTAGGGAGCACCCCTATGCATAGACTTCTGAAGGACTGTTGGCCACATGACTAAAAAGGACCTTAGATCTAGGTGTGAACAGCCACTGTGAAATGTCATCTAGGAAATGACAAACTAAGAGTGGACAGGAAGACCACGAGCCTCATGTTCTTCCAATACCAGTGGAGTGGGAAAGTGACAATGGACCATAATGACAGTGACCAAAAAGGAGCCAAGAGTCAAAAGCATCAAACTGGCCTACTGCTGGGAGCCCACTAAGAACTCCAGATGGATAAGAGAATGTTAGCACCATCACTACTTCCTCCCAAAATCCTATGAGTAGGGAAAATGGGTCAAAAAAGGAAACCAGTTATTGGTGAAGAAATGTAAACGGAGGGGGTCTCCTAAGAAGACGTTGAGGGCGCCTGGGTGGCTCAGTCGGTTAAGTGACTGCCTTCGGCTCAGGTCATGATCCTAGAGTCCTGGGATCGAGTCCCACATTGGGCTCCCTGCTCAGCGAGGAGCCTGCTTCTCCCTCTAACCCTCCCCCATTTCATGTACTCTCTCTCTCTCTCTCATTCTCACTCTCTCAAAATAAATAAATAAATCTTTAAAAAAAAAAAAAGAAGATGTTGAGTGTCGGGGGAGACTGTTTATAATGGAATGGTGAAGTCTGAGTAGGGCTGCAAGAGCACTAGAAACAGGGTAACTGGGCAGAAACTCCGTGACTTACAAGGTTAAAGTCAGAGGGATCGAATGACCAAGGCAATTAATATTTATTACAGAAGCTAAATGAAATTCAATTCATTCAACAATTACTTGTCATGAGCTTACTGTACACCAGGCATTCTTTTCAGAACTGAGAACACAGCAGTGAACAAAACAAAACTCCCACCCTCACTGAGCTTACACTCCACTAAGAAAACAGCCCATCAATAAACAGGCAACGGGGCAAATGACAATTGGTGCAGGATTACGGGAACAGGGAGTGCGAGCTCAGGTGAGGGGGCACGCTTCACTAATAAGGTGACATCTGAGGAAGGACTTATGGGAGAAGAGAGAGCAAGACATGCAGAAATCTGGAGGGAGGGTACTCAAGGGACAGAGAACAGTCACACCAAGGGTCTGAGACAGGAAAAGCTCTGGTGTGTTCAAACAGCAAGAGAGAAGTAAGAGATGAGGTCATACAGGAGTTCGTACTAAGCGTCAGTTCTCACAAACAGTGAAGAGTTGGTTTTTACCCTGAGTGAGACAGGAATCCATGCGACGAGACTCTGAGCAGAAGGGTGACAGGATCTGACAGAGGGCAAAAGGCTCACTCTAGGTACAATGTGGAAAGTAACTTAGAAGGGACAGGTCAGAAGCAGAGAGACCAGTTAGGAGTGCCCTGCAATCATCCAGAAGACAAGTCACTTGGACCTGTGTAGTAGAAATATCAAAAATTATTAAGTTCTAGGTATGTTTTGAAAACAGACTTGAGAGGGCTTGCAGGCATTAAGGCTTGGCCGAAGAAACTGGAAAGAGAGAGTGGCCATTTCCTGAGTCAGGAAAGATTATGAGTAAAGTTATTTTGTGCTGGAAATAAAAAGTACAGTTTACACTGATGAATGTGAAATACTTATTATTCACTCAGGTGGAGAGGGTGGATGAGCTGTTGGATATAAAAATCTGTACAGTCCAAGGAAAGGAGCCTGGCTAGAATTTTTTTTTAAGCTGAGGAGCAGGGGGGACATAAGCAGATAGATAGCTAAAGCCCTGAGACCAGATGAGATTTCCACCCCAGGGAGTGAGTACAACCAGAGAAGTCGGAGAACCAAGCCCCGGAGCTCTCAAATATTTCGAAGTCAACTTGACAGAAGGAACCAGGAAGAGCTAACTGAGAAGCAGCAGTCAGCAGGTAGGAGGCAAACAACAGACTGTGATGTCCCAAAAGTCAAATGAAGAAAGTTCATGTAGGAAAAGGGAATTATCAGCTGTGTCAAATGCTGCTGACAGGCCAAGTTAGACGAGCACTGAGAATTGACAACTGGATTTAGCAACATGGAGGTCATCAGTGACCTTGACCAGAGCTGTTTTTCTGAAGCAGTGAACGTAAAACCCTGACTGAAGTAAATTAAGACAGAAGAAGCACTGAAAATAAAATGTACATAGACAGTTCTTTCCAGGAATTTTAAGGTAAAGGGAAGCAAAAGAAATGGGATGGGAACTATGAAGAGGGCTTTTTTTTTTTTAAGATGAGAAAAGTTACACATTGCAATAATAATCAGGTAGAGAGAAAAATTATTGATGCAAGAAAGAAAAAGGAGAAGTGCTAAAGCAATGCATTCAAGGTGAGGAGCTAGAAATAAATGTATCCCTAGTCAGAAGGAGGAGGAGCAGAGGACAGAACATTTGAGTTCCACTGCAGCTAGGTCAACAGATGCGGGGTAAAAGCACAAAAACATTCCCTTTAGATGGTTTCTATTTTCTTAGTAAAATAGAAGCCAAGTTCCTCAAATAAGAGTTACACATGGAGACAGAATGCACACAGGAGGAGGACACCGTAAATGGAGTAGAGAATATGAGGGAATCCTGAGAGCCACGGCAAGATGAAATGGACTTCACAGCTCCAGGCAAGCCCAAGCTGAACCTCCGAGCCAGGCAGGAGGCCTACTGCTGCTCTACAACACGACGGCCTAGCTCTTAGGTGCTGGGGAAGCTGCAGGTACACCAAGCAGAGCTTTGAGGATTCTAACAACGACCCTATTCTCTCCTCCCCTGTACAGCCTACACTGGCAGACTTGTGCTAGGTACCGCTCACTCATTCCTCCAGTCACAGATCTGACTTCATGTCCACTGACCAACTCCAAGTGCTCTGGCAGTGGTCAGTCAAGACCCAGCATCCGAATTCCACTCTCACAATTTCACCTGATCTCTGAGCAGCCCCTCCTATTTCAGCAATCATCCTCCTTCTCTGATTATTCACCCATTTTCCATCACTAGCTTCCCTTTTCCTGCCAGTCTTTAAACATTATTCTTCTAAAACAAACAAAACAAAACACAGCACACTATTTTTCTTCTCCATGATTTCAGGGCTGAGCCAGAAATCTGTTCTCAATCCACAAACTCTTCACAGGTAACCTAATCTGCTCCCAGGGTTTTAACCATCAACCCCAGAAATCCCTGGACAACAGTGTGAAAACCACTGGATTAGGGTATTAGCAAAAGTAAGTAAAGGGCACCTGGGTGGCTCAGTCGGTTGGGTGTTTCCCTTAGGCTTAGGTTGCAATACGCTGGGATTGATCCCTGCGTCAGGCTCCCTGTTCATAAGGGAGTCTGCTTCTCCCTCTCCCTCTGCCCCTCCCCCACACAGCTTGTGCTCGCTCTCTCGCACGCTCTCTCTAAAACATAAATAAAATCTTTAAAAAAAAAAAGAGTGAAATGAATGGCCATGAATCCTAAGTAGATTGGGGAGGAGAAAAAGAAACCAAGTACAGAGTGATGGATAAGTGGAGATGTCTATCAACTGAGGCTTCCAGTAGAACTGCAGGAGACCAAGGAACGTGGAAGAAGAAAAGGTTATGATTAAAGAATGTTTATAGATTTTTAAACTTAGTATTTGAATTTAGAGAACAACAGTGTCAGGAATTCCAGAAAGTTCATGCAGAAGCAGAAGATGAGAAGGCATGAGAGGTAATGAACAAAATGAAATTAAGAAACCAAAATGCATGGCATAAAATGAAAAGACTAATGGAAAGCGATTCATTTAAGAACGGAAATAAGGCTAACAATTATAAAAACAAATATAAGTATTACTAATTTAAATATAAAAGCCACACATTAGGAAAATAAAAATACAACTATAACGGATTAGAAAACTCACAGAATGGGTTAGACTATTTTTCTAGTTCCAAAAGTGAGACTAGGAGCAAATGCCTCCCCTAAATGAGTGCATCTTCAACAGAAAGCAACCCAGAGATGAGTGAAATGAAAGCAAGCTGTCGTATGCCTTTTATTGTCCCTATATCTGGTGGGAACAAAAGGAAATTCCTAACCAAAAAGGAGAAAGGCGGGGGCACCCTGGGTGGCTTAGCTGGTTCCGCACCTGCCTTTGGCTCAGGTCATGATCCCAGGGTCCTGGGATCTAGCCCCGCATGGGGCTCCCTGCTCAGTGGGGAGTCAGCTTCTCCCTCTCCCTCTGCCACTCCCCCTGCTTATGCTCTCTCTCTCTCTAATAAATAAATAAAATCTTAAAAAAAAAAAAAGAAGAAGAAAGTCATTACAGCTCCTCGCCATTAACAGTGAGTAAGATACAGCTGATAAAAAGGGAGAGGAACAGGCTCTCATGGTTCTCTAAGAAGACTGAGCTCTTCCCTCCTGGTCAGGGAGGAAGAGCAAGGTTACTGAAACTCAAGCAGAAACAATACCAGTTGCATGTCTTCTATGCCAGCTAAACTAGACAGCAGAAAATTCAGCCCTCTCGGGGGCCACATGGCTTTAGTCCTGATGATGATCAAGGATGGCTATCCTAGAAACATACACTCTTCCAAAACTGAAACAAGAAGAAATAGAAAATTTGAACAGACCGATTTCTAGTAATAAAATTGAATGGGTAATGAAAAACCACCAACAAACAAAAGTCCAGGACCTGATGGCTTCACAGGTGAATCTACCAAACATTTAAAGAATGGTTAATACCTATTCTTCTCAAACTATTCCAAAAAGATAGAAGATGGAGAAAAGCTTCCAAATTCATCTTATAAGACCAGCATTACCCTGATACCAAAACCAGACAAAAACCTGAGGGGAAAAAAAAACAAGCTGATATCTCTGCTGAACATAGAGGCAAAAACTCTTCAACAAAATACTAGCAAACCCAATCCAACAATACATGAAAAAAATCATTCACCACAATCAAGTGGGATTTATTCCAGGGATTCAAACATGGTTCAATAGTCACAAACCAATCAATGTGATACATCATACTAACAAGAGGCAGGATAAAAACCATATGATCATTTCGTAGATGCAGAAAAAGCAACTGACAACATCCATTCATGATAAAAACACTCAACAAAGTGAGTTTAGAGGGAGTAATACCTCAACATAATAAAGGTCATATATGAAAAATCTACAGTTAACATCATACTCAATGATGTAAAACTGAAAGCTTTTTCTCTATGATCAGGAACCAGGCAAGGATGTTCACTCTCACCACTTTTATTCAACAAAGTACTAGAAGTCCTAGCTGCAGCAATCAGGCAAGAAAAAGAAATAAAAGACATATATTGCTGAGGAAGTGGGGTGCCTGGGTGGCTCACTCGATAAGTGTCCAGCTCTTGATCTCAGATCAGGTCTTGATCTCAGGGTCGTGAGTTCAAGCCCCACACTGGACTCCATGCTAGGCATGGAGCCTACATTTAAAAAAAAAAAAATTGCTAAGGAAGAAGTAAAACTACTACTGTTTGCAGATGACATGACACAATATATAGAAAACACTAGAGACTCCACCAAAAAACTATTAGAACTGATACTGAATTCAGTAAAGTTGCAGGACACAAAATCAATATTCAGAAAACTTGCATTTCTATACACTGATAACAAAGTAGCAGAAAGAGAAATGAAAGTATCAATCCCATTTACGATTGTACCAAAAATAATAAAATACCTAGGAATAAACTCATCAAAAAGGTAAAACACCCATATTCTGAAAACTATAAGACATTCATGAAATAAAGATGACACAAACAAACAGAAAGATACACCATGCTCATGGACTGGAAGAATATTATTAAAATGTCCATACTAAAGCTATCTACAGATGCACTGCAATCCCTACCAAAATACCAATAGCATTTTTCCCAGAACTAGAACAAATAATCCTAAAATTTGTAGAGAACCACAGAAGACCTTGAATAACCAAAGCAATCTTGAGAAAGAAGAACAAAACTGGAGGTATCACAATTGCAGATTTAAAAATATACTACAAAGCTAAAGTAATCAAAATAGTACAGTACTGGCACAAAAACAAGAAACACGGGTCAACAGAACAGGACAGAGAGACCAGAAACGAACCCATATCTATATGGTTAATTAATCTACAACAAAGGAGGCAAGAATATACAATGGGGAAAAGACAGTCTTCTCAATAAATGGTGCTGGGAAAACTGGACAGCTACATGCACAAGAATGAAACTGGACCATTTTCTTACAACATACCCCAAAATAAATTCAAAACAGATCAAAGACCTAAATATGAGACCTGATATCATAAAACTCCAGAAGCAAACAGAGCTAGTAACCTCTTGGAAATCACCTTAGCAACATAGTTGTGGATATGTCTCCTGAAGCAAGAGATACAAAAGTAAAAATAAACCATTGGGACTACACCGAAACAAAAAGCTTTTTGCACAGCAAAGAAAACCATCCACAAAACAGTCAACTTAATGACTGGGAGAAGATATTTGGAGCAAATATCCAAAATACATAAAGAACTTACACAACTCAATACCAAAAAAACAAACACTCCAATTTAAAAATGGGCAGAGGACCTGAATAGACATTTTTCCAAAAAACACATACAGATAAGCCTCTGTGAAAAGATGTGCAACATCAGGGAAATGCAAATCAGAACCACCTTACACCAAAAACAAACAAACAAATAAATACGACCTCACACCAGTCAGAATGGTTAGTATCAAAAAGACAAAAAATAACAAGTGTTGGTGAAGATGTGGAGAAAGAGGACCCCTTGTGCACTGTTAGTGGGAATGCAAATCAGTGCAGCCACTCTGTGAAACAGTATAGACGATCCTCAAAACATTAAAAAAAGAAATACCATATGATCCAATATTTGCACTACGGGGTATTTACCCAAAGACAACAAAAACATTAATTTGAAAAGATGTATATACTCATGTGTATTGCAGCATTTTCTACAACAGCCAAGATACAGAGACAACCCAAGTGTCTACCAATAGATGAATGAGTAAAGAATATGTGGCACATATATATAAATAAAATAGAGTATTACTCAGCCATAAAAGAGAATGATATCTTGCCATTTGCAACAACATGGATGGACCTAAGGGTATTATGCTGAGTGAAATAAGTCAGACAAAGAAAGACAAAATACCGTATGATTTCACTTACATGTGGAATCTAAAAAAAATGAAAAGCAAACAACCAAACAAAATGGACTCTTAAATACAGAAAATAAACTGGTGGTTGCCAGAGGGAAGGTGGGTAGGAGGATGGGTGAAACAGATAAAGGGCATTAAGAGGTACAAACTTCCAGTTATAAAGTAAGTCAGTCACTGAGATGAAAAGTACAGCATAGGAAATAGAGTCAATAATATTGTAAAAATGTTATATGGTGACAAATGGTGACTACATTTATTGTCGTGAGCACTGGGTAATGTACAAAATTGTTGAATCAATAGGTTGTACACCTAAAACTAATATAACATTGTATGTTAACTATACTTAAATTTTAATTTTTTAATTAAAAAAAGGGCTAGGCATTTGGGAACTGAATTACCCGGTCACAAATAATCTAGTAATGCTTTCAAAATACAATGTTAAAAGCTAAAATTCTTAAATTCCAGGTATAAGATTTGAACCTAAATTCAAACTGGTACATTATAATCAAATGGTACTACCTAGTAGCTTTTCATTCAAGGCCGATAGGCTTCAACTATTTTAGGGTAACCAGAAGGAATGAGTATCATAAAAGAGTCATGGGTGCAAAGACGCTCAAGGACTGTTACCGTGAACACATTTCTGACAAAATCTTGGCAGAGAAATGAGGAAACTATAATTGAGCCAATAATCTCATACCACAGCTGAGAGCCAATAGACACTGCTTTATTTTAAGGTCACTAAATCAAAAATAGAGATGTTAAGTATCCTTTAACATTACAAGCTAACCACTAAAATAAAATTAAAATTCTTCAAGTTACCCTAAGAGCCAGGAAAACAACAATAAAACAAAGAAAAATCCAGACTATGTAGTAAAAGACAGGAAGACACCAACATTATGAAAATAATAATACAACAGATTAAAGATGAAACACTAAAACCAAAATTGTAAATGAGACAAATGATTAAAAGAAAACGCTCACAGATACAGACATATCTAAAATAAAGTGACTCATGCGCTTGGGTGGCTCAGCTGGTTGAGCGCCTGCCTTCAGCTCAGGTCCCTGACCCCAGACTTCTGGGGTGGAGCCCCGCACCGGGCTCCCTGCTCCGCGGGAAGCCTGCTTCTCCCTCTCTTCCTTGCTCTCGCTCTCACTCTTCCTCTCAAAAAATCTTTTAAAAAAATGAAATAAAATAAAGTGACTCAAAAAGATTGAAAACAAAAGGATAAACAGAGACAAACCAGGCAGATGCTAACAAAGAAGTTGTCGTTTTTTTTTTTTTAATAAGGTGTGAAGACAAAATAGGGTACTTTATGAACAACAGTATCGCCCACAATGAAGAAAGAATCCTCATGTACCAAAAACACCAAGATAATTTTTCAAAACTGAGTATGAAAGGGAAAATGTAAACCACTACTTTAGTTGGGAGTCTTCAACTCACCATCAAAGAAAAAACAAATGCAAACCAAATACATAATAATAAAAATGAATTTTTTTAAAGTAATAATATTGCTCCAGTAAATAAATGGCTTTATCATACTCAATGGTATATACCTATAAATCCATGTCCTGCCACCCCAATATCCTAGCCCCTCACAACTACTGTTTTCTGTTTCTATGGATTTGCCTATTCCGGATATTTCATATAAATGAAAACATAATATGCGCCTTTTTGTGTCTGTCTTCTTTCCCTTAGCATAATGTTTTCAAGGTTCATCCATGCTATAGCATGTACCAATACATCGTTCTTCCAGACTTTTTACAAGAAAAATAAAACACTATGTAATTAAAAATACAGTGAATATTTTGTTGCTAGCAGCTGCAAGCATTCCTTTCAGATACATTTGCATATGTTCATTGTTTATAACTGCAACAAACCACCTTTTAAAGAGATAAGAAAACAAAATTAGCAATATTCTATCTCCCAAACAATTAACATGACTTTGAAACACAAGCTGATATCCACTTTTCTGTTATCGGCACCATCATAATAAATTGCCCTGTGTCCATCAACTTGTGCTTCAGTAAAGGTAAAACAGTATTTCCTCATAAACATCTAATAGAGACCTTTAACAAGGAGTAAATATTCTGTTTTTCAAGATTATCACAGTAAATGTCAAATTCAGTAATGTCATCTACAATATTACACCTTATTACTTATTGAGATTTTTCAGATTCTGTCTAATCTTACATTGTATGTCACCAGCCAAAAGTTCTCTAAAAGAACTTTTAGAGACCCAGAGCATTTGACAAAATCCAATACCCATTTATGATAAAAGCTTCTGAGACCCAGACTCCAGCAAAACGTAAACGAAAGACAGCTTTACCTGAGAGAAGCTGCCACCAGAGCCAGCTGTCACTCACTTTGTCCTTCGTGTTCTACATCCCAAGCACAGCTATTCTACCCACAAAGCCCCCCCCTTCTGAACCCTCACAATACTCCTAGTTCACAGTATTTCAGCACAACCACTGATTTCCATTAAATGTTTCATGTAAATAAAATGTGTCTCCTAAAATTCTTATTATATATAGTTTAGGCACATTAAAGGTACTAATACAAACAGGAACTACCTTATACATCTCTTGAATCTTCCTGAGTGCCTAGATAAATAATTTTAAAATAAACAGAGTAAATTACAATCCTTCCCACTTCTGGTTCCTTAACCTCCATGAGGCCCAGTCACGGCAAAGGGGAGACACTTTGAATAGGATGAAAGACAGAAGTTTAAAATCGACTGGACTTGATTTTTCAATATGTGAGAGTGACCATAAAACTATTAGATGAGCCAAAGTTGTCACCAAAGGAAGGGAACAGAGATCCAACAAAGGATCCTTGCAAGCAGCAGTGGGAGAAAATGAAACTGCTTTACAACTATTTCCTACCAAGTTTACCCACACAATAACCAGTTAAGTACGACCTCCGAACCGATACTAAGTCTTCCTTCCAGGAGAGGAACAGCTCTCCACTAATTATCTTCTTTGATTTTTTTAAATCAGAGTAGTTTTCCTCATATAGATCAGGTACATGTTTTGTTAGCTTTATACCTAAGCACTTTTTTCTTCATGCTAATGTTAATGGTGTATTTTTAATTTCAAATTCCAATTTTTCATCCCGGTATACAGGACAGCAACGGACTTTTGTGTATTAACGTTGTATCTTAATGTCTTGCTATAATCTATTAGTCCCAGGAGTTCTATTGTTGTTATTAACTTTCTGGGATTGTCTACCTAGACTATCATGTCATCTCTGAATGAAGACAGTTTGCTTTTTCTCTCCCCAATTTGTAAACCTATCAGTTCCTTTCCTTTTCTCACTGCATTAGCTAGGACTTCCACAAAAAAGCAGTGATAAAAGGGGACATCCTTGCCTTGTTTCTGATCTTAGTTGGAAAGCTTTTGGTTTCTTCATTAGTGTGATATTAGCTGTAGATATTTTGTGGATGTTCTTTATCAAGCTGAGGAAGTTCCCCTCTATTCTTGGTTTATTGAGAGCTTTTATCATAAATGGGTATTGGATTTTGTCAAATGCTCTCTCCGATAGGATATTAATAGGATTATATGCTATTTCTTCTTGAGTCTGTTGATGTGATGGATTACACCAAGTGATTTCTGAATGTAGAACCAGCCTTGCATACTTGGAATAAATCCCACTTGGTCGTGGTGTATAATAATTCTTTCGATATGCTACTGGATTTAGTTTGCTAATATTTTCTTGCAGAACTGTGCATTTATGCTCACAACAGATACTGGTCTGTAGTTTTCCTTTATTGCAATGTTTTTGTCCAATTTTAGTATTAAGGTAATGCTGGCATCCTAGAATGAGCTAGAAGTGTTCGCTCTGCTTCTATTTTCTGTTCGAGATTACAGAAAATTGGTATCACATCTTCCTTAACCATTTGGTAGAATTCACCGGTGAAACCATCTAGGACTGTTTGGAAGGTCAATTGCTGATTCAATTTCTTTAAAAGATACAGGCCTACTCAGATTATCTGTTTCTCATTCTATTACACTTTATTTGATTTCTACCATTCCTTTGTTCTTAAAGTTTCCATCTCTTTGCTTACATTATCCATCTGTTCTTGCATATTGTGCACTATTTCCATTACCACCCTTGGCATATTAATTAGTTATTTCAAATTCGGGCTTTATAAACCCCAAGTCTCTGTCATATCTAAATCTGCTTCTGATGCTTGCTTTGTATCTTTCAACTGTATATTTTGCCTTTTGGTTTTTAAATTTTTTCATTAAAAGTCAAGGCATTATAGGGGCACCTGGGTGACTCAGTCAGTTAAGCATGTGCCTTTGGCTCAGGTAAGATCCCAGGGTTCTGGGATCGAGCCCCACATCGGGCTACCAGCTCAGCGGGGAGCCTGCTTCTCCCTCTCCCTCTGGTGCTCCCCCTGCTTGTACTTTCTCTAACTGCCAAATAAATAAATAAACTCTTTTTTAAAAAAGACATTATACTAGAGGAGCTAGGAAAAAAACAGCAAATAAAGCCTAAACCCAGCAGGAGAAGAGAAATAATAAAGATCAGAGCAGAAATCAATGAAATAGAAACCAAAAGAACAGTAGAACACATCAACGAAACTAGGAGCTGGTTCTTTGAAAGAATTAACAAGATTGATAAACCCCAGGCCAGACTTATCCAAAAGAAAAGAGAAATGACCCAAATCAACAAAATCATGAATGAAAGAGGAGAGATCACAACCAACACCAAAGAAATACAAACAATTATAAGAACATATTATGAGCAACTATACGACAGCAAATTAGATAACCTGGAAGAAATGGATGCATTCCTAGAGATGTAACAACTACCAAAACTGAACCAGGAAGAAATAGAAAACCTGAACAGACCTATAACCACTACAGAAATTGAAGTAGTCATCAAATATCTCCCAACAAACAAAAGCCCAGGGCCAGATGGCTTCCCAGGGGAATTTATCAAACATTTAAAGAAGAATTAATACCTATTCTCCTGAAACTGTTCCAAAAAATAGAAATGGAAGGAAAACTTCCAAACCCATTTTATGTGACCACCATTACCTTGATCCCAAAACCAAAGACCCCATCAAAAAGGAGAATTACAGACCAATATCCTTGATGAACACAGATGCAAAAATTCTCACCAAAATACTAGCCAATAGGATCCAACAGTACATTAAAAGGATTATTCACCATGACCAAGAGGGATTTATCCCTGGGCTGCAAGGTTGGTTCAACATCCACAAACCAATCAATGTGATATAACATATTAACAAAAGAAAGAACAAGAATCATTTGATCCTCTCAATAGATGCAGAGAAAGTATTTCACAAAGTACAGCATCCCTTCTCGATCAAAACTCTTCAGAGTATAGGGATAAAGGGTACATACCTCAATATCATAAAAGCCATCTATGAAAAATCTACAGCGAATATCATTCTCAATGGGGAAAAACTGAGAGCTTTCCCCCTAAGGTCAGGAACGTGGCAGGGATGTCCACTATCACCACTGCTTTTCAACATATTACTAGAAGTCCTAAACACGGCAATCAGACAACAAAATCAAAGGCATCCAAAACAGCAAAGAGGAAGTCAAACTCTCACTCTTTGCAGATGATATGATACTGTATGTGGAAAACCCAAAAGACTCCACCCCAAAACTGCTAGAACTCATACAGGAATTCAGTAAAGTGGCAGGATATAAAATCAATGCACAGAAATCAGTGGCATTCCTATACACCAACAAGACAGAAGAGAGACAAATCAAGGAGTCGATCCCATTTACAATTGCACCCAAAACCATAAGATACCCAGGAATAAATTTAACCAAAGAGGCAAAGGATCTGTACTCAGAAAACTATAAAATACTCATGAAAGAAATTGAAGAAGACACAAAGAAATGGAAAAACGTTCCATGCTCATGGATTGGAAGAACAAATGTTGTGAAGATGTCAATGCTACCTAGAGCAATCTACACATTCAATGCAATCCCCATCAAAATACCATCCACTTTTTTCAAAGAAATGGAACAAATAATCCTAAAATTTGTATGGAACCAGAAGAGACCCCGAACAGCCAGAGGAATATTGAAAAAGAAAAGCAAAGCTGGCGGCATCACCATTCCGGACTTCCAGCTCTATTACAAAGCTGTCATCATCAAGACAGTATGGTCCTGGCACAAAAACAGACACATAGATCAATGGAACAGAATCGAGAGCCCAGAAATGGACCCTCAACTCTATGGTCAACTCATCTTGGACAAAGCAGGAAAGAATGTCCAATGGAAAAAAGACAGTCTCTTCAACAAATGGTGTTGGGAAAATTGGACAGCTGCATGCAGAAGAATGAAACTGGACCATTTCCTTACACCACACACAAAAATAGACTCCAAATGGTTGAAAGACCTAAATGTGAGACAGGAGTCCATCAATATCCTAAAGGAGAACACAGGTAGCAACCTCTTCGACCTCAGCTTCTTCCTAGCAACATCGCCAAAGGCAAGGGAAGTAAGGGCAAAAATGAACTATTGGGATTTCATCAAGATAAAAAGCTTTTGCACAGCAAAAGAAACAGTCCACAAAACCAAAAGACAACCGACAGAATGGGAGAAAATATTTGCAAATGACATATCAGATAAAGGGCTAGTATCCAAAATCTATAAAGAACTCATCAAACTCAACACCCAAAGAACAAATAATCCAATCAAGAAATGGGCAGAAGACATGAACAGACATTTTTCCAAAGAAGACATCCAAATGGCCAACAGACACATGAAAAAGTGCTCAACATCGCTCAGCATCAGGGAAATCCAAATCAAAACCTCAATGAGATACCACCTCACACCAGTCAGAATGGCTAAAATTAACAAGTCAGGAAACGACAGATGTTGGAGGGGATGCGGAGAAAGGGGAACACTCCTACACTGTTGGTGGGAATGCAAGCTGGTGCAACCACCCTGGAAAACAGTGTGGAGGTTCCTAAAAATGTTGAAAATGGAGCTACCATACGATCCAGCAATTGCACTACTGGGTATTTACCCCAAGGCTACAAATGGAGGGATCCGAAGGGGTACGTGCACCCCGATGTGTATAGCAGCAATGTCCACAATAGCCAAACTGTGGAAAGAGCCAAGATGTCCATCGACAGATGAATGGATAAAGAAGATGTGGTATATATACACGATGGAATATTATGCAGCCATCAAAAGGAATGAGATCTTGCCATTTGCAACGACGTGGATGGAACCGGAGGTTGTTATGCTGAGTGAAATAAGTCAATCAGAGAAAGACATGTATCATATGACCTCACTGATATGAGGAATTCTTAATCTCAGGAAACAAACTGAGGGTTGCTGGAGTGGTGGGGGGTGGGAGGGGTGGGGTGGCTGGGTGATAGGCATTGGGGAGGGTACGTTCTATGGTGAGCGCTGTGAATTGTGCAAGACTGTTGAATCACAGATCTGTACCTCTGAAACAAATAATGCAATATATGTTAAGAAAAAAAAAAGAAGATAGCAGGAGGGGAAGAATGAAGGGGAGTAAATCAGGGGAGACGAACCATGAGAGATGATGGACTCTGAAAAACAAATTGGGGGTTCTAGAGGGGAGGGAGGTGGGGGAATGGGTTAGCCTGGTGATGGGTATTAAAGAGGGCACATTCTGTGTGGAGCACTGGGTGTTATATGCTAACAATGAATCATGGAACACTACATCAAAAACTAATGATGTAATATATGGTGATTAACATAGCAAAACTAATGATGTAATGTATGGTGATTAACATAACAAAAATTAAAGAAAAAAAAGACATTATATAGAGGGTAAGAGGAACTAGGGTAAATAGGTCTTCAGTGAGGTTTATGTTTATCTGGCTGTGAGCTGGGCTGTTTACTGTTTGATGAAGCTGTAGGAGCCAGAGGCTAGAATGTCCTCTAGGGTGCTTGGTTTTGTCTCCCCTGTTGCCTCTGGTTTTCTATAGAGACTTCCTCTTAAAGAGAGTCTGAGCCTTGCAGTTCTTTTAGCTGTAATCCCCTGTTATTATACAGAAGCCTGACTGATATGGTAGAAAGGGGTGGTTCTGGTAAAAACAATTTCCCTCGAGAGCAGGCCTTTTGTCAAGGTGAACAAAATGTTCTGGTTATTTTCCAGAATGGTTACTTTCCCTCCCCCCTGCCAGAAGCACTAGGGGACTTTTTTTTTTTTTTTTTACCTGAGAACCCAACAGAGCTCTTAGAAGTAAAACTCATTAAAGTGTAGAAGCACCCCCTATGAAGACTAGACCTCTGGAGGTTCAAACTCTGGTTAGTCCACACTAAACCTCCATCAATTAATTAATTACAGCTTAAGTGTTCCTACCAGTACTAGCTACTTAGCAGGCTTCTGCTATATAGGCTTTTGTTCTGGGTAAGCTATGATTCTAGGTACCCACCTCTCTTTCCAGTTTTCAAGGCAGCAATGTGCCCTATGATCTCAATTCTCTGACGAATCTAAGAAGAGCTGCTGATTTTCCAGTTCTTCAGCTTTTCTCACTATTGGGAGTTTGGGAATGATGACTCCAAGCTCTTTTCAAATTCGACTGGAAACCAGAAGTCACCTATATGTTTTATTGTTTTAGCTCTTAGCTTTAGGTCTTTGATTTACTTGGAAATTATTTTTTGTGTATGGTGTATATGATGTAAAATACTGTTTTAAAAATACTTATTCTCTTGGAGAACTCTCTTGGATTCATCATTTGGCAGCTGCTTGGGATCTTCCTCTGATATGCAGTCTCTGCATAGACTTAATCCAGATGAGTTATGCCAGGGCTTCTTTCTAACTTATTCTGTTTTACTTTTAATTTTAAATATAAGTTTCTGGTTGGCAGCGTAAACATTATTTTAATCATTTTTTAAAAAAACACAAGGTGTAAGATCATAATGGAAAGTGCTTTCTCCCCCATTTTAATACTAAGTAGTTTGGAATGATCTATCCTTTAATCTCTTAATGTGCCTATTTTTTTTTAAAGAGAAAGGAATTCAGTTATTACAATGTTCCAATTAAATTAATATAAGCATTTCCTACTAAGGCAACTTATAATAGAAAACAAGCATTACTTGTAAGAGGCTATTCAAATTGTGTTGATTATGTAATTATTTCTGTGCTTATGTATTTTTTGGCAGTTAGTCTAAAAGAGAGTTCCTCCACCCTGGCACTCTTAACATTTTAGGCCAAATAATTCCTTGTTGCTGTGAGGGTCCTTGCAATGTAGGAGTTTAGTATCATCTTGGTCCTCTACCCGCTAGATGCCAACACATAATCCACCCCTCAAGTTGTTACACTACTACATGTTTTCTGGGGGGGTGGGGAGGGGACCCAGTTGAGAACCAGTGGTCTAAGAAATGAATGTTAAATGTGGAAAAAAGAAATAATGTAAAAATTATATTACTTGGTTTTAATTTTTTCAAATAATGTAAATTTTCAAGTGAAGGAATGGAAGCTAAATCTCTAAGGAATGACTTAAAAATTGTTGTGTCATTGTGCAAGACTGTTGAATCACAGATCTGTACTTCTGAAACAAATAATGCAAGATATGTTAAGAAAAAAGAAAAAGAAGAAGATAGCAGGAGGGGAAGAATGAAGGGGAGTAAGTCGGAGGGGGAGACGAACCATGAGAGACGATGGACTCTGAAAAACAAACCGAGGGTTCTAGAGGGGAGAGGGGTGGGGGGATGGGTTAGCCTGGTGATGGGTATTAAGGAGGGCACGTTCTGCATGGAGCACTGGGTGTTATGCACAAACAATGAATCATGGAACCCTACATCAAGAACTAATGATGTAATGTACGGTGATTAACATAACAATAACATATATATATACATATATATATATATATATATATAAATTGTTGTGTCAGAGATATACATGCATGTGATATACAGACCTCAAGGAAAGACTGCCAGGGGCGCCTCGGTGCCTCGGTTGGTTAAGTGGCCGACTCTTCGTTTCTGCTCAGGTCATCATCTTGGGGTTGTGAGATCAAGCCCCACATCAGGCTCCGCATTCAGCGTGGAGTCTACTTGAGATCCTCTCTCTCACTCTCCCTCTGCCCCTCCCCCTGCTCACACAAACTCTCTCTCAGGAAAAAAAGTATTAAAAAAAAAAAACTTCCATCCAACTCTCCTCCATAGGCAATCTGTTGTTTTCCTAAGCCATTTCCGTAATACTAGGAAATGTTTCAGTTTACTGACATTAACAATATATACTGACTACCCAATACAGAAGTTCAGAATTTACCGATTAGCTTTCTGATACTGAGGATTTACGCCAATCAATGACTATTACCACTACTACCTGTCTTCCACTTCCTCCTCTGGCATTTATTATATTATTACTCTTTGTTATTCTCTTGGGTAACCCGCTAAGGATTTAAATCTTTACTTCTTGTCTTACCAGTTTATTCCCAAAGGTGTAGCTGACAGATGTCTTCCTGCTCCTAAATTCTCTAGTAGCTGCTATTACATTATTGTGATTATTAACATCATCATAAGTAGTAAAAAAAAAAAACAAAAAACTAATTATCTAACAATAGATGAATGGTTCTCTTTAGTTTTTCATGGCTTAAGATAATGAGACAAAGAAAATTTTAATGCATACAAGCCACATTTTTACATAAATGCAATATAAATTCCCAGGAATAAGGTTATTGAATCATAGTGTATAAATACTCCATCATATTGCTTTCCAGCATGGTTATTAGAATCCATTTTATTTTGTTCATATTGAAAATAGTGTTATTTTTTTCCCAATTACATAAATAAAAATCCTTATTAAAAATTCAATCAATTCAGGGGCACTTGGCTGGCTCAGTGGGTAGAACACGCAACTCTTCATCTCAGGGTTGTAAGTTCAAGCCCCACAGTGGGTATGGAGATAACCTAAAAATAAAATTTTTTTTAAAAATCTAATGTATTCAAAGAAGTATAAGGAAGAAAGTAAAAATATGAAATTCCACATTTAGTATAATCCTTCCTGTTTTTTTTTTAAGATTTTATTTATTTGAGAGAGAGAGAACGAGAGATAGAAAGCACGAGAGGGAAGAGGGTCAGAGGGAGAAGCAGACTCCCCGCTGAGCTGGGAGCCCGATGTGGGACTCGATCCCGGGACTCCAGGATCATGACCTGAGCCGAAGGCAGTTGCTCAACCAACTGAGCCACCCAGGTGCCCCTTCCTGTTCTTTTTAAAAAATATTTAAGTAATGGGCGCCTGGGTGGCTCAGTTGGTTAGGTGACTGCCTTCGGCTCAGATATTCATAATACTAAAGACAAAAAAGGATTATTACATGAGTAATACTCCAAATGGCTGAAAGACCCAAATGTGAGACAGGATTCCATCAAAATCCTAAAGGAGAACACAGGCAGCAACCTCTTCGACCTCAGCTGCAGCAACTTCTTCCTAGAAACATCGCCAAAGGCAAGGGAAGCAAGGGCAAAAATGAACTATTGGGACTTCATCAAGATAAAAAGCTTCTGCACGGCAAAAGAAAGAGTCAACAAAACCAAAAGACAACCGACAGAATGGGAGAAGATATTTGCAAATGACATATCAGATAAAGGGCTAGTATCCAAAATCTATAAAGAACTTACCAAACTCAACACACAAAGAACAATGATTCAATCAAGAAATGGGCAGAAGACATGAACAGACATTTTTCCAAAGAAGACATCCAAATGACCAACAGACACAAGAAAAAGTGCTCAACATCGCTCGGCATCAGGGAAATCCAAATCAAAACCTCAATGAGATACCACCTCACACCTCATAGAATGGCTAAAATTAACAATTCCGGAAACAACTGATGTTGGCAGGATGTGGAGAAAGGAGAACCCTCCTACACTGTTGGTGGGAATGCAAGCTGGTGCAACCACTCTGGAAAACAGTATAGAGGTTCCTCAAAAAGTTGAAAATAGAGCTACCCTACGACCCAGCAATTGCACTACTGGGTATTTACCCCAAAGATACAAATGGAGGGATCCGAAGGTGTATGTGCACCCCGATATTTATAGCAGCAATGTCCACAATAGCCAAACTATGGAAAGAGCCAAGATGTCCACTGACAGATGAATGGATAAAGAAGATATGGTGTATATACACAATGGAATATTATACAGCCATCAAAAGGAATGAAATCTTGCCATTTGCAACAACGTGGATGGAACTGGAGAGTATTATGTTGAGCGAAATAAGTCAATCAGAGAAAGACATGTATCATATGACCTCACTGATATGAGGAATTCTTAATCTCAGGAAACAAACTGAGTGTTGCTGGAGTGGTGGGGGGTGGGAGGGATGGGGTGGCTGGGTGAAAGACAGTGGGGGAGGGTACGTGCTATGGTGAATGCTGTGAATTGTCTAAGACTGTTGAATCACAGACCTGTACCTCTGAAACAAATAATACATTATATTATACATATAATACATTATATGTTAAAAAAAAGAAGATAGCAGGAAGGGAAAAATGAAGGGGGGGAATTGGAGGGGGAGACAAACCATGAGAAACTATGGACTCTGAGAAAGAAACTGAGGGTTCTAGAGGGGAGGGGGGTGGGGGGATGGTTAGCCTGGTGATGGGTATTAAAGAGGGCACGTTCTGCGTGGAGCACTGGGTGTTATGCACAAACAATGAGTCATGGAACACTACATCAAAAGCTAATGATGTGATGTATGGTGATTAACATGATAAAAAAAAAGAGTATATGAGGATTCACCGTGCTATTTTTGCAATGTTTCTATCACTCTGAATTAATTTTAAAAAATCAAAAAAAAAGATTTTATTTATTTGTCAGAAAGAGAGAGAGCACACAAGCAGGGGGAGCAGCAGGCTCCCCGCTGAGCAGGGAGCCCAATGCAGGACTCGATCCCAGGACCCTGGGATCATGATCTGAGCCAACAGCAGATGCTTAACCAACTGAGCCACCCAGGCATCCCTAAGGTAGGTGTTATAATTCCTATTTTCACAGACAAGAAAAGAAACATTAAGGTTCCAAGAGATTAAGGAACTCACCCAGTAGCACACAGCTAGTAAATAGCAAATATATGACTGGAACCTACACTGCCCCAATCCAAACCCAACAAATCTACCTCCTTGTTCAGCTTTCAGCACTGTTGTGCAATAAAGAGAAGCTCAGGCTCTCAATAAGTTAAAATTTGGAGTTTTGAAAGAAAGTATTACACTATGAATAACAACGGTATAGGCCTCAATAATATATCTGATATTCAAATATACAACATCAATAAACTCATCCATGAATCCCATAGAATCACTATAGAATCATGAATTAGCATGCTAGTGAAACAATCCTGCTTGCAGTCCTGGATGGCCAGCTTTTTGTCAAATTCCATATTTAGTTATGGTGCTCTTTGAAAAATACACAGATTTGAGAAAAATTAAAATAATGTTAGATGAATGACTTCTAAAGGCCAAAAACTGTACTTTAAAGACTATGTGGGGCAGGTGGCACCTAGGTGGCTCAATCGGTTAAGCATCTGACTCTTGGTTTCGGGTAAGGTCATGATATCAGGGTCATGAGATCAAGCCCTGTATCAGGCTCTGTGCTGGGAGCCTGCTTAAGATTCTTTCCCTCTGCCTCTGCCCCTCCCCCCCCACTCTCTCCTTCTCTCTCTAAAAAAAATTAATTTATTAAAGGATATGTGGAATGTTCCTGAAGCCTAAGCCCCGAAGACATGTGAAAAACTGATATTAAGTATCAGAATAGTTTAACAATTCTATCTAGAGAATCTATGGCCTACGCAACTGAAACACAAGTTTTATTATGAGTACTGCCACAAAAAGACCCACAAAGAAAAGAAAATGATATTTTATTCCCTCTCCAACTTCAAGTTCCCCTCACACAATTTGAAGTCCATGCAAATTTAATTATACAAAGCTTTTAAAAAAAAAAAAAATTTCTGGCACCACCAAATTTCAAGTCACTCCTGGTGGCGATGGGTCAGCAAGGGAAAGACAAGTAAAGTGGGATGACAGAGAAGTAGTTTTTACAATGTCACCTCGGGAAGGCAAATCCGAGCTGCAGAGGGACCGCACTACCATCTGTGGGGGCAGGAGAAAAACAGGAACATAAAAGATAACAAGTGCTCTGACACAGAGCTAGGGTTCTCCACGCAGCAATCGGGAAAAGTCACCCAAAGCATCCCCCACCTCCAGCACACAAGTTCTTCTGTGCCAGTGGAATGATAGTGAGGAGTTGGGTCCCAGGAGTCAACAACTCTGAGCCAAAAATCAGAAAGACATCTGGATGAAAGAACAGACATAAGGAAATACTTCTCATAATGCATATTATTCAAAACAATCCAAAATGCATCACAAGGATCCCACTGAAATTCTAGGGAAGGGGATTCTGAAAATTCTAACATACAACAGATAACAGATATTAACTGTAAAATTAGAATTTATTGTCTTTATTGTGTACCCTTTTTGAACTGTTTCATCTTAAGTGTTAAAACATTTACAAGGGCTTTCAAAGATAAATTCTGAACTTTATCACCTCATGTGTGTTTTTTCTTATGATGTCTTAAGTTCTTTGAATTATCTTACCACCAAGGTTTTCAGAAAATTAACCTATATTACTATATTTGTATATAATCTTCAAAACCATATCATGAGTAAATATCTACAATTACCTTCTACAAATACAGTGCAGAATAAAACAAAAGCATACAGCTCTCAGAGTATATTCTATCCTACTGTATAAAATTAGCTTGGAAACAAAAGGAAAACTAACACTAGAAATCGTCCTGAAATGATACGGCATTCTTTGGATGCCTATACCTCTCAGGAAATGTACTTCCAACTATCACTTAAGATGGAAAGAATAAAAAGAAAAAAAAAATCTTACACGCAATCAGAAATGCCTCAGTCTCCTTCAACCCCAAGTAAAAAACTAGAGAGAAGTGAAGTATACTCACAAGGAGAGCGGTGAAGGTCAAAGCCTCCTGATAAAGGATTCTGAGTGGCTGCTGTAACCAACTACCGCAACTGAGCACCTAACATAAATTTATTACCTCATAGTTCTAAAGGTCACAAATCCAACATGGGTATCACTGGCTAAAATCAAGATGTCAGCAAGGCTAGTTCCTTCCGTGATGTGGACTCTAGGGAGAATCCATTTTCTTGACTTTTCCAGCTTCTAGAGGCTATTCAATTTCCTTACCTGCAGAGTGCTTCACTCCACCCTCCGCTTGTTGTCACATCTCCTTCTCTGACTCTGACTCTCCCACCTCCCTCTTAAAGGACCCTTGCGATTACACTGCATTCACCCAGATAACCTAGGACCATCTCTCCCTTAACACAATCACATCTGCAAAGCCCTTCTGCCATTTATGATAACATACAGGTTCCAGAGATTCCCACACGAACATCTTCATGGGCTGCTGTGCCACCTCCCAGAAGTTCATTTAATCCAGTTTAGCAAAATCAAATACAAAGAATCCTCTATACCTCTATCCCGTTCCTTTTTGCTCACCTATGTTATAAAGTCAATATATGTCAGCTATTGGATTTGTATCTACTATGCCGTTCAACTGTAAGACTTTACGGAACACACTGAGAAAGAGAAAAGCAGCCCCTGACATCTGGAAGCCCTGCTACTATCAGCTAGGCCTTGTTGCTACAAACTGGCTAGCAGCTCAGAGTGAGGCACTCACAGCTAGGTCTTGATGATTCTCCTCTTGAAAATAAACAACTTCAGAGAACATCAACATCAGAGAAGGGCACTCTGTGACCATAATGGACAAAGAATAAACATCACTCTGTAATCATGCCTGAACAAAGCCAAAAACATGAATACCATCCAAATCATAAAAATGACTAAATATCTCCCCACCATGGCTTACATGAATGACTTGCTTCTTATTAACAATAAGTTTTAAGTTCAACCCACCCAGTCTTCTTTCCTTCTATATAAGATTAAGATACTCAATCATAGAATTATCTCTGCTTCCTAACAGCATCCAATACAAATCAAAGCCCCATTTCTTTGAACTCTTTCCAAATCACCCCACACAAGCCCAAATCCTATTTTTAAAAGTTCCTTTCAAATGCTCTCTTATTGAAACACCCCACAATTCCCAATGGTGTGCATTTTCCCTTACTGCAAAATGCAATCAACCCAACTTGTCCAACTACCGGTATATTCCTGGTGGTCTTTGGCTGGAGAGCAGTGACAAAGCTCAGAAAAAACTTACAGACCTCCAGACACCTGCATTTCAAATTTAGATACAAGACTGATGATTGGCTCCCATCTTCTGCCCGACCTCTATTCTCAAGAGGGAAGGGCTAAAGTTTTTATCTGCAGTACATGGAGTGAGCCATGGAGATGAAGGCAAGACCCTGGTAGAAAAAGGCAGGTAAACTGACCTAGGGAAGCAGTAGAGAGAGCATGATTCCTGGCATCTCCAGTATATCCCCACTCTATGTGGCCAAAAGGAAGCCAAGAAAATTAGAGGGTCCTAAAATCTCCCCTGTTGTAAAAGTCCTAGTGAACCCCAGAACTGCACCAAAAATACTACACCAAGTTAGGGAGCTTAAACCATAGCCAGAATAAGGAAGAATTTAAATTGTGCAGCTAGACCCCAAAATTCCCTGCCAGCTAGTTTCACCAGTTCTCCTTGGTCCTTTCATTAGCCTTACAACAAGCATTTTATGTAACCAATCTAGCTGGATCCGACATAACCCTGTTATGGTGGAGATTTAAACTTTATAAGACTGTAAATATAGTACAGGCTATGAAATCAGCCTGCCTGGATTCAAACTCTCGTTCCATCACACGCTGACTATGCCGCCTTGGCTACATGCTGCGAAATACCTACTTCATATGCTTGTTGTGAAACTCAAATGAGATACCTAGTAAGCACTCAATAAATGTTATTTATTATTAATTTAATGAAGGGATTATGAGGCTATTTTGGTACTGTTATGTATTACTCTGTGACCATTTTAAAGTAACAGCTATATCAGTGAAAGTGGCAACATAAGAAAACCATTTGGAACGTACCATCTAAGTAAATGCACTTGAAGAATAGAGTACTGGGGTGCCTGGGAGGCTCAGTCAGTTAAGCGACCAGCTCTTGATCTCAGCTCAGGTTTTGATCGCAGGGTTGTGAGTTCAAGCCCCCTGCTGGGCTCCATGCTAGGTGTGGAGCCTACCTAAAGAAGAGATGGACCAAAAGACAAGTGATGCTGTGCAACTATGGCAGGTATAAAGAACAGGAACATATAAATTACTGTCCATATTTCAGTTCTCCTGCTGGATACTTAACAAGCTCGAGTCAGTGGTTTAGTATCCTGGGTAACAGTTCATGTGTGCATACTATTTAAAAATAGGTTAATCAAAAGCAGGTCACACATGAACCAATGAAAAATTTGTGTATGAACCAAGGATTATAATTAATCCAATTCTGTGCACCTGAAGTTCAAAATAAAAAGGAAAAAAAAAAGCCAGCAACAGGAAGAAAGAAAATAGATCATTGCCACCTGGTTAATAGATTTTAGCTACGTAATCATTGAAGTAATTGACAAGAGAACTCAGATATTCATAATACTAAAGACAAAAAAGGATTATTACATGAGTATTTATAAGTTAAACACTACACAATATACAAAAATTAACTCAAAATGGATCAAAGACCCCAAATGTAAGAGTTAAAACTCTTAAGAAGAAAACATAGATAGAAATCTTTATGACATTAGATTTGGTGATGATTTCTTTAATATAACACCAAAAACACAGGCAAAAAAAGAAAAAAAAGATGTATAAAATGAACTTCATCAAAATTAACAACTGCGGTGCATCAAAGAACATCATCAATAGAGTAAAAGGCAACCCACAGAATGGGAGAAAATATTTGCAAATTGATATTTAATAAGGGATTAATATCCAGAATATATAAAGAACTCCTGAAAGTCAACAACAAAACAACCCAATTCAAAACGGGCAAAGGATTCAAATAGATATTTCTCCAAAGAAGATATACAAATGGCCAGGAAGAACATAAAACAGTGCTCAACATCACTAACCATCAGGGAAATGCAAATAAAAGCCACAATGAGATACCACTGCACACCCGTTAGGATAACAATTATATTTTAAAACAACACGTGTTAGTGGAGAAACTGGAATCCTGGAGCGCTGCTGGTGGGACTGTGAAATGGTACAGCCACTGCAGCAATTTTTCCCAAAAAAATTAAACGTAGAATTTTTTTATATGATGCCACAATTCCACTTCTCGGTATACACATACCTAAAAGAACTGAAAGCAAGATTTCCAAGAGGTATTTGTATTTGTACACCTGTGTTCATAGTAGCACTATTTACAAAGGCCAGGAAACAACCCAAATGTCCAGTGATGAATGAATGGGTAAACAAAATAGGGTTATGTCCATACAAGTGAATATCATCCAATGTCAAAAAGGAAAAAAATTCGGACACATGCTACGAGATGCATGAAACCTGAAAACCTTATGCTGATTGAAATAAGCCATACATGAGAGGACAAATACTGTACGAGTCCACTTATATGATAACTGGAATAGTCAGATTCATAGAGACATAAGTAGAATGGTGGTTACCAAAAGCCAGAAGAAGAAAGGAATGGTAAGTTAATGACTCATGGGGACAGTTTCAGCTTGGAATAACAGCAAAGTTCTAGAGATGTGCAGTGGTGACGGTTGCACAAGATGTGAATGTACTTAATGCCACTGAATTGTACACTTAAAAATGTTAACCACATGCGATGTATACTGTATCAGAAAGGTAAAACTTACAGCATTACATGGCAAAACCAAAAAAGAGTTAACTAAGAATTGGCAGCATGTCCTAGAAAAAACTCAAGTATCTATGTTCACTCTAAATATGAATAATTTGAGAAAAGAATGCCAAAGACGGGAAACCCAGTGAACGTGCTCACTTCTGCACAGCTTCTGTAGAGGGTGGAGTACGTTCACCACCCAGAGGTGCTGGCTCAGAGGAAGCTGGGGTGACAAGGGGCAGAACTAAGGAACTTTAAAATCAGTGCCAAAACTAAGTCGTTTTCAGAGTGGCAAAGGTAATAAAGCTCCTGGCTACTATAACATGAGTCTTTTTCTCAATCCAAATGACAGAATATCTAATTAATTAAAAAGTAAAGCCAAAAACAAACAGCTCAATGGAACAGCATGGATTACAAAATTAAACCCCACGATTATAGTTACCTAAGTCATGACAAAGGTCCTAAATGGTGCTAAAGCGACTGGACATCCAGGTGGGGGGGGAAAAAAAGACTCCTACCTCAAAACATACACAAAAAATAAATTCCAGATGAACTGCAGATCTAAATGGGTGGAGAGGATCAATAAAGCATTTAAAGAAAACACAGAGAATATCTTCATAATTTTGGAATAGGCAAAGATTTCTTAAACAAGACACAGAAAGAACTGACCAGAAAACAATTTCTGTTAAAGTGAACTATATGAAAATTAAGAATTTCTCCTCAGAAGATATATCACTGAGTGTTAAAGCATCCACAAAATGGAAAAAAAATTGCAATACCTATATTCGACCAAACTATCCTATTCGGAGAACATAAAAGTTGCAAATCAATATTTAAGAGATTAAAGGACTAATTTAAAAATGGGGACAAGACTTGAAGATGCTTCTTCACAAGAGTGGCAAATGACCGTAAGTATATGAAAAGGTACTCAAATCCATTAATCGTCAGGGAAGTGCGAACACAGTTTTCGTGCAGTAAATATGAGACGCTTACTGCAATGGCTTACATTAGAAGAACGTGCTGAGCGTCGGTAAAGAGCAGCCAGCGGGCCCGGCGCGGAGCTGCGGGAGGGCACCGCGGCCGCGCACCCGGGAACCGGCAGGCAGGGGTCCCCCTCCGAGGCACAGCCCCGACCAGAGGCGCACACGGCCGGGCACCAGAAAACACGACGCGCTGCAGCCCAGGCCGGGGACTGCCGGAGCGCCCGTCGCGAGGGCGGAGAGCGGCTACAGCCACACGGCCACTCGCTCAGAGCGCTCTCTACCGCAAGCTACGACTGCGGCGGTCCCCCGGCTGCAGGGTCCAGAAGGGCCCGAAGGAGGCAACGCCACGGCAGAACTTTCCCGGCCGCGGCGAGGGCCGCGGCCGAGCGCGGGGCTGACGGGCGGGCCGGCCGCTGGGCGAGGGGACGCGAACACGTACAACGGGCCCCGGGCCGGTACGAGACACAGAGCCGAGCACACTCCGCGCCGCGCGGCGGAAGGCAACCACAGCGTACGTCCCGGCGGCGCCGCAGCGACGGAACAGGGAGCCCCCGCGCCGCCGCCCGCGCCGCCGGGCTCCCCACGCAAACCAGCAGGGCTGAGCCAACGGCGCTCGGCAGTCCGCACAGCCCGCGCCGCGGCCGGGCCCGCCCCCGAGTCCCGACGCGCGCTCCGAGAAGGGCGCCGAGGGGACCACGCAGGTGCTCCCCGCCGGGAGGTCCGCCCGCCCGACGGCACGGCGCTGCGCCCCCCGGAGCTCCGGCGCGGGGGGCCCGTGGAGGAGGCGGGGGGCGCGGGGGCTCAGGGGCAGGGGGCACCCCGCACCGAGGGCGGGGGGCGCCGGGCGCGGCGGGGGGAGGGGGGAGGGGGCGGGGGGCGTGGCCGAGGGCGCGGGGCGACGGGCGCGGCGGGGGGAGGGGCGGGAGGGGGCGGGGGGCCCGGGCCGACTCACCGTGGTCTCCCGCACTTGGCTCTGGAAGTGCTGTTCCCGCGCCGACACCTCGTCCTGCCCCTCCATCCTCCCTCATGCCCGCCGCCGCGCCGCCCGCATCCGCGCGCTCCGCCGCACCATCGCTCGCCGGTCCGGGACGGGAGCGGACTGACAGCGGGCCGCCGTCCGCAGGGTCGGCTACCGCGACCCCCGCCGCCGCCGCCTCGGCCCCCTCGACCGCCTCAGCCGCCTCAGCCGCCTCAGCTGCCGCCTCAGCCGCCGCGTCAGGCGAAGCCGCTCTAGCTGCGGAGGGCGGGCGCGGGGCGGGGCTGGGGCGGGACCTGACGTCAGAGGAAGGCGCTTTGGCGTCAGAGAAGCGGGCCGTGACGTCTGCGAACGGGAGCCGCCGAGGGGCGTGGCCTACTGGGGAGAGGAGGCGGGGCCACGCCCCCAGGAAGTGGAGGCCGGAGCCAGGCTGTCAGGACCAGTACCCGGCCCGGTGGGGACGGGGCGCGGGTCGGTTTGCTGGAACGGGTTCTTCCCTCTGTCGCAGTGGCAGGTGGGCGGCCGGCCACAGTCTCGGTGCAGTTGTTCCCGGCAGAAGGGAATCATCGTGGCCCGGCGCCCGGCCCCGCCGGCAGAGCACTGCGCAGGGTCAAGCCGGTCTCCCACGAAAACCTGGGCTCGGCCAAAGCAGGTCAAAGGCCAGGAAGGACTGGCTTCGGACACGTTTTGGGCGGACCCCTGGAACCCTGGCTTCTGTGGCTCTGCTAACGGGTTTGCCCGCTCGGGAAGCGTAGATAGCCCTGAATGTGAGGCCCTTGCCAACTCGGTAGAGTCGCCTCCCTGCCCCCGGGGTGTTTTACGACCCCCCGGAGACCCTCAGCAGACGTTGATATTAGGGATCTCCAGACCTACCGAACACAGTCGTTCATCCCCATGGTACGTTCAGTATCTTTTTTGGATTTTTTGGATTCTTGCCATGAAAAAAGTTTGAAGGAATATTTATCATTTCACTTTTGGATTTATTTGACTATAAAGAAGTCATTTAAATTGCTATTGGCTGTGTGATTTTGGGGGCCATCTCTAATCGAAAATTCTAAGGAAGTAAAAATACCTAGAAATTGCCTTCAAATTATTTTAATGATATATGTGCATTTAGATTTTTCAGTATCTTTTGCAATTTTGAATTAAAAATGTTTTCATGACTCAAAAAAAAATGTTTTTAAGGTCTCCAAAAATCCTGTCAACCCCATATACTGTGCTTATGATGCAGTAGGCTGTAAACTGTTGGTAGTGGGAGGACTCAGAACATGAGGGTTGTTCTAAGGGAGTGCCCCTGCAGCCATAGGCTGATTAGAAACCAGGAATGCTTCCAACTGCTTAAATGCAGTGTTCACTTTTATTTTTAAAATGTCTCAGAATCCAAAAGAACCAGGGAAAGACAAAGTATCTGAGTCTGTTTTTCGAGACACCCGGATTCTGAGAGCTGGGTTAAATACTTGTCCAAAATGCTCTGCATGACTTCTGGGTTAATCTCTCCAGATCAGAGGGTAAGCAGATCAGATTTTAAGATGTAAGGTATTTAGGCGCATTCCACAAAGTGGGTGCATGTATTTCTGCTCTTTCTAACCCAACCTCCAAGCATGTAGAACTTTATGTTTTCTTCATCCCTTAGCCCAGGGTAGGAGGCTTCAAAAATGGCCAGAACCTCACCCCTCCCTATACGCCTCCTGTTTGCCTTGCCGTGTTGCCCCTCCTTCCATCAAGAAGTGGTGTTGGGGCGCCTGGGTGGCTCAGTCATTAAGCATCTGCGTTCGGCTCAGGTCATGATCCCAGGGTCCTGAGATAGAGCCCTGCATCAGCAGAAAGCCTGCTTCTCCCTCTTCCATTCCCCCCCGCTTGTGTTCCCTCTCTAGCTGTCTCTCTCTGTCAAATAAATAAAATCTTTTTAAAAGGAAGGGAGGGAGGGAGGAAGGAAGGAAGGAAAGAAAGAAAGAAAAAAGGAAGAAAGAAAGAAAGGGAAGGAAATGGAAGGGAAGAAGGGAAGGGAGAGGAGAAATGATGTTTATTTTCCACCCCCTTGAATCTGGGCCTGAACAGGTGACTTGCTTTGGCCAGAAGGACAGCAGAGGCTATGAAGCTACTTTGAAAAGTGCTTGTGCATCAGGGCTTGTCCCTTCTTAGCACCCCTGGGCATCCTCCAACTGCTACTGTGCAAGTAAGCCCCAACCAAGCTAGAGATAGGGATCCCAGTTTTCTCTGGCACCTATCCAACACACTCTTTTTTGCATCCCTCTAAAACATAAATCTTCCCAAAACAGTTTTTCTCCCCTGCTAAATGTACTGCAATGCAGTTATTCTCACTAACTGTAGAATTAAATTAAACTCCTTAACTTGGCATTCAGGAGCTGGACTTTGGGGCCCCACCCCACCCTTCCAGACATCCCCCCACTTCATTCCCTAAAGAGCTCTTGGCTACAGCCTGGCTTCCTTCCCTCTCCAATCCCCAATTCCAAGGGCCAGCCCCTTTACTTACTCCATATCCTCTTTCCTACTATTCAGAGTCAGTGCTTCCCTTCAGCGTTCCCACCAAGACCTTCCTTCTCCAAAAAGGGAACCCTCTTACGCTGCTGGTGGGAATGCAAGCTGGTATAGCCACTCTGGAAAACAGTATGGAGTTTCCTCAAAAACTGAAAATAGATCTACCCTACGACCCAGCAATTGCACTACTAGGTATTTACCCAAAGGATACAAACGTAGTGATCCAAAGGGGCACCTGCACCCCAATGTCTATAGCAGCAATGTCCACAATAGCCAAACTATGGAAAGAGCCCAGATGTCCATCAACAGATGAATGGATAAGGAAGATATGGTTCATATATACAATGGAATATTACTCAGCATCAAAAAGAATGAAATCTTACCATTTGCAACAACATGGATGGAACTAGAGGGTATTATGCTGAGCGAAATAAGTCAATCAGAGAAAGACAACTATCATATGATTTCACTCGTGGAATTTAAGAAGGAAAAAAGGCAGGGGAAAAATAAAATAAGATGGGGAAAGAAGGCAGGGGAAAAATAAAATAAGATGAAATCAGAGAAGAGACGGGAAAAATAAAATAAGATGAAATCAGAGAAGAGACAAACCATCAGACTCTTAACTCTAGGGAACAAACTGAGGGTTGCTGGAGGAGCAGTGGCTGGGGGATGGGGTAACCGGGTGATAGGCATTAAGGAGGACATGTGATGAAATGAGCACTGGGTGTTATATCCAAATGATGAATCAATGACCTCTACCCCAGAAACGAATAATACATTATGTGTTAATTGATTTAATTTAAATTAAATAAATAAATTAAAAAGACCTGTCTTCTCCACAAAGTCTTTCCTGATGATTCCAGACACTTCATTCACACATTCATCCCAAACTGTGGGGACACGATGGAAAGACTGCTGGGGTTCCTGGGTGGCTCAGTTGGTTAAGCATCTGACTTCAGCTCAGGCCATGATCCCAGAGTCCTGGGATCAAGTCCCGCATCAGGCTCCCCTGTCAATGGGAAGTCTGCTTCTCCCTTTCCCTCCGTCCCTCTCCCCTGCTTGTGCTCCCTCTCTCTCTCTCTTTCTCAAGTAAATAAAGTCTTAAAAAAAGAGAGAGAGAGAAAGGGAGAAAGAAAGGAAAGAAGGAAGAAAAGAAAAGAAAACTGCTTCAGTCCCTGCTCTCACAGAGGTCACAATCCAAGGGTAAAGCAGAAAGCTTACAGAGGTTATGTTCCTAGCCATTCATTTGGCCCTTAGCACACATGCCCTTGTATCTGTGTCTAGAGACAGTCAACATATAAGCTCTTTAAGGTCTAGAATATCTTTTCTTGCATCTTGTAAACATCTGTGTACTTCCTGCAATACCTGATAGAATGCCTTGCACAAAGTAGACACCTAACAAATATTTCTGGGTCAGTAGGCTGGTTGCCCTGAGAAATTTCCCAGACTTCTTCACATCTCAGTATGTCTTCAAATTTCTATATGGATGTAAATAATTGCCTGGGCCTTGCTGGTGCTTCCAAACTTACCGTTCACGGACATCCGTGATGAAAGGCCATGCTTGTCACTGTGTCCTCTGGCTTCACTGCCATGTCATGTCTTTGAAACTCCTCCAATTCCAGGTAATTCCCCTCGCTTCACTAGGCCTTGCTTTGATTTTCTTGGTCATGATGAAATCAAAGTTTTGAGAGATAAGGTGACAGAGACCATTTTTTTTAACCTCTTTATGCCCTATACAAAACCAAGCCAAGCAGTACTGAGATGTACCCTGTATTCCTTCCAGGCTCTGTCAGAGAGGAGCTCTGTCTTTTTCCCTTAGCCAAATACAGCAAGAGAGATGAACAAGAAAAAGTCGAGAAACAGCCCAGCTATCCCTCTGCAGTGGAATGGGGAAATAAACTGTGATGTGTTCATGCAATGGAATAATCCCCTGGGGTAAAAAAATCAATGAGCTACAGCTGCAAGCAACAATATGGACAAATCTCTGAAACAGTGTTGAGCAAAAGGCCAAACAATGCCTACTGTATGATTCCGTCTGTGTGAAGTCCCAAACCGTGCAAAACAAAACAAGGTATTACTGAGGGATACAAACATGTAGTAGAATTATAGAGAAAGAGGGGCAAGGATAAACTTCCAGGAAGGAAGGTCAGGGCCGAGAACAGCGGGAGGTGCTCAGGGGGCCGCAGAGGTGACTGTGCTCATTGCTAAGACTTGCATCTGGACCCTGGATGGGGCTGTTGCCACTTGCATAATGGATCCCCCACAGGGGATCCCCCTCACGTTACTGCAACGGGTCTCTCTAACTGGAGGAGCCTGGGTCACGTGGCTACACCCGAGTTGCAAAGGAAGTGAGTATGGGATATTTTTGGCTTCTTTTTTGGGATGGAGTCCCTGCCTCACAGGATATGGGATTCTCGTAACATGGAAAGGGGCTTCGGATATGATTCAGCCTAAAGGAATTATTTGGTCCAAATACAAAGTTCTCTGGTGCCCCAGCATAACCAAAGTATAAAATTTAGACTCTCTAGAGAAACAGGTGGACTTTAGGGTTTTGTTAAGTGATAACCAGCCAGCGCTGTGCTGGAGACCAGCTCTCAAACAGCAGTTGTTAATTTTTAGGAATTTTGTGAGCCAATTGTTAAACATAACCATTATTTCAAGCTAAGTTATATAAACTTACATTCAAATTATATTTTTAAGGGACGCCTGGGTGGCTCAGTCGGTTAATCGTCTGCCTTTGGCTCAGGTCATGATCCCAGAGTGCTGGGATCGAGTCCTGCCTTGGGCTCCTTGCTCAGCATGGAGCTTGCTTCTCTCCCTGCTTGTGCTCGCTCTCTCTCTCTCTCTCTCTCTCTGATAAATAAACTCTTTTTTAAAATTTATATTTTTAAAAGGTAGCAAATATTCAAAAGCCATCATGTCTTCATTATCTTATACTTCACTCTCCGCTGTGCTCCTAAAGTTACTTCAGTCTACAGCAATGTGTTACTCTTCCTTCAGTGACCTCACTTTGGCAGCTGGAATCAGCCATGGTGGGAGCATCTACGCCATGGAAATCAGCAAATGATACACAAATCAGGGCCCTTTTTCCTCCCCCTTGTAGAGCAATTTTTAGTTATAGCATACCATGGAAGCTGCCAAAGTTTTGGAAATCACCTAAGTGAAGATTTTCCATATTGGGAGCTAATGTCAAACAACCAGCTGATCAAAGTTGGTGTCCTTGGAGGGAAATTGAGGGGAATGAGACACTCGTGGCTGATCGTCCCAGGTGTCTGGAGAGGTAGAGGGCTCCTACAGGGAAAATAGGATTTTCTCAGGAAAACAGTTCTAACCCCATGAGAGTACAACTAGGTTTCACATTGATCACAACTCACCAGTGGTTTGTGTATTTGTTGATTTTCTAAAGGGCCAAGATGAAATCACTGTTCCCTGTCACGGGAGAAGCAGCAAGCAGGTCCAGGTGCAGAGAGGAGATAGACCTCGTGGGAGGGTATCAGTCCCCCGGAGACGCCACCACAGTGTGCCCCAGACCGAGCAGATTAACAGAATCTTAATTTCTCCAAGCTCTGGAGGCTGGAAGCCTGACTTGAAGGCGACAGCGGGGCTAGCTGTCCTGAGGCTCTCTCCTTGGCGTGTGGATGGCTGTCTTTGTGTGTCATCCGTCTGTGTGTCTGTCTCATCTCTTCTTACAAGGACACCAGACACATTGAACTAGGGCCCTCCCATATGACCTCATTTAACTTAATCACCTCTTTGTGTTTTTTGTTTTGTTTTGTTGTGTTGGGGTTTTTTTAGAGAGAGAGAGAGAGAGAGAGCAGGGGTAGGGGGTGGTAAGAGAGGGAGAGAGAGCAGCGAATCCCAAGCAGCCTCCATGCCCAACGTGGAGCCCAAGACAAGGCTAGATCTTACAACCCTAAGATCACAACCTGAACCAAAATCAAGAGTCGGACGCTAAACCAACTGAGCCACCCACGTGCCCCAACGGAATCACCTCTTTGAAGACCCCATCCCAATTAGAGCCGCATTCTGAGGTCCTGGGATCAGGATGTCCACATGTGAATTTAGAGGGACACAATTCAGCCCAATAGGGAGCATGTTTAAGTTCTCTTCTGACTGTCTGCTTTTCTGAGGGAAAGAAACAGCAAGATCGTCCTCCAGAGGGAAGAATGTAGTGTTTGAGGTCCTGGGAGAGAAGAGGTATGACATAGTCACCAAGGGGCAGGCAGGAGTGGACACAGTCATAGGGTACTAGCAGGGGCAGACACAGTCGGGGTGGGCGGGGGTGGACAGAGCCCCCAGGGGGCGGGCAGGGGTGGACACGGTCACTAGAGGGCAGGCAGGAGTAGACAGAGTCATAGGGTGCGGGCAGGGGTGGACAGAGTCACCAGAGAGTGGGAGGTAGTGGGCAGAGTCACCAAGGGACAGACAGGGGTGGGCGGAGTCACTAGAGGGTGGGCAGGAGTAGACACAGTAGGGGAGTGGGCAGGGGTGGACAGAGCCCCCAGGGGCGAGCAGGATGGATGAGGAAAGGCACATCATTTCCCGGCAGCACTAAGCTCCAGCTTGGCACCAGACCCCAGCATCTAACTGCCTCCTCTGCCCAGTAGCACCCTGGGCCCTGCTCTCCAGTTACTGTGCTCAGTGCTGACCAGCGTTTGTTAACATCAATAGATGAACTGCGACTTTGAAACCTAGAGGGGATGGTGTTTATGAACAGTGTCAGACATCCGAGTACTGGATTGGAATACCAGCTTTACCACTTCTTGGTTGGATGGTTCGGGGCAAGTCACTGATCTGCTTTGTGCCCCTGTTTTCTCATCTGTAAATCAGCTGGAAATAATGAAGAGGCTTCACTGGCGTTGGTCATTGTGGTGAAATGCCATATCCACGAAGTGCAAAGGCACCCGAAATTTAGCTGTCATCACCATCGTCATCTGAAAAACCAGGACCTCAGCATGGACTGCGCTGACATTTACCTATTGGGTTATGTACCCACGAAATAGTCACAAATTTCAAGGAAATTCATGGCAAACTTGTAACTCCTACACAGGGGATGAAAGACAATGCTTACAGTGGAAGAGCGGAGCTTCAATTTGCCAAGATACTGCGTGGCTGTGGGTATCCAAGAGTTGGGACTTAGAAGGACCAACCAAAGGAAATGAAGGGATGTGGACCTGGCGTTGGCAGGGGTGGGTGTGATTACAGGGAATCATGGGAAATATAAGTCCACAGATAGAAAGGGCATCCCCTCCTCGACTTGCCCTTCAACTTTGGTGTCAGCTTCTGATTTGGACAAGATTCTGTCTTAGGTGAGTCACGTGGTTTTCACCTGCCCTGCTAACTGTCACTGAAGCAGGAATAAAGAGATGATCAAGGTCGCTTGCAGAGGAAAGGAGAGGGACATGAGGAATTCACGTGTGGGGAGAATTTGGTCTTATTCACCTAGTGTGCCATCACCTTACTGTGGCGCGCATCACCCTTTCCACAATAATGTATCAGATGCCACAAGAAAGGGGGACCCGCTAAATTCCAAGAGAAGACACCTGTAGACATCTTTAAAGGTTTTCCCCTTGCAGTATCCACACAAAATGGCCTGATCTCTGACTCAGAAACAACTAGAGGAGGCTCACTTTCTCACCAAGGTGTATGTCCGGTGGCAGGGAGCAGAACAGCAGTAGGGATGGCGGCCTGGGCCAACAAAGCAGGAGAACCAGGAGGAGACGGGACACGCCGAGGCTGGTCGGGGATGAATCAGGAGAACAAGGCGTGTTCTTGGACTCACCACAGCCCTGGTTTTGTCATGACGACGTGCCGGCCTGAATATCTCCCTGCGGCTCAGCAAAGCCTGCTGGGGCCTGAAGCCAAGGTACAGAAACTCTCTGAGAAAACATCCTTGGCTGGCAGAGCCAGCTCGGAGACGGCTCTAGAAGGAGTTAAGTGCTCAGGCAAAGGAGGCTGACCTTCCTTCCCCTTTTTATGATAGCTTGTTAACTCTTCTGTCTAAGGAAAATGAAAGAAATGCTGAGGAACATATATTGAAGAAGTGAGCCCTTCTCCCCTCTCCCTCAGACCTGCTCTCTGGAAAAGCCAGGGGTGAGGGCCTCTGCCCATTCCTACACACAAAGAAGTATTTGTCACCCAGGCCAGAGCTATTTTGCCACTTGATACTTTTATTTGACAACGTATCTCGGCTACGGTACCACATCACTATGTACAACTCTGTTTCATGCTTCCCACCGCTTCATCAGTACTCCATTGACTAGGACTTTTTACATTTATTGATCTAGTCTTATGTGGATAGACATTTAGATTGTGCGGTTTTTTATTTTCTAGTCTTATCAGAACAGTGCTATACTGTATATCCTTTGTACATATATTTTTGCACGCCTGTAGGAGTCTTGGGGGCGAGTGGGCCACTGGAGAGAATCTCCTCCGGTTTGCTCCAGATGAAGCCAAGGCAGCCCAGGCGCTTTTGGCAAAGTCTGCACGGGGCCCAGGTCCATCACGGCAGAGGGCTCCCGGGGCACCTGGGGGAACCGAGCCAAAGCTGGCTGGGAAGGGACTGGGTCACATTTGAAGTCTTCCCTGGCCACTGGGCCTGGGGAGGGAGACTGCCCTCAGAGACCTTGGGGAACTCACGCAGACCTCACCCAGGCCTCCCTCAGAGCTGCCGCCCCCGGGACAGGCCCACTGTGGGTAAATGAAGTCAGCAATGCCAGAAGGGAGGGGTCAGCCGGGACTCTCTCTTGCCTATTCCAGCGGCTTTAGAAAACACTAATTTCGGGGCGCCTGGGTGGCTCAGTCATTAAGCGTCTGCCTTCGGCTCAGGTTATGATCCCAGGGTTCGGGGATCGAGCCTAGTATAAGGCTCCCTGCTCAGCGGGAAGCCTGCTTCTCCCTCTCCCACTCCCCCTGCTTGTGTTCCCTCTCTCGCTGTGTCTCTCTCTGTCAAATAAATAAACACAATCTTAAAAAAAAAAAAAAAAGAAAAGAAAACACTAATTTAGCCCCTGAGCGCCCAGGCTCCATGCTTGAGAACTGGGCCCGGGAGGGAGGGATGGCGGCAGGAGGGGCGGTGGCAGGAGGGGCACAGTCCAGGTTCACTGTCATAACGAGCAGTCACTGAACAAGCACCAGCCTCCAGCTGTCGGCTGTAACCTCAAGGGCATGAGGCAGGCATCTCGCCCAGTGTTAAGGAACTAGAAAGGCTTATAACATATAGCTTGTAACACTGACAAAAATATCTTGGTTACCTTTTGCACTCCTGAGCTGTGGCATGCCTAAACATCCTGCTGCTTATGTTCCTCTTTTATCGTCTTTCTAACCCAATTTTCAAGTGAGTGTCATAAAAATCACTCTATCCAGGAAGTCAGCGCCGTAATCTCCACGACATAAACTTGGACAGCAAGATACAGAATGCTGTTGGGACACCCTGATGTGCTCTCACAATGTGCTCCTTCGGGAAGTTACTGGCAGCTCAGCGGGACATGAGGATCCACACCGGGGAACGGAACAGAGGAACCGCTCGGCTGTCGCTGGGGACCCGTTAGGTTTCGTGAGAAACTGCGATCTGAGAGGACACAGAAGCATTACGCCATCGGCGCAGGTCCTGCTCATTCGTGCGTTTGCCTTCTGGGAAGGTTTCTTTGACCATAAAACATCAAGACGAGCACACAAACAAAACATTAGCCCGAGACCCTGAGCTGCTCTGTTCTAATGTGATGTATGGCACAGCCGAAGTTCCCCTGTCGTTGTTTATGTATCTGCGTGCGCGTCTTGTCTCCGTTAGTATCAGCCCTCTAAGGGCAGGGCGCGGCCCCTGTAATTTCTCTCCCTGGTGTTGCTTCGGTTCTCCCTGGGCTGCGCGGGAAAGGCTTGCCGTAGACAACGACTCGGAGGTCACAGACCATCACAGACGCCTCGAAATGCCTTGCTTGCTCACCTCATCAAGAAATCTTCAACTGAGGCAACATGCCCTCCGAGCTGGACACTTAGAAATTCAACACAAGAACCACACACACACAAGCCCTGGTTCGGAAGATGCTGCCGGTAGAGAGGCATAGCTTGCCGTTTGTGTGATGGGGGTGCTGCACGCCTGGGCTTGCGGTGTTGGAAACATTAACGGGAGGTTGGGATCCATCCCCGACAAAGGCTGGTACCTGGGCTGCAGCCTCGGCTCCCCCACCTCCCCCTGGCTCCACCAGCCGGGTCCCACCAGCCTGCACCCCGTCCTCTTGGCAGAGGGGCCCTGAAGGAGGCCGTCGGCGTCCCTAGGAGCCCTGGCGGAGCTAGGGGGCAGTCGTGCTACGTGAGCTGCTCAGGCGGCTGGGGACTTGTGGCCTCCAGAGCCGGCTCTCGGTCCCCTGTCCCCAGGGCTCCCAGGCTTTGAGCTCAGGAGCCCATCACAAGTCAGAGTACTGACATCTTTTGGACCAAAGATGACACTATTTATCCTGCTTATCTTTACACTTCATTTTTCCTTCCTCGTGGACTTAGCCCAGATCTTAGGGCGACGTCTTATAACGGAACCGAGAGACGATGTTACACAGAAGGAAGCTGAGGCCGGGAGGGGTCCGTGCTGAGCGTATGGTCCTCTGCGTGGTCTTGTCCCAGCACAGGCCGGGCGGCCCGCTCCTCCGTCCTCCTTGCTGCCCGCAGGCTCTCCCCCTGGGAGCCCAGCCGAACCAACTGCACGCTTCCCTGGGGAATAGGCCTTGAAGTGGGATGGCCTCCCCAGCGGGGCCTGAACAGCCCATCACTAAGAACATTCTGCTGGTATGTGGTACTTTACTCATTATTTAAATTCACAGTAACCCGCCAAGATAAACTAGGTTATCACCCCTTTTCAACAGATGAGGAGTCTGAAATATATGGTGATTAGCGCACCCAGGCTGGCACAGAGAATGAGCAGCAGAGGCAGCTCTGAATTCCTGACCTCTGTCCCAAGCCCAGAGCTCTCTGTGAAGTGCCCCACGGCCAGTCCAGGAGAAAGGGAGCGAACGGGGGATGGGACAGGGGAGCATAGACCTGTGGATATAGAAGCGGCTGCAGCAGAGACAGATGTAGCTATGGATCTAGAGACCATAAACATAGTTACCATCATTGATACACTGTGACTGTCGATCTGATGGTTATGGATGCAGAGGTAAATATATGGTCATAGATAGACATTGACAAAGATAGAGACAGATACAAAGTGCTCCTTGGAGCTGGCCAAATTAAAATTCTTTTTTTTTTAATTTTATTTATTTGACAGAGAAAGCTAGAGAGAGAGAGCACAAGCAGGGGGAGAGGCAGAGGGAGAGGGAGAAGAAAGCTCCCCGCTGAGCAGGGAGCCCGATGCAGGACTCGGTCCCGGGACCCTGGGATCATGACCTGAGCCAAAAGCAGACGCTTAACTGACTGAGCCACCCAGGTGCCCCCCAAATTAAAATTCTGAGATGCAACTAGAAAGCCTGGGTCTAGAGACTGTAGCTCCTGGCTTCCTTCAGTCCACAGAACTCCTTGCTGAAGGGACGCCATGCCAGGGAGTGCAGGATGCTGGTTCCATAGACTCAAAGGCATGATAAAATTTCCCTCTCTCTTGTTCATCAAAATCAACATTCTATGTAGTTGGAAAATTTTGGAGCTTCCTGGGACAGCGTGGGAGAGTAGTTTATAAATAATTCTACTTTGTCTTTATATATGCAAGGATAGAAGGGAAACTCAAAAAAAAACTGTAAAAATATTTGTTTTATGTTTTACTATTATAAAATTAAATTATAATTTAAGAGCTTCAATACATTTCTAACCATGGTAGATTTTAAGGTAATTATGTGTCTCTTCAGTAATATATTTGCTATCAACTTATTGCATAAAAGGATTGCTTGTGAATTCAAAATTATTTTTAGATTTATAGCCCTTTCAAGTGAAAAAGGGGTTTTTCAGAAATACTTCCGATTTCCAATGTCTGGTGAATCTTCCATTTGCCATCAATAATGCCTCCAAGAGAAATCCTCCTTCATATAAATCCAACCTGACATTCCTATAATGCACAGTGCAAGAGAGTGCTCTTAGGGCAAGAAATAATATCTCTGTGAATTATATTAGGCCAGCCTGTTGGAAACATTCATCCCACAATTTATGAATTCAGATGCTCCCGGAATATGCTTTGGTATTCTAAGGAGATGTAGGTGTTTTCATTTTCATTGGCTGTCTTGATAAATGTTTATTGTGAGCACTGAAAACTGCTGATCTGGAAAAACATTTTTGTACTCATTTGTTTGCCTGCCTCTAATGTTTATTACTCACATTATCAAAATTGTACATCTCTATTATGCAGCCTAAGGTTGTTTCGTTATTGTGATTTTTCCAACATAAAGCAGCATCGGTGGAAGCCTCGACGTGCAATGTCCGGCTGTACCCGCGCCTGGGCTGTCTGTCCGGGGGGAGCTTGGGGAGCACAGAAGCAGAGGTCTGGCTGGAGACACTGTCCTGTTTAGTGTCGTGTGACTTCATGTTGCTTCATGTGCTGTGCAGTGTTGTGTTGCATTACGCTGGCCATGGTATATTGTCTTACATCATCCAGAGACCATAGAGGCACGGTTGCAATGCAAAAAATAACAATTTCGTGTGGACTGAGGACAGAGTAAGTGTTTGGGCTAAATGATACATACCGTCCACACTGTCTACATTCACAGAGCAGTTGGTACTCTCTTCACTTTCTGTCCTGTCACTGTATCGTTACAATATGGGGTTTGATGGGGCACCTGGGTGGCTCAGTCGGTTAAGCGTCTGACTCCTCCTGATTTTGGCTCAGGTCATGATCTCAGGGTGGTGGGATGGAGCCCCATGTCGGGCTCCATGCTCAGTGGGGAGTCTGCTTGAGGTTCTCCCTCTCTCTCTCTCCCTCTGCCCCTCCCCCTACTCGCTCTCTCAAATAAATAAATCAATCTTACAAAGAATATGAGGATTGATTTGTTCATTTGGTTGTTTTAAAAGTTAAAGTCTGGCAGAGAATCATAGGGGAAGGGAGGGAAAAATGAAACAAGACGAAACCAGAGAGGGAGACAAACCGTAAGAGACTCTTAACCTCAGGAAACAAACGGAGTGTTGCTGGAGTGGTGGGGGGTGGGAGGGATGGGGTGGCTGGGTGATGGACATTGGGGAGGGAGGTATGTGCTATGGTGAGCGCTGTGAATTGTGCAAGACTGTTGAATCACAGACCTATACCTCTGAAACAAATAATACATTATATGTTAATTAAAAAAAAGAAAGAAAGAAAGAAAAGTTATACTGATCACATTGAAAAAAAAAAAGTTAAAGTCTGGGATCTCAAAACTTACCCAGCCTGCTGCCTCTGGATGTGTGTGTGTGTGTGTGCGTGTGTGTGCGTGTGTGTGTTTTGAAGATCCCAGGGAACTGGGATGCTACAATTTATCTTCATAACCAGTTCTAATGCCCAAGCTCCCGAGTCAGCAGCCTTTATCAATACAAGTGAGGAGGCTCAGTTCCTCTCAGGCTGCACACTCTGTTCTTCTTACAGTGTTGTCTGTCTTGCTTAGCTCCTGGCCTACTCCTGGGAGTGGGATTTAACCTGTTATTTGAATAATATTTATAAGAAAAAGCATGCAAATAAACATGTAGCATTAAATGAAGAATTATTTGTGAAAGCCACTCAATCATTTCCTGTAGTTAGGTCACTGAAAAGGAACCATACACTATTCATTTTCTGAAAGATTTGTTTCAGAAGCATTAGAAATCCAAGTGGGAATAAATCAGATTAATTTTCAAAATTAGCAGGGATAAGCTTTATTCTGAAATCATGAATGTTCTCTTTTAATTAAATTCAAATCCATTTATTTGATTAATTTGTTAATAGTCTTGTTTGAATCTTCTGTATTCATATTCGAAGTTTACTTATCAGTTACTGAGAAACTTGTGTGAGTCTCAACATCTTTGAGGATGTGTCTACTGCTTTAAATTATGTCAGTTTTGCTTTATATATTTTAGAGTATGTTATCAGATGATGCGAGTGTAGGGTTACTAACTTACTGTTGGATTGATCTTTATCTGATAATATTTCTTCTATGTGGGCTCATAATGTCTATCTTCAATGAAATGATACCAGCTTTCTTTATTTTTATTTCTTTATTTTAATTCCAGTTAGTTGACATGCGGCGTTATATCAGCTTCAGGTTTCCATACGTCACCCTGTGCTTAACACAAGTGCCCTCCTTCATCCCCTTCACCTGTGTCCCTCCCCCACCCACCTCCCTCTGGTGAGCGTCAGTCTGTCCTCTGTTATTAAGACTTGTTTCTTGATTTGTCTCTCTCTTTTGCTCTCTCTCTCTCTCCCAGCTGTCTTTGATTAGTATTTGCATGGTATATAATTTTCATCCTTTTACTTTGTTTTATTTAAAAAAAAAAACTTTTCTGGGGGCGCCTGGGTGGCTCGGTTGGTTAAGCATCTCCTTTCAGCTCATGTCATGATCCCAGGGTTCTGGGATCCAGTCCCACATCAGGAGCCTGCTTCTCCCTCTACCCGTGCCCCTCTCCCCTGCTCCTGCTCTCTCACTCCCCCCTCTCTCTCAGTAAATAAAATCTTAAAAAAAAAAAAACCTTTTCTTTTGAAATAATTATAGCTTTACAGGAAATTGCAAACTTAGTATAGAGGGGTCCTGCTTATCCTTCACCCAGTTCCCCCCAGTGGTTGCATATTTCTTTCTTTCTTTTTTTTTTTTAAAGATTTTATCCATTTATTTGAGAGCGAAAGAGTGAGCCTGAGGTGGGGAGGGGCAGAGGGAGAGGGAGAAGCAGTGCTGAGAGGGAATTTCATAGCAGTCAGTGCCGACTCAAGATCTCAAATTAATAATCCAAGTTCCTCACTCAGGAAACTAGAAGAAGAAGAGCAGAATTAAACCAATGCATGCAGAAGAAAGGAAATAAATATCAGAGCAGATCAGTGAAACAGAGAATAGGAAGACAAGATAGTAAATCAGTGAAAGCAAAAGCATTCACCAATCTCAGGGATGACAGAGGGGACATTACTGCTGATCCCGAGCCATTGAAAGGGTCATTGCGGAATACGCCACCGACAGCTGTACCCCAGCTTAGATGAGATGGACCGATTCTTCCCAAACCACAGACTATCCAAACTCGGTCAGAATTAAACAGATCGTATGAATGGTTCTACAAACAGTAAGGAAATGGAGTTAGCAATTTAAAATCTCCAGGAAGGAAATATCTAGGTCCAGATGTTTTCCATGAAGAATTCCTTGAGACTTTTAAAGAAGACTAGTGTCATTTTTACACAGTAGTTTCCAGAATATCGTTGAGGATGGAACACTGCCCAGGCTCGTGTTAGAAGTCCAGTTACTATCCTCCTGTCAGCACAAGAGAAAGACAGCACAACAAGAGAAAACAAATATCCCTTGTGAATAGAGACACAAAAAAAATTCTTTAAGAAAATAATTGCCTGTTGATATCCGCAATATATATAGAAAATTCGACATCATGATGATGTGGAGGTTATTCCAGGTACTTAAGGCCCATTCCGACATTCTAAAATCACCCAGTGTAATCCACTCTATGAACAGGTTAAAAGAAAATTATAGGATCATATCAACATGTGACTACATCCAACACCCATTCATGATAAAAACTATCCACAGCTTGGATTAGATGGTAATTACCTTAATTATATTTAAAGGGCATCTGTAAAAACATAGAGCCAACATCATACTTAACAGTGAAATTCTGAATGCCTCTCCTTTCAGACTGGGAGTAAGTCAAGGATGTTTGTTCTTAAGCACTGTTATTTAACTGACATTTCTAGCTACATAGAATAAGGCAAGTAAAGGAAATTAAAGGAATTCAGATTGGAAAGGAAGAACTAAAAATGTCCCCATTTGCAGACGACATGATTGTGTATATAGACAATCCCAAGGAACTGATGAAAAACCTGGAACTAATGATAATGAATAGGTTCAGCGAAGTGGCCAATTATAAGATCACCACTCAAATACCAATCCCATTTCCAACATGTGGAAACTGAAATTAAAAATGAAGTACTCTTATAGGCAGTACTAATGAAAACAAAATCTTAGGTATGCTGAAAATAACTGTGTTCATGAAAGTAATCAAAGACACTATAAAATTCCAGTTTTCCTAAAGTTGAATATAGGTTTAATACAGTTCCCATTAAAATCTCAGCGAGGTTTTATTTTTTTTAAGAGATTTTATTTATTTATTTGACAGAGAGAGAGAGACAGCGAGAGAGGGAACACAAGCAGGGGGAGTGGGAGAGGGAGAAGCAGGCTCCCCATGGAGCAGGGAGCCTGACGCGGGGCTCGATCCCAGGACCCTGAGAGCATGACCTGAGCCGAAGGCAGATGCTTAACAAGTGAGCCACCCAGGTGCCCCGAAGTTTTGTTTTTTGTTTTTACTTTTTTAGACTAAGCTTATTTTAAAACTAATTTGTCAAGGCTAAAATGGCAAAATCGGCCTTCATAAGGAGAATAGAGTGAGAAGGGTCACTTCCTGATGTTAAGGCATACTACCTAGCTTTATTTACCAACACAGTGTGTAAGAAGAAATAAAGATCAGTGGAATGGTGTGGAGAACCCAGAAATAGACACACCAAAGGCTCAAGTGATTTTTTAAGAAAAAAATTCCATTATGATAACATTAAAAAGAATAAAACACTTATAAATAAAATAATTGTTAAGAATAAGCAACAAAAGTGCAACACTCGTACTTTGAAAACTACAAAGCAGTGTCAAAATATACTGAAGGAGACCTAAGTAAATGGAAAGACATCCTAGATATCATGGATTAGAAGTATTAATATTGTTAAAATGGCAGTACTCCCCAAATTGATCTACATATTCTGTGCTATCCCTCTCAACATCCCAGCTGACTTTTTTGCAGAAATTGACAAGCTGATTTTAAAATTATATGGAAACACAAGGGACCCAGAATAGTGAAAAACGGTTTTGAAAAAGATGAATAGAATTTTAGTATTCACACTTTTCCACTTCAAAACTTTATTCAATGTTAGAATATTCTAGACAGCATAGAACTCGCAAAAATTCAGAATTGAAAGTTCAGAAACAAAGCCTTAAATTTGTGGTTAATTGCTTTTCAACATGGGTGCCTAGAAGACTCCATGGGGTAGAGGGGTATATTTAGGTGAGTGGTCTTTTTTTTTTTTTTTGGACCCGGTACTGTTGGTGAGATTCTCCCATTTTGTTGTGGGTAGCCGTAATTCATTCATTTTGTTGTTACGTAGTATGTCTTTTATCCATTCTACTGTTGCTGGATATTTGGGTAGCTTATTAGTCTTGCCTATTAGAAATGATAATTCCATGTCATACTTGACTCAGTTGGCACACATTGCTAGTGTTTATATACCTAAAGAGTGGAATTGTTGGGTTTTGGATTGCGCGATGTTCCACTTCAGTAGATACTGCAAATGATTTTGCAAGGTAATGTATCCAATTATACTGTAATGAGCGTGTGGAAGACTTCCTGTTGCTTCACATGTTTGCTGACACTTGGCATTGTCAGCCTTTTTAACTTAGCATTTCCAATATTTATGTAGTAGTTGTGGTTTTAACATGCATTTTCTGGAAAAATAAGTTGGACACCTTTTCTATAGGATTTGGGGAATCTTTCTTCTTTGGGAAGAGCCTGTTAAAATCCCTTGCCATTTTTCTTCTAGGTTATCCCTTCTTTTATTAACTGTTTATGGGCCATTGTGTATTCTGGCTGGGAGTTTCTTATTAGTTATATGTTGCAATTATTTTTTCCTTCCTGGTGTGCCTTGTTGAAGAGATGTTCCTAAGTTTGATTAAGTCCACTTTATTAATCTTTTCATTTGGAGTTAGTTGGGGATTTTTGTTTTGTTTTTTAAATGTTTGTTTGTGGAGAAGGAGGAATCTTGTTAGGGTTGGTGGGGAAGAAATTACTCTCTGCCAAAAAGTTGTGAAAATATCTGTAATATCTTTTAGGGCTTTATAGTTTTGACTTTGACATTTAGAAGCAGAAATTATTTGGAATATATTCTTATGTTTTGATTGATACAGAGCTTTAGTATTTATTAGCTCCTGTCATCTCCTATAGATACCTAATAAATTAGTTTCTCAGTACTGTTTATTGAGAAGACCACAGTGTCCTCGTTGGTCTGCAGGAGCGCCTTTCTCATTAATCTAGTGTCCATTCTTATGTGGGCCTCCCTTCTGGAGTCACTATGTTCCCATTGGTAGAATTATCTATCTTAGAGGAATACCATCTTGTCTTCATTGCTCTACTTTAATATTTTACTTTTGTTATACTGTGGAATCCACCTTCCACGTTTCTCACATTTGTCTTGTTCATTCTTGGCCTTGGCATTTCCCTCTAAATATTAGGAATACCTTGTCAATTCCTCTCAAAAAACATGTTACGATTTTGATTGGGTTTGTGTTAAATACATATTACCAGTTGATGGGCACATGACATCTTTAGATTCTGATTTTGGAAAATGATGTATTCTGTGTGTTTAGTTTTTTTTAACTTCTTTCAATAATGTTTGATAGTTTTCGTTTAGAGAACTTGCCTTTTGTTAGTTATAGTCTCACCTTAGTTTTTCTTATCGCTGAAATGGGCGTATTTAAAAAATACTTTCTTGCTTGTCATTACTTCTATTTATATACTTGTTTTCTAGGTCATTAATTTCTGTGTTTATATTTGCTTACATCCTTGTACTTTCTTTGGGGTTCATTGGCTCCCCCTGTCCCTGCTTTCAAGTGGATATTTAGCTCGTATTTTTAGCTTCCTTTATATATTGTATGCATTGAATTGTGAATATTTTCCTCTTAACATTTTCTTTTGGCTCTGGCAGAATGGTTTCACACACGTTGCTGCGTTGAGTTTTTATTATCATTCAGTTAAAAATATTTTCTAATTTCCGTTGTGATTTCTTTTTTGACCTAAGAGTTCTTTAGATCCTAATAATTGACCTTTCTTTATTCATGTTAGAAAAAGGTAGCTTTATCCCACAGCATATCGTTTTCACCTTTAACGACTTATATTTGTTTTTATTGCTTGCTTACTGACAGGTAATCCATTTCTTTTTCATGTGTGGGTAAATCTTTACTTAGGTCTCCAAAAATATAAGTACTTCATGAAATTGTGTTCTTATTATATATTTTTCCTTTAGTTTGATACAGCTTTTCCAATTGACAAAATTATTAGTAATGATTAAATAAATGCACGAATAGCAAATACTTGTCTAAGTTTATATGCTGTAAGTCCCTTTGAGTTTTTGTCCTTTTCTGCTTTATAAAAGAATATCTCTCAAATTTATAGGGTTGACTTTTTTGTCTGCTCAGTTGTACATTTATTCATTTATTCAACATTCAGTAAGTGTTTTATTTATGATGTGTTTTGTTTTGTGTTAGGCTTTGGAAGAATCCTATTCTCACTCTCGAGGGTTAGTCTACTAGGGAGGACATAATTTATTATAGGGCAAAAACTGCTATATTGTATGTATGAGTTCAGTTAAAGAGGCCACAGAAAAGGCAATATTTAACATTTTTCAGAAATGGAGACGTTTTCAAGTCATCATAAATGCTGTTTTCATGGTTTGTTAACGGGAAAGAATCGTTAAAAAGTCCAACTAAAGGGCGCCTGGGTAGCTCAGTTGGTTAAGCAACTGCCTTCGGCTCAGGTCATGATCCTGGAGTCCCGGGATTGAGTCCCGCATCAGGCTCCCTGCTCGGCAGGGAGTCTGCTTCTCCCTCTGACGCTCTTCCCTCTCATGCTCTCTCTCATGCTCTCTCTCTCAAATAAATAAATAAAATCTTAAAAAAAAAAAAGTCCAACTAAAAAATGAATTTAAATATAAATTATACAAATTGTTAAAACAAATTATTAATGTTAATTGCTTCAGTATAAATTTTAATTATAACTTTTTTTAGTTGTTTTTACTAACTATTTCTACTTTGTAATAGAATGGTATTACTTTATAAACTTGCATATAGATAATTAGTGTTTTATATTACTCTCTGCAGAATCAAAGAATTCCATCGGACATGGTATTTCTTAGGACTTCAGAAAAAGCAGGTATTTATATTTGTATTTAAATTGCTGATCATTTAGTATTTTAGCAGTTTAATTTTCATTTTGAAAGGTAAAAGTTAAATTTATTCTTATAAAATGTTTTCTTCGAATGATAATACATTGAATTCATTAATTCTAAATCACATTTAACTGTTGATATTTAAAATGAAAATCTTTAGTGTATATGTTTGTTTTAAAAAATATAATCCTATCACAACCTTTATATCAAATGAGTGCTTTTGTTCAAAGCTATATTGATAGCGAAGTAATTAAATGATGTTGCTTGAAATTTGATTGCTATTCTGTATTTGCAGTTTTATTAATTCAGCAAACGTTTATTTACCACCTACTATGTGCCAGGCACTACTTGTCTCTTGGGATACAAAGGGGGCTAAGATGGGTGGGGGAACAGAAGAGGAAGCAGACAGTTTGTGTAGGTGAGTTGAAGTGGGCTTCGCAGGATAAATGATATTTATATGACCTGAGCTCTCACCAGTGAGGAGAAGGAGGAAAAGGGGAAATGAGATGGAAGCCTCATGTGGTCAAGGAGAAGAACTGTGTGTCGGAAGTCAGGAAACCCAAAATCTAGTCTGCTTTGGCCTATTTTTAATTATATGACCTAGACACATGGTCACCCATTTTCTTAATGTCTAAAATGATGAGAGGTTTATCAGGTAATACCCAAGTAACTTCTGCCTTGCATTTCTGACTGTTAAATAAATAGTATTTTTTTCTCTTTAAATTTTTTTATTGTTCTGTTAATCACCATACATTACATCATTAGTTTTTGATGTAGTGTTCCATGATTCATTGTTTGTGCATAACACCCAGTGCTCCACGCAGAACGTGCCCTCTTTAATACCCATCACCAGGCTGACCCATCCCCCCACCGCCCTCCCCTCTAGAACCCTCAGTTTGTTTTTCAGAGTCCATCGTCTCTCATGGTTCGTCTCCCCCTCCAGTTCGCCCCCTTCATTCTTTCCCTCCTGCTATCTCCTTCTTTTTTTTTCATAACATATATTGCATTATTTGTTTCAGAACTACAGGTCTGTGATTCAACAGTCTTGCACAATTCACAGCGCTCACCATAGCACATACCCTCCCCAATGTCCATCACCCAGCCACCCCATCCCTCCCACCCCAAACCCCTCCAGCAACCCTCAGTTTGTTTCCTGAGATTAAGAATTCCTCATATCAGTGAGGTCATATGATACATGTCTTTCTCTGATTGACTTATTTCGCTCAGCATAACACCCTCCAGTTCCAACCACGTCGTTGCAAATGGCAAGATCTCATTCCTTTTGATGGCTGCATAATATTCCATTGTATATATGAACCACATCTTCTTTATCCATTCATCTGTCGATGGACATCTTGGCTCTTTCCACATTTTGGCTATTGTGGACATTGCTGCTATAAACATTGGGGTGCACGTACCCCTTCAGATACCTACATTTGTATCTTTGTGATAAATACCCAGTAGTGCAATTGCTGGATCGTATGGTAGCTCTGTTTTCAACTGTTTGAGGAACCTCCATACTGTTTTCCAGAGTGGTTGCACCAGCTTGCATTCCCACCAACAGTGTAAGAGGGTTCCCCTTTCTCCGCATCCCTGCCAACATCTGCCGTTTCCTGACTTGTTAATTTTAGCTATTCTGACTGGTGTGAGGTGGTATCTCATTGAGGTTTTGATTTGGATTTCCCTGATGCTGAGCGATGTTGAGCACTTTTTCATGTGTCTGTTGGCCATTTGGATGTCTTCTTTGGAAAAATGTCTGTTCATGTCTTCTGCCCATTTCTTGATTGGATTATTTGTTCTTTGAGTATTGAGTTTGATAAGTTCTTTATAGATTTCGGATACGAGCCCTTTATCTGATATGTCATTTGCCAATATCTTCTCTCATTCTGTTGGTTGTCTTTTGGTTTTATGGACTGTTTCTTTTGCTGTGCCAAAGCTTTTTATCTTGATGAAATCCCAATAGTTCATTTTTGCCCTTGCTTCCCTTGCCTTTGGCGATGTTTCTAGGAAGAAGTTGCTGCGGCTGAGGTCGAAGAGGTTGCTGCCTGTGTTCTCCTTTAGGATTTTGATAGACTCCTGTCCCCCATTTAGGTCTTTCAGCCATTTGGAGTCTGTTTTTGTGTGTGGTGTAAGGAAATGGTCCAGTTTCATTCTTCTGCATGTGGCTGTCCAATTTTCCCAACACCATTTGTTGAAGAGACTGTCTTTTTTCCATTGGACATTCTTTCCTGCTTCATCAAAGATTAGCTGACCATAGAGTTGAGGGTCCATTTCAGGACTCTCGATTCTGTTCCATTGATCTATGAGTCTGTTTTTGTGCCAGTACCCTACTCTCTTGATGATGACAGCTTTGTAATAGAGCTGGAAGTCCGGAATTGTGATGCCGCCAGCTTTGCTTTTCTTTTTCAACATTCCTCTGGCTATTCAGGGTCTTTTCTGGTTCCATACAAATTTTAGGATTATTTGTTCCATTTCTTTGAAAAAAGTGGATGGTATTTTGATGGGGATTGCATTGAATGTGTAGATTGCTCTAGGTAACATTGACATCTTCACAATATTTGTTTTTCCAATCCATGAGCATGGAACGTTTTTCCATTTCTTTGTGTCTTCCTCAATTTCTTTCATGAGTATTTTATACTTTTCTGAATACAGATCCTTTGCCTCTTTGGTTAGATTTATTCCTAGGCATCTTATGGTTTTGGGTGCAATGTAAATGGGATCGACTCCTTAATTTCTCTCTCTTCTGTCTTGTTGTTGGTGTATAGGAATGCCACTGATCTCTGTGCATTGATTTTATATCCTGCCACTTTACTGAATTCCTGTATGAGTTCTAGCAGTTTTGGGGTGGAGTCTTTTGGGTTTTCTACATAAAGTATCTTATCGTCTGCAAACAGTGAGAGTTTGACTTCTTCTTGGCCAGTTTGGATGCCTTTGATTTCTTTTTGTTTTCTGATTGCTGTGGCTAGGACTTCTAATACTGTGTTGAAAAGCAGTGGTGATAGTGGACATCCCTGCCGAATGGACAGTATTTTTATAGGAAGCTCAGCATATTATTTATTTATTTTTTTGGAAGCTCAGCATATGTATTATTGGTAGTGTGGTGAAAACTCTAGAAAGGACAAAGTTAAATTGTAGAGTTGTTAATTAATTAATTAATTTTTAAAAAAAAATTTTTAAATATTCTCTACACCCAATATGGGGCTCAAACTCATGACCCTGAAATCAAGAGTCGCATGGTCTTCCAGCTGAGTCAGCCAGGCGCTAGAGTTGTTAATTTAGTTTTTTCTCCATATGTAAACATCATTTTTTTAAAGGGATATTCTGAGGGGGGGGAAATGTTTTTTCAACTGTAGTTATGGTTATTTGCATTGTAAGACAAGGCTGCCATTAACAGAAGAGTTCAGCTACACCTAATAATCAGGTACACTTGATACATTTACTTTATTGTGTGTTACTCAACGGGAGGTTTTGTTCTTCCTGTGGAGCAGACTAGAGAGCTCCTCTCTTCCAGTCCATTCCCTTTCTTCTCAGAAATACAGCTGGACTCCCTTTCCTGTCCAGTGAGATGGGGTTTTGCTCTGAGGGCTGGCCAAAGGAGGCTAGCTGGCCGCTTCCAGGCCTGGTCTTCACCTCTTCTGTAGCTCCATGTAGCCATGTGTCTCGAGTCAATGCACCTGGGGTTGTTGCAAGGCTTGGATTATTCTCCAGAGTTCTGAAAAAGTTGCTTTGGATGATTTTTACGGATGTTTTCATTATAGTTCTGGAGAAATGGATTTTCAGAGATTTTCACATTGCCATCCCTGTTTACATCACCTATTGTTTATGATGTTTGTCTTTGTTTCTAAATGTATTCAATATAATGAATAGAAAAATCTTTGCATTTGAGAAATGCTTTCATATTAATGGCTCTTCTAATGATTGTGGTAGAAATATATATGAGATTAAGAACATTATCCTAAATATGGAAATGTTTTTTAGATAATTAACTTAAAGGAAATACAGGTTTCGTGAGGGTATAAAAGATGAAGGAAATCCAGCACTTTAAAACTGGAAGATGATGAGAACTGTCCATTTTCTAGACGAGGAGTCTGAGGGCTGAACAATATGAATGCCTTGTTGAAGATCGTGTGACTAACAGCAGTTTTAGTTCTTCAGCCTCTGAATGACTTATAGCCAGCAAACCATAGATAGAATATTAGAGCATTAGGCAAATGAGATACTCTATATTATGTTAGCTTTGGATAAATAACATATCTAAACTGATGGCTTTTTTTTTTTAAGAGATTTTATTTATTTATTTGATGGAGAGAGAGAGAGAGCAAGCATAAGCAGGGGGAGTGGCGGGCAGAGGGAGAGGGAGAAGCAGGCTCCCCACCGTGCAGGGGGAGCCTGATGTGGAGCTCGATCCCGGGACCCCGGGATCACGACCTGAGCTGAAGGCAGACGCTTAACTAACTGAGCCACCCAGGTGCCCTAAACTGATGACGTTTTAAAAACATTTTCTTTCCCTCTAGTTTTCCCTTGGGTTTCATGTTATAGGGACATGTTGTAGTATAATGATACTTAATATTTTGTAGCTCCTGGATCTCTTTGAGAATCTTTTTTTAAAAATTTTTTCGAAAGATTTTTATTTATTTGACAGAGCACAAGCAGTTGGGAGCATCTTAGGGAGAGGGAGAAGCAGGCTTCCCCGCCGAGCAGGGAGCCTGACTCAGGGCTCGATCCCAGGATGGTGGGATCATGACCTGAGCCGAAGGCAGACGCTTAACTGACTGAGCCGCCCAGGCGCCCCCTAAACTTACAGTTCTCGGTTTCTTTATTTTTTTCTATTAAATTTAAATGGTTAAAATTCACTGATTGTAGATATACAGGTATTAAAATGTCAGATTGCTATTTCATGCTGTTTTTCTTCTGAAATGGACCAAATAGCTTCACAGCTGGATAAAATGTGTGTCATGATCCTGCTTTAAGTCAGTAATTCTTAGCTTTGGAAATTCTGTTTCTGTGACTTTAAGTGATTAAGTTTTTTAATTGTCTCATTTTCAAAAGTACACATACTCAGAATTTTTTGTGTATCAATACTCTTGATATTATTACTTTTCCATTTCAGTTCAGAAGAATCTGATAGTGCATTGTCTACTAAAATAAAAATCTTCAAACCCTAGCCAGTATAAAAGTCTTAAATCTGTGTGGTGTGTCGGAGCTTGGACAGTTGCAGCTCAGGGAGTCTCTTTGTGGTGTCCTATTGACTGTGTATTAACACAGGGCTTTCTGTGGGGCCTGCATCTAATTGTTTAGAATGCAGATGAAGCTGTTGATGGATCTGGGGACTGATGGCTTAAATTCCAATTAATCAGTTGCTTCATCAGTTTCTTAATTCAGATCAAATATCTCCTGAATGCACACAGTTCTTTTAGTGGTATTAAGAGAAATTAATGCTTTAGAACTAATTTTCATCAATCTCTTATAAATGCCAATATCTTTTTCACTTGTCTCCTCAGTGATGACCTTATAGTTTAAGTGTTTGGGACCTACTACAATAGCTCGGCCTCACCTGTTAGTGGGGCAGGGGTAGGTAAATGACACTGTACTCATCCACATTCTCTCTTTGGTGCTATTCATCTTCCCACCAGGTTAAAAATTTCATGCAGTCATTGAGTCATATAAATGATTTAGAAATTAAGTTTAGTGGCAAACGATCTGCTATTACATATGCGAAGTCAATGTCTATTTTTCTTTTGTTGGGCATATACTGTACCCATCTCTTTCAGAGCTACTGGATTCATGAGCTGTTGCAGACAATCTACTAATATTACAGGATAACTTATCACCGTATATGACAGACTACGGTGCTCAGTCTCGTCGTGTCCCATCAGTTACTTTATCACCACTTGAGGCAGCTCTCCCGTGGGACACCTAGTCTAGTTGATCTTCATTTGATTGTCATTAAACCTGTCCTTTCCTGTCAGCTCTTGTCAATTATACAAAATAAAATCAAGTATTCGTAAGAAGTCTGTAACGGGATATAAGCAGACCAATTTAGTAATTCATTTTTGCTGAGCCTTCACTGGCCTCAATTGTAGCTAGTGCTTGCTGTTAAACATGATTAGATATGGTGTGTGTAAGACATGGCAAGTTGGCCGTACTTCTGATTTTGCTACAGTTCATTCTCTCTTTTTAAATTCTGTCAGTTGCTGCGAAGCTAGTAATGTGAACTGTACTCGAAAATAAGTAATATGTCTATTGCCCCTAAATTTTTAAAGCAGCATATAATTATTTAACATGAAGATGTCCTTTTTTCTTTAAAGAAAGACAACTGTATTGCTTCCAGTGTTTAATAAGTTTACAGAACCTAGGTATTACTTTCACTTTTAGAAACAGAATGTTTGAAATATAAGAGACTCTAGAGATTCTCCCTTCTTCTTATTTTCTATGTTAGAAAGCAAACCTAGAGCAGAGCTGTTGGCACTGACACCTCAAAGTATGTGTCAGACAGAATCTAGAATCCGATCCCTATGCAGTTACTTTTGTACCAGAACACACGTAAGCACATACACACACATGTATAAACATGCATATATTTTAAGAGGAAAAAAAATCAAGTTTGAAAAACTGTTTAACTGTAAAATAACATCCACTACAAATTTCCCTATTCTCCTTTTTAGTTGAAACCAGTTTGTAAAATATTCTCCTTGTGGTAGGTCCTTTGGCAAGTAATGCATAACAAAATTTATTTATGTATTTAGATATATCTTTCAAAGTACATGTAATCAGACAAAGGTCTCCTGGGTAAGTCTTCTCTTGATACAGTAGATGATTCAGAAGTCATTTCATAGCGCTCCGTCTTTTGGAGCCTTGGGAAAGTGACTTGGTTTCTGTGGAGGCGCCTAGAATCCTGCTGGCAGCACCACGGCAGAGAGCCGCTCCAAGGTTTGGAAGTGTCATTGGTGAAGGGTTTGCGTGGGGCACATTCCAGATCCTGAACTGTGATTAGTTGAAGGTGCATTGGCTGGCGGAGGAAAGTAGTAAGAGCAAGAAAACGCTCGTGGTATGTGCAGGACTACAGTTTCTAACAGAGCGCTCAAGGGAAAATGCGCCTAGCACGGATGTGGGTTTGCACAGACCCATTTTAGTGTTAGGACGTTATGTAAGAGGTGTCCTGGACTGGGCTCGGTGAAGATACGTTCTACCTTCACTAGTCCCCCAGACTTGAGAAAGAGGTCGCTAAATGAGTTCCAGGCGTACGGCTCTCACTGGCATACTTCAGTAGATTTTCCTCTAAATTTTACAACGCAACTCTGAAGTCAGTCCGATTTTTTCCCCCCGTGCAGATGGAAACTTTAGTGGGGCGAGGTAACTGGCAGGGAGCATTGGTGAGTGAGGTGCAGAGCTGGTGTTCAGCCCAAGACTGGCCCTTCCTGCTGTGCCCCGGGAACAGGAGCCTCTCCTAGAGCGCGGCTGACACTCTGGGCCACGTTGCTCTTCACTGGGGCCGTTGGTCTTACCTGCCGTAGGCTGCTGAGCAGCACTCCTGCCCCAGGTCACAAGATACCAGCAGCGGGTTTGAAAACAAACAGGGTCTCCACAAGTTTCCAAGTGCCCCCCCAGGGGGGAAATCACCCCTGGTTGAAAAGCACTGGAGGACTTTTTTGTTTTCATTGAAGAGAATCCCTAAGTGTTCAGTTATGTATCTTTTGAGACTAATTAATATTCTTCAGAGATGCTCTCAGTAAGAACAAACTGATTCTGTGGTATTTGCCTCCGTGGGGAAGAAGCTTCTGCTCCTGCCAGTGCAGCCAAGAATTCAGGGGCTGGCTCCATGTCCCTGCTGCTGCCAGGCTAAGGCCAGGGCGTCCCCCTGCAGGGGTGTCCACTAGCTGCCCACTTCCCCAGGCCTGGTGGACTGGGCCTCCCTTCTGCTCACCAGCTTCCACTCAGAGGCAGGAGCTCTGCCCCGTTTTGACAGTCTGGGAGTAATGGAGCCCCAGCTGGTCAGCCCCACCGGCTAGCTTGTAGGGCCGGAAGGGCTGCCACAACTCCTCCCCTAACCCAGCGCCCACTTAGAAGCCAGCAGGGGCCCCTCCAGATAAGGCTGGGTGCTGTCCTCTTCCATTCCCCGTGTCTTGGCCCAGACCTTTGCAGACCTTGCTCCAGTTCATGCCTACGGGAGGTGGTGAAAACAGCGGAGAGCTTGGTGGTCCGTCGTTCAAAGGGAGGATCCATGATACGTACCAACAAAGGACAGAGCAGCCCAGTGAGAAACTTTATTGCCAGAACCAGGGAAAGATTCAGCCTGAAGGAGTCCCACAGAATCACACTCTACACTGCGTGCATGTGCTAGTCTGCTCTGCTCAGGAGTGGTCAGAGTGAGACGGTCTTGAAAAGGCCTCCAGGACACACATCCATCAGCAAAGCCAAAGCCTTGCTTGTCTCAGGGGCCCTGAGCACAGTCTCTGGGTGTACTGCGCACGGCTAGTGGTAGTTCCTGTGAAGCTGAGCTTAGAAATAGAATCGCATGCCTCCCCGTTGGTCTAGAAGATTGTACGTGTGCCAGAACCATGGCTGTGGGCCCAGGAGCGTGGACAGAGACCACCTGCAAGCTGCTGGTCCATTCCTGACTGAACTAGGGGCAGAATCAAGAACCAACTTCCCAGTTGGGGAGAATAGCCTCTAAGCCACATGTATCCAGTGGTAAAGGGTGAAAATCTGACTCAGTGAGTTCAGACACCACTTTTGACCAACAGGAAGTTGGTGTGGGGCCTGGAGCAGCCCGTAGAAAGCCAGGAATACAAATCTGGTCAGGGACAGGAGAGGGGTGGTGCATGCTACAGGGTAATTGGACTTCACAGAATTAGGTCAGCCAAGTCACAAAAAAGAAACATGTCTGAACAACAACCAGCACTCAACATGTTTGATGTTTGTGTAACAGTTCAGAGTGTTCACTCATCAACTCTGGTGAATTTTATGTGATTGTACAGCAGAGGGGTTTGAAGTCAGATGGGCCTCCTGATGGCATTGTGCCGTTCATCCTGCCTGTCCCGGTGAGACCTCAGGGCAGTGCACCTCTAAGCTTGAAATAGGGGCCTGTTCCCTACCGACTGTCCAACAGGACCTCAAATATATATAGGCCAGGACTGGCACTTAGTAGATGCTCAGTATATATTAGTAACTTTCTTGTTCAGAGAGAAATGACTTTTTATTATGCATGTATGTCTCTGTATATTTTGTGAGGAGTGTGGAACAGTTTCTAATCAAGAAAGTAGATACCCTATTTATTTCCTCTTAGTTTGGAGTGTTCTGTTAGTTTCTCCCCATAACGATCTTTGGAAGGTATTTTCTAAAGGAGCCAGGCCCCAGAGAAGTAGACTTGTATTAAATCCCATGTCCCCGAATTCCTCTCCCTGGCACGTTGTCCCTCCTCCTGCCCACCCCCCAGGGGTCTCTGTAATTGTGGTCCTTTGGTCCTTGAGGTTCAGAGGGATCCCCGTCGTGGCAAAGAAGACAATTACACTCACAGAGCTAGTATACTGCTTTGTAATGGAGACTTTTCTGGATGCTACGGGTCTTCTTTCCCTGAACTGCAGGTGGTACCTGCTTTTCATTTCCAGCTGAATCCCCGTCCCTCTTACCTTCACAGAAACCGCTCCATCTCATTTCTAGAGTAGGACATTGGGTGTGCCCCAAGGGATCGAGTGTGGGTTCTGTTTTAGAATCTTGAGTCTGGGTTACTTGTCAGCCCTCTCCTACATGTGTCTCCCAGAACTTGTTTTACTCCTTCGGATTTTGCTCATTTGCTTCTCTGATCATTAGACGAAATACTTACTGAGGTCAGGGGTCCCTGGAAGAATGTTCTCAGTGTCGTAGGTGTTGTGTGGATTTGGAGTGCACCCGGAAGAGAAGCTGTGTGTGAGCCCGTGGTGAGGAAGGGTGCAGCCGCGCCCCGTGAGCTGGGGTACAAGTTGGCCGTGTCTGCTGGTTTGCTGCCAAATCTTCAAGTCTGTATTTCCATTTTTGAAGCTATCAGTAAATCTCTTTCAAACATTTGTCAGTATGTACAACCTCCCCATCACTATCCAGTTTTATTTTTGTTGTTTTAATTATAAATATCTAATAGTTTATTTTAACCATTTGAAATTACTTGAACAATGTCACGGTTAAATAACCATATCATTTCAGCTGCTTTTTGGACAAGTGATTGTTTTGTTTTGGAGGGAGAGAGAGGAAGAGAAAAGGTGGGCGGGACGCAGAGGGAGAGAGAATCCTAAGCAGACGCCAAGCGTGGACTCAGTGTCATGACCCTGAGATCGTGACCCAGGCTGAAATCGAGAGTTGGACGCTTCACTTACTGAGCCACCCGGGCCCCCCTGGATAAGTGATTTTTAACAGGTTCTATTAGATATCAGAAAACTCAGCCAGCATCTTCTGCTTCTGTCTTCTGAATCTAAGCAACTTAGAAGCCACCACAGTGGAAGTTTTAGGCCCTCTCTTTACTGGGTGACTACAGCCTGTGAGCAGTCATGGGCTTTTTTGTAAGGCTGTTCACCTCTTTCCCTCTACCAGTCACCTTACGATTTCTGTATCTTCCTTTAAAGTTAAAACCCCTTTCACCCAGGACACTGAAAGTTACGCCATCAATACTAATAAGTAAGTAGTTTAAAATATTGTGAAAACGTTTTATTTAATGTTTCTGTTTTGCTGTCTTCTGGATAAAAGGGAAAAGGCCATGAGATAAGTTATTGATGAAATGAGCTGCTGAAGTGGAGAGGAGGTGTAGTCGGCCGATAACTGTCATAGCGTGAGCACTGGTAAATGACCGCGCATGCAGTCAGCCGTCCACCAGAGCCGTTCTGGTGCTGAGCTGCATCGATCAGTAGTAGGGTGTCAGCGAAGTTGATGGATGGGGCCAACACGGACAGACAGCAGAAGGGAGCCCTGAAATATAAATATGAGAAATGTACAAGGAAGGGGAGTCTCCATCTCTGCAGGTGTTCAAATATAAATTGAAATGTGGGTTTCTGTGGTGCAGTTCCAGTTATTTGCAGCATTGACACCGAAAACATCCGACATACACGTTGGACCCCTTCACAGCTACAAATGACCCAGAAGTGATCCAAACACACCGACCACAAAGAGAGGAACTTGGGCCCCCAAGCAGACCTTCTGAGAGCGGGGGCGCTAGGGGCTCTGAACATGGCCATGTGGGCAGTGCCGGGCTCCAGAGACTCCCTTGAGGGGACAGAGGTCGGAATCTGCTCTGATAGCTCCGCTCGGCGTGGCACCACCTGACAGAGTCGGGGTCAGCCCCATACGAGTTGCGGATGTCCCGGTGACTCTTGTGCACGGCCACAAACCTCAGCTTCTTCATGACCCCGGGCCAGCCCAGCAGCTGCAGGTCCCACAGGTACTCTGGGGACAGACCTTGGTGGGCTTGTGGTAGAGAAGATACCTGTTCAGGTGGCTCTCGTCATGCCACAGGGCCTCGATCCCATTGGCCCAGTCGACCACCATCGCCTGGTGACAGGCTGAGGTCAGTCGGGGAACCTCCGGCACCGAACCCCCAGAAAAGCCTCCTGCGTAGTAAAAGTCACCCGGGTCCCTGGGGTGTGCCCCTGGGACCTTGTCCGCGCTCGTAGCTGAAGTCCTAGAAGGTCACCCTGGAGAAACCGGGGTGCAGGGTGCCTAAGAGGAGGGACAGGCTCTCCACGCCCACGTGGTCGCTCAACTTCATGTCCACTACACGGACACCAGGTAGTCCACCTTGCGAAGGAAGAGCGAATGCGAGAACTTGCTGATCTCCATGCGGTGCATGGTCACATCCTGCCAGCAGGGAGCCCCGGGGACCTGGAACCAGCACTCTCTGGTCCTACGGGAGCAGCACTCGGGCCCAGCAGCCGGCCAGTCGGTGAAGACATAGTAGGTGACCCTGTGTCCCGCCGTGAACTGCTTCTCCGCCGGCTGCAGGAACGGCTCCAGGAAGACCACGTAGCTACAGGGACGGGGGATAGGGCGGGAGGAGAGTCACTGCCAGAGGCTGGTGGCAGGACCCCAGAGCTCGGGGCCGTGCACGTGTTCACCTTCGTCACTGGGACACGCCTCGGGCTGCGTTAAGCCACAGCCACCCTCCTGGCCTGTCCTGAGAGAGTCCGCCGGCGGGCCCTCCCTCCCTTCTGCTCCCAGAGATGGGGGCCCTCAGCACCCCATCTTACAAACGGGAGCCCGAGGCTTGGGAGGCTGGAAACCCATGCAGCCACACAGTCAGCATGCTGGAGCCAGGGACACTGCCCCGTGCTGAACTCCCGGGCAAACCCTGCAGGTGCCCTCCCCTGGCCGCCCCCCTGCGGGTCCCCTCCCCACCTGCCAGGACTGGAGCTCCTTTGGGCACAGCCCTCGTTCCTTTGCCCAACAGACCGGCTAGAAGAAGCAGGGCCAGCCACCTGCCCCTCTTGCTTTGGGTGGGCTGTCGCTGGTCCCCACAGCTGGCTGCACTCCCTGGAGGGTCCCCCCGTGAAGGCTACGGGGCCTCTTGCTGACAAGGTCCTCAATCTACCACTGGTATTCCTAGGAGGGGTCACCCTGAACTCCCCCAGACCGGGAATCAGGTGCAGCCCGGGGACAGGGAAGGAGAAAGAGGACCCTGGGAGTTGAGGGGGGTTGCTTAGACCCCAGCCTTGAATCGAAGGGGGTAAGCTTCTGGATCCAGGTCGACATATGCCCCTCCCTCAGTCCAAAGCCCTCACATGGCGGGTCCCCCTGTGAGGGGTCTACCTGCTCCGAACCGTGGGGACAGCAGCTCCCCCAACGTCAGGCAAGTGTGGTGAGCCCTCTGAGTCTGGTTTTTTGGAGCAGGCACTGAGGCTACTTCCCTGGGCCTGCCCCACACCTGGCAGCTTAGTCAAGGGCTCACACGGGGAAGGCGGCCACTGCCTTGAAACAGGGGACAGGCACACAACCCACAGGCCCGGATCAGGTCACCAGGGGAAAGGCCAGGCCCAGTCGTTGTGAGTGTGGTTTCACGGCCCCTTCCCTCAAGGACGCTGCCGGCAAGGGCTCCCTCATGCAAGCCCGGCACCTGCCCTCACCCCAGGGCTGCGCTCCCGGCCCAGAGGGGGACGCATGAGGCCCGCCTGTGCGGGCAGCGTTGGGACAGGGCCACTGGCGCTGGCCGCAGACCCTGGGCCGTGAGGGTCTGGTTGGTGATTTCAGTCCCTGCTCTCCAGGACCTGGAGGACGACTCTGAGGCGACCTGGGCCCTTCCTAGTGCCCCCCGCACATGGGGCTGAAGGCCTCCCTTGCGATGGCCTGGGAAAAGGGTTGCACGGGCCTCAGGCCATCCTGCGGGCCTCGGCGAGCTCTGTGGAGGAAGGAAGCTCTGACTGCCGATGCTGTCGCCAGCCCCGGCTTCCAGAGGCTCCCAGGGGCCAGGCCACTTGCCGGCAGCCATGCCCAGCGCGCTCCTGGGTCCGCTGGGGTCCCAGGGCCTCACTGCTCAGCTCCCTCTCAGGGGCCTGGGCTCTGGCACCGAGTGCTGTCTGACCCGAGTGCTGTCTGAGGCTGTGCCCTCCTGAGCCTCATCCTCTAAGAGACACACAGGAGGGGCCAGCCCGACAAGCATCTCCTCGCTACCAATGCACAGGGCACACGTGACCCCCTTCCACTTCTCTGGTGGTGGGCTCCCCGGAAGCCCCATTGTTGCGGTGCTCTGCCCCTTGACTCAGCAGGATAGCGGCCTGGGGTCAGGGCTGTGTCTGTCCGAGGGGAGTGGCAGCAGGCGGGGGCTGTCACCCACTGTGACGGGCAGCCTCCTGAGAGGGAGCCAGGTGCTGTCCCCTCACCGGGCCCACGAGAGCCCAGTAAGACTGCTGAATGCATGCACTTTCGCATTAATCCCCAGGACGGGGTCCCCCCACTCTGTGCTCAACACACTGACAGTCCCATGGTGACGTTCTGCAGCTAGAACTGCTCGTTCAGGACGTCAGTGTTGCAGGTCCCTTCCCAGAAGATGGGGGCCAGGCAAGGGGTGAGGGCAAGGACATCGTTCCTCCGGGAACACAAGAGACCAGCATGGCGATGTGCGAGCTGGGAGGAGGGTGAGCGCACCAAGGGCCCTGGTGCTCACCACCCCCACCTGGAACCTCACCATCCCCCGCCCCATGCCTTCAGGGGCCCACCAGGTGCACCCTCCTTCCAGAAGGACTTCACACTTGCAAGAAACCCAGACTCAAACCTATGCAAATCCCTTCCAGCTCTAAGCAAACCTGGTCCCTGCCAGACCTCAGAGTGGGAGCAGGGATTTCCCAGCAAAGCCAGGGGGCCCTCCCCCGGGAGGGAACAAGCCCCCCTCACACATTCTTTGGTGGGCAAGGGATAGAAAGCAGGAAATGCAAGGCACAGAGAGAGAAAGGGACAGAGAATAATCTGTGGGCTCCAAATCGAGATCTCTGAAACAGGGAGAGGAAAAGAATCTGGCAATCGTGCACCCGCTGAGTTTTCAATCAGCCCGCCCTTCCTTGCCTACCTTAAATTTCCCTCAGTTTGAGAAAGGGAGGGGAAGAGAGGGAAGGGGAGGGGGGGAAATTTCAGTGAATGTATTCCCGGGGGTGTTAGCACCTTGGCTGGGGATAAAGCATCCTGAAAAATCACACAACGTGATGTGAGTTTGCAGGGAGGTGGCTGCGCCTTTATGATCTTGGAGAGATGGGGATAGGAAGGCGATAGGAGGGCAGGTGTTGGCCAGGCAGGAGGATGCCCGACCGGACCCATTCTGCCCACGCCCTCCAGATTACGTGGGGGAAAGAGTCTGCCACACTTCTCTGCTGGGAAGTAGACCACGGCTCTTGGACCAATGTCGTCCTTCTGTATGCGTCCCACAGCGCGTCTGCCACCAGTCCCCGTGGGCCCTGACGTCCTACACTTCCTCAGGAAGTCTTCCACTTATTAGCCCAACATTTCCAAGCACCCGTGACATGCCAGGCACGTGCTAGCTGCCGGAGAGAGGCAAACTGGCAAATTCAGTTTCAGAGATCTGATGCCAGGACAGGCTCGCACCAGCGCAGCCGCCCTTCACACGACCGCAGCCTCGGGGAAAAGTGTCTGGAGAGAGTGCAAAACAACGGCAGGTCTGACTCACGCCGGGTGGAGCAGGAGGGGTCAGGGAGGGCTTCTCGGAGGAAGGGACATTCGGAAGAGAGCTGAGGCACAGAGGTAGTTAGGGAAGTTGGGTGGGCTTCCGCGGAAGAGGAGACCACTTGTGAAAAACCCCAGAGTGGTGGAAGCGGAGGGAAGGGTGAGGGGGGGGAGAGCACAGGCCGTGGAGGGAGGTTCAGTCCGAGGACAGGGAGCCCCAGGCAGGCTCGGGGGCTGAGCTTGGAGCCCAGGACCCCCAAACGGAGATGCCACGTGGGGGGCTGGAGTTCAGAGGACAGAGAGATGTGGGAGCCGGACACGTGGAGTCACCAGTATGTAGTTGGCGATGCAATTCGCTGGTGCGGTTAGGGCCACCCGAGGAGAACACAGTAGAATGGCATCAGTCAGCTACTACCACGTAAGGACCACCCACAGGATCTCTGTGCTATGAACCGACATGAATGTACTTAGCTTTCCCGTCTGGGCAGTGTGGGGTCAGGTGGCGCAGGCCGGCCCTGCTGGGCGGCGGGGGTCTCCGCAGCTTGCGCCCGCCTTGGGGGGTGGCTGTCCGTGACTGGTTCGTGCCGGCTCTGCTGCCATTGTCCCCCTCCCACCGAGGGCGGCCACGTCCTGCTCGTCTCACGGCCACGCCGAGGCCACAGCAGGCGAGGCCACAGCAGGCTGGGAGGAAGGGCTCAGCACAGGACTGCATTTCTGCCTCAGCGGCTAAGTGAAGCATGTCAAGGGGCCAAACCCCAAGTGCAGAAGGGCCTGCACAGAGTCTGTCGAGGGTCACAGCCCTGGGCACGTGCAGGAGCCCAGGCTGAACCCAGCTCTGTGTCCTCACACAAGGGCTGCACCCAGGCCTTCCGTGGGCTGTGGGTGGGATGGGGTGTGAGGGTGTCACTGTATAGATGGGGCATGGGGGGGGTCAGCATTGAACAGCTGGGGGAGGGGCCCTCGCGGCTGGGGCTCTTGTCTGAGGAGGAAGTTGGGTGAGGGGACCCCGGCCATGGTGACCTCACTTCCCTGACAACAGAGCCCATCAGAATTTGGAACCCAGGTAACCAGGAACCCACATTCCAGAGACAGCCCCCGGCCCAGCTCATTACATTGGACATAGTGAAACCAAGATGTTCACGTGCTGTGTTCCCAGATCCGGAGGTTGCCGACGGAAGAAAGCGCGCCCAGCAAATGCTGTCTCAAGATGTCCTTTCAGGGCTCCCCACCGCCTCTGGCCGTTTGGTCGGAAAGACCACAAGGTGACACCAGGAGTCCCAGAGCCGGCCACCCAGCCCCACAGGGTCTAATCCACCTGTGCAGCCCCAGGTCCCCACCCGTGTGTGTGTGTGTGTGTGTGTGTGTGTGTGTGTGTGTGTGTGTGTGTGAAGAGGGGTCATGTAGGGTGGGCCAACCCCATTCAAGAGCAGGCTGACGAGGGGTCAGATACCCAGTGGGCAGGTCTTGTTCAAGGTCAAGGGTGGCTGGGTGGGATGGGGTGTGCGCGGATGCGAGCTTCTGCCCTGGGTTTATCCCAATTGCCCTGGAGCGGGGGTCACCGTACCGCGTGCAGGGCTGGGCACGCAGAGATGTGTCTGATCTGGGAGCAGGAGGGGGACAGGGCAGGGGGACAGGGAGGCTTGCTGGGCAGGGCTGTGATGCCTCTGGGCCGGCTACCCGTCCCTGTCTTTGCAGACCACGGATGAAATCGGTAGGAGGCTGGCGGACAGCCATGATATTTCCGGGACGTGGGGCGTGACCCCACAGGGGTCCCCAGGAGCAGGTGCTGGGGATTGCGGGGGAAGGCCTCCGACACCACCCAGACCACTGTCCCTGGTGGTCATTGACTGGATTGTGCTCCAGGAATGGAGCCCACGGAGACCGAGCTCGAGGCTGAGAAGCCTGGGGCGGGGTGCCTGTGGGTGTGTGGGGACGGGTCGTGGCAGGCCCCACAGGGAGGAGCCCCGAGAGGCTGGTGTGGGGCCAGGAGCAAAGACTGTGTGCAGAGCACCCAGCGGGTGGACTGCAGTCGGGGAGACGTCCCGGGGAGGGCTCCTTGCTGGCTGCGGCTTCTCTGGGAGGCTCTGGGCTGGGCTCTGTCTTGCAAATACCCACGGAGAGCAGGCACGGGGGTGAGCTTTCCTCCTCTCACAGATGTTCCACGACCTAAGGAGCTAGAGCCGGCTCCAACTCCATCAGCAGCTCTACACGGAGGGGTGGTGCCTGCAGAGACTTCAGCAGGAGCCCAGGAGCCGGCAGTTGACCCAGCACCTGCCCACGGAGAGCCTGACGCCGACCAGGAAGGGCCTGCTCGAGAACCTGTGCCCGGAGAGCCTGCCCCTGTTCCTGCCACTGTTCCTGCCGGAGCCAGGGCCCCTGTGCCTGCCCCGAACTGTGGCCCTGCTCCTTGCCCAGACCCCGCTCCTGCCCTGGATCCTGACCCGTCCCTACCCCTGCCAGTGCCCCTGTCCCTGCCCCTGACCCAGATACTGCCTTGGTTCCTGTATGTGCCATTGCTGCAGACCCTGTCCCTCCCCTTGCACCTGCCCCTACCCCTTCCCCTGCTTGTGCTCCCGTTCTGGCCCCTGACCCAAGTCCTGCCCCTTCCCCTGCCCATGCCTGTGTCCCTGTTTTCGCCTCTGACCCAAATCTTGCCCCCACTCATGTCCCTGCCCCTGCCCGTGCCCCTGCAGCTGCCACTTCCCCAGCACCTGCCTGTGCACCTGTTCTTGCCCCTGCTCCGGATCCTGACCCAGCCCCTGGCCTGGATCCTGCCCCTTCCCCTGCCCCTGGCTCTATTCCTGTTCTTGCCCCTGTCCCGGCTTCTGCCCCTGCACCTGCCCCTTCCCCGACGTGTGCAACTGTTCTTGCCCCTGACCCAGCTCCTGCCCTGGATCCTGCCCCTTCCCCTGCCCCTGCCTGTATTCCTGTTCTTGCCCCTGTCCCGGCTTCTGCCCCTGCAACTGTCCATTGCCCTGCCCCTCCCTGTGCTCCGGTGCTTGCCTCTGACCCAGCTCCTTCCCCTTTCCCTACCCGTTTCCCTGCCCCTGCATGTGCACCCATTCCTGCCCATGACCCGCCTCCTGCCCCTGCACCTGTCCGTTCCTCTACCTGTGTCCCTGTCCCTGCCCCTGCCAGAGCCGATGCCCCTTCCCCTGCCTGGGTCCCTGTTCCTGCCCCTGCCCCTGCCAGAGCCGATGCCCCTTCCCCTGCTTTCCAGGGCCGCGGGCCCTTCCCTTGGCCCTGCCTGTGCTCCTGTACTTGCCCATGACCCAGCTCCTACTGTGCATCCGGCCCCTGTCCCTGCTCTTGCATCTGGCCCTGCCCATCCTCCTGTTCCTGCAGGGCTCCCAGAACCACAGCCAGAGCCCACATCCTCGTGGGGAGAGCCGCTTGTACAATTACCCTTATTTCCATCACCCGACCCTGATGCCCCGCCAGATTGTTTCATCCCCTCCCCCTGTGTTCTTTCTCTCTGGTACATATTAACTGTTATATTATCTTTCCTTATCCTCTACGCTGTTTATTATTTATTTTAAATAAAATTAATTGTTTTCTGTTGGACAAGTCTGGAGCATTAATTATATTCCCAATGCTGTGCCACCGCACCACAGAACATTGCTGCACAATATCTGCTTCCGCAAAGGACACCCTGAACCAGAAGGCCTCCCTGCCCATTTCTCCCCGAGCCCAGGCCCTGGCGACCCCTAAGCTGCTTTCTCTCTCTGTTCCTTTCCTGGGTGTTTCCTGTACGTGGAATCACGCAATAGGGGCTTTTGCGTCTGCCCCCCTATTTTCAAAGGGAACTCGTTTCCTTCTGTATTTATTGGACACAGAATTTCCCTTATTCGATATTGAAATGCCTGGGGGTTACAGATCAGACGTAATCAGAGAGGCCACTTTAGGAATTATGGGCACAATCTTGGGGCCGAGACCCCTGTTCCTGCTGGGACACCTCAGCCTGACCCCAGACAGGACAGGGCTGGTTCCTCCTGTGGCCCACACAGAAACCAGGGAAATGCAGAAAGCTGGAAGACACACCCCAAAGGGCAATGCATTGCTCACAACCCCAGGCCAGAGAAAGGTTTCAGCGGACTCTGGTCCAAACCACGCTCCAAGTCACTGGGTTCCACAGGGAGAGACCACACGCATGCAAGTCCAAGTGGGGACAGGCACGGGGGGAGTCAGAGAAGCGGAGCTACCAGGGAAGGACTCTGGCAAAAAAAAAAAACTCTATGGAGGCAGCGCTGGTCACCCTCAGACCGGCAGGTGTCTGGTCTGGGGACCAGCAGCCCTGGGGAGAACGTGAGGAAGCGGAGGTCCCCTGGAGGAAAGGGTGACGGCACCCCTGTCTGGGAGGACAGTGCGCAGCACCCATCCAAGCCTGCAGGTGCACCCATCACCTACTGTGAGCAGCTCAATCCCAGCTTGTGGAGGGAAAACCCGTGTCCATAATCCCCTATTTGCAACAGAATCCATAAAGGGGAGTTTGTGGTTCAACACGTATACAGTGTTTAAGGTACAAGTCTCGAATTCCAACATCCATGGTCTGCTTGTCCACCTTGAGCCTTGTTTGGGAAGCAGGGGTGGGGACGCCCGGGGCTGTGACCTGTGGGAGGGGTGGGGAGGGGGAGCTCTGAATGGAGTGACCAAAGCACACGGGGTGACCTGCCCAGGAGGGACCCTCTCGGTCCCCAGCCCCTCTCCTGACCTCGCGCACGATGGCGAGGGTGTGATGATGAAGGTGCTGGCCCTTGGCTGGCCAGTTCCGTAGCTGGTGTCGGAGCTGCTCAGGCTCCACACCGGGCTCTGATCCCAGAGCTGGCGCAAGAGCTGAAGCTGCAGCTGCCCCAGTCTCGGGAGCTGCGGCTCGCATCGCTGTTGGACCTGGCTCAAGCTCTGGGGCAGGTACTAGAGCTGAATCCCCCTCCAGAGATGATCTAGATCCGGTTCCGCACTTGGATAAGGCTCTTGAACCCACGAACGGCTTTCCTCCCCTGCCCATTTCATGGATGACAAAACTCGGGGCGGTGACGGGACCGGCTACCTGGGGGTAATGGCTACGGGGGGATTCAGCCCAAGGATCCTGCATGACCTTCACCTCGTGCCTCATACAGGTCGGTCCTGAGCTGCCCGAAAGGGGGAAGGGCCTGAACCGCTGCTCCCGGCACCTGATCCCACCTGATCAGAGACTCTCGCCAGGGACGTGAAGTCCTCGTTTGACCTCTGCTCCGGCCAACCCCACGTGAGCAGGGACCGTGCTTCCTCACCGCTGGGTCCCCAACCCCAGAACAGTGCCTGGTAGTGGTATCAGTTCACATTGTAGTGAATCACAGGGATCCCCCAGCAGCCCCTTGATGTGGGGGATGTTGCTTACAGAAGAGAGATCTGGGCCACAGACTTGTGTTCACTCTTTCATCCACTCGTGCAGCATCCCCACCTGTGTCTGTTTGCTGGAATTCAGAGGGGACCCCCAGACACCCTCCCTGCCCTCGGAGCTCCCAGCCCAACCAGTAGGTCAGCATCTCACCTACAGTCCGCAAGGGGGAGATACAGAGCTAGAGCATCTCTAGCACCAGACCTTGCAGGAGGCATGGGGCTGGGCCCGCCCTGGTGGCAGCTAAGATCTAGAACCATCTGACGCACTAGAACCTGCTCCAGTGCTGACTCGAGCCAGCCGTGGAAGCAGCTCGAGAGCCTGAGCCAGTGCCCCCACAGACTAGAGCCCGTCCAGCTCCGACCCGATAATACTGGTATTATCAAAATCATTCTGTAGACAGAACCCGAGAGAAATATTATGCTTGTATATACCCCACTCACTACCATACCGTACAACACTAGTAAAAAACAAGAACCACTAATCAATCACCAATTACATAGGATATGATCTGCACTATCTTCACAACTGATAAAGGCTAAAATATGTTTAATTCTAGCTTTGTTAACATAGGTATCCTTCTTGAAATGATCCTAAATATCTTCCTAGCTCTGGGGAAAATCTGAAAGAAGCCCAGAGCTGATATATTTAATGTCATTCAAACCCAAACTACTTATTCCCAACAAAACAATCAATTGTGAGAAGTTGATGGACAAAGCAAAAGGGTAGAAACCCTATATATGTATATCCTTTCAGCTCCCTGATGAGGTACATTCATAAAAAGCAGTCTCAAAGCATGTAACTCCTATCAGGTATCAAATCTGCCTAATTTCTATAAAATTTATTTAGAGCAATCCAATAATTCCCAGTATTTCAACAAATATTGATAATCCCTTATTATCAACAGGTTGAACACGCACAGCAAAATAAAATAGTAAAATAAGAATAAATACCAACACACAAATAAATAAGTACAAAAGCTGACCGACCTAGGAGAAAAGGGTGGGGTGACCCACTTCAGCAGGCCACCACTGAGGGCCTCCCCCAGGAGATGACCCTTGAGTCCTAAATGGGAAAGACTGGGCAGATGGACAGCACCGGTACAGGCAGCGGACTGGGCTAAATTAATCCAAGACAGGCTCTGAGCCTACAGTAGGCAGGGGCTCTATCTTTGTGGGTCATGATATCAAGCTTCTTTCCCATCAATATTCTCACCATTTCTACCATTTGGATCACAATCCAGTTTTTACTTTTCTTAAGGTCTAGCCCATACAAAAAGATTTCCTCTTACGATGCAAACTATCCATTAGTGACTTACCACCATGGGTCTGTCTTCATGTGAGTGAGTGACAATGAATGGCACACCGATATTTGTGTTAAATGCTTGTGTGCCTCATCCCCTTGATTCTACAACAATCCAATGAAAAACAGACTGTTATCACCCCCATCTTATAATATGCCAAGAAACAAGGGTTTGGCAAAGAAAAGTTATCTTCCTTTTAAAGCCTATATTCTTAAACACTCTGAGCTGATGGGGACCTAAATATGAGTCAAACACAGTCCCTGACCTCAAACAGCTTACGTTCTAGTGTCCAGGAAAAACAGAATGAACTCAAAAAAATAATTATAGGGTGAAAATAACTGTCATAACTGAAGCAGAAATAAAATGTTACAAAAGTTCAGAGGAAGAAAGACCCCCAAATTCTAGGTGGGAAGAAAAAAGTTTTGGCGAGTGTTTTTCATAATAGTAGCCTCTTAGCTGATAGCTTAGCTTACTAAAAAGGGGAAAGGCATTTGGATCAGAAAACACTGTAAGCAAAACACAGAGATGAAGAGGTATGAAGTACACTCAGCAATAAAGCGGTTCGAGTATTCTGGAGCTTATGGCAGAACAAAACAGTGGTCCAGAGCCCAGGGTCTGTAACCAGTCTCTGGGTTCAAATCCCACCCCATCATGACTGATCTGTAATCTCGTACAAGTGACTTAATCTCCCTGAACTACAGTTAATTCAGCCATAAAATAAGACCACCACCTAACTTATGGGTTTGTTAACACAATTAAATGAAATGTGTGTAAAATATAGTACTTATCACAAACATAGAGCCTACACTGAATTGAGTATCATTAATATTGGATGTTAGGAACAAGAAAAGAGGTGAAGATAATTAAAGTTTCGAGAATAATGTTAATAAAGAGACAAGTTTAGGACAAAAATCAGCTTTGGGAAGGGCACTAAGTAAGTAGTTTGGTTTTCTATAAGCTGAGCTTTCAGCTCCGTTGAGTATTCGGGTATAGCATTTACAATGTGGTGTAGTTTGTTTTCGGTGCCTTTTGCTCCCTAGAGCTACACATTTAGAAGTGTCATGAAAGTGGCAGAGGTGGTAAGGAGAACAGAGCAGAGCAACTTTAGACCAAGGACAGAACTTGGAACATTTGCCTATCTTAGGGGGCTAGGAAATAAAAACGGAAAAGGAGACCAAAAAACAAAAAGAAAAGCTCTGCCAGAGAATCAGGAAAAAATTAAGAATGCAGTGTCATGAAACCTCTTCAAGAGGGAAGTGAATTTCAAGATTTGATAGCATGTTTTGAGTGTGTATACATTTATGTAGCAAGTTAAATAATCCAACTTTATTTTTTTAAAAGACAGGAAAAAATTATTTGTCACTTATTTTTTTAAATCTTTCAAAATTAAGCAAGCATTACTAAAGGAATGTCTACTACAATATTTCCTCAAATTTTTTCCGATTAATCACCTCAATAGGAAAGACAAACATATAACCAAAATAATTTAATAGGTACTAACAAAGGGGAATATGAAAAGTGCAGAGAAAGGAGCTTGATTATCTCAACTTAAAGAAGAGGTGAGGCAAGGTTCAAGAGTAGGCAGTGGGTGCAGCAACATCAGAGCCCGGCCTTGGGGAGGCGGTCGGGCGGCTGGAGCAGGCAGGGGGCACTGATAGGAGAAAGCCCCGGACACGCCTGCTAAGTGAAAGCACGCGGCCCGTTGGGAGCACAGCCCATTAGCAGCGACCGTGCAGTCCGAGCCGCGGGGGCAGGAGCACAGGCTGGAGGTCAGCGGACGAGGGAAGAGGCTGTGAGTCATTCAGACCTGAGTCTGTAGGCAGTGAGGACCCATGAAAAGAATGTAAATGGCAAGTTCCTTAAATGCAGCTAAGAATTACTACCAACTGAAAATCAAAAATGAATATATGGCAACTCTGAGATTCAAGTGAAAAGTATAATCAAAATGTAACATGCAGACAACTTCTCAGAGACATAACTGCTCTGTAAATCAAGGAATATATGTGGTAAATTTTGAAACATAACAGAGTTACTACTGATACAACAGACACCTAAAATACCTGTAAGTATTTGTAAATTTTGTCTTAAAATTTGCTAGAAGAATTTCTACCTGAGTGTCTATAGTTAGTATTTTAAAAGCAAAAACAAATTTGTTTCCAGAGATGAAAAAGATTAAAATAAAAGCAACAATAACAAGGAGGTCACAAGCCCACAGAAATACACTAATGTTCCTGGTTGCTAATTCACAACCTAAAAGATGTTCAAATGTAAACACATTTAACAAACAAGATGACACACTTACTGTTGGCTTCACCAGCAACTGACCCATCACTGTGAACATGCGGGAAAGGCCAACAGGGGTACACACTGCAGGAGAGGTCACAGAGAGGAGGCTGATAAATGGCTAGTGCAAAATACAGAACAGACTCCAAGACGATCGTTGTAAGAAAAGTCTTGCCTCAAATTTAGATTCTCTCAGTGTTTTATCAGAGGAGTCTTCATCAATAAAGAAGCTAGAGAGGATGACAGGTGAAAGATGAAAGATACCCAAAGACTGAAGAAGGCTTAGCACGTGCAAGACTCTAGCAGTTGAATAATAGTATTTTCACTTAAAAAATTAAAAAAAAAAACTAAAGAACAGATTAAAATTTCAAGTACTGAAGGAGTTGAGAACCAAACAACTATTATCTTAACTCCTTTTAACTACATTTATCTGCTTATAATATCCCTGAGATATGCTGTAATGCCTCAGGTAAAACTGAGTACATTTTAACTAAATTAAACCACAAATTCACCATACAGGGTCTATGTTACCACTCAAAAGTAGAATCTAATGCTTCAGTGAGTGTGGGCCTGTGTGTGTGTCTCTCCACAAGAGAGGCTTTCCTTACAGAACAGCACATGAGTATTATTTCATGGCTTCAGTTTATCAAAATTTATCTTAACATAAAAAAAGTTAAGGGCCAATTTTAAAAACATCTCCAAGCTGTTAAGTAATTTCATCAGGAAACCTTAGTATAATTTTCTAGAACAAAGAACTCCATTTTCCCATCAACATTAAGCCAGAAAAATACTTACAGAGAAGTAACAAACATCCCGTCCGAGATATACAGGAATATAAATAGGGTAGGTAGAACTCCCAGAGATCTGTAAAGAAACACAAATATATTTTAGTAAATCCAAAATATTGTACATTAAGATATAGGTTGACCATAATGTTTGATAAACATCATAATTGTCTATTTGAGTCTACTAAACCATATAATTTCTAAATTGTACAATAAAAAGATCTAAAACAGAAAAGGAAATACCCCTTTTGCAAAACCTGTTTGGAGGGAGAAAAAAAGTCTCCATGGAATTTTAAGAACAGAAACCAACTAAGAAACAAAGAAAAATCTTAAAAGCTGCTTGCTCGTTCTGAATACAGCAAACACAGGAACACTCATTTATTTTCTTAAACCTGTCTAAAGACTTGTTAACTCTGTAAATTAACAACAAGGGCTGACCACACAAAGAATCACTACAATGTTCACGACAGCGAACGTGTAGTCATAGGCCGGTTCGAGGTCCCGGAGAGAAGCCGACTGACCGTACAAAGACTCCATGCTCGCGGCGTCCTTGTCAACGAGCGCGGAGGCCACCCACACCATCCCCAGGATGAGGAGCGCAAGCAGGACAAGCATGACCAGAGTTTCTAAAATTCGGGCTCGGATTCCCTGAAAAAGATAATGGAGATCTAACTGTATTTCATTTCATCTCATGATTAATTAGGCTTCTATCTGTAAGAAAGCACAAAAATTCTTTGGAAAGGGAAGAAATTTCTATTTATAAGGAAGACAAAACACTAGCTTTACAGTGTCATGTTTAGACTACCTTTGTTTTACCAAATTATGTAGAATACCATCAAGCTTTAAAAAACCAAAAAAATTCGTCACGAAAGCATTTTTCAGAGCAGTGTTTTAAGGGGCGCCTGGGAGGCTCAGCCCGTCAAGTGCCTGCCTGCCGCTCAGGTCATGGATCCAGCCCCACGCGGGGCTCCCTGCTCAGTGGGGACCTGCTTCTCCCTCTCCCTCCCGCTTGTACTCTCTCTTGCTATCTTTGTCACCGCCTCTCTCTCTCCCAGATAAATAAAATCTTAAAGAAAAAACAAAAACGGGTTTTAAAACACAGATTGATGAATTTTTGTCTGTGGCTCTAAGCAAGGGCCTCGAGGACGACCACGGTCCGGGGCCAAGCAGCCATGGGAGCGACGGACCCCGCGAGCACACACAGCCCCCAGTCCCCGGGCGCCAGCCACCTGCACCGCTCCCGCAGCCGGGGGTGCAGCCGCCAGCGTCCCCACCCCCTTCCCCCACGCCCACAGGGCCAGCGCCCCCTCCCCCGCTCCCGCCAGCGCCCCCCTCCCCTCTCCCCCCGCCCTGCAGCGGCCAGTGCCCCCTCCCCGACTTCTGCCAGCGACCACCTCCGGCTCCCGAAGCCCGTGTCCCCCCTGCTCCCGCCAGCAGCCCAGGGACTCCCTGAGCAAAGCCCGCAGCAGAAACCAAGGCCAGGCGCAGTGCACGGTTATCGATTATGTACTACACTTCTTTCTTCACATTAGATAAAACCGCCATTACTTCATGTGCCTGGAATATAATAAACCATCTTTCTGCACAATTTTGTTTTAAATATAAAACAAATTCTGACCTCAGGGCCAAACCAGAGGCCAGGCTCCTAAACTTGAAACCTATTGGACAAGCCAAACAAACAAACGAATAAAAACAACTTTCTTATATTCCTGAAAAGTCACCAAATGATTGAATCCATACCTAAATTCAAAGATTCACATTGTTGTTTTATACTATAATGTACATGGAATACAACAAACAAAATTAGAAGTAAATCCATGTCTCTCGATAAAAGAGTTGGAGGGGCCTGCTCTTATTGCCCAGTCTTACACAGGACTGCCCTCGGCCGGTTAAAAGATGTCCCCAGGTGTGGAGTCACCACACCTTAAGTGTTTCCAGTAGGGAGGTCAGTGGACCAGAGTAAATGACGCTTGTATTTTATTTAACGCATCAGATCTAACAGTAGTTATGACTCAAGTAAGATGAAATATGAACAGTCCCCAAACATACTACTAAAAAACACACTCCAGCTTTCCTAAAGAACTCTCCAAACCCGCACTTCACAACTTTCAAACCACTTAGGATACCAAAACATGACCACCACCCCCTTTTTTCTTTTTTAAGTAGGCTCCACGCCCAGTGTGGGGCTTGAACTCACAACCCTGAGATGAAGAGTCACAGGCTCTACCAAGTGAGCCAGCCAGGTGGCCCAGACAGCCACCTTTTAATGGTAATTTCTTTTTCCTTCCTTCTCTCTTTCTGAGCAATAGTCTTTTTTTGTAAGCAAGAATCTTCTTATTACACATCAAATATTACGTGGAAAGCTTGTAACAGATAAAAAGAACAGGTGCTTTGATGAGAATGTGTAACACCCTTTCAGCTTGTCTCCTCCTATCTCTGACTGGAGCCCAAATCCTGCCTGCCTCCAACCAGAACTTAGGAATACTAAGGGCTCCCAAAACACCTAACACATGTGTCTTAAGTGTTATGACATATGAGCTAAACACTGCAACCATGTTTGATACAAAACAGTAGTGATCCTTGGAACCATCTGAGACCCACTGTCCCCAAAAAGTGTTTTAATAATATAATTATTAAACAATTGTAATAACGTAATAAGTATATAACCATTACGATGATATTAAGTGTTGGGGAATCAATCTACCATAAGATTTACACACTTCCTCTGTTATTTTGGTAAGAAATATCTGTTGGCAATTAAATGTATTTTTCTTCAAATATGTTATTCTGCTTCGGGAGCTAATGCTCCATGGGCCTCTCTCATTTCTGTGCATCTCAGAGGCAGGGATAGACCTTGTTCTGGACTTTTTTTTTTTAAGATTTATTTATTTTCAAGAGAGAGCATGCATGCATGCAGGGGGGAGGGGGAGAGGGTGAGGGAAAGAGAATCCCAAGCTGACAAACCACTGAAAGTGGAGCCCAACAAGTGGCTCAATCCCATGACCCTGAGATCATGACCTGAGCCGAAATCAAATTGGATGCTTAACCAACTGAGCCACGCAGGAGCCCCTGGACTATCTTATTAAGGATGTCTGGCTAGCAAACAGCCTTGGAAAATAGAGACGCTGTCTCTCTGAAGCAGGTCTGTTTCATACAGAGCAAAGCACAGACAAGTTTGCTTGAAGCCCATTTGTGGGTTCCCCTGAGATTCCTCAGCTATGACTTGAGCCCACTGTAGGAACAGCCTCCACCTGAGCCACACTGCCCCCATGAAGCTGGGGGGTGGGGGTGTTGTCCTGGAGAACAGGAAACTCATGGCTTGCCTGTTCTGAGTAATGAAGTCCTTTGTCTCTGATCCAGGAGTCTCATGTCTACAACTACCATGCAGGAATCTAGCAGACTGTCAGCTTGCAAGTACAGTAAAATCTCAGACCCTCCACAATTCTTGCAGCTTTGGCTGACAAGGGTAGGCAGCTAACATGGCTTTCTAGAGAAGAACAAATAAGGGCCCACAAGGTTGGGTTAGGGGCAATGAGAAAACTCCCAAGATCTAGCAGGGAATGCTCTTACCCAAGCAGTAGGCAAGTGGGAGAAGTATGAGTCCCCCAAGGACCTGACGTGCTAATGCCTGTCAGAGGCTGAGCTACAGGTGGAGCTTGGTCATAGCCCCTTCTCCCAGAGAGTAGGGGTGTTATCATGTTCGTGTAACACCAAGCGCTACAAGGCCAACTAAAAAGACTATGATTACAAGGAACTATTTTTCTTGTATACTTTGTCCTTTTCTGTATTTTCCAAATTTCATAGAGTGAATGTGCAGGGCTTTAAGTAATAGGAGAACAAATTAATGTTGTTTTTAATTTTTAATTTTTTTCTTAAAAGAACTAACTTCCAAGAGATTGACACTCAGAAAAATAATTTTTAAAATATCCAACTTCAGTTTATGAGACAGTATAGCGAGCTAGTTCAGGACCCCAACTCCAGCAACAGACTGCTTGGGTTCAAAGCCTGGTCCCATCACTGACCAACTGTGTAACACTGTGCAAATTTCTAAACCTCTCTGTGCATCAGTTTATTTCTTCATAAAATAGGTTTATCCCTACCTTATGGGGTCATTATAAGGATCAAATAAGTTAAAATAAGTAACATGCTTAGCATTAGGCTAGGTGTTTAGTAAGCACAGTATAAGGGTTAACTGTAACGGCTCAAATTACTGCCTTTGTTTTTAAATTATCCAAGGCTTTGTAGTTCACCTATCATTTGTGTTTCTGGATTAAATTTATTTCTCCTAATGCCAGCTTATCAACTTCTTTCCATCTGTCACCTATCATTCACAGACCTGTAAGACAGCACATCCACTAGCCTGACTCCCTCGTCTCTCAGACCCATCCTAAGATCTCAGACTGTGAGACTGCTCCATATTTCTCTGATACCTCCAGTCCTCTAACCTACACTGTGTCTTCATCATTATAACCTCCACTCCCTCAATCCACCCAACTCCTCCAATCAGTCTTGTTTTCACTTGCTTAAACCCTATGTTGAACTGTGTATTTTAATGAAAATCCAGTACCAATAATATTCTAATATTCCTGGTCCCTTTGATTTCCACCAGACTACCTTAATTCCACTGGTGGCTCATTCCTTTGAATTCTCAGTCCTGTGAAAGAAATTTACAAAATCTTGAGAAACATGTGCTACTACATTCCAAAGTGGGTCTTTGCTGTTACCTGGCAATACTTATGCTGATCTCTGGCTAACGATTCCCTCAATGATTTTTTAAATGTTTTCCATTCTCCTTGACCCTAAATCTCATCCCCTGCTTTCTAGCAAATTGCAGCTGCCCTTACCTCTTCCTTAGTAGGACATAACTGGGGAGACTGCACATCCCTCAGCTTCCTTCCCCTATCTCTGGTTTCTCTGTCTCCATTCTTTCTTTCATTCTTTATATAAAGGAAAATGCCTCAGATCCCTTTTTTCCATGGCTCAGGCTTAGATGTTCATCCTTTCAACATGCCGGATTAGTGCTTCTCAAACTTCAGCACATGTCAGCATTACCAAGGGGCTTGCCAATCCCTGAGAACCAGCCCAAAGACACTTCAGTCAATTCTGACGAAGCCAGTTCATGTGATGAAGACACCAGATAGACTGCTCTGTTCTTCCCCTGGGTGATCTCGGCTCCTCACGTAACCAACGGCTCTAAAGTTTCCATCTTTAGTCCAAATCTCACCACTGAGACCAAGATCCATACATCTAAACGGCCACCTCCCCTCAAGTATCTCACAAGTACATAAACAATTCTAAAGTCAAACTCATCACTTTATCCCCTAAACAAGCTCCTTCAGTGTTACATACCCCAATTAATGGCACCATTACCCACTGTTTTTTCCAGATGCTGCAAACATCCTTATCATCCCCCTTGCTGCTGCACCCTCTCTCTCTCTCTCTCGCTCTCTCTCTCTCTCTCTCACACACACACACACCTTGGACTCTGATCTATTCAAACACCAAGTCCTTCTGATTCTACTGTGTCATTACAACTAAATCCATCCACTTCTCTTTCTGCCACTACATCCAACTCACCTGGACAACTCCCTACTTTGCTAGCTAGTAGTCCAAAATGCAACTCTTAACTCTTTCTGCCTGACCTGTTGCCTACATTGCAGTGGGAATGCAATCTTTGCAAAACACAACTCTGATCGTGTCACTCTTAGTCAGAACTTGCTAACAGAAGTACAGGCCAGCAACAGGGAAACAGGTGCATTAATGCAACAACACATAAACATCAAATCTCATTAGCATCACTTCTAAGAAAATGAGGTGCTATACACATAGATCCTTAAAGCTGGGTCTTACTCTGTCTTCTGCTGTTTAGATGGTAGACAAAATAATTAAAGACAAAACAAATATAGATGAAACAAATTATTTATGATTTAATAGCATACAAAAGTGCTGTCCAAAAGACCCTTCTGTGATGATGGAAATGTTCTGTGTTATCCAATAAGATAGCAACTAGCCATACGTGTTTATCAAGCACTTAGAATGTCGTTACTATGAATGAAGAGCTGATTTTTAATTTTATGTAATTTTAGTTCTTTTAAATTTATATAGCCACACATGGCTAATGGTTACCATATTGATCAGAGAAGATTATTAACAGCCTGTTGCTAATAAAATCTGATATAAGTACTCTCTGTACTCTCAAGTACTTTCTGGTTATTTTTTTTAATCCATTTGTTATTCTGTTTTTTTTTAAGATTTTATTTATTTTTTTGAGAGAGAGAGAAAGAGACAGCACAAGAGGGAAGAGGGTCAGAGGGACAAGCAGACTCCCTGCTGAGCAGGGAGCCCGATGTGGGACTCGATCCCGGGACTCCAGGATCATGACCTGAGCCGAAGGCAGTTGCTTAACCAACTGAGCCACCCAGGCGCCCCTACCTTCTGGTTATTTTTCTAAATTTAACCTTGATATAAAATTATTTGAAAAACAGCTTGGTTAAAGTAACCTCATTTAACATGCTATTGCTCTACTTAGTATTTTCATTAGCATTTATGTCAAAAAGAGGTAATCTACTTTTAATTCAAAAACTGCCCCCTTCTGTTTATATTAAGAAAAATTACATTCTCTCAGTAAGAAAAAGTTTTTAAAATGCAGCCTACATATGACCCATCTAACACTGATACTAAGGTTCAAGACCCACACACTTATTCCCATACACTGACAAACCAAGTCCTTCAATAAATCTCTTTGTGTTAAAAAAAAAATAAATTATATGTGAACAGTTTTTCTAAAAAGAAACAAGCTGTGTAATTCCAAGAAGATGCTTTTTTCTATTACAGATATATGAATAATATCAAGAAGAAATGTCTAAAATGTATACTCACATGCTTAAGCAGTCATATAAAAATCATTTAGCAAAAAAAGACCTCTGTAGTCAAATCACATAAGTCGTTCAAAATTTACTATCAATATTTCTTTTGAAAAGTACTAAATAGGGCGCCTGGGTGGCTCAGTCCTCAAGCGTCTGCCTTCGGCTCAGGTCATGATCCCGGGATGCTGGGATCGAGTCCCGCATCGGGCCCCCTGCTCCGTGGGAAGCCTGCTTCTCCCTCTCCCACTCCCCCTGCTTGTGTTCCCTCTCTCGCTGTGTCTCTCTCTGTCAAAGAAATAAATAAAATCTTTTAAAAAAAATAGTAAATAACACAAAAAGAAATCTGCTCATTTTCAGTTATCAATCTAAGCACAAAAGAGTGAATTAGCAATATTACATGTACAGAAAAGGCTGCCACAGAGCAGGTCATCAAAACTGTTGGATAGGATTATGCCTGTTATGAAATACTGATAACTGCTGTAGGAAGAAATAACCGTTATTCTGACTCAGTCCACTAGGAGGCCAGGACAGTTATGTTTTTCTTTTAATTGTATTCTTTTTTTTTTTAATTAAACGAGACAAAAATCAGCCCAACTTGAAACCAGTGAAGTGTCACATTTATGAGCTTTAGCAACACCAATAGAAAAATATAAATTTTTTCATTAAATGCAACGTGGCAGCTTTTTTTTATCCTCAACAACTTTAGGACAGAGAGAAGAGGGGTAATGGGGCTCTAAATAACCAGAGACTTCATCTGTTAATTCAGAATTGACTGGCTCCTGCAAGTGCCAAAAATACATAAACTATGGTTACTACCTTTCTTGAGACCATAAAAGTATGACAAAGCCTAAAAAGTACAGGCTTTGTGGCATGGAATATGTGAGATTTTTAAACTTTTGTACGTGATTCTGCCTGCAAAAGTAATGAAAGCATTGAGAGCGCTTTTATCGCTACCACTAATCACCAGCAGGACAGCATATAAGCAAAAAATATGCCTACTGCTCATTTTTCCATTAAGAGTCAGAATGAGGAGCTAGGATCCCCAAGGGGAAGGTTCCTATCAACTCTATTCTCGCATATGCTGAGCTGAAAGATGTGCCAGATGTCAGAATAACTTACTGAAATACCCTGCAAATAACAAAGTGGCAAAACATTGCCAAAGGGGAAAAGGTTTCCATGTTTATCTTAAAAAGTAAGGAAAGTCTCCTGAATATAATAAGATCACAAACTATAAGAACTTGAACTTAAACAGTTGTACTTCTTTCAAGTACTTTTGAATGCTTATCCTCTATCATATATTACTAAGATTTCAAGAACTCCATAACATTTTTATCCCCAGTATAAATACTGGGATAATCCCTCCCAAAAACCATGAACCTAAGTTACTTTAATGAAACTCCACCCCTTTTATTAAAATCATATTTCAATAAGCACTCAATGTACTAGTTAAAAACAGCATCGAAACTAAGTACTTCTTTCTGCTAACACTTTCTGAAACACTATATTGTTTTTAAGAAAAGCAAGCTACATAATTACACTAGTTTCATATCAATATTATTTTGAAAAATTACAACCATCACAACATAGTAACAGGTTAAATTAAGTTGTTCCCTCTCTCGCTGTTTCTCTCTCTGTCAAATACATAAATAAAATCTTTAAAAAATAATAAATTAATTAAAAAAAAAAAAAGACTGCACCAAACATATATGCTGTCATCTGGGGAAGATTGACAGAAACACTAATAAGGAACAGAAAATAAAGGCAGGTATTAATTATTTTAAACCATGAAAATAGCTACAAACAAGCATCAGTAGAGTGTCACACATTTCCCCCCTTTGCTCCCAAGGTAATCATTAAGAATTTGGACAAAAAAAAGTTTTGGTCCCAGGGCAAAGAAAACAGCTTTACAGAAAGCTTTGTTAAGCTACAGTGAAATATTTTTAATATTAATATTTTCTGCATTTAATCTATTTAAGATGGAAAGATTAAAACTATAAGATGTTCAAGCTATTAAAATTTGACAGAGTATTTTAGGATAAGATAAAATAAAAACACTATGATTGCCAGTTTATTTAACTAAGATGTTCACTGTATTCAAATTTATAAGAAACTTCCCATGATGTTAGACAAACAAAAATCCTCAAGATTGCAAGTAAATAAATTAATACGGCAAGTAAATGAAACAAGTAAATAAAAGAACTGAACCATAAAAAGATTGCAAAGAATTTATATTAAAATTTTAAAACGTAATTCTAAATTTGGAAAAAAAGTATTTCTCGGTATACTACATCATATCAAAATAACTTAATGGACAGCCAGTAAAGACCTTTCCTTCTACTTCTTTTCCAATAATCTTTAGTTATCAATTTCACAGAAAAGAGATGGGAAATGACATTTGCCAAGCTCCTACCAGTTGTTTTATATGTGCTCACTGAACCTTCATGATAAATTAGAAGGTAAGTTGTATTATAAATGAGAAAGCTCACACTCCAAAAAGTTAAATAATCTGCCTACAGTCACCCTGTTCAAGGTTTGCCTGCACTCACAGTAAACACAGGTCTGTCAGCTTTCAAAGCCTGTGCTTTCCACTTCCTCACACAACAGAAATAAGACACCAAAGACAAACTGACATGGAAATAGGGACGTGGGGGAGAATGCTTAAAACATATTTAAGACAAACCTCTAATTTAGTAAAAGAAATAAAGCAAAATACATAAAAGCTTCTTTTACTAGAACATTAATTTTCAATCCCATAATAGCAAACTCATGCTGAGGTCAAATCCTCAGTAGTCCCGTAAGACACTTAATACAAAAGAAGTCAATACCTTACTATTGGTTTCATAAAACACCCAAGCATAAACTCCAATAAAGACACAACAAAACAGAGATTAGGGTTTTTATCACATTACTAGAGCAAAATGTACAAAATACTAAAGTGTAGAATATAATAGAAAATACTGCCCCATGATTTAGATGTAGCGTCACATCGCTTATATGGCAAACAGTACATTCACACAAAAAGCACTAGGAATTCCAAAATACTACATAAACCTTAGGGCTATCTGCCCTCACTCCATTATCTGAGTTGGGCCCATCTCTCCCTGATTTCCACATTCCCTCCAGCTCTCAGTACAAGCTGCTTTGGGTGGATAGGTGTGCACGCATGTGTATTTTACAGTTTTCCACTGAAAACCAATAAATTGGCATTTTAGTTTTACCTATCAGCTTCAATTTGGGTAATGTGAGCCCATCACCAAGAAATAAATAACCTTTTGTTCCTTCCTATTTTTAAATAATGACAGGATACTGTTTAGCTCTGTATGTCTATTAAATACTTATGGATTTACCACCCAACTTAAAGGAACATCATCACAACCACTGCGGCACCCATGTGGCCCTCCCAACTGCACCAAACTTCCATACCAAAGTGGCCAAATGGAACCACTAATTTGAACTGCCATCTTTGTCATTTATTTACTTTTATTTTTGATTGTGGTAACATACACAGAACATAAAGTTTACCATTTTGAACATTTTTAAATGTACAGTTCTAGAGCATTAAATACATTCATTCACATTGTTCTGCCATCACCATCACCATCCATCCCCAGAACTTTTTCACATTCTCCAGCTGAAACTCTGCACCCATTATAACAATGACTCCTCATTCCTTCCTGCTCCTACCCCCAGCCCCTAGCACTTACCATCCTATTTCTGTCTCAATGAATTTGACCATTCTAGGGACCTCATATAAGTGGCATCACAGTATTTACCTTGTTGTGTCAGCCTTACCTCACTCAGCATAATGCTCTCAAGGCTCACCCATGTTGCAGCATGTGTCAGAAGATTTCTTTACTTTTTAAGGTGAAATAATATTCCATTGTAGATGCAAACTACATTTTGTTTATCTATTAATCCATTGGTGGATACTTAGGTTGTTTTCACCTTTTGGCCATTATAAATAATGCTGCCAGGAAAATAAGCATAGAAAGGTCTGTGAAGGAAAGAGAGGAAGATGGCGGTGGAGAAGGAGGACCCTAGGCTCACTGGTTACCAGAGGGCAGGTGGGCGAGAGGACGGGGGAAATAGGTGATGGGGGTGAAGGAGTGCACTTGCGATGAGCACCAGGAGGTATATGCAAGTGTTTCACTCTGCTGTACACCTGAAACTAACATTACTCTGTATGTTAACTGGAATTTGAATAAAAACTTTTATAAATAAATAAAGGAATATCTGTGGAGTTCTTGCTTTCAATTCTTTTGTGTGTATACCCAGAAGTGGAATTGCTGGATCATATATAGTTGTTCTATGTTAATTTTTTGAGCAACCACCATGCTGTTTTCCGCAGCATCCACACAATCTTACATGCCCACCAACAGTGTACAAGAGTCCCGTTCTCTCTACATCCTCACCATGACTTGTTATTGTTTTGGGGGTTTTGGCAGTTGTTAGCAGCCATCCTAGTGGGTGTGAAGAAGTACCTCACTGCGGTTTTGATTTACGTTTCCCCAAAGACTAGTGCTGCTGAGGTCTTTCATGTGCTTATTGGTCACACGTATGTTTTCTTTGGAGACATGTCTATTCCAGTCCTCTGTTCCTTTTTTATTTGATAGAACAGGTACCATCACCATGTTCTTCAAAATTGCTTTGGCTATTCTTGGCTCTCTGTTCCTCCATAAGAATTTTACTATCTGCTTATTACATTCTTTAAGATAATTTGCTGGAACTCTTTTTAGAATTGCATAAACTCTAAAAAATAATTTGAGAACTGTTATTTTTACCATATAAAGAAAGTCATAAACACAGAATAACCTATCCATTTGTTTAAGTCTCCTGTAACATCCTTCAATGAGATTTTTTGTTTCCATATATTATTTCCATAAAGATTCTGCATATCATTTGTCTAATTTATTTCAAAATACCTTAAGGCTATCTTGCTACTATAAAAATATTTTTAATTAGATTTTCTTTGTTGTTATTTGAGTTTTCTATATTAATTTTCTATTTTAATCTATATTAATTTTTTCTATGTTAATCTTTTTTTTTTAAAGATTTTATTTATTTATTTGAGAGAGAGAATGAGATAGAGAGAGAGAGACCATGAGAGGGGGGAGGGTCCGAGGGAGAAGCAGACTCACTGCTGAGCAGGGAGCCCGATGCGGGACTCGATCCCGGGACTCCAGGATCATGACCTGAGCCAAAGGCAGTCGCTCAACCAACTGAGCCACCCAGGCGCCCTTTCTATGTTTATCTTATATCCAGGTTCCTTGCTAAATTTTTTTTTACTTGAATAATTTATCTTTAGATTCTATGGGATTTTTCAATAGACAATATCATCTAACAAATAAAATAATGACTATTTTATTTGTTCCTTTCAAGTTTTCCTTTTCTTGTCTAAATTGTACTACTAGTAACTCCATTACAGTGTTACTATTAGAAATAAAGGATTTAAGACGGCATCCCAATTTTAAAGTAAATACTATTTACATTTTTACCATTAAGTACAATGTCAGTTACAGACTTAGAGTAGATATCCATTATCAAGTTAAGAAAGTTCACTCAAGTTCTTAGTTTGCTTTTTAATCATGAATGGTTACTGATTTTGCTAAATGTGTTTTGTGTCTCTTTGGAGGTGCTCGCTTGACTTTTTTTTTCCTCATTTACTTTCCTAATATGAATTACAGCCATTGATTTTCTAATGTGAAACCAATCTTACATACCTGAAATAAAATTTTCCTTGATGATGATTTTTTGCATACATGGCTGAATTCACCTTAATATTTTCTGATTCACAAGTATTCGCAAATAAGAATGGCCTATAATGATCCTTTCTTATACTGTCCTTGTCTACTTTCAGTATCGAGATATTAGTCCCATAAAACTGTGAGTGTTCGTTCCATCTTCAAATCTCTGAACAAATTTGTATGAAACTGAAGTCATCTAGGGGCGCCTGGGTGGCTCAGTCGTTAAGCATCTGCCTTCAGCTCAGGTCATGATCCCAGGGTCCTGGGATCGAGCACCACATCGGGCTCCCTGCTCAGCGGGAAGCCTGCTTCTCCCTCTCCCACTCCCCCTGCTTGTGTTCCCTCTCTCGCTGTCTCTCTCTCTGTCAAAAAATAAATTTAAAAATCTTAAAAAAAAAAAAAGAAACTGAAGTCACCTATTCTTTGAAGTCTGGTCAAAATATCTTGCAAACTGTCTGGACTTGATTTTTTTTAAATCTAATGACTATAGAACTTTCATTTCTGGCAATATTGAGAATAAGATATCCTTAATTCCCTCCGCCAAAAAATGTCTAAAATGCTAGATCAAATATTTTTAAATCTCCCTGAAATCTTCTCTTTGTCTATTTATTCTGAGCAATACATTGAGTTCGGTACCTCTCACAGTGTTGGCTTTTCCCAATGTCAGGTCCTCTTCTGAGTCCCTACTCATCCTTATATTTAAGAGTTTTTGTCCCTCCCAGTTCTCTTTATCACCTCCTGACTCTGGTGACGGTAGAACTAGTAAGTGAATCTAGAAAATAGATCTAGATAGGCAGGATCTGATTCTGAGTGACGTGTCTTGGTAGCTTGTATCCTGGTGGACACTTTTAAGTATTTACCAGACGCTCTACCACCAGAACCCCCATTTTCTATGTCGTCTACAGTATTACTGCTGCTTGCTAACTGCAGCTCCCCTCTGAGTACCCTGATCCTTTCTGTTCCTCACATCCTTTACCAGCAGAGCCAGATGGTTTTAATTTTTGTTAAGACCAGGTCAAACAAAAATGTGAAAAACAGGGCGCCTGGGTGGCTCAGTTGGTTAAGCAACTGCCTTCAGCTCAGGTCATGATCCTGGAGTCCCGGGATCGAGTCCCACATCAGGCTCCCTGCTCTGCGGGGAGTCTGCTTCTCCCTCTGACCCTCTTCCCTCTCGTGCTCTCTATCTCTCATTCTCTCTCTCTCAAATAAATAATAAAATAAAATCTTTTAAAAAAAATGTGAAAAACACAGATATACTTAGGTAACTGGAAATGCTAAAATCAATTTGCTAATAGATGCAAAACTGGATAGTATCCTATGGGACAACATAATAAAATGTTTGGCGTTATCTTTTGTATAGAAAAGGAATCAATTCTATCAGACAGAATCATTTTCATTGCTCTTACTTTCCTACAAGTTAACTCTAATCCTAAAGAGATGTAAAATAGTCAAGTCAATAGAAAGTCAGCCAAAGATACACACCCCTACAAAATCGGATGACCACCACGGTCTACTACACAATGCCTAGGACTCCACTGACAGAACACCCAGGATCTCCTCTGCCCATTTCCAAGTCTTGGACAACTCTTCCTGGCACCAGAAAATTTATGTATGCAAAATAAATTATTAAAATAAAAAGGATATAAACTATATGTACACACTAATTATAATTACACAATACTCCAAACACAAATATTGACAGGTAATCTGAATGATATAAAGTATAATGACAGATTAATTGGCTTTCTATGAAATTGTCTAAAATTAAAATATTAATGAAAAACCAACAGAAGTCAAGATACATAGGACAATCAAACAAAATCATCAGCCTCATAAGTATGCTTCATGCAAGCCCAATATGACATAGGAAAAGTAAACATTAAGGATCCTACAATACAGATGCATTCAGGAAGGATGTGTACATTTGTAGAAACCATCTTGGAATCTTGAGGATTTCTGAACATTAGATTGAAAAAGATCTTCTTTGAACAGTAAGGCCATGAGAGGCCAAAACAGTTTACAAAGCTAAAGAGGAGAGGCCAAAAGGAAAGACTGGACCCCCATATTTGCTGACAAAATCAGAGACAATTCAAACAGAGACCACAAAATCTCCCAATCTGGAAAAAGACCCAAGAATGTCCCCAAATTAACAATTAGCAAATTAACACTGTATTCCAGATAAAGGGCCAGTAAAGTTAACAGGTAGAGAGAAAAGAGCAATCAGGGAGATTGGTTCAAGATGATGAATTATCATAGAAGACAGGAAAAATATATAATAATCAATCAATCAATTAATCCGCACCATCCCTAGCAGCTGTAATAATACCAAGCATACAATAAATGGCCAACAGGAATTAACTGAATGAACTATGCTAGAAGACAAGACTGCCATCAGTAGACTAATAATGTTAAGAAATCCCTAAATGATAGAAAGTAGATGGGATCAAATCTATAGAGAAATTATAGTCTTAAAAAAAAGGGGGAAATAAGAAAAGAGCAGTGATTCTAAGAGCTATAAGCTTCTAGTCAAAAAATCCAAAAATTATAGATAAATATAGAAAAGATCAGAACACAATAAAATATTTAAAATAATAGATAAGAGTAATATTCTTATATAAATTGCCTTAGAATTGAATACAGAGAAAAATAATTTAGATTCATTCTTTTTAATCACCTCACAAAATTAACTACATAGATTAAAATACTAGATCTTTGTAAAAACTCACAGAAAAGGGTAGCTAAAATAAAAGAGACTACATTATTCATTCTTGACTTTGAGGGATGATAACACTTAACAAACTAAACCAATATCAAATTACTAAGAAAGAGTATAAGTTTAAAGTGTACAAAAGCTAGGATAAAATGAAACCAGGTTTTATTTAGGCCTGCTTATGTAACATTTATTGTCAGGCCTGAGTTTTCTCACACAATTAATTTAAAGGCAATTAAACAACACATGTCATAGTTAAATAGGACCAGGTCAAAAACATATATGGATTATGAATCTTGAATTATAGTAAATGAACTTTCTAAAACCAACTTTAATTATATATTTATATAAACCATTTTTAACTAAAATTTACTTAAAAGTATTACACACTAGGTTAAAATGACAAAATGATGCATAATGCTTTGAAACAACTTTTATGCTAATTTCTTGTCTTGGGATTTCCCAGCAGTTGTTAAATACTGAACCCCAACTCCTAGGAGGTAAAGGCCTGTGCAGTAACTCTCTACCCAGAACTAAGGCTGACAGTACAGTCTTCCCCTATCAGTGGGCAAAGGGTGTGAGTGTGTGTGTATGTGTCTGTGTGTCTGTGTTAAACAAGGAGGCCCTTTTGCTGAAGGTTTTCAGAGGGGCCTCAGTTCCATCTCCTTGCCTCTATGCGCCTATGATCCTCTGTCACCATATAACCACCTCGCTGTCCTGACCAATGCAGCCAGGGCATCACCTACTCACTATTCATGTTTTTGGTGCCTTTTCAGTTTAGTTTTTGGAGATCTTCTTGCTTTCCTGGAACTTATCTATGCATTTAATCATACAGGGATTTGGTTATACAATTAAATTTTTGACTTGGTTCTCTTTAACAATGATAGATGCTATTTAACTTCCTTTAAACTAACTATGTAAGAAAACTCATGAGTTGGGGGCGCCTGGGTGGCTCAGTCGTTAAGCACCTGCCTTCGGCTCAGGTCATGATCGCAGGGTTCTGGGATTGAGCCCCGCATCGGGCTCCCTGCTCAGCGGAAAGCCTGCTTCTCCCTCTCCCACTCCCCCTGTTTGTGTTCCCTCTCTCACTGTGTCTCTCTGTCAAACAAATAAGTAAAATCTTTAAAAAAAAATTCATGAGTTGGCATCAAACATCATATAAGCAGACCTAAACAAAGCCTTATGTATAAAATATATAGACTAAATTTTCTCTATGTATTACATCTTACAGTATTTTTTTAAACTCTAACGTCTCAAACTTTTAAAAAACTATTTCTTATAACCTTCATATTTTATTTCTACATATTGAAGTAAGAGAAGATTTCAAGCAGTTATTTGCAAATGTTCCTCAATAAATAACACTCCAGGCCCAAGTTGTCTATTTTTAATACATAAAAAGCCAAATTAGATAAAATTATTATTCAATTTTCTCTGGTTAGCATTAATTTTGAAGCTCCAGGGCCATCTTAATGTGCAGTACAGAATTTTTAATGAGGCAAATACCTTCACCACAACCCGGTGAGGAGTTACTGGGTGGGTCTGCAGAATCATGATTTGTCTTATTATTAGTTGCATGTTCTCTATCCACATTGCACTTAAACCTCAGTGCCCCTTAGATTCATGGTATTTAAACAATCATTCATTGTAGCACTAAATGACTAAGAATTTTTAAAAAAGAAAACACACAATGCTCAAAACCACTACTGTGGCTTGTGGGGTTCACCTGAGTGATCAATCAGTGGAGTACTGCAACCATGAGCATGCTCCCTGAATCTCCACTAAAACCTGGCAATCTCACCAAATACACATTCACAAGCTCTCAAGATATTTTCTTTTAAGGAAAAAATATACATTTATTGATTTTTTAAAAATAGAAATAGTATGAGATCTCTTTTTAGAATTGCACTGCAGTAACCCTTCTCTAATCTTGAGAAGGTTTGAGAACTATTTGATTAGTAAATACTAACACAGGGAAAACACACTCTTCGGAGTCTATTACGAGCTTTGCCATGGACCATGTCCTGGAAGTTTCCCAAGAAACCTGGGCTTCAAGACATTATCTATAAGAAATGTGCAATATAACTTGCCTTGGTTACTTCTCAGATATTTAACAAATCAAATGAAATATATGAAAGCAGTTTAAAAACAATAAAATACAAAGCAGGCATGAACCTTCAATAATACCTGGCTGCAGGGAAAAAAGAGGCTAGTGCCTATTCTATGTGAGAATCAGATTTGGCATAGAAGACATTAGGTTAACAATATTAACGCTATTTTCAAAGTTTAACTTTTCATCAATTTCTATCACAAGTAAACACTAGCACCTGTCTTCCTGCCTCTCAGGCACTCCAACCCAGGAGGCATGCTAGTCCTCCACTGACAGGCCAGGCAGAGAAGGAAACTGGGAATGGAGCACTATGGACAGAGGAAAGCTCCACTGCTGAACACGTGGCCCTTGAAGGGCATGGCCAGGAGAAGGAAGACCTCACACCCTGGCAGGTGGTCAACATCCTGCCAGGCAGGCTACAGTCAGGCTGAGCTCTAGCACAAGAGAGCTAGAACTACCAGTCTCACCCAACAGGCAAACACGGTGGTGACTGTGGGGCTCATTCCTAACAGCCAGCTAAAGAACCAGGATGGGGTGGGGGAGATACGGTTTTGTAAACCAAGCCAAGGATGGTAAAGATCCTGTAAAGACTCACTTCATTAGTGAAGAGCCTCACTATAATTTAACCTGGAGGTTCTGGACTAAAAGCCTAAGCTGTACTAAAACAATGCAAACTCTCATGTCTTCATTTGTGTTGAGGTTCTAAAATGATTCTAAAAATAACACACCCTGAAAGATAACCACGCAGGAACCCATAACCAGCCCCCTCCAGAAAGGGGAGCATTGATGCATTTTTAGATCCTTCCTCTGACAAACCAATGGAACCTAAGACCTACTCAGCTTTTATGCTTTATTTTTCCTGTACAAAAGCTTTGTCTGCAGTAGGCTAAGTATATATATTTGGGAATACCATGGTAAATAAGAGAAAAAGACACACCTACAAACAATCACAATAGAATTACAATCCCTAACTGCAGGGGTAGGAAGCAGGTCACCACAAAGGAGGCCCACCGGAAAGACTTAAGGAGCACCAGGAGGTAGCACTAAAAGACAGATTCCACTGGGAAGTGAGTAGAGGGCTTCCTGGCAGAACAGCACATGAAGACAGGAGGCCATGAAAGCACCTGGAAAGTCCTGGGCAAGGTGAGGAGCTCAGGGGGATACAGCTTGGGGAATAGGGGAGCCTCCTGAAAAATGTGGCCGAAATGACAGACGGAAGCCAAATTTCCAGAGTTGTAGATATAACGTTACAGATTTTAGACTTCATTTTGTTGGCAGTTAAAAACTATCAAAAGATTTTATGGAGGTTAGTTACACAATATCATTAAGAAAACAATGCTGGAAAGCAGTGTGGAGAGTACATTGTATAGGAAGGAAACTGGAAGCAGAAAAAACAGTAGGACAGTGGTTTAAATAAATCCAAGCAAAAAATGATGAAGCCTGAACTAAGGTAACGGCAAAAAGAAAAGAGGAACATTCAGAACACTTATTCAGAAGTTATTCATAGTAGTGAATCCAGTACTTTTAAGCTATCTAATGCACTAAGTTCTTATTACAAGGTAAGGTACTTTATTACATCTCTTCTAAAAAAAATAAATCAGAAGTATAATTTAATTCTGGGCATTTAAGAAGGAAACAAAAGTCATCATGAGATCAGACAAATCTTTATGATAACTCAAAAAAGCTTTAAAACATTTTAAGCCCTTCCCACGCCTGTTTAAAAAAAAAATCCCACGCTTATAATAAAAATTAATACTCATTAATTAATGTGTAAAGAGAAACATTAAATATCAAGTAATCCCAACTAAAATATGAAAGTATACAAGTATTTAAATCTAGCATTCTGAACAACTTCAAATTTCTTCTTTGTGTTCTAAAAAAAAGATAACAGGAAATGTTTTCTAAGAACTGGTCATTTCAGTACTTAATTCTAACTTTTTCTTCTGTTGATATAGCCTTATTTTTTCAGTTTTTGCCTGCTAATCTTATTTTTAATAACTAAAAGAACATACATTCATATATATACTTCTGACAATTCAGTGCTTTAAAATTCAATCATTCTAGAACAGTAAGAACTTGTCTTTCTTAGATAAGAACTTCCTTTGCTTACCAGATGTGCAAACCAGTAAATTTGTAAGTAATGAAACTGCTAATAACTTCAGTTTTTAAAAAAAGTAGGTATATCACAACCTAAAATATTCCCTAATGTCAAAACTATCAGGGGCGCCTAGGTGGCTCAGTCGTTAAGCGTCTGTCTTCGGCTCAGATCACGATCCCAGGGTCCTGGGATCGAGCCCGCATCGGGCTCCCTGCTCACTGGGAAGCCTGCTTCTTCCTCTCCCTCCCCCACTCCCCCTGCTTGTGTTCCTGCTCTCGCTGTCTCTCTCTCTCTGTCAAATAAATAAAATCTTTAAAAAAAAAAACCTATCAAACAATCCAATCGCCTTTGATTTATCTGCTCATGCAACATTTATTTCCCATACAAATGGGCCAAATAAATGGGTTGGTAAAGTAATATACCAAGTTTCAACTATACACTGGCAAACATTTCATAGAGATCAGAAGATTAACACTGTACCATGCTGAATAAATTATTTTATACACAAATAAATATGTTTAAATGCCAAACAGATTTTAACAGCCCAAACTCCAGCCGTCCTGTGGACCTGTGGGCATGTGGCATAACGTGCCATAACCAGGTAAGCAGCTCTCTAGTCAGCATGAAATTAGACATTAATTTTACTTTCAAATAAAGTTTATTCCAGCCAAGGGTAGATAGTTTTCAAGTCCCCCCCCCAAGAAAAGTTTTGGAAAAGACACTCTAATCGACAATGATTATTTCCATAAAATTGTTTCATGAATGTTGGAAGTAGTAGGGCCAATTTATTTATTTATTTATTTTTTTTTTAAAGATTTTATTTATTTATTTGAGAGAGAGAATGAGATAGAGAGACAGCATGAGAGGGGAGAGGGTCAGAGGGAGAAGCGGACTCCCTGCCGAGCAGGGAGCCCGATGCGGGACCCGATCCCGGGACTCCAGGATCATGACCTGAGCCGAAGGCAGTCGCTTAACCAACTGAGCCACCCAGGCGCCCTTTTTTTTTTTTTAGGGCCAATTTAATTATGAGTATAATTACTTTAAAATCTGAACCTATTTTTTATTTCGTCCATACTAAAACTCTTCATTTAACAAGGAGCCCAAAATTGTGAGACTTTTAGTTAATAATTTAATCATCATATAAAATAAAGTTTGAAGTCTAGTTACCTATTAAACATAATACCTATATTTTTACAACTTATACTGTTACAAGATAAGGCAGTTCCTATTTCAAAAAGTAAATAAATAAAGTATGTTGACACCACAATAGTATCTTATATGTAGCTTTGCTATCATATGTAAAAAATAATCCTACACAAATCTTCCTGATGTTTCATATCAACTTCCACACAGCCAATACATTTAAGCACCTACTAAGAGTGGCTGCTCCTACTGCATCTCATATGGTAGGTGAGACAAACAAGACCCTCAGCAACTCCACACCGAGATAAGTACTGCCAGCCCATTTTACAGATGCAGACACTAAGAAACATGCCTGAAGTCCCACGTCAGTAAGGAGAAGAGTCAGGATTTAAGTCAGTCTAAATGCCAAAGCTCACAATTTGTCCACTATACTATTATGCAAATAAAGAGAAAATTTAGCCTTAGAGTAGAAATCTCTCATTTTCTGATAGGACAGAAAGATGAAAGTGCTATATATTGGTCCAATTCAACACTCATACCATCTCAAAGTATATGGGTATACCAGTGATAACTTTTAGAAACACAGCTGCTATTTAACAGTAACAGTTACTGTTACTGAAATTATAATTTAGTTCCCTCCAATATGCCATTATACTAAGAACAGTGACAAAATTAAGATCATTTCATGAAGTAAATGATTTTTAGTTCAAAATCTTTATAAACTCAAATAATTTTAAATGAAACAAATGTATTCTTTTCCTCAAAGTAGTACTTTTATACATCTTTCTCTGAGATCCCATATGCCAAGCTTCAATAAATCATTATAACCACGCCTTTTACAGTAGATTAACAATTCCAAAAAGAACCCTGAGCATAACAACATTACCAGAATCAAACGTTTTAAAAATAATCATCTTTATCCATGTTGTTTCTATGGAAAACAGTGAGTGCTCCCAAGTGGGGGAGGGCAGAGGAATTCTATTAATAAATTACTGAATGATTTTTTTTTTTCTTGAAGGTGTTGGGAAAATCAAATTAACACATAACAATAGTTAGTGAGATATGACTCCATTTTCTGTAAGAAACACCAAGATCAAAACGCACCCAAGGTAAATTTCCTTGCAAGTTCCCCAGCAGGAGTTTTCCTGTTTGTATGCGATTTCCTCTCGCCCACAAAAACCAGGCCAAATACGCGCATGTGCCGCTAACACTAAGCAGCACTTCCTTATTCACTCATGTCCAACAATTTATGGATGATCAGTGGCAAAAACGAGCAAAAATAACGAAAGAATGCCATGAAAGCTCCCTGAGACCAAGCTGGACTTCCTACTCATTTCTGTGTCTCTTTCACATGGAGGCCTGATACAAATTAGCCACTGGGGGGAAAAGTCATCTGGTCATAAAATACAGTACAAGGTCACTTTTATGTAAGTTTGCCAAAAGGGACATAAACCAGGACAATTTCACACTGTGACACAGGATAGAAACATATTCAAACAATCTCTGTTCCTCCTCCATTGTGCTGTCACACTGCTCAGCTTTATAGGCCTTCCCGGCACCGGCACCGGGCTCTTCGCTTCCACCTGGTCAGTCTAATTCATTAAGAAAGGAAGTTACCTCAAATTCTGTACTTTTTGCTTTTATTATCAAGCACTTCGTTTGAAGTTATAGGAGTTAACCTCTTAATCCTACAGACCGTGTGCTATGTTCTGGACATTTGGGGATGTCTGGATATAGCTGGATAATTGGTCAGGATGTTGCTGTCGCTTATGTTAAATTTTATGCCAAGGCTTCAAATCAAAGATAGGCACTAAGGTGAGGCACGATATAAAGTTACTCCCAGAAACATCTTTGGTTTGCGAATTAATCTGTCACTGATTATATTTTTTTCACTTTCATTAAATTGTTGAATTTTTACTTCGTAACATCTGAACTCAAAGTAAGATGTTAAAATATAATATGAAATAAATATATTCCTAACCCTTATTTCAACCCTGGCCAGAGGTTAGACCCTCAGAGTTCACGATGCAATCAGCAAACATCTTCTGACATCATCCCACATAATCCAGAGGCCTCGCGAGGCAGAATGGGAAGAGAAAACCACACAGCTGATCTGAGGTGTGACAGGAACAGCAGTGCTGTCGGCCCCAATACCCTTGTACTCTGGTATATGACTGAGTGACCAAGACAAAAACTGCAGAGAAAGGATCTCCACCACAACACACAACACTCAGCAGATGCAACCGTTTTTATCAGAACTGAAACAAACATTAAGATGCAAGCATGGGATCAGGTTCAAACACACATGAACAAATATAATGCTTGACACAATACATAAAGGTGACTAATAATATAAATTTGATAAACATTTAAGTGCTAATAATAAGTTAGAGTTCTAAGATAAAAGTTACCTTCTTACTAAAAAAATGTTTTGCTTTATCCAAACCATTTACATTCTCCTACCCTTGAGAATATAAAGAATGGGAATAGTGAGGAGATGGTCCTAATAAAATAGAAACATGCACCATGGTAAGGAGAGAGAAGAAAGGCTTATTTAAGGCCTTTAAAAGGGCATGGTCAACCCCCCAGGCCTAAAATGTCCTGTTTGAATTAACATAGTGGTTTAATTAAAAACTAAGTAGAGAATTCTGCTTAATTTGATTTTCAATTCAAGCTCTGCATCCGCCCGTGGCCAGTGGCCAATTTCCGCGTCTCGGCACAATATGCAAGGGGCTCTTTTAAAATCGATTGCCCAGGGGAATCAATGGGAGTATGGTGGAGCCATATGCCATTTAGGGACTCCACCAGACTTAGACATAGTAAAACAGCACCAGGAGGGTGGCCAAAGGAATAAAAAAGAAATTTAACTTAACCATATTTCAAGTTTGTCATTACTCAAATCATTGTGCGGAATCTACCAATTAGAAGTGTTTTCTAAGCCCTCTTCAATATCCCTTCAGACTAGATGTGTCTAATGCCAATGAGCAAAAAGCTTTAAAGGATATACACAAAGGAATATCCTTGCTAGCCAGCTGTGTTAAAAGTCAATGTCTGTGATACATTCGCTTCAGTGAGGCAGCAGTACAAGTCTGGGATACAGTCTACAACACTGTGTAAAGAACTACAGATCTTAACAAACACGATGTAAAACCTGCACAAGTCAACTCCTAGGATCGTGTATTAGAGAAAGGCCTAACAATGAAAGGCTCAAACATAGTTTACACATTTAAGACTTAACCATGCAATGCTAATAACCCTTGCAACTTTCACGTAACTGATTTTAAAACTGAAAAATATGAATATTTAAAATAATATGTCACAATTACCTCAATTTTAAAACTTTCCAAACAATTTTAATAGGGTGTAGAATGCACCTTATCTTCAAGCAGGTTTGATTTTGCTTCAGTCCATGTCATTTCAAAATGGGAAAAATAATTTGTAACCTTAAAATTGCCCAAGATAATATGTGAATAATTAAGAACTGACTGTACTGTACTCCGTTGCTTTCTGATGGCCCCATAGAACACTTACTGGTGAAATGCATTAAGCTCTAGAATGACAGCACTAATAGCTACCATACCCTGGGCTGTGTGTTCTACATGAATAATCTCCTCTCGTTTAATCCTTAAATAATACAGTAAGGTAACAATCATTACTATACTCATTTTACAGAAAGAGAACGTGAGGTCCAGATGAAAAACTGGCCCAGGCTGTGAGACTCAAAGGGCAGGTTTCCTCACCTTAGCACCCTCACCCTCCATCTCTCTGCCACAGGCCCCTCAGTGCAAAAAGAGCAGAATCATTCTGCCTCTTCTGCCTCCAGGCTACAGCCCCATTTTCCCTTCCCTCCTCTAAGAGTTTTAAAGACCAAGTTCTTTCATTTGGTTCCTACAACGCCCAATCATTGTCCAGAGATGCAAGTTGGACAAATGGTAACCAACCATCCTGAGCTCTGTCTCCTTGCCCTCCTTTAGATCCTTCGCTGAGCTGGGGAATCACCTGGACTGGTCATGTCGACTGTACCCTACAGTCATCCAACACATCAGTCCCCTCTGAGATCACGAAATGGGGCTGGTGATGTTGAGGGATTCTGAGGAGACTAACAAAGATGTGCTTAGAAAAGAATAGTCTTTTAAGTGTGTATAGAGAGACTAGACGTAAAAAACTTAGAGGAAAGAATGCTCTACAGTGGTAGGTATGAAATATCTTCAAGTACCTTCTTGTGTCCTTCCTCAAGCTGCTTCTCCCCTTGGACCTTAGTCTACAAGGGGGAACAAGAGAACAGTGACATGTCACTGGGGTTTTTGTCAGTCTTTTTTTTATTCTAGAGATGGTAATTCTACTCCAATAAATGTAGCCAAGTCCCTCTTCTAGTTGGTTAGTTCACAACAAGGGAGGAAAACAATTTGGAGACAAGAGGTCTGTCCACATTACACACTGTTTTTTAAAATAACCTATTTAACTAAAAACTAGAATTTTATAAAGAGTATAAATTAGGTAGAGAAGCGTATACTACCAAATATGAAATTACACTTAACACTGAGCTTTACCAATTGTTTTTGTACTTGGCAAGATTACACACAAGGCAGAGATAGGACAAAAGAACAATCTGCATATTTAACGCAAACAACAGCACAACAATGTTGGGGACCTATGCTGCAACGCTGTTTAGCAGGACAAGGTGCGTGACCGATTCAGTATGGTGGTGTCTCCACATGTACTCCTTCCCTTAGTGACATATGTTTAAACTCTGACATGTGCATTTATCTCCATACTCAAATAAAACAGTAGATGCAAAAATCTTTTTCAAAATTCTGTTGCCAACACCATTATCTATAGATAATGGAGCACAAAATCCAAACTAACTGGCAGAGGATTCAAGGCCTCCAGGATGTGACCCCAACAAGATTCCACGCACCCTGATCTCTCACCAATTCTCCGTTCTGTAGCTAAGGGTCAGCCATTCCCGCAATCCAGTCAGAACCCGTGCCTTCCCCCAATTCCCTAGGCAAATCAAGCTCTTCACTCCGCAGTGCCCCCCACCGCAGCGGTGTGAAAGTCCATCACGCTGCGTCCTGGCCGACTGCACCTCTTCTTTCTCCTTCCGCCTACCCCTGGGAGGCAGAAGCCCTGACTTCATTTCTGTCCCCAGCAAGGTCCTACAGTAGCATAATAATTACTTTCTAGTAGGTGCTTAGTAAAACTCTGTTGAATGAATGAATATCCATCAAAAGCTTTGGCTCTAAAATTATACAGAAATCGCTTTCTCAAGTGTCTCCTATGCCCTCACTTCTTCTTGATGTTCTTTCCATTCCATTCTTCTAGAAACTCTGTCTTCTGGCTCCCAGAAAACCACACTTCTCTTGCTCCCCTGCCTTCTGGCAGGACCTGCTCAGCAGTCCCCTCCGCTTCCTCCCCCCGCAGCAGGCCGTGTAGCCCTCTTCTCTGCTCCAGCCTCACTTGTCCTCGGCCACCTCATCCCCTTGGGCGGCCTCAGTACACTCCACAGTGTTGACGTGTGAAGATCACAACCACTTTGGGGTGGTTAAAAGTGACCCTAGGTTTTAGTACCAGTTCTGGAATTGTACATATATGGCCCTTAGACAATTTAATAATATTTAATATATTTGGACCTCAGTTTTCTCCTTACAAAAGGAAGGTTTGTATTGAATCCCATTCAGCAAAACTCCTATAATTTCTTCAAGAAGTCATAAACACTCAAAGAGCTTTTTAAACTGAAACTACACAATTCTTTCACATTATACAGATGACTTAAATAATTCAAATACATCATGATAAAAAACAATTCCAATATACCAAAGCCAGTTTTCTCAATGTCAGGGTTGACTACCAAATACAACCATCCATTCTGATCTCAGCACATTTACTATATATGAAATCAACGCTGAGTTTTTCAGCTTCAAACTATTCAAGTATGGAATAATATCTAGAAAGCAAAAAGGTGCATCCACTAAAACAATACTTTATCACCTCTGTGACTCTTTCCCAGCATCCTTCAACACACAGACCTAAAAAGTGCTGCACTTAAGGTTTAAAATCAGAAGACTTATCAAAATGTGAAACTAAACAATTTCATTCCTAAGTACCTATAAAAAGTTATATGAAATAAAAAGTCATATAAATTCACAGTTTATGGCTTCCCTTGCCAAATTTATGGAACTGGCATTATAGTATTATTCAACAATAACATACATAGGCATACTTTCACTTCATGTATCACAATATGAATAGAACTAACAACTAAAAAGGTGTAATGTGTCTATAAATAAACTGTAACCTAGAACTCATTTTTGCCAAAAAGTATTAACTACTTAAATCTTTGCATTATATTCCAAATGTTTATAGCAAAGACCTCCACAAGCTATAAACAGAAACATTGTTCATTTCACTTTAAAATGTTATATTCAAAGACAGATGAAGTTATTACCACTGATACAGTCTGGACTGATTGTTTAAGATGCCCTTGCAAAGTCTCCTGTTTTGCTCACTTCTAACCTCCCACATTCACTAAGATCAGTAACTCACAGTATCTTGAGAATTTGACTATCTCCAGGGCATGTTTGATTTTATAAAATGCTACTCTTCTGAAAATACTAGATATAAAATAACTTTTACATCAAGATATGTTTTACTATTTTGAGAATTTCATGTCATGCTTTAAACTAAATGCGAGAGAGCCTAGGAAAGGAAGAATGGCTATTTTATCAGCTTTATTCTCTACAAACATTCCACCAAGTAAACATTCAAAGGCCAAAAGATGACTTCCTCCCTGTGGGCACACAAAATCATTCAATATGCACTATTATTAATAGTATTGTCAACATGATTAATATTAATAAGATGTTATTATTACTAATTAAACTTTTGTATTTCAAATGGTGGCTCAAGCCTGCTTTTACTAGTTCAACATGAATGACGTATACTTCTTAATTTGACAAGTTTAATTCCAAAATATGATTCCCTTACCTTTTTCAGGCCAGCAAAACCTTCTGATTCCAGAAAGAAAAAGGCAAAGGGCATCAACACAAATAAACAAAGGTTGGAAAAGAGAGGAGCAAGATTCCACAAGCCTATAAGGAGATAGCAAAAAAAAGAATAAAGATTAGAGACAGGCCTTGTAAAAAAAAATTACTATGCTAAATTATGGTATTAGTCGAAGATCTATACTTTTTACTAATAAAAATAAACATAAACTTGAGGACAGTGGACTAACGAATCACCTAAACTTAGAAATGAGAAAATAATTACACATCCAAATTTCTGTAACTTTGTAACTTGTAACCTATTAGGAAAAGCCAATATAGAAACTAGAAATATTTTTCCTCATGTCCTAAAACAAATTCACTAAAGATATGACAAATGCAGAGATCCAAAGACACAGTCTCTTTAGACATACTGGCAACTGAATATTTAAATTAGATCCACTAGCATTTACTGAGCACTTAATAAATGCCAGATACTCTACTAGACATTGTACATGCATAATATCATTTAACTTAAGCCTAGTAAAAACACTAAGGGTAATAATTAGCATCTATTGAGCCCTTCTGTGCCAAGCACTATTCTGAGTGATTTACCAATATTATACAAACTCACATACTCTTCATAGGAATCCCCCAACAAGACAGAGGAACAGGCTGGTTATATAACTTAGCCAAGGTTGCAGAGCCAGTGGCAGAACTAACTCCTGGGATTTTTAAAAACCACTATATCATAGAAGTTTAAGTAAGCAATTCTAAGTGGGAAGGAAAATGTAAGAGAGGCAGGCAAATTCATATTACCTTTTCCCTTTTTGACACATTCTGTACTCTTGTCAAACCACAATAAAAAGGTACTAAGATGACAATAAAAATAGATTTAGAAAAAGAAGACTAAGTCTGTCTTTGGGATTATGTTTGGCCAAACATCTTATACCTTTTATAGGTATAACACTCAAATTTAAAACAATTTTCAAAATAATGCCTACTTTTTTTTTTAGATTTTTATTTATTTGAGAGAGAATGAGAGAGAGAGAGAGAGAGAGAACATGAGAGGGGGGAGGATCAGAGGGAGAAGTACACTTCCCACTGAGCAGGGAGCCCAATGTGGGACTCAATCCCAGGACTCCAGGACCATGACCTGAGCTGAAGGCAGTCGCTTAACCAACTGAGCCACCCAGGCGTGCCAAAATAATGCCTATAATACTTATAAAATCAAAAGTTAAAGATAAAATTATGCTAAGCATAAATTCAATCTATCACATGCACTTATCATTCAGTGCTTTGGAAAATGGGAAACCAACGTTCTTTCAACACCCTTATTTAGAAGGCACCGTTCCAAGCACAGGAGACACAGGAACAAACAAAACACAAAACCTTTGTTTTCACCAAAATATGCTATGAGGAATCTTTTCAGTTTTAGCCATTCTAACAAGTATAAAGTGGTATCTCCTTACTGTTTTAATTTACATTTCCCTAATCAATAAAGAATAACATGAACATCTTCATTAACTTATCTGCCACCCATGTATATCTTCTTTGGTGAAGAGTCTCTTCAAGTCTGTTGCCCATTGTTTCATTAGATTGTTTACTTATTGTTGAGTCTGTCAAGTTCTTTATATATGCTGAATACAAGTCCTTTATCAGGTATATAATTTGCAGATATTTTCTCCCCATCTGTAGATTGTCTTTTCATTTTTTTAACAAGTATCTTTCAAAGAACAAAATTTCTTCATTTTGACAAAGTCCAATTTACCAATTTTTTCTTTTACAGACCATCTTACCCAAGAAATTATATGGTCTAGCCCAGTAACACTGAGACTTTCTCCTATGGTTCCTTCTACAAGGGTTACAGTTTTAAGATTTACATTTAGATCTATGATCCCTCTGAGTCACTTTTGTATATGGTGCCAGGTATGGACTGAAGTTCATTTTTTTCCCTATGATTATCCAATTGCTCCAACACCATTTGTAGACAAGAATACCCTTTTTCCACCAAATTGCCTTTGCACCTTCTTTGAAAGTAAATTGACAATATATGTGTAGATATATTCCTGGATCCTCTATTCCATCGAGTCGATCTATTTATCTTTATGCCAATACCACACCATCAATGATTACTATGGCCTGAATATAGTCTTCGAGTTGGGTAGTAAGTCCTCCAATTTTGTTCTCTCTCAAAGTTGTTTTGACTATTCTAAGTCCTTTGAAGTCCTATCTGAATTTCAGATCAGCTTTTAAATTTCTACAAAAAAAAAAAAAAAGCCTGCTGGGATTTTGAATGAGGTTGCATTTAATTGGGAGACCCATCTGGGGAAAACTGACATCTTAACATTGTCTTCTTATCCATGAACATGGTATATCTCTCCATTTATTGTGGCATTCTTTAATTTTTGTCAGCAGTGTTTTATAGTTTATGGTATATAGGTCCCAGACATCCCTAAGTATATCAGGTTTCTGATGCTACTGTACACAAGTGGGCTTGTTTTTTTTAATCAATATCCAATTATTCATTGCGAGAATATAGAAATGCAATTGAGTTTTGTATATTTATCGTGTATCCTGCAACCCTGCAAATTCATTTATTGGTTCTAATAGCTTTTTAAGAACAGATTCCATCACAATTTCTATATAGACAACCATATCATCTGTTAATAGAAACAGTTTCACTTTTTCCTTTCCAACCTCAATGTCCTTTACTTTCTAAAAATCACCAGAACAATGTTGAATAGAAGTGGTGAGAGGGGACATCCCTGCCTTATTTCTATTCGCAGGGAAAAGAGCATTCAGTCTTTATTAAGCATGATGTTATCTGTAGGGTTTTTACAGATGCTCTTTATTAGGATGAAGAAATTCCTTTTCATGCCTAGTTTGCTGATTTTATCAAGAATGGATGTTGAGGGTGCCTGGGTGGCTCAGTCGTTAAGCGTCTGCCTTCGGCTTAGGTCATGATCCCGGGATCCTGGGATACAGTCCTGCATCGGGCTCCCTGCTCTGCAGGAGACCTGCTTCTCCCTCTCCCACTCGCCCTGCTTGTGTTCCTGCTCTTGCTATGTCTCTGTCAAATAAATAAATAAAATCTTTAAAAAAAAAAAAAGAATGTTGAATTTTTTTTCTGCTTTTTCTGCATGTATTGTGGTGACTTTTCTTTTTTAGGGTTTGAATATAGTAATTACATTCACTGATTTTTTCAAAAGTCATACTGTATTATCCTTTTTATATATTGCTGTATTTGATTTGCTAAATTTTGTTTAGAATTTATGCATATATGTTCATGCGGGATATTAGTCTGTAATTTTCTTTTCATGTAATGTCTGTCTGGTTCTGGAATCAGGGTAATGCTAGGCACCATGAATTAAGAAGTGTTCCTTCATTTCTAATTTTCTAAAAGAGTCTGTGTAGAACTGGTATTGCTTCGTCCTTAAATATTTGATAGAATTGACAGTGAAGTCTTCTTGGCCTACAGTTTTATTTGTGAGAACATTTGTAACATTTTTACAATGTCTGAGAGACTTTAGTAGTTTTTGCCTTCCAAATTTTTCCATTTCTCTAAGGTGTTGTATTGGCATAAAGGTTTTCACAATGTGCACTAATTATCCTTTTAATACCTGTAGAATCCACATGTATCATAGGACCTCACTGATATGAGGAATTCTTAATCTCAGGAAACAAACTGAGGGTTGCTGGAGTAGTGGGGGGGGGTGGGAAGGATGGGGTGCCTGGGTGATAGACATTGGGGAGGGTATGTGCTATGGTGAGCACTGTGAATTGTATAAGACTGTTGAATCACAGACCTGTACCCCTGAAACAAATAATACATTTTATGTTTTAAAAAAAAGAAGATAGTAGGAAGGGAGAAATGAAGGGGGGGAAATAGGTGGGGGAGACGAACCACGAGAGACTATGGACTCTGAGAAAGAAACTGAGGGTTCTAGAGGGGAGAGGGGTGGGGGGATGGGTTAGCCTGGTGATGGGTATTAAAGAGGGCATGTACTGAATGGAGCACTGGGTGTTAAACGCACACAATGAATCATGGAACACTACATCAAAAACTAATGATGTAATGTATGGTGATTAACATAATAATAATAAAAAAATACCTGTAGAATCCATAGTGATGTCATCTATTTCATTCCTGATATTGGTAATTGGTGTCTTCTCTTTTTTTTGCTAATCAACCTTGCTGCAGCTTTATCAATTTTATCGATCTCACTTTCTCTGTATTTTCTGTTTTCTATTTCACTGATTTCTCCCCTTATCCTTTTTTTATTTCCAATTTTCCTTTTTTTTTAAGACTTATTTATTTATTTGAGAGAGCAAGAATGAGAAAGAGAGAGAGTACATGAGAGGGGGAGGGTTAGAGGGAGAAGCAGGCTCCTCACTGAGCAGGGAGCCCGATGCGGGACTCGATCCCGGGACTCCAGGATCATGACCTGAGCCGAAGGCAGCCACTTAACCAACTGAGCCACCCAGGCGCCCTCCAATTTTCTTAATTCGGTATTCATTTGTTCCCCTCTTCCTGTTTTCTTAAGGTGGAAATTGTGGGCAGTGATTTGAGACCTTTTTTCTTTTCTAAAATAGACATTTTAGTGCTATAAATTTTCAAATGTTTTATTTTTGTTTTCATTTAGTTCAAAGAACTTCCAAACTTCCCTTCTCATTTCTTCTTTGACCTATTATTTAGTTACCAAATAATTGAGTGATTTTCTAAATATGTTTCTTTTACTGGTTTCCCATTTAATTTCATTAGAGAACCTATCTTGTATGACTTAAATTCTTCTAAAAGTACTGAGATTTATTTTATGGCACAGAATATGGTCTCTCTTGGTAAATGTGCCTACTGTGCTAAAAGAATGTATACTCTACAACTGTTGGGCAGAGTGGTCTATAAATGAAAATTAGGCCAAATTAGTTAAGAATGTTATTCAAATCTTCTGTGTTGTCTTCTTAATTTGTTCTATCAATTATTAAAAAGAAGATATTGATAAATCTGAATAGAACTGTGATTTTGACCATTAATCCTTTCATTTCTATTAAGTTTTTGCTTTATGTATTTAATAGCTACTTATTAGGTAGATACATGTTTATTATGTTTTGATGAATTTCGTCATTATGAAATGATCTTATTTATGCCTGGCAAAATCTATACCCTTTTCTAATAATAATAATATACCTACTCCAGCTTTCTTTTTATTAGAATTAGCATGGTATACCTTTTTTCTTCTATTGCTCTAAACCTATTTGTGTCTGTATATTTAAAATGGGTTTACTGTAGGCAGCATATACTTGAGTCCTTCCTTTTTATTCAGTCTGATAATCTCTGCCTTTTTTTTTAAGTTTATTTATTTGTTTATTTTTAAGTAATGTCTACACCCAACGTGGGGCTCGAACTCACAACCCCAAGATCAAGAGTTACATGCTCTTCCGACTGACCCAACCAGGTGTCCCCAATCTCTGTCTTTTAATTGGAATGTTTAGACCACTAATGTTTACTGATATGGTCAGGTTTAAGTCTATTGATTTGCTCTTTGTTTTCTATTTGTCCCATTTATCTTCCCTTTTTCTTCTTTTTCTGTGCTCCTTTGGATTAATTTTTATGATTCCATTTTATTTCTTACAGTTGCTTATTGACTGTATCTCCTTGTTGAGCTATTTTACGGTTATCTGCAGGTTTATCACATACACCCTAACTCATCACAATCTGCTTTCAAGTGATATAATACTTCATGTACAGCATAATAACCTTCCAATAGTATATTTCCATTTCTTTCCTTCTGCCTCTGTGCTATTGTTGTCATGAATTTTGCCTGTATATACTATAAAATCACAATACATTGTTACTACTTTTTAAGCAGCCAATTATCTTTTTATTTTTTTTAAAGATTTTATTTATTCGAGAGAAAGAATGAGAGATAGAGAGCATGAAAGGGAAGAGGGTCAGAGGGAGAGGCAGACTCCCTGCTGAGCAGGGAGCCCGATGTGGGACTCGATCCCGGGACTCCAGGATCATGACATGAGCCGAAGGCAGTCGCTCAACCAACTGAGCCACCCAGGCGCCCCTCTTTTTATTTTTTTAAAGATTTTATTTATTTATTTGAGAGAGCACAACCGGGGGGGAAGGGAGAGGCAGGCTCCCCACTAAGCAGGGAGCCCGATGCAGGGGCTCAATCCCAGGACCCTGGCATCGTGACCTGAGCCGAAGTCAGACGCTAACCAACTGAACCACCCAGGTGCCCCCAATTATCTTTTTAAAAGACATATAATAAAAACTTTTATATTTTGCCACAAAATTCAGCCAATAACCTGAATGAGCCTGGAAGCAAATTCTTACCAAGAGCCTTCAATAAGGAATGCAACCTCATGAAAACGTTGTCTACCAATTCTGAATCTGTGTCAATTGTAAGTCAGTTTTGACTTATTTTTCTCTTTGTTATGAGTTTTCCTTTCCTGCTTTGTACTCAGTTGTAGACTCAAGGTAGGCAGAGTGAACCTCCAAAGATGTCCATATCTTAATCTCTGGAATCTGTGAATATGTTACATTACATGGTATATTAGTTTTCTAGGGCTGCTCTAACAAAGTACCACAGACTGGATGGCTTCCAACAACAGAAATTTGTTCTTTCACAGTTCTGGAGGCTGTAAGTCCAAAATCAAGGTATCAGTAGGGCCATGTCCCTTCTGAAGGCTCTAGACAAGAATCCTTCCTTATCTCTGGTAGAGACAAGGTAGCTGCATTCCTAGTTCTTATAGAAGTATCTCTCCAAATCTACCTGTCTTCACATGGCCTTTTTCAGGTGTGTCTGTGTCTCTGTTTTATCTTCTTATAAGGATACCAGTAATTAAATTAGGGCCCACCCTAACCCAGTGTGACCTTATCTTAACTAATTACAACTTCAAAGACATTATTTCCAAATAAGGCCACATTCTGAGGTTCTAGGTGGACCTGATGGGGGAAAGAAGGGTGGGCAGGAAAGAGGACCATTATCCAATCCAGCATACATGCCAAAAAGACTGCAGATATAATTATTAAGGCTATAGACCTTAATATAGGGAGACAGATCATCTTAGATTAGCCAGGTGGGTGAAACCTACCCAATGAACCTTTAAAAGCAGAGAACTTTCTCCAGCTGAAGTCAGAGAGAAGCAGTAGAAGGGTAAATCAGGGAGGAACTCAAGCCACTTTTTCTGGAGGGGGTCACATGAAAAACATAAGAGGTGGGCAGCCTCTAGGGCAAAGACCAGCACCTGGCAAGGAAATGGAGGACTTCAGTCTTACAACCACAAAGAACCAAATTCAGCCAATAACCTGAATGAGCCCGGAAGCAAATTCTTCCCCAGAGCCTCCAATAAGGAATGCAACCTCACGAAAACCTTCATTTCAGCTTCCCCCCACAAAAGAACATCCATTTCATAAGATCTTACAAAGAGAAATGTTTAAACTGAGATTATGATAGTCCCTTAATTCTATTCATCTGTAAAACAAGATGTTTCTCTGTGCAACTCTCACCTGTCTAGTACTCTGCCCAGAACCTCCAGTCACCTGCCCCCCAACTATAGCCTGCACCCCCATTCTCTCGGCAGCACCCTCCAGCAGTTGAATGTATTTATTTATATGCTGAATTGCTATTCTTCAGTGCCTAGGTTTTCTTGAAAACTTAGTTGTTTTAGGTGACAGGGTATATACAGTCTCTCTTACTTCATCTTGGCCAGACTATATGTAGCTTTTAAACTTGAATGCTGATTTTAATTTTTCTTACTTCATACCTGAGCCTTAGTTTTTGATAAAACAATAAACACAGGGAATGTTCTGGGCATAAAATACCATAGCAGATCACTCATTCTTTACTCACTGTCCTCATGGATTTGTTAATCTTTAAAAAGCTGTTTTTAATGGGTAGTTACCCACTGTTTGAAGTTGACTTCCCAAATACTTATTGAGGTCCTTGACCCTTTTTTAAATTGTTTCAACACACAACTCAATAAAGCCTAAGCCTCAACTCCTATGTCTTAGACAAAATTGTTCCCTATTACCCTATTGTAAAATATCCATTCTCTTTACTCTCTTGCCCTAAATTCCTAAAATATAACTGCTCCAGTACACATTCTATAGTGGGCCTCTAGGATAGTTCACAAAACCATCATGCTTATTCTTTTTTCTCCCTTTTCTATACCCTGCCCATTATATTCTTTGATACATTTAGAAAGTGCACTCTAATCAAATAGGATAGTATCTTAGGGGCGCCTGGGTGGCTCAGTCAGTAAGCATCTGCCTTCAGCTCAGGTCATGATCCCAGGGTCCTGGGATCGAGTCCCGCATCGCATCGGGCTCTCTGCTCAGCAGGGAGTCTGCTTCTCCCTCTGCCTCTCCCCCTGCTTGTCTCTCTCTCTCTCTCTCTCGCTGTCAATAAATAAATAAAATCTTTTTTAAAAAAACATAGTGTCCTAAAAACATATTAAACATAATGAAATCATTGCAAAGCCTCACTTTGTTAAGCTCCTATTATACTATTCAATACCTGCTACTTTCAATTTACACTCTGAAAGGAAAAAAAAAATCACTTAGGAAAAAAAGTACCAGTTTTATATCTTCTCAAAGAATTGTGTTAAATTAAAAGGACCTCTCTTCCTGTTTCTACTGGTCTAAATAAAGATCTCTTTAGCAAAATACTTAAGCAGGGTAGACATACATTTGTAAGATTCTGAAATTAAGATTTATTCAAAATAAGCAAAAGTGTACTTTTAATGCACCAAGAATAACAAGTAAACACAGAATTTTGGAGCAGAAAAGAACTTTGAGATCCCTTGTTTAATTCACTCAGAAACCAAATTCTTTTTTTAAAATTTTTAAAAGTGGTTAAATAAATGCCACACAAATTCCAAAACTTACAAATAATGGACAAAGGATCAGATCCAAGATCTCTTGCTCTTTCTACACTACTGTATGGATCTCACACTTACCATTCTGGATGAAGAAAGCACAATATTTTGAATTTTGTTAATATTATCTGCTGAAAAAAGCTATCAGTTTAATAAGATTTTACTAAAGGAAATGTTTAAACTGAGAATATGACAGCTTATTAATTCTATCCATCGGTGTAAAACAAAATTAGTGGAGCTTCTGATCAGTTTGAAAGACACTGAAACAGAATTCAGCACTAGTTTGAAAGACACTGAAACAGAATTCAGCACTTCTACATGTAGCACTTCTACATTATATGTGAGCACATGTACACCCAAGCCTCTGAAAACATCAAACACAGAAAGGTTTTAACAAATCCAACTCTGATAAAACACTGACTGTACTATATGTACTCTGTGTGCTATAATGTCCTCTAACAAAACAAGGCATTCACACTATTCATGATTTAAAAGGCCTAAAAGTCCTGAGGCCAGATGTCTGAGTAAGTGGCACTTTATGTCTGACTAGCCTAAGATTGCATCTATCAGCTATACATGAGCTGGAAAAGGAACTTCAACTCTGTGTCCTCATAAAATAGGCTACAACTTAACTCATAGGGCTCTCATAAAGAAGAGAAATAACATACCAAATACTAAACAAATGTCAGTGCCTCCCGCCAGCCATCTCAAAATAATGTAAATGTTCCAAACAACTGAAAAATTCTAATGCACACCAGCTTTGACCTGATAAAGACAAGACAGTGATTTACAGCTAAAATCAGCTCTCAACCTTTCCCTAAGGAATTATTCTCATTAGGGGCTTCCTGGGTGGCTCAGTCAGTTAAGCATCTGCCTTCAGCTCTGGTCATGATCCTGGGGTCCTGGGATGGAGCCCCGAGTCTCTTCGAGTCTCTTCGGGCTCCCTGCTCAGCAGGGAGTCTGCTTCTCCCTCTCTCTCTGCCAATCCCCCAGCTCATGGTCTCTCACACTTGCTCTCTCAAATAAAATCTTTTAAAAATTTTTTTAAAAAGCATGATTCTCATTAATTATACCCCAAAAAGCTTACAAAACAAAAACCTGTATACACACATTAAAAATATATAAAAACAGGGGTGCCTGGGTGGCTCAGTCGTTAAGTGTCTGCCTTCGGCTCAGGTCATGATCCCAAGGTCCTGGGATGTAGCCCCGCATCGGGCTCCCTGCTCAGCGGGGAGTCTGCTTCCCCTCTCACACTCCCCCTGCTTGTCTTCCCTCTCTCGCTGTCTCTCTCTTCATCACATATATAAATAAAATCTTTAAATATATATATATAAACATATATATATATAAACAATGACCAAAAACAGAAACAGAAAATAAGCTGCAAAGAAATACACCAAATTACTAACAATGTGAATGTACTAAAATTATGGATGATTTGCTTCCTACTTTTCTACATATTATTAGTTTTCTATAAGGAGCAAATAAAGACCCTTAAAAAAAATGAAATATATTTAAACCTTGTTGTGAAACTCACAATTCTCCAAATCCCTGTTAGGTAATCTCCCAACAAAATGCTGGGCTTCCCGTCAGCCATGCCATTCACTCTATTTACCAGCCTCACTGACAACACAGTTCAAATCCAAGCTTCAGCCAAGTCACAGATTACCACTTAGGAGGGAGCTCAAAACTTGCTCTCAAATAGTTGCCACCATGAATATAAACCCCTGAATGCTTAAAATCCACTATACTTTTATAATAAGGGGTAAAACTTTATTAGTTTTTGTAATTTGAAACAACATTCGTAGCACAGAAAGGAACTTTTTTATTGTTATTGAACTATAAATACACGTACTCCCAGAATTCATCCTTCTGATCATATATGTCTCCTTTCATGCAGGGAAAACTACAAATTGTTCTCTGAAAATCAAAAGTTAAGAAATAAAACGCTGGGGGCGCCTGGGTGGCTCAGTCGTTGAGCATCTGCCTTCGGCTCAGGTCATGATCCCAGGGTCCTGGGATCAAGCCCCGCATCGGGCTCCCTGCTCCGCGGGAAGCCTGCTTCTCCCTCTCCCACTCCCCCTGCTTGTGTTCCCTCTCTCGCTGTGTCTCTCTCTGTCAAATAAATAAATAAAATCTTGAAAAAAAGAAAAAAGAAATAAAACTCTGCCTTGGGCAAAAGCTCACAAATCAGAAAAAGTATCTGCTCTGACTAACCTACACACTTAAAATGAAGATAATTAAGAAAAGCTAAATAAAGAAATCTGTATCAACAGATATCAACAAGCAGCAATGTCTGCAGAACAAGTGGAGAAAATGATGAGTATGATCACAAAGATTCTGAATACCAACTCATTTAGTTTGACAGGAAATTAGATGCCTACATTTTTACATACTGAACTTTATATATAAGTAATATATGTGTGCATATATAATACATAAGTGTGTGTGTATATATATATACATATATCATTTAAATTTTTTTTTTATTTTCCCCCAATTGCCCCTTTTCCAGGAGACTCAACATTACTACTAATGGTTTTGACAACCACAATTGTAGAAAGGGATACGTGATACAGAACCTCCACTGTATTTATTTTTGCAAGAAATATTCACTTAACACAAAGAATTTGAGAGCTGAGGTCTTATCTTAACAGAATAATCATCTACACAAATAACCAGTTTTTATTCAAAGTCTAAATAATTAAATGCAAAGAATTAAGTGTATTTACCAGAGTAAGTAAATGTGAAAGTTTCAGGCTTAGCTTATGCTAATTTAATTATTAAATCTACAACATATAAGTTAAAGTTACTATGAGAAAAACATCTAATATAGAGAAATATATCTAACATACATTCCTAAGTAGTAATTATATTCTTGACAATTAAGACTTAATTAGTTTCCAACAGTTTACAAACATACATCAGACATATATACGTAAATATCCCTTAAGAATTATTCTGTAATTTTGATGAAACTTTCCTAATTTTAAATTAGGACTAATATTTATAATATAACTTATTTATATGACTACATATTAATTTATAAAATAAAAATAATCAAATTTCTCTACTTCAAAAGGCTAAAATTACTTCATATAGCTAAAATCCTTCAATATAACCCAAAAAATTCAAAAACCTTGTAGTTTGTCTAAATCAGTATCAGCGACAGCCTTTCTGAAAGATGTCCTATGCCTATCTCCCAAAGATGTATCTGAACTTAAACAAAGGTTATTTACTAATCCTAGAATACTTCATTTCAAACCAAACCAAACTGAATTGCCAGATCACCATAGGATGCATTAACTTCTAGCTCCATCTGCTGGAGTCACAAAATATTCCAAAATCTGACATAAAATACTATGAAACAAATGATCTACAATTTATCATATAGACCAAACACTTCATGAATTTAAAACAGAAAATTAATCAGAGTTCAGCCATATTCAATAATTTCTAAAATGACAAATCTAAGTTAAAATCAGTATTGCAGTGGAATTGAGGATCTAACGCTATTGTCAAAAAGTGAGTTATATAATAAAAAAATTCTACCAAGAAAGCAGAAGCCTTAGAGAAAGACAAGTTTGCTTTTGAACAGTAAGTATTGTGTGAACCTCAGAATCAGAACAGCTTCCGTCTATTAGAAGAAAAACAAAAATTAAAAAACAACTTTAGCAATGAGTTGTGAAACTTTTTACCTTAATATAACTTTTTCTTGTAACAAAAAAGCAATACATGTCCATTGCAGAAATATTATACAATACAAGCACCAAAAAAATGTCTATATCCTGTAATTAATCCTACCACCCAGGGAAAAACATGTTTTTCAACATCTTTCTCTATCAACAAATACTCTTCTACATCATCATCTATAATGGCCAAGAAAGCACTCCACTGTTAGGATTTACCAAAATTCAATTAAGCAAATTTCTTACTTTGACACTTAGATTGTTTCATTTTTAAAATTTTTATAAACAATACCTCCATTAATATCCAGTAACTACGGTGATGCATACTATGACAAATGACTATTAAGACCAATTAATTAGAAACTACTAGTAACATTTAACTAATAATGGTATATTAAACTTTATGAAGGACTGACTTTGATTTAATATCTATACATAAGTAGATGTAATACTTATTTTTAAGTTTAATTGCTTATAATCTAGAAGTCTGATTTTTTTAATCTTCTGTGGGACTTGAAAATGGCTAAATTAAAGATGGATTTTGCATAGTTCCTTCATGATATCCACAATAGCATATTGTCTATTCCTGTTGAAAAATCAAAATAAAACACCCATACCTTGAAAAGACTAGTCAGGTTCATGGTGGTTATCTTTTAACAGACCTAAATGTCAACTAGGCAATCATGTTATAAACGTGTGTCTCTGTCTCTTTCATAAATAAGTATGAACGGCTTAGCAAAAATTGGCCCCCAGTGGGGGATACCTCAAAAAACTGAAGAATTATTTCCTGACTTTATTTAAGGCTACAACTTAACTCCATCATTCTCCTACCTTCCAAAGATTTATTCCTGTTTATTTTTTAACTTTAATCTCACATTACATAAAATTACATTTAAATAAGGAAGTAATTCAATGCATTTAGTGCATTCACAAATCATGCTACCACTACCACCATCTCACCCCAAAACATGTCTATCACCCCGAAAGGAAAACCCATTAAGCATTTGTATCAGTTTTTCAATTTATGGAACTGAAAAGTTCCGTATTTTTCTGCTAAGTTTTTAACAAGATACAAAGAAAGTGAATACAAATAGATGCTTTCTTTTTCTGTCCATTTTTTACCCTTTTTCAATTTTAACAATAAAAGTGACAATACAAATTTTAGCTACCATTTTGTCATCTCTGCTCTCTTTGTACCATCCTATAACTATAGTTGCCGGCATGTCATACCCACACTAAGTGAATGATGGGACACACCTCACAACATCCAGCTGACAAGCAAAAAAGACCTTGGGCTAAAACTGCCAATGACCAGATTACCATTCTGCCCCATTCTAGCTCCAATATCATTTTTGTATATCACATTTTCCAAGCTATTTTATTCATTTTCCCCTTGTAGACAGAGATACATCTTGCTACACGATACAGATTTAAAACTAAGGGTAATATTTTATTTATTTATGTTATTAAATTCTGGCCCACAGAAGTGAAGTGGCATTCTAACGTAATCTGGTTAACATGTAACATCTCAAACCCAAGTGGCCCAAATCCAGACACTATATTTAATTCAAACTAAATATTTTTATACATACTAAAGCATTATCAACACATACAGTGGCCTAATCCATATGATTTACACACTAAAGGCACAAGTGATCAAAACCATCCATACTGACACTTTTACAGGATAAGCCATTACATTTGTTTTCAAATTAAGTTCCTTTTTACCAAGGTATTCCTAATGACACAATAAATAACTTTTATTCACTCAACGATGAATCTTTATTGGACAATTTCAGTGTGAAAGTACTGGAGCAGTGATCCGTGGGAGATTAAGAGAATTTCAGACATATTCTGAGACCTCAAAGAATTTGGCATAAATTCACAAAAGCTTAACACAAAAAGACAAGTAACAACTTAAGAAAATCTCGTTAAGTGTTACAAGATGGTAAATGATTGACAAATGAATATGGATGATATAACTGCACTGGGGTAAACGAAATCATCAGACTTTTCAGGGACTGCTTTTGGAGACCCAACACATCACTGCGGCCCACCAGTCAGAGCAAAGGCTTATGAAGGTCAGCTGGTCAACTGAGTGTTAGCTCAGGTCTCACATGTGTCACAGTGGGTCTGCAAACCAGGTCTGTGGTCATATCCCCAGTGCCAGAATGCATAAGGAATAGATATACTTCACAGCTAACAGAACCCCTACTCTGGTCCCCTGACCTGTGTAGTAAGGGCTATTACAATGGGAAACGCCAAGTGGAAGCCCCCAGAATTGCCTCTAACTAGGAAAACAGTAAACCAAAAGTCATGCCACATCCCCAAAGGAAATGCAGAGATTAATGCCACCATCAACGGTTTGAAAGACGCAGAAGTAGTGACTCCCACATCCCCAAAACAGACAGACCTTAGGACAATGACAGTGGATTACTGTAAGCCTCACTAGGTGGTGGCTCCCACTGTAGCTGCTGTTCCAGATGTGGTTTCACTGCTTAAGTAAATTAACACATACCGTGGTACCTGGTGTATGACTCCTGATGTGACAGAGGCCTCTGTCTCCATCTCTGTCCATAAGACCCACCAGAGGAAGTTTACTTTCAGCTGCAAGGCCAGCAAAGCACCCTCACTGTCTTACCTCAGGGACACCCCAACTCCTCAGCCCTGTTACAATTTAATTTGCAGGAATTTTGATCGCCTTTCCCTTCCACCAAATGTCACAGTGGCCCATACTAATGATGACACTGTGCCGACTGGATGTAGTGAGCGAGAAGTAGCACTACTACTTAGAGCACTACTCTAGACTTATTGGTAAGACATTTTCATGTCAGAAGGTGGAGAATAAATCCAAAAATAATTCAGGGGCCTTCAGTGAAGGGTCAGTGAAATTTCTAGGGGTCTAGTGGTGTGTGGACGTGGGGATCTCTGTTCTCAGGCGAAGGATGAGTTGTTGAATCTGGCTCTTCCTACAACCAAGAAAGGCACAAAGTCCATGGGCTTCTTGGGATTTTGAAGGTAACATATGCCCCCTATTCCTCCTCTGGGTGTGTTACTGCAGCTCACTTACCAAGTGACACCCAGAGCTGCCAGTTTACAGTGGGGTCCAGAACAAGAGAAGGTTCTGCAACAAGTATAGGCCGCTGTACAAGTTGCTCTGTTATGTAGGCCATCTGATCCGCAAACCCAGAGATGCCTGAAGTGTCCACGGCAGGCAGGAATGCTGCGTGGAGCCTTTGGCAGGCGCTATAGATGGATCACAGCACAGGCCCGTAGGACTTTAGAGCAAAGCCCTACAGCACTACAGCCCCTCTGGGATATACCTGAAGGACAGCCCTGCACAGATAACCATTCTCGTTTAAGTAACACTTGTAATTTAATTTAATTAACACAGTAAATCTTGGCCTGTTACCGGGCCTTAGAAGAGACTGAACACTTGACCATGAGCCACCAAGTTACCATGTGACTGGAGCTGCCCATGATGAACAGGGTGTTTGTTATCTGACCCACCGACCTGTAACATCAGACATGCAACAGCAATACTCCATCATCAAACAGAAGTGGTATACATAAGATCAGGCCCAAGCAGGCCCTGAAGGTACAAGTAAGTTACGTGAACAAGTGGCCCAAATGCCCATGGTCTCCACTCCTGCTCTACTACTTCTCTTCCCCAACTTGCGCCTAGGGCCTCATAGGGAGTTCCCTACAATCCGCTGACAGAGGGAAGAAAAGACTCAGGCCTGGTTTACAGATGGTTCTGCACGACACCACCCAGAGTGGACAGCTGCAGCACCAGAGCCCTCTGAGACAGCAGTGAAGGGAAATCCTCCCGATGCCCCTGGTTGTTCACTTTGCTTGGGAGGAGAAATGACCAGACACGTAATTATAAATTCATGGGTTGTGTCCAGTGATATGGCTAGAAGGTCAGGAAGAAACATGACTAGAAAACTGGTAACAAGGAAATTGAAATTTGGGGCAGAGGTAGTACAGACAGTGCTTTCTGAATGGGGAAAAAAAACATGAAGATATTCATGTCCCATGTGACTGCTCATCAAAAGGGGACCCTGGCAAAGGAGGAGTTTAATAATCAAGTGGATGGGACTCCCTGTTCTGCAGATACCAGTCAGCCTCTTTCCCCGCCACCCGTCATGATCCAATGGGCTCATAAGCAAAGTGGCCACGATGGCAGGGTAGAGATTAGGCACGGGCTCAGCAGTGTGCACGTCTACTCATCACACTCACCTGGCTATGGCTACCAACTGCATGCCTAATCACCAGCAGCAAAAACCAACACTGAGACCTCAATATGGCACCACACCCAGGGGAGATTAGCCAGCTACCTGGTGGTGGGTTCCCTGAAATGGGCCACTCCCATCATGGAGAGGGCAGCAATTTGTCCTTATTGCAACAGACACTTACTCTGGGTACAGATATGCCTTGAACTTCGTGCAAAGCTGCTGCCAAAACTACTGTCTGTGGACTTTCAGAATGCCTTGCCCACCATCATCACAGCAGTGCTTCTGATCTAGGAAATACTTCACAGCAGAAGAACAACAATGGGCCCATGCCCTCGGAATTCACTGGTCATGCATGTTTCCCACGATCCTGAAGCAGCTGGTTCGACAGAATGGTGGAATGTCCTTCTGAAGACTGTTACGGTGCCCGCTAGGTGGCCATACCTCGCAGGGCTGAAGAAAGGTACTCTAGGAGGTTGTATTCGCCCTGAATCTGTATTCAATATATGGTGGTACTTCTCCCATCACCGGGGTTCACAGGTAGAATCGAGGAGTAGAATCGGGAGTGGTAGCACTCACCATTATCCGTAATGACCCACTAGCAAACTTTCTGTCTCCTGTTCCTGTAACCTTAGGAACCAGTGCTGCTAGACTAGAGTTCTAGCTCCAAAGGGAGGAACGTTTCCACCAGGAGACACAACAATGATTCCACTGAAATGGAAGTTCAGACTACTGTCCAGCACTTTGCGGTCCTCATGCCTCTCAATCAACCAGCAAGGAAGGGAGTTCTGACCCCCAGGGGGAACCTGGACGCCTCCTCCACAATAGAAGTGAGGAAGAGCGTGTCTAGAACACAGAACATGCCTCAGGGCATGTCTTAGTATTACCATAATTTGGCCCCATTAATGATTTTTTAAAAGCCAAGAAGCAAGTATGTCTAAGGTTGACAAATCTTCAACCCCAAGACAATCTAAGGGACTAATAATAAGCACTCCCTTGAATGTCATCGACAAGGTTAAAGAAAGCTATGAATTTAGAAGAGAAAGATGAATTTAAGAGATTTACGAAATTCACTACATGCAGCAAAGGATACAGACCTACCAAAGATTTAGCAGAAACAAAGCCAGGGGTCATAAAACCCTCAAGGAAAATGTCCAGGGCTTACATCCCAGGCCTCCTGAAACCTATTCCTAAGGGTACATTTAGAAGCAGTGACATCATTTAGAAGGTTCTTCCTCTAGTTCCCCAACTTTCAGATGATGTGGTTTATTGGAGTTCAAAATTATTGTCTATCACATATTCATTCAATAGGTTTATTAGGCAATCACTATGTGGGAATCATTGTTCTAAGCCCTAATTTATAAACAAAATATTTGAGCTTACACACCTTACATTATAATGAGAAAGACTACCAATAAAACAAATATATTTACTTCCAGAGTTAAGGCCTCCAAATATATGGCATGTCATGTGTTAGTAGCTCTTACTTACAGTCCATAAACAGAATAAAAGAAATAGCCTTGATTTAGAGTATGTGAAGGTCACTAAGTATAGCATGCAATTTCTACTCAGTAAAACTGGAAACAAAGGCCAGTTCACCTGTCATACTGGTTAGCCCAGCTTGAGACCACCTGCACTGCTGGTAAGAACACCTGGAGCCCAATCCTGAAAAATGTATGTGCTATAGTACCTATAGCTTTACAGAAAGCTAGGGCCAAGGGGAACCATGCCAAACAGTCTTCCTCAAACATTTTAGACAATACATATAAAAACCATTTTCTAAATTATATATTATCCAAGTATTTTTAATAACAAAAAACATGTCATCTAAAAAAAACTCACCAAAACATTCATAGCCATTACTTTCCAGGTTGCCTCCTGCCTTTCATAATAATAGCTGACTTTTCAGTAGAGGATTTATGTTTTGTATCAATTTCAGTTTGCTTATTCAGTTTTTTTCAATTGCTAAGCAAAAAAATGGAGTAATTTCTTTTTATTCAGTTAATAATTAGTCCTCATTTTACTGAATTCATTTGGCCTACAGAGCATCATGACTCCATTTGTTTCTACTTTCAAGCATGACAGAAACCACAAAGGCCAGATTCAAATATATGATTAAACTAAAATGTTAAAATTTTTCATGTTAAAAAACAGTTTAAGCAGTATTAAAGGACAAATGGGAGGAAAATGTTTGCAATTAACCTCTGAGAGACAACTAATTACTTAAAAAAAAACTGCAAGTGTAAAAAGGAATGAAATCTTGCCATTTGCAACAACATGGATAGAGTGAGAGTATAATGCAGGAGAAATAAGTCAGTCAGAGAAAGACAAATACCCTATGATTTCACTCATATGGGGAATTTAAGAAACAAAACAAATGAGCAAACGGACAAAAGAGAGAGGGGGGGCAAGCCAGGAAACAGACTCTTCCCTATAGAGAACAAACCGATGGTTACCAGAGGGGAGGGAGTCGTTGGGGGATGAATGAAATAGGTGATAGCGATTAAGGAGAGCACTTGGGATGAGCACGGGGCAGTGTATGGAGTGCTGAAGGACTGCACTGTACACCTGAAGCTAATATTACACTGTATGTTAACTAACAGGAATTAAAATTTTAATTAAAAAAAAAAAGGAGGGGAAAACACTGTAAAAATGGGCAAAGGAAACATAGGTAGGCAATTTACTAAAAAATAACTATGAATGACCTCTGAGTATGTTTTGTAAATGTCTATCCTTACTAGTAATTAAAGAAATGTACATTTAAGAGGGGAAATGTTTCATATTTCTGACCTGGAACTTTTTTTTTTTTTAAGATTTACTGCAGGGGGTGGGGGGTGGGCAGAGAGAGAGAATTCAAGTAGACTGCACTGAGCATGGAACCTGATGCAGGACTCAATCTCATGACCCTGAGCAGAAACCATGAGTTGGACACTTAACCAACTGTGACACCCAAGCACTCCTTGAATTGGCAGGTTTTAAGTACCACCCACAGTTGATGAAGATACATTCTGGGAAGAGGAGCCCCTCAGTGAAAGTGAAACCACTAGTGGAATTCACACAGCTTTTCGGGATCAGCAAACATCTTCTCAAAACTTTTAAAGTGTGCTTACCTAGAAAGTGAATTGCAGAAATTTATCCTAAGGACAAATATTTGTAAAGATGTACACTGGAGCTCTTTTAGTTAAAAAAAATTGGGAACAATCCATGCTTATAACAGCTCCAGGCACTACTATAAATTGCACAGAAAAGTAGTTAATGGCATGGAAACCTCCCACTCACATGTTGATTTAGGAAAACATAAATCATCAGTGAGTCCGTGAAGGTTGCCATCTGGTTATGTATTCACAGGAAGACACCTTACTGAAGATTACAGACCACAGTATTCACAATAGCTCGGTGGGTTGTAGGATTGTGGGTAACATTAATTTTCTTCACCATATATTGTTTTCCAAATATTCTCCAGCAAACGAAGCATTTTTTTTAAACACAAAGGAGTGAGAGAAATGGTAGTTGTCTGTATAAATTCCAGACGAATTAAACAGTTATGCACAAAAAAAGTCATCTTTAGAAAATGAGGGGGAAAAAGAGAGTATTTGTCACATATCAGGAAGGGAAAGGATCTTCTAAACACAAAACAATTAGAGAAACCAAAGGAAGAAAAAAGACTGGACCCTGGACAATATACAAATGTTAAAAATTCTGTCAATAAAAAGCAAGTAAAGTTAAAAAGAAAAATAACTAGAACATATTTACAAAAATTTAATAAAAAGCTGATGTGCTTTCCATATAAAGATATCACAATTCAAAAAGAATAAAAGGGGGAAGGACAATGAAACATATAAAAAAGATCTATGTATTAGATCTTGTAATATATTTTATAAATTAAAATTAAAATGTCATACACCTCACTAAAAATCTCCAGGAAATGGCAGAGTCAAGATTGGAATGCAGGTCTAATTGGCCTCCAAGCAATATACCATGTTGCCCACAGTAAGTAAGTCACTTTTTTAACCACATTAATTTTAAAGTTTGTACTTGACAAAAGAGTTTTTCCCCCTTCAATTATACATTCTTAAATAACAAAAGTAACAGAAAATAAATTAAGTAGAAAACTATGGCTAGTATTCTTAGGTCTTAAATGGAGGCTGAGTTCTTTTGACATATCCAGATAAACCAAAATTCTCTTGCTAAATATTTAAATGAGAACTTACCAAATCATTAAGTATAAAGACTGCTTCTTGATTAAGTAAAACAGAAAAGCCTTTCACAACTAAGAATAGGAATAGTAAGTAAAAATCTGGTTTTCTGATTTTATGAAGGACTCATGGTTTATTGGAGGAAGATGCAAATTATGAAGGAAATTAAGAAAAGGCAAATCTAAAAATACAGTGCAGTAAAAAATGAAAACATTCATTGTGATATTAAGCAATATATACTAACCATGAATCAGGGAGCCATTTAGCCATTGGATATAGTAGTTCTGAGGAAAAGAAAGCAGGATTTCATTGCTGATTATTGAAAAGGGTAAAAGCAAAACAGCCCCAGCTGAAACTGCCAGAGTGAACGTGCTCAAAAACAACCTGGAAGAGAAGAGATCATTGTCACCAGCTATTGAAAAAAGCAAGGAATACGGTAGGAATTTAAAAAGGATAAAAACTCTTAAATCTTTTAATCCAAAAAGTTACATAAGATTTTCATTAAATATGTGTAGTTGGGAGACAAATGATATATATATGATACTAGAAGTTCAATTAGGTATACTCTAAAACTACTCACTCTGTGAAAAGGGTCATTAACTTGTTGAACGAGCAGGCCCTAGAAGAATCACATACAGAAGACAGAGTACTTTGCACATTTTACAAAGAATAAGCCATAGTCTCTTTCCTCTTTTAAATTTAAATATTTATTTCACAATTGCATTTAATTAACTACATTGGCAAATACATCCTAACAGCAATGCAAAAGCTGATTTCAGATGAAAAAAAAACAAAAACTTGTGAAAACAGTATGAAAAACAAATCAATTCAAAATGGTTATTTCAAGAGAAAAAAACTTAACAAAGCCATTGGTCAGCTACCTCTTAAAATGGGTAAAGGCAAAATAAATTATACTAAGAAACCGTAGAGAACTATTAAATATTCTACTATTAAACAGTATTTAAAACACTATTTGTCATTTTTAAAAATAAGATATTGCTAATAAATACTGATACAGAGAAATGTCTAAGATAAATTAAGTTAAAAAAACTGAAAAGGCACGGACAATAAATAGAAAACATGCTCCCCCCCCCAAAAAAATGCATTTATACACACAGGAAAATAGAGGTACACACACACACACACAAACACACACACACACACACCTAGCACAATATATAACAATCCCACAGGAGAGTGGAATTCTAAAGGGCTTTCACTTTCTCAGTTATATATATGTCTGAAATGTTTAAAATTTTTTATCTAATTTTTAAAAGATTTTTTTAAGACTTAAAAGGCAAAGGAAAAGAAAACCTCACCAACATTAGAGATGGAATCTTAATTTAATATCCATCCCATTAAAGTCAATATAGGAAGAACGTGAAAATAAATGTAACACATAAGAAAAAAAAAACACGTAATAAACGCTTGAAATACACATCCACTAGAGTAACTTTGAGACCAATGCCATCTTGTGGCAACCAACAGAAGTGTTTTCCTACTTAAAAGCCAAAACAACCACGAAACCTCTGTTCAGTAAATCATCGAAAATGTTTAAATGTAGACCATATCATACATACCAAAAATACAGCTCAAATCAGACACAGAAGAAGGCTTAGAAGCTGTTTTGCTGAGTGGGCATGTTTCCTGGGAAACGCACTAGGAAAAATGTCCAGCCAGGTCCACTGCCAACTCTGGCAACTACCAGCCCGTGGCCTGAAGCGTGCTTCTCTGGTTTTGTCCTTGCAAGTCAAGGGAGGAAGTTATCCCAATCGCTACCATTGCTTCCTTCCAATGCTAAAAATAGGATCAAACCCACAAGTTCACCATTCCAGGTCCTGAACAGCTATTCCAGTATGTGTGCCAGGCTCCTCTTGCCACGACAGACTCCCACATACAGTGTGATGTACCCACCTGCTCACACACCAAACCTCAATGCGTCTCACGGTTCTGTGCTCTGGGGCACAGTCAGCTCTGACCCTAGGGTCGCTTTATGTCATCTGCCCTGCGAAGCAGCCTCAGCACCACTCTCCACACTCCTCTCAACAGTCAATGCTTCTCCTCTCAGCTCACACGACACTGACCACATAACCAGCAAGACCAACCAGAGTTTCCAAATCAAAAACCGGGACCAGTAATCTGACAAAAAACTAAGCTTATGAGGGCAAATAGGTAAAGTATTTGAAATCATAAACGATCCAGAAAAGCCTAACTATAAACAAACACTTGCAGAATCTACTGCATCTCAGGTACTGTGCCTGGGCTCTGGATACAGAGCGCCGCTGCCACCCTCTCACCCTGCCTGTGAGCACCTAGCATGAAAGCTACTCAGAAAAGGCCGATGCAGGTCAGGTCAATGCTGGCAAGGGGTCCCCAAGGGAAGGCCAGATCGAAAAAGAGCAGTAGTGGTCATAGCTTGCAGACCTCCTGAAGTGCCCTTCAGATTAAAGTGCCGTTTCACAGAAGTCACCTTCCGAAACAGAGCAGATTCTGAGGACAGCACCCACAGGACTTCCTGGGGTCGGGGCAGCCAGGGCTCAAGGCTGACGCTGAGCCTTCAGCCTGAGAACGGGAAGGGTAGAGCTGGTATCGCCCGTGACGGAGAAGGCCCCAGCTGGAGCGGGCCGGCAGGGAAACACGGGACTCAGCTTTGGCCCGGCCTCGTCTGTCATGTCCACAAGGCAGGAGCACCACGGAGGCCACGCTTCACACCTCTCCGCAGGCTACCAGGTGGCCTAGAACTTCTGTCTGCCCCATTGCTGGTTACGTTCTGACTGACCACTGGGCAGGACGGTGTCTGCCAGGGCTCTCTGACTCTAACATCACTCTTCCACTTTTAATTAGTAAGTATTTTGTGGGAAGCTAAGTTTGAAACTAGGAAAAATACCCTGTTCCTTGCCAAAAAGTTTATTCATTTACTGATGCCTATCAGTATGGACTCAAGATTGTTCTATTTTATTCTGTGCAGGATCCATTACAACCGTTCTCCGGACACTCAGATTGTCCCTGATTGATGTGAAAGCCCTTCAAGGCTCTTGGGTCTTTTAGACATGCACCCCATCGTTCTTGGAGCACTTCCTTGCATTCTGGCAGTACCATACGTACAAAATGAGCCTGGAACTTCCCCTCTCCTACCCCTGCAGTCAGCTTCTTCCCCAAGGAGCCCTGGTTCCTATCAGTGGAAAGTTGTATTTAGAAGCACAGATCTAGGGCTAAGTATATTCACTGCTCCTGGGGTGTCATACTCCCAATGGACAGGCAAGGAATGCAAGTATGCACTACGCCTGCATGTACATATACACACTAACACGCACCCACCTTCACATCTAGATCTGGTGCAACAACTCTGTATTGAAAACCGTGAGTCCACACTGATAGTTCACTTGCAAGTCCAACTGCAATGCAACAACCCTGTTCATTTTCATTTTTCTCCCTTTCCCTTAACTACAGAATGGTTCCCCTCACCTTTAATGGACCAACCCCCTGGAAATGATCTGACACCCCGCCCCCTGCGGAGGCGCCCTCCTGCTCAGGTGACGCCCCATTCTGGACCGTCCCACCTCCCTCCCCACGGACCTCTGATGCCTAGGCCAGGCCATCCCTCTGGGGACACCCTCCTCAGCCTGCTTGGGCTCTGTCATCCTGCCTGGATGCCCTCCCCAACCTCTGACTCCCTGTAACAGAGCACCCCTGAACACACGCGAGTGCCCCTCGTCACCGCTCAAGCTGACACTCCACCAAGGATTTCCCTCTGCAGGGAAAATTCCCTCCCGGCTCCTGGACCCTGAGAGCCCACACCAGGTCACCCCCGGGCTCTGATACCTCATGCCAGGCCTACTTCCTGCAATGGAGACTCTCCTCTCACCTGCAAGGGCTCCCAAAAGTTTCACCAGTTAGGCATTCCATTTTTATATCAATAACTTAAATCCAAATCAAATCAACTAACTAGCCAACAGTAGCTCTCATAAAATGTAGTTTTTGGTTGCAAAGTTAATTTGGGGGCACAAGTAGATACAAACAGAGAACAGAACAAAGGAGCAAAGGAGAAAGCAAACGTGGGTCTAACGGGAGGTGAGAACGGCCAAGGGAAAGGCTTTCCATTTTGACATGGGTGCTGAACCAGCTGCAGAGATCCCTGTTTCAAGTGGCCAGGTAGTGCTGCCAATCATTACACTTAAAAACTTGTCTGAGGGCGCCTGGGTGGCTCAGTGTGTTGGGCGGCTGCCTTCGGCTCGGGGCATGATCCTGGAGTCCTGGGATCGACTCCCGCATTGGGCTCCCTGCTTGGCGGGGAGTCTGCTTCTCCCTCTGACCCTCTTCCCTCTCGTGCTCTCTATCTCTCATTCTCTCTCTCTCTCAAATGGATAAATAAAATCTTAAAAAAAAAAAAAACTTATCGGAGCTCTTCCCCTTTTTTCTCTTTGTTCAGCAGGACTCTCCTTCCATCTCCTCCTTTTTGGTGGAGGGGGCAAGGCAAGGAAAGACGGTGGAGAGAAGGGAGGCAACCCCAAATTCCCACACACTGTGCACGAGCACCAACCCTGGATTGTTTTGCAGATGTGATTTAATCCACACAACAGCATGACAGAGTAAGTGGCAGCTCTCCTTCACACACAGAGAAAACAAATCTTTCTCAATCTCTTCTGATCTTAAGTTAATCTTGAGTTCGGAATTTGAACCCAGATCTACCTTCCTCTTCCATTCTCACTCATTCTATCACACAAGGGGGAAAACAGGCGGTGAAAGCCAAAAGGATTACTGGGCAAGGGGGGGGGAACGGACCAGCCCTGATTCTCTCAGGTGCCCCCCCCGCCCGCCGCCCCGCGCCCTCTCCTGTCTTTATTGTAAGTACACCCGTCTGCCTGCAGGAAAGGGATGCCAGCTCCAGGCACGTGATGCAGGAGCCACCTGCCAGGAGAACCCTCAGACCCGCCACAACAGCGATGGCAGCAGAACTGATGAAAGCAGAAGGGGAGGTCAGGGCTCCTGAGCCTCCTCACAAGGAAACGAGGCACAGCCACCGTTTCACAGAATACACTGCAAGGTACAGTCTAAGTGATGTGTTCTGGTCTGTTGTGCAAACACCACCACTTTCTAGTTCCAGAACATTCCATCACCCCAAAATAAAACCTTGTATTCATTAAGCAGTTGCTCCCCATTTTGCCCGCCCCTCAGTCCCTGGTAACCATCAATATGACACTGATGGGTTTACCTATTCTGGATATTTCTCATAAGTGGAATCCTACACTACATGGCCTTTCATGTCTGGCTTCTTTCACTTAGCATGATGTTTTCAAGGTTCCTACATGCTGTAGTATGTGTCAGTACCTTATTCCTTTTTATGGCTGAATAATATCCCCGGGGACATGAGAGTATCCGTGAATGTGTGCATAAGTGCGGGCAGCCTTTCTCCCTTCCCCTCACCTCCTCCCCACCCCAGGCAAAAGATGAATAATCTGATACTAATCGCGAAGAAACAAATCCAAATAACTGGCCTGTCATCTTCAGAAGTATCAAGGTAAGGGAAGTCAAGAAAATACTGAAGGGTTTCAGTCTGAAGGCAACTAAAGGGACATGACAACTACAAGCAGTGTGTGATTCTGAGTGGGATCTTTTTGCAACAAAGGACATGAACGGGACAACTGGTAAATCTGAATGGGGCAGGAGTGGTACAGCATCAGTTTCATTACCTTGATGTTTGTATGGTAGCTACACAGGAGAATGCACTGTTTATAGGCATTATATACAAAAGTATCCTGAGGAAATGGAGAACCAGGTCAGCAACTTCTCAAACAGTTCTGGGGCAAAAAGGCTCTTTTTTGTTATATTTCTAACTTTTGTCTAAATTCAGGACTACGCCAAAAATTTTTCAAGAATCCAAAGAATCCTGGAATAATAATCTCTCCAATGTAGTTACATCTGTGTGATTTCAAATTTTAGTCAAGCAAAATATGATAGAAAGAAACTCACTGCTTCCCATCTGGTTTGATACCTCAAAAAAAATATTAAAGGGTACATCAATCATATCTCAGCATATATAAGCAGAAAAAGAGCTATCGGGAACCTAAAGAACCATCTGAGTCCGTCTCCCTGCTCACAGCAGGTAGATGTTCGATTAACTAGAAGAGATGTCTGTTCCCTATTCCAAGACTGTCACAGCCTTCTCAGCAGACCATTAAACAGCCAAGAGTTTTCTTTCTTATGGCCCAGCAACTTCCCCAACCATAAGCCCACTTCCTGGTTAAAACCTCTGAAGGTAAAATTGTCAGCTCCTCAAACAAGCAAATTTTAACAGGAGACAATCAATCCTCATTTTTCCATGTACAGTTGATCCTTGAACAATATGGCTTAGAAATGCACAGGTCCACTTACAAGTGAATTTTTTTAATAAATATAGTACAGTAATATAAATGTATTTTCTCTCCCTTATGATTTTCTTAATAGTTTTCTTTTCTCTAGCTACTTTATTGGGAGAATACAGTATATAATACATATAACATATAAAATATGTGTTAATCAGCTGTTTATGTCATCAGTAAGACTTCCAGTCAATAGTAAGCTATTAGTAGTTAAGTTTTGGATAAGTCAAAAATTATACACAATTTCCAACTGCACAGGGCCAGCGTCCCTCACCCCCACGGTGTTCAAGAGTCAACTGGGTATCTGTTTCTATGTGTTTCTAAGGATAGGGTTAATATCGATAAAAGCATTGTAATACTTCAGGTGAATTTTTTCCACATTTATGGCCAAAGGTGTGAATTAAATTTGAAGAATTTATGACATCAAAATTTGAAACAGAACAAATGAATTTTAAAATACATACGAAATCCTGTTGACTATGGCATCTTCGTCTTCTTGTTCATCTGTAAAAATGGTTAAGGTATTAATTTTTTTATCTTCAATAAAATGTTTCATTAATTTATTAGGAAATTAAACAAAAATAGAAACTTAATTATTTTGAAAAGAACTGATTTTCAAAATGCACTGTATTTATTTCCACATGGATCCAAATTTAAATCTCATTAAATCACGTAAGAGAGAATGTAGCTAGGTAAGAGTGTTGTGATTAACCAAAATCCTGATTAACAAAACTACCATATGTAAATTGAAATTTTCCAAATATTTATTGCTCAAGAAAATAAAACTTAGTAGAACCTTAGGACCACTATCAAGTTTACTGTCATACGATATAAGTAAAATTATAATTGCTAATGAATGAAATTTTTTAGTTGATAGTATCCAACAAAAATCTTTACTATAAAATTAGAAGTCAGAATCTTAAAACTCATGTAGTTTTCTATGATTTGAGTTTGTCATTATTAATGGTAATAAGGAAGATTCTCTTCGACCAGTCTAAACCATTTAGATACCACTGCCTCAATACTTCATAATTACTGTGCAAGTTATAGAGTGGAAAGTATCAAGTTCTGTATCTCTTACAAGTAGCAGATACCCTCTGCCCCAATGCTCGCTCACCTCCTCTACCTCTCCCTCATGGCTGCTCGCCTTCTCTCTGTCCTCCCACATAAATTTACCAGCTAAAGAAAGTCTGATCCAATTACAAGAATATTGCACAGCACCCCCTGGCCCCTCCTTCTCCTCAATACCTAACTGGGGTTGTCCTCAAAGGCTCTCTCTCTAAGTCTCTGTAATTATGAGTGTCCACCTGCTTCCGTGTCAATGGTTTATTTGAGCCATTCTCTTACTCCAATCTCCATTCTTAATTATGGGCTGCCCAAAATAGCTTTACAACCAAAAGGACCATAAAATAACAGTCACAATTTTTATACTGTTGTACACACCCCCAATTAACCATCCACTACTGAAGAACGTTTTAATAGCTTCATATAAATTTCAGTTCTTCTCCCTACACTCTACTAAAGTCCAGGGTATTCATCACCTCTCCCTGCCATTACTTTAAAAATCATCTGATAAGGGTGCCCAGGTGGCTCAGTCAGTTGAGTATCCAGGTCTTGATTTCCACTGGGGTCATGTCTCGGGATCATGGATCAGGCCCTGCGTCAGGCTCCGGGCTGACTGAAGGGGTCAGGGGAGTCTGCTTGGGGCTCTCTCTCCTCCTCTGTCTCTGCCCCCCACCCCTGCTCACTCTCTCTCAAAATAAATAAATACTTAAAAATCATCTAAATCATCTAATAAATCTCTAATTTTCCTGCTCATCATCCCCTAATTTCCCCTAAAATGATGCATTTATAGTCATTAATTCTCCCCCCACCTTCTATGTCCATAATCATTAAAACCTGATGCCAAAACAACTTTAAAAATAGCTAAGATACTGTGTTGAATCTGCAGGTCTTCAAATTTTTGAGAGATTATAGATTCTAGGAAGTATTTTAGTGTAATCATAGAGCCAAACTAAAACACTAGAGAGCAAGCATTTACTGACTGCTTTCAAAAGTCTAACAAGTTTAATATTATAACATAAAGAGTCCCTATTATATGGAATCCTTAAGTATTCATATGGTACCTACTATTAGCCCAGCATCACAGGTAGAAAATCCTGTGATTTATAGAAAATAGCTGAGATTTAACAGAAGGCAGTAAGGCAACTGTTTAGATCCTTACAAAACCCTGGCACAAAAATCTGTGAATGAATTAGCACAAAGTTCATTTTTAAAAAAAGAATAGGGGATGGGATGCCTGGGTGGCTCAGTCAGTTAAGAACGTGCCTTCAGCTCAGATCACGATCCCAGGGTCCTGGGATCAAGTCTCACATCAGGCTCCCTGCTCAGTGGGGAGCCTGCTTCTCCCTCTGCCTGCCGCTCCCCCTGCTTGTACTCACTCTCTCTCCCTCTCTCTACAAATAAATAAAATCTTAAAAAAAAAAAAAAGAACAGGTGCCTGGGTGGCTCGGTCAGTTAAGTGTCTGCCTTCAGCTCAGGTCATGGTCTCAGGGTCCTGAGGTCCCACACCAGGCTCCCTGCTCAGCAGGAAGTCTGCTTGTCCCCCTCCCTGTCCCTCTGCTCCTCCCCCTGCTCGTGCACATGCATATTCGCTCCCTCTCTCTCTCAAAAATATAAAATCTTTAAAAATAATAATAACAATGCTGGAGTGGTGGGGGGGTGGGAGGGATGGGGTGGCTGGGTGAAAGACATTGGGGAGTGTATGTGCTATGGTGAGCGCTGTGAATTGTGCAAGACTGTTGAATCACAGACCTGTACCTCTGAAACAAATAATGCAATATATGTTAAAAAAAAAAAAAGAAGATCATAGGAAGGGAAAAATGAAGGGGGGGATTCAGAGGGGGAGACGAACCATGAGAGACGATGGACTCTGAGAAACAAATTGAGGGTTCTAGAGGGGAGGGGGTGGGGGGATGGGTCAGCCTGGTGATGGGTATTAAAGAGGGCACGTTCTGCATGGAGCACTGGGTGTTATGCACAAACAATAAATCATGGAACACTACATCAAAAACTGATGATGTAATGTATGGTGATTAACATAACATAATAATAAAAAATATGAATAAAAAATAAAAATAATTTTTTAAATAAAAAAAGAACAAAGATTTAGTGGTCCCTCTGGTAGACACGATATATATGAAATAATAAAAAGAATAATATACGATTGAATCCTAAATTGATACTAAATGGTATCATGGAGACTCTACATTCTGTATTACTTTAGAGAAAGAAAAGATAGTCTAGTAGTCAGAGAAAAGATGGGATAGGGTATGCATGTTCAAACCCAGAGCCAGTCACAAGAACTCATATATCCTTATAAACTCTAGAATTTCCCAGATACTGAGCAGCCCCACACTGTTCTTGGTTGGACATAAGAACGGTAGTAAACGAGGGCTCAGGTCTGAGAATGACGACCCTGCAAGCAGTCAGATTCCCTGAAGGTTACTGTTTACTCTTAGTACCAGGCTATCGTGTCCTTCAATCATGGCCATACTGAATATATATACTACCACACTGACAGACACAGTATACAGCCCAAATACCACAGACCAGCTGACATGATGATCTAAGTTTTAACTACAATGTTTCTACTTGCCTGATTTTCTCTTGTATCTTGTGATGATGAAGTAGGAAACAATGTAGAGAATGGCAAAAAGAAGGAAACATATCTGGAAAAAAAAATTAACAGTTCATTTACATTTGTGGCATTTTTTTAATAAATTATAGAAGATACATCTTTGGTATTTATATGCAAGAAGGATTTGATCTATTAAAAAAGTAAAAATTTTTAGATATTTTGCTAATATAAAGTTTTGATAAAATACTAACTTATATGAACTAATAACTCAAATAATCCAGTGTTTAATATCATTGCAGAAGAAAAAGCCCAAGGAAGATCTTTCTTTTCATAACTTAACCGAATTGTTTTCAAAATCATATGGAAGTGTAAAGAGCAAGACCAACACCAACAATTCTGAAAACCAAAGTCAATGAGACGCTACTATCCCTTCCAAATATCCAAATAATATAAACACACTATAAAGCTTCAGTAACATTTAAAGAGTGTGATGGCACCAAAACTTGACAAATGAAACATCTACTACACAAAATTTATATAATTTGGTTCTACATATAGAAAGCATCACAAATCAATGTGGGGGGAATAATCATTCAATAAATAAACCACATATCAAAGTAAACAGCAGCTGAATGAGAAACTTCTTAAATATTAAATTCAAATTAAATTCCATTTAATTTCATGGGAACGATAGGTAAAAGAGGGTGGGTCAAAGAACGGGAGACCTCGTCCCTGTCAAAGACCAAGTGTGCAGAAATACAGTCTCACTAGAGCTATGAACCAGGGTAAAAATAATGTGAAGACTCTCAAATGAAACAATTCAAAGTGACGATAGTCTAGGGAGCACCCCTATGCATAGATTTCTGAAGGACTGTTGGCCACATGACTAAAAAGGACCTTAGATCTAGGTGTGAACAGCCACTGTGAAATGTCATCTAGGAAATGACAAACTAAGAGTGGACAGGAAGACCACGAGCCTCATGTTCTTCCAATACCAGTGGAGTGGGAAAGTGACAACGGACCATAATGACAGTGACCAAAAAGGAGCCAAGAGTCAAAAGCATCAAACTGGCCTACTGCTGGGAGCCCACTAAGAACTCCAGATGGATAAGAGAATGTTAGCACCATCACTACTTCCTCCCAAAATCCTATGAGTAGGGGAAATGGGTCAAAAAAGGAAACCAGTTATTGGTGAAGAAATGTAAACGGAGGGGGTCTCCTAAGAAGATGTTGAGGGCGCCTGGGTGGCTCAGTCGGTTAAGTGACTGCCTTCGGCTCAGGTCATGATCCTGGAGTCCCGGGATCGAGTCCCACATTGGGCTCCCTGCTCAGCGAGGAGCCTGCTTCTCCCTCTAACCCTCCCCCATTTCATGTACTCTCTCTCTCTCTCTCATTCTCACTCTCTCAAAATAAATAAATAAATCTTTAAAAAAAAAAAAGAAGATGTTGAGCGTCGGGGGAGACTGTTTATAAAGGAATAGTGAAGTCTGAGTAGGGCTGCAAGAGCACTAGAAACAGGGTAACTGGGCAGAAACTCCGTGACTTACAAGGTTAAAGTCAGAGGGATCGGATGACCAAGGCAATTAATATTTATTACAGAAGCTAAATGAAATTCAATTCATTCAACAATTACTTGTCATGAGCTTACTGTACACCAGGCATTCTTTTCAGAACTGAGAACACAGCAGTGAACAAAACAAAACTCCCACCCTCACTGAGCTTACACTCCACTAAGAAAACAGCCCATCAATAAACAGGCAACGGGGCAAATGACAATTGGTGCAGGATTACGGGAACAGGGAGTGCGAGCTCAGGTGAGGGGGCACGCTTCACAAATAAGGTGACATCTGAGGAAGGACTTATGGGAGAAGAGAGAGCAAGACATGCAGAAATCTGGAGGGAGGGTACTCAAGGGACAGAGAACAGTCACACCAAGGGTCTGAGACAGGAAAAGCTCTGGTGTGTTCAAACAGCAAGAGAGAAGTAAGAGATGAGGTCATACAGGAGTTCGTACTAAGCGTCAGTTCTCACAAACAGTGAAGAGTTGGTTTTCACCCTGAGTGAGACAGGAATCCGTGCGACGAGACTCTGAGCAGAAGGGTGACAGGATCTGACAGAGGGCAAAAGGCTCACTCTAGGTACAATGTGGAAAGTAACTTAGAAGGGACAGGTCAGAAGCAGAGAGACCAGTTACGAGTGCCCTGCAATCATCCAGAAGACAGGTCACTTGGACCTGTGTAGTAGAAATATCAAAAATTATTAAGTTCTAGGTATGTTTTGAAAACAGACTTGAGAGGGCTTGCAGGGATTAAGGCTTGGCCGAAGAAACTGGAAAGAGAGAGTGGCCATTTCCTGAGTCAGGAAAAATTATGAGTAAAGTTATTTTGTGCTGGAAATAAAAAGTACGGTTTACACTGATGAATGTGAAATACTTATTATTCACTCAGGTGGAGAGGGTGGATGAGCTGTTGGATATACAAATCTGTACAGTCCAAGGAAAGGAGCCTGGCTAGAATTTTTTTTTAAGCTGAGGAGCAGGGGGGACATAAGCAGATAGATAGCTAAAGCCCTGAGACCAGATGAGATTTCCACCCCAGGGAGTGAGTACAACCAGAGAAGTCGGAGAACCAAGCCCCGGAGCTCTCAAATATTTAGAAGTCAACTTGACAGAAGGAACCAGGAAGAGCTAACTGAGAAGCAGCAGCCAGCAGGTAGGAGGCAAACAACAGACTGTGATGTCCCAAAAGTCAAATGAAGAAAGTTCATGTAGGAAAAGGGAATTATCAGCTGTGTCAAATGCTGCTGACAGGCCAAGTTAGACGAGCACTGAGAATTGACAACTGGATTTAGCAACATGGAGGTCATCGGTGACCTTGACCAGAGCTGTTTTTCTGAAGCAGTGAACGTAAAACCCTGACTGAAGTAAATTAAGACAGAAGAAGCACTGAAAATAAAATGTACATAGACAGTTCTTTCCAGGAATTTTAAGGTAAAGGGAAGCAAAAGAAATGGGATGGGAACTATGAAGAGGGCTTTTTTTTTTTTAAGATGAGAAAAGTTACACATTGCAATAATAATCAGGTAGAGAGAAAAATTATTGATGCAAGAAAGAAAAAGGAGAAGTGCTAAAGCAATGCATTCAAGGTGAGGAGCTAGAAATAAATGTATCCCTAGTCAGAAGGAGGAGGAGCAGAGGACAGAACATTTGAGTTCCACTGCAGCTAGGTCAACAGATGCGGGGTAAAAGCACAAAAACATTCCCTTTAGATGGTTTCTATTTTCTTAGTAAAATAGAAGCCAAGTTCCTCAAATAAGAGTTACACATGGAGACAGAATGCACACAGGAGGAGGACACCGTAAATGGAGTAGAGAATATGAGGGAATCCTGAGAGCCACGGAAAGATGAAATGGACTTCACAGCTCCAGGCAAGCCCAAGCTGAACCTCCGAGCCAGGCAGGAGGCCTACTGCTGCTCTACAACACGACGGCCTAGCTCTTAGGTGCTGGGGAAGCTGCAGGTACACCAAGCAGAGCTTTGAGGATTCTAACAACGACCCTATTCTCTCCTCCCCTGTACAGCCTACACTGGCAGACTTGTGCTAGGTACCGCTCACTCACTCCTCCAGTCACAGATCTGACTTCATGTCCACTGACCAACTCCAAGTGCTCTGGCAGTGGTCAGTCAAGACCCAGCATCCGAATTCCACTCTCACAATTTCACCTGATCTCTGAGCAGCCCCTCCTGTTTCAGCAATCATCCTCCTTCTCTGATTATTCACCCATTTTCCATCACTAGCTTCCCTTTTCCTGCCAGTCTTTAAACATTATTCTTCTAAAACAAACAAAACAAAACACAGCACACTATTTTTCTTCTCCATGATTTCAGGGCTGAGCCAGAAATCTGTTCTCAATCCACAAACTCTTCACAGGTAACCTAATCTGCTCCCAGGGTTTTAACCATCAACCCCAGAAATCCCTGGACAACAGTGTGAAAACCACTGGATTAGGGTATTAGCAAAAGTAAGTAAAGGGCACCTGGGTGGCTCAGTCGGTTGGGTGTTTCCCTTAGGCTTAGGTTGCAATACGCTGGGATTGATCCCTGCGTCAGGCTCCCTGTTCATAAGGGAGTCTGCTTCTCCCTCTCCCTCTGCCCCTCCCCCACACAGCTTGTGCTCGCTCTCTCGCACGCTCTCTCTAAAACATAAATAAAATCTTTAAAAAAAAAAAGAGTGAAATGAATGGCCATAAATCCTAAGTAGATTGGGGAGGAAAAAAAGAAACCAAGTACAGAGTGATGGATAAGTGGAGATGTCTATCAACTGAGGCTCCCAGTAGAACTGCAGGAGACCAAGGAACGTGGAAGAAGAAAAGGTTATGATTAAAGAATGTTTATAGATTTTTAAACTTAGTATTTGAATTTAGAGAACAAAAGTGTCAGGAATTCCAGAAAGTTCATGCAGAAGCAGAAGATGAGAAGGCATGAGAGGTAATGAACAAAATGAAATTAAGAAACCAAAATGCATGGCATAAAATGAAAAGACTAATGGAAAGCGATTCATTTAAGAACGGAAATAAGGCTAACAATTATAAAAACAAATATAAGTATTACTAATTTAAGTATAAAAGCCACGCATTAGGAAAATAAAAATACAACTATAACGGATTAGAAAACTCACAGAATGGGTTAGAACTAGAACTATTTTTCTAGTTCCAAAAGTGAGACTAGGAGCAAATGCCTCCCCTAAATGAGTGCATCTTCAACAGAAAGCAACCCCGAGATGAGTGAAATGAAAGCAAGCTGTTGTGATGCCTTTTATTGTCCCTATATCTGGTGGGAACAAAAGGAAATTCCTAACCAAAAAAGGAGAAAGGCGGGGCACCCTGGGTGGCTTAGCTGGTTCCGCACCTGCCTTTGGCTCAGGTCATGATCCCAGGGTCCTGGGATCTAGCCCCGCATGGGGCTCCCTGCTCAGTGGGGAGTCAGCTTCTCCCTCTCCCTCTGCCACTCCCCCTGCTTATGCTCTCTCTCTCTCTAATAAATAAATAAAATCTTGAAAAAAAAAAGAAGAAGAAAGTCATTACAGCTCCTCGCCATTAACAGTGAGTAAGATACAGCTGATAAAAAGGGAGAGGAACAGGCTCTCATGGTTCTCTAAGAAGACTGAGCTCTTCCCTCCTGGTCAGGGAGGAAGAGCAAGGTTACTGAAACTCAAGCAGAAACAATACCAGTTGCATGTCTTCTATGCCAGCTAAACTAGACAGCAGAAAATTCAGCCCTCTCGGGGGCCACATGGCTTTAGTCCTGATGATGATCAAGGATGGCTATCCTAGAAACATACACTCTTCCAAAACTGAAACAAGAAGAAATAGAAAATTTGAACAGACCGATTTCTAGTAATAAAATTGAATGGGTAATGAAAAACCACCAACAAACAAAAGTCCAGGACCTGATGGCTTCACAGGTGAAACTACCAAACATTTAAAGAATGGTTAATACCTATTCTTCTCAAACTATTCCAAAAAGATAGAAGATGGAGAAAAACTTCCAAATTCATCTTATAAGACCAGCATTACCCTGATACCAAAACCAGACAAAAACCTGAGGGGAAAAAAAAACAAGCTGATATCTCTGCTGAACATAGAGGCAAAAACTCTTCAACAAAATACTAGCAAACCCAATCCAACAATACATGAAAAAAATCATTCACCACAATCAAGTGGGATTTATTCCAGGGATTCAAACATGGTTCAATATTCACAAACCAATCAATGTGATACATCATACTAACAAGAGGCAGGATAAAAACCATATGATCATTTCGTAGATGCAGAAAAAGCAACTGACAACATCCATTCATGATAAAAACACTCAACAAAGTGAGTTTAGAGGGAGTAATACCTCAACATAATAAAGGTCATATATGAAAAATCTACAGTTAACATCATACTCAACGATGTAAAACTGAAAGCTTTTTCTCTATGATCAGGAACAAGGCAAGGATGTTCACTCTCACCACTTTTATTCAACAAAGTACTAGAAGTCCTAGCTGCAGCAATCAGGCAAGAAAAAGAAATAAAAGACATATATTGCTGAGGAAGTGGGGTGCCTGGGTGGCTCACTCGATAAGTGTCCAGCTCTTGATCTCAGATCAGGTCTTGATCTCAGGGTTGTGAGTTCAAGCCCCACACTGGACTCCATGCTAGGCATGGAGCCTATATTTAAAAAAAAAAATTGCTAAGGAAGAAGTAAAACTACTACTGTTTGCAGATGACATGACACAATATATAGAAAACACTAGAGACTCCACCAAAAAACTATTAGAACTGATACTGAATTCAGTAAAGTTGCAGGACACAAAATTAATATTCAGAAAACTTGCATTTCTATACACTGATAACAAAGTAGCAGAAAGAGAAATGAAAGTATCAATCCCATTTACGATTGTACCAAAAATAATAAAATACCTAGGAATAAACTCATCAAAAAGGTAAAACACCCATATTCTGAAAACTATAAGACATTCATGAAATAAAGATGACACAAACAAACAGAAAGATACACCATGCTCATGGACTGGAAGAATATTATTAAAATGTCCGTACTAAAGCTATCTACAGATGCACTGCAATCCTTACCAAAATACCAATAGCATTTTTCCCAGAACTAGAACAAATAATCCTAAAATTTGTAGAGAACCACAAAAGACCTTGAATAACCAAAGCAATCTTGAGAAAGAAGAACAAAACTGGAGGTATCACAATCCCAGATTTAAAAATATACTACAAAGCTAAAGTAATCAAAATAGTACAGTACTGGCACAAAAACAAGAAACACGGGTCAACAGAACAGGACAGAGAGACCAGAAACAAACCCATATCTATATGGTTAATTAATCTACAACAAAGGAGGCAAGAATATACAATGGGGAAAAGACAGTCTTCTCAATAAATGGTGCTGGGAAAACTGGACAGCTACATGCACAAGAATGAAACTGGACCATTTTCTTACAACATACCCCAAAATAAATTCAAAACAGATCAAAGACCTAAATATGAGACCTGAAATCATAAAACTCCAGAAGCAAACAGAGCTAGTAACCTCTTGGAAATCACCTTAGCAACATAGTTGTGGACATGTCTCCTGAAGCAAGAGATACAAAAGTAAAAATAAACCATTGGGACTACACCGAAACAAAAAGCTTTTTGCACAGCAAAGAAAACCATCCACAAAACAAACAGTCAACTTAATGACTGGGAGAAGATATTTGGAGCAAATATCCAAAATACATAAAGAACTTACACAACTCAATACCAAAAAAACAAACACTCCAATTTAAAAATGGGCAGAGGACCTGAATAGACATTTTTCCAAAAAACACATACAGATAAGCCTCTGTGAAAAGATGTGCAACATCAGGGAAATGCAAATCAGAACCACCTTACACCAAAAACAAACAAACAAATAAATACGACCTCACAGCAGTCAGAATGGTTAGTATCAAAAAGACAAAAAATAACAAGTGTTGGTGAAGATGTGGAGAAAGAGGACCCCTTGTGCACTGTTAGTGGGAATGCAAATCAGTGCAGCCACTCTGTGAAACAGTATAGACGATCCTCAAAACATTAAAAAAAGAAATACCATATGATCCAATATTTGCACTACGAGGTATTTACCCAAAGAAAACAAAAACATTAATTTGAAAAGATGTATATACTCATGTGTATTGCAGCATTTTCTACAACAGCCAAGATACAGAGACAACCCAAGTGTCTACCAATAGATGAATGAGTAAAGAATATGTGGCACATATATATAAATAAAATAGAGTATTACTCAGCCATAAAAGAGAACGATATCTTGCCATTTGCAACAACATGGATGGACCTAAGGGTATTATGCTGAGTGAAATAAGTCAGACAAAGAAAGACAAAATACCGTATGATTTCACTTACATGTGGAATCTAAAAAAAATGAAAAGCAAACAACCAAACAAAATGGACTCTTAAATACAGAAAATAAACTGGTGGTTGCCAGGGGGAAGGTGGGTAGGAGGATGGGTGAAACAGATAAAGGGCATTAAGAGGTACAAACTTCCAGTTATAAAGTAAGTCAGTCACTGAGATGAAAAGTACAGCATAGGAAATATAGTCAATAATATTGTAAAAATGTTATATGGTGACAAATGGTGACTACATTTATTGTCGTGAGCACTGGGTAATGTACAAAATTGTTGAGTCAATAGGTTGTACACCTAAAACTAATATAACATTGTATGTTAACTATACTTAAATTATAATTTTTTAATTAAAAAAGGGCTAGGCATTTGGGAACTGAATGACCCGGTCACAAATAATCTAATAATGCTTTCAAAATACAATGTTAAAAGCTAAAATTCTTAAATTCCAGGTATAAAATTTGAACCTAAATTCAAACTGGTACATTATAATCAAATGGTACTACCTAGTAGCTTTTCATTCAAGGCCGATAGGCTTCAACTATTTTAGGGTAACCAGAAGGAATGAGTATCATAAAAGAGTCATAGGTGCAAAGACGCTCAAGGACTGTTACCGTGAACACATTTCTGACAAAATCTTGGCAGAGAAATGAGGAAACTATAATTGAGCCAATAATCTCATACCACAGCTGAGAGCCAATAGACACTGCTTTATTTTAAGGTCACTAAATCAAAAAATAGAGATGTTAAGCATCCTTTAACATTACAAGCTAACCACTAAAATAAAATTAAAATTCTTCAAGTTACCCTAAGAGCCAGGAAAACAACAATAAAACAAAGAAAAATCCAGACTATGTAGTAAAAGACAGGAAGACACCAACATTATGAAAATAATAATACAACAGATTAAAGATGAAACACTAAAACCAAAATTGTAAATGAGACAAATGATTAAAAGAAAACTCTCACAGATACAGACATATCTAAAATAAAGTGACTCATGCGCTTGGGTGGCTCAGCTGGTTGAGCGCCTGCCTTCAGCTCAGGTCCCTGACCCCAGACTTCTGGGGTGGAGCCCCACACCGGGCTCCCTGCTCCGCGGGAAGCCTGCTTCTCCCTCTCTTCCTTGCTCTCGCTCTCACTCTTCCTCTCAAAAAATCTTTTAAAAAAATGAAATAAAATAAAGTTACTCAAAAAGATTGAAAACAAAAGGATAAACAGAGACAAACCAGGCAGATGCTAACAAAGAAGCTGTCATTTTTTTTTTTAATAAGGTGTGAAGACAAAATAGGGTACTTTATGAACAACAGTATCGCCCACAATGAAGAAAGAATCCTCATGTACCAAAAACGCCAAGATAATTTTTCAAAACTGAGTATGAAAGGGAAAATGTAAACCACTACTTTAGTTGGGAGTCTTCAACTCACCATCAAAGAAAAAGCAAATGCAAACCAAATACATAATAATAAAAATGAATTTTTTTAAAGTAATAATATTGCTCCAGTAAATAAATGGCTTTATCATACTCAATGCTATATATCTATAAATCCATGTCCTGCCACCCCAATGTCCTAGCCCCTCAGAACTACTGTTTTCTCTTTCTATGGATTTGCCTATTCCGGATATTTCATGTAATGAAAACATAATATGCGCATTTTTGTGTCTGTCTTCTTTCCCTTAGCATAATGTTTTCAAGGTTCATCCATGCTATAGCATGTACCAATACATCCTTCTTCCAGACTTTTTACAAGAAAAATAAAACACTATGTAATTAAAAACACAGTGAATATTTTGTTGCTAGCAGCTGCAAGCATTCCTTTCAGATACATTTGCATATGTTCATTGTTTATAACTGCAACAAACCACCTTTTAAAGAGATAAGAAAACAAAATTAGCAATATTCTATCTCCCAAACAATTAACATGACTTTGAAACACAAGCGGATATCCACTTTTCTGTTATCGGCACCATCATAATAAATTGCCCTGTGTCCATCAACTTGTGCTTCAATAAAGGTAAAACAGTATTTCCTCATAAACATCTAATAGAGACCTTTAACAAGGAGTAAATATTCTGTTTTTCAAGATTATCACAGTAAATGTCAAATTCAGTAATGTCATCTACAATATTACACCTTATTACTTATTGAGATTTTTCAGATTCTGTCTAATCTTACATTGTATGTCATCAGCCAAAAGTTCTCTAAAAGAACTTTCAGAGACCCAGAGCATTTGACAAAATCCAATACCCATTTATGATAAAAGCTTCTGAGACCCAGACTCCAGCAAAACGTAAACGAAAGACAGCTTTACCTGAGAGAAGCTGCCACCAGAGCCAGCTGTCACTCACTTTGTCCTTCGTGTTCTACATCCCAAGCACAGCTATTCTACCCACAAAGCCCCCCCTTCTGAACCCTCACAATACTCCTAGTTCACAGTATTTCAGCACAACCACTGATTTCCATTAAATGTTTCATGTAAATAAAATGTGTCTCCTAAAATTCTTATTATATATAGTTTAGGCACATTAAAGGTACTAATACAAACAGGAACTACCTTATACATCTCTTGAATCTTCCCGAGTGCCTAGATAAATAATTTTAAAATAAACAGAGTAAATTACAATCCTTCCCACTTCTGGTTCCTTAACCTCCATGAGGCCCAGTCACGGCGAAGGGGAGACACTTTGAATAGGATGAAAGACAGAAGTTTAAATTAGACTGGACTTGATTTTTCAGTATGTGAGAGTGACCATAAAACTATTAGATGAGCCAAAGTTGTCACCAAAGGAAGGGAACAGAGACCCACCAAAGGATCCTTGCAAGCAGCAGTGGGAGAAAATGAAACTGCTTTACAACTATTTCCTACCAAGTTTACCCACACAATAACCAGTTAAGTACGACCTCTGAACGATACTAAGTCTTCCTTCCAGGAGAGGAACAGCTCTCCACTAATTATCTTCTTTGATTTTTTTAAATCAGAGTAGTTTTCCTCATATAGATCAGGTACATGTTTTGTTAGCTTTATACCTAAGCACTTTTTTCTTCATGCTAATGTTAATGGTGTATTTTTAATTTCAAATTCCAATTTTTCATCCCGGTATACAGGACAGCAACGGACTTTTGTGTATTAACGTTGTATCTTAATGTCTTGCTATAATCTATTAGTCCCAGGAGTTCTATTGTTGTTATTAACTTTCTGGGATTGTCTACCTAGACTATCATGTCATCTCTGAATGAAGACAGTTTGCTTTTTCTCTCCCCAATTTGTAAACCTATCAGTTCCTTTCCTTTTCTCACTGCATTAGCTAGGACTTCCACAAAAAAGCAGTGATAAAAGGGGACATCCTTGCCTTGTTTCGGATCTTAGTTGGAAAGCTTTTGGTTTCTTCATTAGTGTGATATTAGCTGTAGATATTTTGTGGATGTTCTATATCAAGCTGAGGAAGTTCCCCTCTATTCTTGGTTTATTGAGAGCTTTTATCATAAATGGGTATTGGATTTTGTCAAATGCTCTCTCCGATAGGATATTAATAGGATTATATGCTATTTCTTCTTGAGTCTGTTGATGTGATGGATTACACCAAGTGATTTCTGAATGTAGAACCAGCCTTGCATACTTGGAATACATCCCACTTGGTCGTGGTGTATAATAATTCTTTTGATATGCTACTGGATTTAGTTTGCTAATATTTTCTTGCAGAACTGTGCATTTATGCTCACAACAGATACTGGTCTGTAGTTTTCCTTTATTGCAATGTTTTTGTCCAATTTTAGTATTAAGGTAATGCTGGCATCCTAGAATGAGCTAGAAGTGTTCGCTCTGCTTCTATTTTCTGTTCGAGATTACAGAGAATTGGTATCACATCTTCCTTAACCATTTGGTAGAATTCACCGGTGAAACCATCTAGGACTGTTTGAAAGGTCAATTGCTGATTCAATTTCTTTAAAAGATACAGGCCTACTCAGATTATCTGTTTCTCATTCTATTACACTTTATTTGATTTCTACCATTCCTTCGTTCTTAAAGTTTCCATCTCTTTGCTTACATTATCCATCTGTTCTTGCATATTGTGCACTATTGCCATTACCACCCTTGGCATATTAATTAGTTATTTCAAATTCGGGCTTTATAAACCCCAAGTCTCTGTCATATCTAAAGCTGCTTCTGATGCTTGCTTTGTATCTTTCAACTGTATATTTTGCCTTTTGGTTTTTAAATTTTTTCATTAAAAGTCAAGGCATTATAGGGGCACCTGGGTGACTCAGTCAGTTAAGCATGTGCCTTTGGCTCAGGGAAGATCCCAGGGTTCTGGGATAGAGCCCCACATCGGGCTACCAGCTCAGCGGGGAGCCTGCTTCTCCCTCTCCCTCTGGTGCTCCCCCTGCTTGTACTTTCTCTAACTGCCAAATAAATAAATAAACTATTTTTTAAAAAAGACATTATACTAGAGGAGCTAGGGAAAAAACAGCAAATAAAGCCTAAACCCAGCAGGAGAAGAGAAATAATAAAGATCAGAGCAGAAATCAATGAAATAGAAACCAAAAGAACAGTAGAACACATCAACGAAACTAGGAGCTGGTTCTTTGAAAGAATTAACAAGATTGATAAACCCCAGGCCAGACTTATCAAAAAGAAAAATGACCCAAATCAACAAAATCATGAATGAAAGAGGAGAGATCACAACCAACACCAAAGAAATACAAACAATTATAAGAACATATTATGAGCAACTATACGACAGCAAATTAGATAACCTGGAAGAAATGGATGCATTCCTAGAGATGTATCAACTACCAAAACTGAACCAGGAAGAAATAGAAAACCTGAACAGACCTATAACCACTACAGAAATTGAAGTAGTCATCAAATATCTCCCAACAAACAAAAGCCCAGGGCCAGATGGCTTCCCAGGGGAATTTACCAAACATTTAAAGAAGAATTAATACCTATTCTCCTGAAACTGTTCCAAAAAATAGAAATGGAAGGAAAACTTCCAAACCCATTTTATGTGACCACCATTACCTTGATCCCAAAACCAAAGACCCCATCAAAAAGGAGAATTACAGACCAATATCCTTGATGAACACAGATGCAAAAATTCTCACCAAAATACTAGCCAATAGGATCCAACAGTACATTAAAAGGATTATTCACCATGACCAAGAGGGATTTATCCCTGGGCTGCAAGGTTGGTTCAACATCCACAAACCAATCAATGTGATATAACATATTAACAAAAGAAAGAACAAGAATCATTTGATCCTCTCAATAGATGCAGAGAAAGTATTTCACAAAGTACAGCATCCCTTCTCGATCAAAACTCTTCAGAGTATAGGGATAAAGGGTACATACCTCAATGTCATAAAAGCCATCTATGAAAAACCTACAGCGAATATCATTCTCAATGAGGAAAAACTGAGAGCTTTCCCCCTAAGGTCAGGAACGTGGCAGGGATGTCCACTATCACCGCTGCTATTCAACATATTACTAGAAGTCCTAAACACGGCAATCAGACAACAAAATCAAAGGCATCCAAAACAGCAAAGAGGAAGTCAAACTATCACTCTTTGCAGATGATATGATACTGTATGTGGAAAACCCAAAAGACTCCACCCCAAAACTGCTAGAACTCATACAGGAATTCAGTAAAGTGGCAGGATATAAAATCAATGCACAGAAATCAGTGGCATTCCTATACACCAACAAGAAAGAAGAGAGACAAATCAAGGAGTCTATCCCATTTACAATTGCACCCAAAACCATAAGATACCCAGGAATAAATTTAACCAAAGAGGCAAAGGATCTGTACTCAGAAAACTATAAAATACTCATGAAAGAAATTGAAGAAGACACAAAGAAATGGAAAAACGTTCCATGCTCATGGATTGGAAGAACAAATGTTGTGAAGATGTCAATGCTACCTAGAGCAATCTACACATTCAATGCAATCCCCATCAAAATACCATCCACTTTTTTCAAAGAAATGGAACAAATAATCCTAAAATTTGTATGGAACCAGAAGAGACCCCGAACAGCCAGAGGAATATTGAAAAAGAAAAGCAAAGCTGGCGGCATCACCATTCCGGACTTCCAGCTCTATTACAAAGCTGCCATCATCAAGACAGTATGGTCCTGGCACAAAAACAGACACATAGATCAATGGAACAGAATCGAGAGCCCAGAAATGGACCCTCAACTCTATGGTCAACTCATCTTGGACAAAGCAGGAAAGACTGTCCAATGGAAAAAAGACAGTCTCTTCAACAAATGGTGTTGGGAAAATTGGACAGCTGCATGCAGAAGAATGAAACTGGACCATTTCCTTACACCACACACAAAAATAGACTCCAAATGGTTGAAAGACCTAAATGGGAGACAGGAGTCCATCAATATCCTAAAGGAGAACACAGGTAGCAACCTCTTGGACCTCAGCTTCTTCCTAGCAACATCGCCAAAGACAAGGGAAGCAAGGGCAAAAATGAACTATTGGGATTTCATCAAGATAAAAAGCTTTTGCACAGCAAAAGAAACAGTCCACAAAACCAAAAGACAACCGACAGAATGGGAGAAAATATTTGCAAATGACATATCAGATAAAGGGCTAGTATCCAAAATCTATAAAGAACTCATCAAACTCAACACCCAAAGAACAAATAATCCAATCAAGAAATGGGCAGAAGACACGAACAGACATTTTTCCAAAGAAGCCATCCAAATGGCCAACAGACACATGAAAAAGTACTCAACATCGCTCAGCATCAGGGAAATCCAAATCAAAACCTCAATGAGATACCACCTCACACCAGTCAGAATGGCTAAGATTAACAAGTCAGGAAACGACAGATGTTGGAGGGGATGCGGAGAAAGGGGAACCCTCCTACACTGTTGGTGGGAATGCAAGCTGGTGCAACCACCCTGGAAAACAGTGTGGAGGTTCCTAAAAATGTTGAAAATGGAGCTACCATACGATCCGGCAATTGCACTACTGGGTATTTACCCCAAGGCTACAAATGGAGGGATCCGAAGGGGTACGTGCACCCCGATGTGTATAGCAGCAATGTCCACAATAGCCAAACTGTGGAAAGAGCCAAGATGTCCATCGACAGATGAATGGATAAAGAAGATGTGGTATATATACACGATGGAATATTATGCAGCCATCAAAGGAATGAGATCTTGCCATTTGCAACGACGTGGATGGAACCGGAGGTTGTTATGCTGAGTGAAATAAGTCAATCAGAGAAAGACATGTATCATATGACCTCACTGATATGAGGAATTCTTAATCTCAGGAAACAAACTGAGGGTTGCTGGAGTGGTGGGGGGTGGGAGGGGTGGGGTGGCTGGGTGATAGGCATTGGGGAGGGTACGTTCTATGGTGAGCGCTGTGAATTGTGCAAGACTGTTGAATCACAGATCTGTACCTCTGAAACAAATAATGCAATATATGTTAAGAAAAAAAAAAGAAGATAGCAGGAGGGGAAGAATGAAGGGGAGTAAATCGGGGGAGACGAACCATGAGAGATGATGGACTCTGAAAAACAAATTGGGGGTTCTAGAGGGGAGGGAGGTGGGGGAATGGGTTAGCCTGGTGATGGGTATTAGAGAGGGCACATTCTGTGTGGAGCACTGGGTGTTATATGCAAACAAGGAATCATGGAACACTACATCAAAAACTAATGATGTAATATATGGTGATTAACATAACAAAACTAATGATGTAATGTATGGTGATTAACATAACAAAATTTAAAGAAAAAAAAGACATTATATAGAGGGTAAGAGGAACTAGGGTAAATAGGTCTTCAGTGAGGTTTATGTTTATCTGGCTGTGAGCTGGGCTGTTTACTGTTTGATGAAGCTGTAGGAGCCAGAGGCTAGAATGTCCTCTAGGGTGCTTGGTTTTGTCTCCCCTGTTGCCTCTGGTTTTCTATAGAGATTTCCTCTTAAAGAGAGTCTGAGCCTTGCAGTTCTTTTAGCTGTAATCCCCTGTTATTATACAGAAGTCTGACTGATATGGTAGAAAGGGGTGGTTCTGGTAAAAACAATTTCCCTCCAGAGCAGGCCTTTTGTCAAGGTGAACAAAATGTTCTGGTTATTTTCCAGAATGGTTACTTTCCCTCCCCCCTGCCAGAAGCACTAGGGGACTTTTTTTTTTTTTTTTTACCTGAGAACCCAATAGAGCTCTTAGAAGTAAAACTCATTAAAGTGTAGAAGCACCCCCTATGAAGACTAGACCTCTGGAGGTTCAAACTCTGGTTAGTCCACACTAAACCTCCATCAATTAATTAATTACAGCTTAAGTGTTCCTACCAGTACTAGCTACTTAGCAGGCTTCTGCTATATAGGCTTTTGTTCTGGGTAAGCTATGATTCTAGGTACCCACCTCTCTTTCCAGTTTTCAAGGCAGCAATGTGCCCTATGATCTCAATTCTCTGACGAATCTAAGAAGAGCTGCTGATTTTCCAGTTCTTCAGCTTTTCTCACTATTGGGAGTTTGGGAATGATGACTCCAAGCTCTTTTCAAATTCGACTGGAAACCAGAAGTCACCTATATGTTTTATTGTTTTAGCTCTTAGCTTTAGGTCTTTGATTTACTTGGAAATTATTTTTTGTGTATGGTGTATATGATGTAAAATACTGTTTTAAAAATACTTATTCTCTTGGAGAACTCTCTTGGATTCATCATTTGGCAGCTGCTTGGGATCTTCCTCTGATATGCAGTCTCTGCATAGACTTAATCCAGATGAGTTATGCCAGGGCTTCTTTCTAACTTATTCTGTTTTACTTTTAATTTTAAATATAAGTTTCTGGTTGACAGAGTAAACATTATTTTAATCATTTTTTAAAAAAACACAAGGTGTAAGATCATAATGGAAAGTGCTTTCTCCCCCATTTTAATACTAAGTAGTTTGGAATGATCTATCCTTTAATCTCTTAATGTGCCTATTTTTTTTTTTAAAGAGAAAGGAATTCAGTTATTACAATGTTCCAATTAAATTAATATAAGCATTCCCTACCAAGGCAACTTATAATAGAAAACAAGCATTACTTGTAAGAGGCTATTCAAATTGTGTTGATTATGTAATTATTTCTGTGCTTATGTATTTTTTGGCAGTTAGTCTAAAAGAGAGTTCCTCCACCCTGGCACTCTTAACATTTTAGGCCAAATAATTCCTTGTTGCTGTGAGGGTCCTTGCAATGTAGGAGTTTAGTATCATCTTGGTCCTCTACCCGCTAGATGCCAACACATAATCCACCCCTCAAGTTGTTACACTACTACATGTTTTCTGGGGGGGTGGGGAGGGGACCCAGTTGAGAACCAGTGGTCTAAGAAATGAATGCTAAATGTGGAAAAAAGAAATAATGTAAAAATTATATTACTTGGTTTTAATTTTTTCAAATAATGTAAATTTTCAAGTGAAGGAATGGAAGCTAAATCTCTAAGGAATGACTTAAAAATTGTTGTGTCATTGTGCAAGACTGTTGAATCACAGATCTGTACTTCTGAAACAAATAATGCAAGATATGTTAAGAAAAAAGAAAAAGAAGAAGATAGCAGGAGGGGAAGAATGAAGGGGAGTAAGTCGGAGGGGGAGACGAACCATGAGAGACGATGGACTCTGAAAAACAAACTGAGGGTTCTAGAGGGGAGGGGGGTGGGGGGATGGGTTAGCCTGGTGATGGGTATTAAGGAGGGCACGTTCTGCATGGAGCACTGGGTGTTATGCACAAACAATGAATCATGGAACCCTACATCAAGAACTAATGATGTAATGTATGGTCATTAACATAACAATAATATATATATATATATATATATATATATATATATATATATATAAATTGTTGTGTCAGAGATATATATGCATGTGATATACAGACCTCAAGAAAAGACTGCCAGGGGCGCCCCGGTGCCTCGGTTGGTTAAGTGGCCGACTCTTCGTTTCTGCTCAGGTCATGATCTTGGGGTTGTGAGATCAAGCCCCACATCAGGCTCTGCATTCAGCGTGGAGTCTACTTGAGATCCTCTCTCTCACTCTCCCTCTGCCCCTCCCCCTGCTCACACAAACTCTCTCTCAGGAAAAAAAGTATTAAAAAAAAAAAAAGACTTCCATCCAACTCTCCTCCATAGGCAATCTGTTGTTTTCCTAAGCCATTTCCGTAATACTAGGAAATGTTTCAGTTTACTGACATTAACAATATATACTGACTACCCAATACAGAAGTTCAGAATTTACCGATTAGCTTTCTGATACTGAGGATTTACGCCAATCAATGACTATTACCACTACTACCTGTCTTCCACTTCCTCCTCTGGCATTTATTATATTATTACTCTTTGTTATTCTCTTGGGTAACCCGCTAAGGATTTAAATCTTTCCTTCTTGTCTTACCAGTTTATTCCCAAAGGTGTAGCTGACAGATGTCTTCCTGCTCCTAAATTCTCTAGTAGCTGCTATTACATTATTGTGATTATTAACATCATCATAAGTAGTAAAAACAAAAACAAAAAACTAATTATCTAACAATAGATGAATGGTTCTCTTTAGTTTTTCATGGTTTAAGATAATGAGACAAAGAAAATTTTAATGCATACAAGCCACATTTTTACATAAATGCAATATAAATTCCCAGGAATAAGGTTATTGAATCATAGTGTATAAATACTCCATCATATTGCTTTCCAGCATGGTTATTAGAATCCATTTTATTTTGTTCATATTGAAAATAGTGTTATTTTTTTCCCATTACATAAATAAAAATCCTTATTAAAAATTCAATCAATTCAGGGGCACTTGGCTGGCTCAGTGGGTAGAACATGCAACTCTTCATCTCAGGGTTGTAAGTTCAAGCCCCACAGTGGGTATGGAGATTACCTAAAAATAAAATTTTTTTTAAAAATCTAATGTATTCAAAGAAGTATAAGGAAGAAAGTAAAAATATGAAAGTCCACATTTAGTATAATCCTTCCTGTTTTTTTTTTAAGATTTTATTTATTTGAGAGAGAGAGAATGAGAGATAGAAAGCACGAGAGGGAAGAGGGTCAGAGGGAGAAGCAGACTCCCCGCTGAGCTGGGAGCCCGATGTGGGACTCGATCCCAGGACTCCAGGATCATGACCTGAGCCGAAGGCAGTTGCCTAACCAACTGAGCCACCCAGGTGCCCCTTCCTGTTCTTTTTAAAAAATATTTAAGTAATGGGCGCCTGGGTGGCTCAGTTGGTTAGGCGACTGCCTTCGGCTCAGGTCATGATCCTGGAGTCCCGGGATCGAGTCCTACATCGGGCTTCCTGCTCAGCAGGGAGTCTGCTTCTCCCTCTGACCCTCTTCCCTCGCGTGCTTTCTATCTCTCGTTCTCTCTCTCTCTTAAATAAATAAATAAAATCTTTAAAAAAAATATTTAAGTAATTGTCATTAATTTCCATCTTATTTGGCACTTTTGTTAGGAATGGTTGCTTAATTTTATCAACATTTACTGGAATAATCAATTTTTCTTTTAAATTCTTGAGATGATAGAGGCGCCTGAGTGGCTCAGTTGATTAAGCATCCAACTCCTGATTTCAGCTCAGGTCATGATCTCAGGATTGTGAAATCAAGCCTCATGTGGAGCCTGCTTAAGATTCTCTCTCTGCCTCTCTCTCTGCCCGTAACCCCTCCCTCTCTTGAAAAATCAATCAATCAATAAATTCTTGAGATGATAAATTATGTTAGTATGTTTCATGGTCCTAAGCCATCCTGATACTGACCCATTCCCCTGGAATAAATCCATTTTATTTACTGTGTATTAATCCTTTCATACATTATTATATTGTACTATATTTAAGTTTTTTTATAATTCTTTTTTATTCAGATTTTGAGGTTATGGTAACTTCATAAAATGAAATTGGGAGCTTTCCTCCTTTTTGTGTGAGTTACATCAAATAATAATAATCATTATTATCTTGAAGGGTGATACAGAATTCGGCTATGAAGTCATCAGGTCCCAATATTTTATGTGATAGAGAGTATTAAACACATCTCCAGTGTCTTCTATGATATATAACTAACTCAAGTTTTTAGATTTTACCTTGGTTAAAGAAAATGAATCTAGGAGGGAGGCAAGATGGGCAGAAGAGTAGGGGACCTCGTTTCATCTGGTCCCTTGAATTTAGCTAAATAACTATGAAATCATTCTGAACACCTATGAATTCAACCTGAGATATAAGAAAAGAATTGCTGCAATTCTACAAATAGAAAAGCGACCACATTTTGCAAGGTAGGAGGTACAGAGAAGTGAATCTGAGGGGATACATCGGAAGATAAACAGCAGGAGGGAGGGAGCCAACTACAGGAAAGTGATATAGCAGTGGACTGCAAAATCTGAACTTTTAGCAGTCTGCTCCGGTGAGAGACGTCCCTGCCTGAAAGGTGCTCAGGTGGCAAAGCAAGGCAGAATCCTAGGTGGGACAGTGTGGTCTCAGGCTGCCCCAGGTCACAGAAAGAACAGGGCTGCCTGAGCCAGCAGAGTTCCCAAGCACTGGAGCAGGGAAACCAGTTACAGTCAGTGAGCCCAGGCTCTCAGCTCGGTTTGCCATGAACTGCAAACCACGGTACCATTTGGCGACTACTCTCTGTGCAGGGGCCCTGCAAAGGGCAGAAATGCAGCAAACTTCTCCCTCCCCACTCCCCCGGGGAGGAGGGGCGCGGGTGGGCACTGCGGGAGTCTGCAGAGTTTAGCACACACAAAAGTGAAGACTGCTCTTCCTTGAGGGTTTACTGAAGAGAGGGGCCATGGTCTCTCAGCTCTGGGGCTGGAGATCAGGGCATAGTCATTTTTATTTTCATCCTCTAAAGCAGCACGCAAAGCCTCCAGGGAATAAAAGCCACATAGAACAACCCCAAGCAGCTTACACTGAGCCCAGCCCCCTGGCAAGGGGCAGTTCAACTCCACCCAAGCAAAGACACCTAAGAATCAGTGCAGCAGGCCCCTCCCCCAGAAGACCAGCTGGAACATCAGGTGAATACCAAGTTTACTGAGCTCACAGAACTGCAAAACTCCAGCACTAGGGGAAAATAGTATATACAATTCAAGGGGTTTTTTTCATGATTCTTTTATCTTTCAGTTTAAAATTTTCCTTTTTTTTCTTTTTTTCCTTTTCAACTAGTTTCTTATTTTATCAACCCTGTGAAGTCTTTAACTTTCATTTTTACATTTACATTTTATAGATATATTCATTTTTCGCTTCCTTTCACTGTATTCAACTTTATTTTTGTGTAGACATAAGTTTTGCTTTCTTTACAATTTGGGGATTTAGTGCCTTCTAACAAACAAACCAGATACACCCAGGACCAAGTGGATCACCCTGTTTTGTCCACCTGGGAGATTATATTCTCCCTTTTTCCCATTTTTTTTTCTTTTCTTTTTTGGTTTCCAACCTCTTCGGATTTCTCTAGTGTGTATTTCACTTGGGTTGTGGTTAATATTTTTTTTAAAGATTTTATTTATTTGAGAGCGAGAGCAAGCACCAGTGGGGGAGGGGCAGAAGGAGAAGCAGACTCCCCACCCAGCAGGGAGCCCAACACAGGGCTCGATCCCAAGACCCTGAGATCATGACCTGAGCCAAAGACAGATGCTTAACCGACTGAGCCATTTTTTTTGTTCTCTCATTCATCTATTCTTCTCTGGGCAAAATTACTAGGAGGAGGAATTCACAACCAAAGAAAGAACCAGAGGTAATACTCTCTGCCAGAGATCTAATCGATATGGATTTAAGTAAAATGTTAGAGCTGGAATTCAGGATAACGATTATAATGTTACTGGCTGGGCTTGAAAAGGCATAAAAGACACTAGAGAATCTCTTGGTGCAGAAATAAAATCTAATCAGGCCGAAATTAAAAATGCTTTAACTGAGATGCAGTCTAAGTTGGATGCTCTAACAGCTAAGGTAAATGAGGCAGAGGACAGAATAAGTAACATAGAAGAAAGTTGATGGAAAGGAAGGAAGCTGAGGAAATGAGAAAAAATACACTAATGGACCATGAGAGGAGGCTTCGAGAAATCAGCGATACCATAAAGTGAAACAATATTAGAATTACTGGGGTCCCTGAAGAAGAAGAAAGAGAGAGGGACAGAAGGTATATTTGACCAAATCATACCTGAGAACTTCCCTAATCTGGGGAAGGACACAGACATTCAAGTCCAAGAGGTAGAGAGGACCACTCTCAAAATCAAAAAAAAAGATCAGCAACCCAACATAATAGTGAAGCTAGAAACGAAAAAAAACCACTAATGGACCATGAGAGGAGGCTTCAAGAAATCAGCGATACCATGAAGTGAAACAATATTAGAATTACTGGGGTCCCTGAAGAAGAAAAAGAGAGGAACAGAAGGTATATTTGAGCAAATCATACCTGAGAACTTCCCTAATCTGGGGAAGGACACAGACATTCAAGTCCAAGAGGTAGAGAGGACCACTCTCAAAATCAAAAAAAAAAGATCAACAACCCAACCTAAAAGTGAAGCTAGCAAATTTCAGAAATACAGAGAAAATCTTGAAAGCAGATCAAACGATGGACTCTGAAAAACAAACTGAGGGTTCTAGAGGGGAGGGGGGGGGATGGGTTAGCCTGGTGATGGGTATTAAAGAGGGCACGTTCTGCGTGGAGCACTGGGTGTCATGCACAAACAACGAATCATGGAACACTACATCAAAAACTAATGATGTAATGTATGGTAATTAACATAACAATAAAAAATTTAAAGGAAAAAAACCAAAGAAAGCAGCTCAAGACAAGAGGTTCTTAACCTACAGGGGTAGAAACATCAGGCTGGCAGCAGACCTATCCACAGAGAGCCGGCAGGCCAGAAAGGGCTGGCATGATATATTCAGGGTACTAAATGAGAAAAACATGCAGCCAAGAATTCTTCATCCAGCAAGGCTGTCATTCAGAATGGAAGGAGAGATAAAGAGCTTCCAGGACAAACAGAAAATAAAAGAATTGGTGACCACTAAACCAGCCCTGCAAGAAATATTAAAGGGGATTCTCTAAGCAAAGACAGAGCCCAAAAGTAACACAGACCAGACAGAAACAATCTACAGAAACAGAGACTTTACAGGTAATACAGTGGCACTAAATTCATATCTTTCAATAATTACTGACTGTAAATGGGCTAAGTGCTCCAATCAAAAGACATAGGGTATCAGATTGGATTTAAAAAAAGCAAGACCCATGCATATGCTGTCTACAAGAGACACATTTTAGACCTAAAGACACCTCCACATTGAAGGTGAGGGGGTGGAGAACCATTTATCATGCCAATGGATATCAAAAGAAAGCTAGGGTAGCAATCTTCACATTAGACAAATTAAACTAAAGACCATAGTAAGGGATGAAGAGGGACCCTATTATCATACTTAAAGGGTCTATCCAACAAGAAGATCTAATGATTATAAATATTTATTGCCTAATTTGGGAGTAGCCAATTATATAAACCAATAAATAACCAAATTAAAGAAACACTTTGATAATAATACAGTAATAGTAGGGGACTTCAACCCCACTCACAGTAATGCACAGATCATCTAAGCAGAGGATCAACATGGAAACAAGGGCTTTGAATGACACACTAGACCAGATGGACTTCACAGATATATACAGAACATTCCATCCTAAAGCAACAGAACACATTCTTCTCAAGTGCACATGGAACATTCTCCATAACAGATCACATACTGGGTCACAAATCAGGTCTCAACTGGTACAAAAAGATTGGGATTATCCCCTGCATATTTTCAGACCACAATGTTATGAAACTTGAACTCAATCACAAGAGGAAATTTGGAAAGAACTGAAATACATGGAGGTTAAAGCGCATCCTACTAAAGAATGAATGGGTCAAACAGGAAATTAAAGAATTTTAAATTCATGGAAACAAATGAAAAGGAAAACACAACTATTCAAAAACTTTCGGATACAGCAAAGGCGGTCGTAAGAGGGAAGTACATAACAATACAAGCCTTTCTCAAAAAATTAGAAAAGTCTTGGGGTGCCCGGGTGGCTCAGTCATTAAGTGTCTGCCTTTGGCTCAGGTCATGATCCCAGGGTCCTGGGATTGAGCCCCGCATTGGGATCCCTGCTCGGCGGGAAGCCTTCTTCTCCCTCTCCCACTCCCCTTGCTTGTGTTCCCTCTCTCACTGTGACTCTCTCTGTCAAATAAATAAATAAAATCTTTTTAAAAAATTTAGAAAAGTCTCAAATACACAAGCTAATCTCACACCTAAAAGAGCTGGAGAAAGAATAGCAAATGAAGCCTAAACCAAGCAGAAGAGAAATAATAAAGACTAGAGCAGCAATCAGTGAACAAGAAGCCAAAAGAATAGAACAGATCAATGAAACTAGAAGCTGGTTCTTTTAAAAAATTAATAAGACTGATAAACTCCTGGCCAGACTTATCAAAAAGAAAAGAGAAAGGACACAGATAAATAAAATCATGAATGAAAGAGGAGAGATCACAACCAACACCGAAGAAATATAAACAATTATAAGAACATATTATGAGCAACTATATGCCAACAAACTAGGCAATCTGGAAGAAATGGATGCATTCCTAGAGACATGTAAACTACCAAAACTGAAACAGGGAGAAATTGAAAGCCTGAACAGACCCATAACCAGCAAGGAAATTGAAGCAGTAATCAAAAATCTCCCAACAAACAAAAGCCCAGGGCTGGATGGCTTCCCAGGGGAATTCTACCGAACATTTAAAGAAGAATTAATACCTATTGTTCTGAAGCTGTTTCAAAAAATAGAAATGGAAGGAAAACTTTCAAACTCTATGAGGCCAGCATTACCTTGATCCTAAAACCAGAAAAAGACCCCACCAAAAAGGAGAATTAAAGACCAATTTCCCTGATGAACATGGATGCAAAAATTCTCACCAAAATACTAGCCAATAGGATCCAACAGTACATTAAAAAGATTATTCACCACAACCAAGCGGGATTTATTCCTGGGCTGCAAGGATGGTTCAACATCCTCAAATCAATCAATGTGATACACCACATAAATAAAAGAAAGGGCAAGAACCGAATAAGACTCTCAATAGATGCAGAAAAAGCATCTGACAAAGTACAGCATCCTTTCTTGATTAAAACTCTTCACAGTGTAGGGATAGAGGGAACATACCTCAACATCATAAAAGCCATATATGAAAAGCCCACAGAGAATATCATTCTCAATGGGGAAAAACTGAGAGCTTTTCCCCTAAGGTCAGGAACATGGCAGGGATGTTCACTCTCACCATTGCTGTTCAACATAGTACTGGAAGTCCTAGCCTCCTCAGACAACAAAAAGAAATAAAAGGCATCCAAATCGGCAAAGAAGAAGTCAAACTCCCACTCTTTGCAGATGACATGATACTCTACGTGGAAAACCCAAAAGAATCCACGCCAAAATTGCTAGAACTCATAAACGAATTCAGGGAAGTCGGCAGGATATAAAATCATTGCTCAGAAATCAGTTACATTTCTATACACTAACAATGAGATAGAAGAAAGAGAAATTAAGGAGTCAATCCCATTTAAAATTGCACCCAAAACCGCAAGATACCTAGGAGTACACCTAACCAAAGTGGCAAAGGATCTGCACTCAGAAAACCATAGAACACTCATGAAAGAAATTGAGGAAGACACAAAGAAATGGAAACATTCCATGCTCATGGATTGAAAGAACAAATACTGTTAAAATGTCTACGCTACCTAGAGCAATCTACACATTCAATGCAATCCCTATCTAAATACCATCAACTTTTTTCACAGAACTGGAGCAAATAATCCTAAAATTTGTATGGAACCAGAAAAGATCCCGAATAGCCAAAGGAATATTGAAAAAGAAACCAAACCTTGTGGCATCACAATTCTGGACTTCAAGCTCTATTACAAAGCTGTAGTCATCAAGACAGTATGGTACCAGCACAAAAACAGACACACAGATCAATGGAATAGAATAAAGAAACAGAAAAAGTCCTTCAACTCTATGGTCAATTAATCTTCGACAAAGCAGGGAAGAATATCCAATGGAAAAAGGGTGGTCTCTTCAACAAATGGTGATGGGAAAATTGGACAGCCACTGCAGAAAATGAAACTGGACCATTTCCTTAAACCATACACAAAAATAGACTCAAAATGGATGAAAGACCTAAATGTGAGACAGGAATCCATCGAAATCCTAGAGGAGAACACAGGCAGCAACCTCTTCGACCTCAGCCACAGCAACTTCTTCCAAGAAACATCGCCAAAGGCAAGGGAAGCAAGGGCAAAAATGAAATATTGGGACTTCATCAAGATAAAAAGCTTCTGCACAGCAAAGGAAACAGTTGACAAAACCAAAAAAACCAACAGAATGGGAGAAGATATTTGCAAATGACATATCAGATAAAAGGCTAGTATCCAAAATCTATAAAGAACTTACCAACTCAACACCCAAAGAACAAATAATCCAATCAAGAAATGGGCAGAAGACATGAACAGACATTTCTCCAAAGAAGACATCCAAATGGCCAAGAGACACATAAAAAAATGCTCCACATCACTCAGCATCAGAGAAATACAAATCAAAACCACAATGAGATACCACCTCACACCAGTCAGAATGGCTAAAATTAACAAGTCAGGAAATGACAAATGTTGGTGAGGATGCAGAGAAAAGGGAACCCTCCTACGCTGTTGGCGGGAATGCAAGCTGGTGCAGCCACTCTGGAAAACAGTATGGAGTTTCCTCAAAAACTGAAAATAGAGCTACCCTAGGACCCAGAAATTGCACTACTAGGTATTTACTCCAAAGATACAAATGTAGTGATCCGAAGGGGGACCTACACCCCAATGTTTATAGCAGCCATGTCCACAACAGCCAAACTATGGAAAGAGCCGAGATGTCCACCGACAGATGAATGGATAAAGAAGATGTGGTGTATATACATAGAATGGAATATCACTCAGCCATTAGACAGGGTGAATACTTACCATTTACATCAACGTGGATGGAACTGGAGGATATTATGCTGAGCGAAGTAAGTCAATCACAGAAAGACAATTATATGGTTTCACTCATATGTGAAACATAAGAAATAGCACAGAGAATCAAAAACTAACGATGTAATGTATGGTGATTAACATAAAATAATTAAAAAAGAGAGAAAGAAATAGCAAAGAGGATCATAGGGGAAGGGAGGGAAAACTGAATGAGAAGTCATCAGAGAAGGAGAAAAACCATGAGAGACTCTTAACTCTAGGAAACAAACTGAGGGTTGCGGGAGGGGTCATGGGTGGAGGGATGGGCATTAAGGAGGGATGTGATGAGCACTGGGTGTTATACATAACTGATAAATTATTGAACACTACATCTGAAACTAATGACATACTATATATGTTGGCTAACTGCATTTAAATATATATATATATATAAAGAAAATGAATCTAGATGCAGATATATCTTTCACAAAAATTAACACAAAATAGATCAGTCTTTTTTTTTAAAGATTTTATTTATTTATTTGAGAGAGAGAATGAGAGAGAGAGAGAGCACATGAGAGGGGGGAGGGTCAGAGGGAGAAGCAGACTCCCTGCTGAGCAGGGAGCCCGATGCGGGACTCGATCCCGGGACTCCGGGATCATGACCTGAGCCGAAGGCAGTCGCCTAACCGAGTGAGCCACCCAGGCGCCCGGAAAATAGATCAGTCTTAAATGCAAAACATGAAACTGCAAAAAATGCAGGTAATCTTAGGTTTGGCAATGACTTTTTAGATATGACTTGAAAAGCATAATCCATGGAAAAAAATGATAAGTTGGACAGGATTATAATTAAAAACTTCTGCTCTGGGGGCGCCTGGGTGGCTCAGTTGTTAAGCGTCTGCCTTCGGCTCAGGTCACAGTCCCAGGGTCCTGGGATCGAGCCCCGCATCGGGCTCCCTGCTCCGCGGGAAGCCTGCTGCTCCCTCTCCCACTCCCCCTGCTTGTGTTCCCTCTCTCGCTGTGTCTCTCTCTGTCAAATGAACAAATAAAATCTTAAGATAGATATATAAATAAATAGATAGATAGATAGATAGATAGATAGATAGATAGATAGATAAATAAATAAATAAATAAAAACTTCTGCTCTGTGAAAGACACTGCTAAGAGAAGACAAGCCACAGGCTGGTGGAAATTTGTACAAAACACATAGCCAGTAAAGAAGTTGAACCCAAAATACAGAAAGAACTCTTAAAACTCAAAAAACAACACAAATTAAAAAGTGAGCTAGAGATCTGAAGAGACAGCTCACCAAAAAAGATATGCCCCTTTCTTTACCATACACAAGAATTAACTCAAAGTGGATCAGATATAAATGTGACAGCTAAAATGGTAAAATTCTTGGGAAAAAGTACAAGAGTCTTTATGACCTTTGATTGGCAAGGCCTTCTAGAATATGACATAAATACAAAAGTGACCAAAAAAATTTTATAGGTGAATTGTATTTCAATAAGATTAAAAACTTCTGTGGTGCAATCAAGAAAGTGAAAAGATGACCCACAGAATAGAAGAAAATATATGCAAGTCATATGTTTGATAAGGGCATTATATCGAAAATATACAACTCAATAATGAGAAAAAAAAGAAACCCAATCTGAAGAAGGACAAAGGCTGAATAGACACTCTTCCAAAGAAGATACACAAATGACCAATAAACACACGGGAAGATGTTCAACATCATTAGTCATTAGGGAAATGCAAATCAAAACCACAATGAGGGATGCTTGGTTGTCTCAGTCAGAAGAGAGTGCGACTCTGGATCTTGGGGTTGTGAGTTCAAGCCCCACGTGGGGTGCAGAGATTGATTACTTAAATAAATAAAACTTTAAAATACACACACACACACACACACACACAATGAGATAACACTTCATATTCACTAGGATGACTACAGTTAGAACTCAAGGAGCGCCTAGGTTACTCAGTCAGTTAAGTGTCTGCCTTCCGCTCAGGTCATGATCCCAGGGTCCTGGGATTGAGCCCTATGTCAGGCTCTACGCTCAGCGGGGAGCCTGCTTTTCCCTCTCCCTCTGTCTCCCTCTCCCTCTGCCTGCCACTCCATCTGCTTGTGCTCTCTTTCTGTCAAATGAATAAAGTCATTTTAAAAGAGAATTAAAATGACAGTTAACAAGTGTTAAAGAAGATGTAGAAAAATTGAAATGTGGTAGAAATGGGAAATCGTGCTCCAACTTTGGAAAACAGTTTGACGGTTCCTCAAAATATTAAACACAGAGGTATCATACGACCCAGAAATTCCATCCAAGAGAAATGAAAACATACATCCACACAAAAACTTGTACATGAATGTTCACAGCAGCATTTTTTATAAGAGCCAAAAAGTGGAAAAAATCTAAAGTTCCATCAACTAAAGAATGAATAAACAAAATGTGGCACATCCCTATAATGAAATATTATTTGACCACAAAAAAATGAAGTATTGATGCATGCTACAATGTGGATGAATCCTGAAAACATCATGCTAACTGAAAGAAGCTAGACACACCAAAAAACACATATTGCATGATTCAATTTATATGAAATATACAGAATGGGCAAATCCATTAAGAAAGTAGATTAGCAGTTGCCTAGGACTGGAGGGAAGAGAATTCAGGAGGAAATGGGGAATGACTGCTATAGTGTATGGCAGTCATTCTGGGTGTAGGGTTTCTTCTGGAGATAAATAAAAATATTCCGGGTATAGGGTTTCTTCTGGAGATAAATAAAAATATTCTAGAACTAAATTGTGGTGATGGTTACACAACTCTTGAATATACTAAAAACCACTAAATTGGGTGAATTATATGGTAGGTGAATCACATCTCAATAAAACTTAAAAAAAAAGTTGAGTTTGTTTTTGTGCAGCATTTCCACTGTTCTGGTGAGAAGAAAACACATACACATATATTAACTGTTAAATATAAATTGCGTAATTTCAGTGTTTGAACGAGTTCAATGCTCTTACATTTGCATTTAAAACTAATACTGCATTATTTCTATACACTAATAATGAAGCAGCAAAAAGAAATTAAGAAAACAATTCAATTTATAATTGCACCAAAATTAATAAAATACCTAGGAATAAGCTTAACCAAGGAGTCGAAAGACCTGTACTCTGAAGACTATAAATCAATGATGAAAGAAACTGAAAATGACACAAATGGAAAGACGTTCTATGCTCATCGATTAGACCAAATATTGTTAAAATGTCTATACTACTAAAGCAAACTACAGATATAATGTAATCCATATCAAAATACCAACAGCATTTTTCACAGAACTAAAATGAGCAATCCCAAAATTTGTATGAAACCACAAAAAACCCTGAATAAACAAAGTAATCCTGAAAAAGAAAAACAAAACTAGAGGTATCACAATTCCAGGTGTCAAGTGAACATTCATGTACAGGTTCCACTATTAAGCTGTAGTAATCAGAACAGTATGGTACTGGCACAAAAACAGATATACAGACCAAGGGAACTGAATAGAAAACCCAGAAATAAACCCCCAATTATATGGTCAACTAATGTTCAACAAAGGACGCAGGAATATACAATGGGAAAAACAGTCTCTTCAACAAATGATCTTGGGAAAACTGGACAGCTACATGTACAAGAATGAAATCACACCACTTTCTTCACCACACATAAAAATAAACTCAAAGTGGATTAAGGACCTAAATGTGAGACCCAAAACCATTAAAAGCCTAGAAGAGATCACAAGCAGTAATTTCTCTGACACTAGCCATAACAACATTTTTCTAGATGTCTCCTAAGGCAAGGGAAGCAGAATAAACTACTGGGGCTACACCAAAATAAAAAGTTTCTGCACAGCAAAGGAAACAATCAACAAAACTAAAAGAAAACCTATGATATGGGAGAAGATATTTGCAAATGGCATATCCAATAAAGGGTGAGTATCCAAAATATATTTTAAAAAAATTTATGCAACACCCAAAAACCAAAAACCCAATTAAAAAATGGGTAGAAGACATTAACAAACATTTCTCCAAAAAAGACATCAAGATGGCCAACAGACATATGAAAAGATGCTCAACATCACTCATCACAAGGAAATATAAATCAAAATCACAGTAAGATATCACCTCACACCTGTCAGAATGGCTAAAATCAAAAACACAAGAAACAACAAGTGTTGGAGAGGATGTGGAGGAAAAAAACCCTTGGGCACTGTTGGTGGGAACGCAAACTGGTGCAGCCATTGTGGAAAACTGTACTGAGGTTCCTCAAATAATTAAAAATAGAACTACCCTATGATCCAGTAATCACACTACTAGATATTTACCCAAAGAATATAAAAACACTAGGGGTGCCTGGGTGGCTCAGTCATTAAGCGTCTGCCTTCAGCTCGGGTCATGATCCCAGGGTCCTGGGATCGAGCCCCGCATCGGGCTCCCTGCTCAGCAGGAAGCCTGCTTCTCCCTCTCCCACTCCCCCTGCTTGTGTTCCCTCTCTTGCTGTCTCTCTGTCAAATAAATAAAATCTTAAAAAATAAAAATAAAAACGCTAATTCAAAAGGATATATGCACCCCTATGTTTATTACAGCATTGTTTACAATAGCCAAAATATGGAAGCAGCCCAAGTGTCCAGGAACTGACGAATGGAGAAAGAAGATGTGGTATGTATATACAACGGAATATTACTCAGCCATAAAAAAGAATGAAATCTTGCCATGGCAACATGTATGTATCTAGAGATTATAATGCAAAGCAAAATTAAGTCAGACAAAACAAATACTATGAGTTCACTCATGTGTGGAATTTAAGAAACAAAAGAAACAGAGGAAGGGGGAAAAAAGAAACAAACCAAGAAACAGACTCAACTACAGAGAACAAGCAGGGATGGTTACTAGGGGGGAGGTTGGTGGGGAGATGGGCCAAATAGGTGAAGGGGATTAAGAAGAGTACACTTAACTTGATGAGTACTGAGTAATACATGGAACTGGTGAATTACTGTATTGGATACCCGAAACTAATATAATAACACAGTATGTTAACTACACTGGAATTAAAAGTAAAAAATTTTTATTTAGAACATTGGATATCAAACAAAAAAACACCATGGCGATTTAGAAAAAAAAAAACCACATAATAAAAGGAAAAGCTTTATATTTTAGTACCTCTAACAGCACTTCTTTCCCTGCTTTTTGAAAAAAGCATCCATATTTTCACTTTGAACTGGACCCAAAAAATTATGAAGCCAGCCCCGGAACATATTTAAAAGTTACTGCATGTAACTTCCTAGAGAGTAAGTACAAAAGCATGAACATGAAGAAAAAATTTCCCATCACCTTGCTTTCATTATCTAGATGTCCCTCAAGTTAACAAAGTTACATCAAGTGCTCTTGATAACTAGAACTCTGAAACACATTGAAAAATCATCTATTCTTAAAGAAGCTTAATTGAATACAGCAAAGTCAACAGAAATAATAAATCCCAAGGTACTAAGTAATGGTCATGTTTCCAGTACCATACCAAGCACTCTCCTAGCATTATCTCACTTAATTGTCACACCTTTAAGGTAGGTGTTATTTTTTTTTTAAGATTTTATTTATGGGGGGGAGGAGCAAGAGAGCAGAGGAGGAGGAGACCTAAATTTCGTCTGGTCCCATGAATTCAGCTGAATAGGGATCAAACCATTCTGAACACCTACGAACTCAACAGGAGATCAAAGAAAAGAATAGCAGCAACTCTCTGAACAGAAAAGCAACCACTTTCTGGAAGGCAGGACATGCGAGAAGTGAACCCGAGGCAACATTCGGGAAGATAGATGGCGGGGGAGGGGGCCTCCGTCCACCGACACTGGCAAGTGATAGAGCAGCAGAGCACAAAATCAGAAATTTTAGAAGTCGGTCCCGCTGAGGGACGTCGCTCCAGTGGCTAAGCGGGGGGGGGGGGGGGGTGGGGGGGGGTGGGGGGGGGGGTGGAACCCTCGCTGGGACAGTGTGGTCTCAGGACCCTCGGGGTCACAGAAACACCGGGGGTGCCTGAGTGCGGCAGAGCTCCCAGGTATCGGAGTGGGGAAGCCGGCTGCAGAGACAGAGCCAAGGAGTGGGCTCTCAGCTCGGGGTGGCCATAAACTGTGATCCGAGGCCCAGTCGGGCCACTGCTCCTCCAGCAGGGACCCAACAAGCGGCAGATCCGGGGAGACTCCCCTTCCTCCCCCGGGAGGAGCGGCGCGGGAGCGCACCGCAGGGATCTGCTGGGTTTGGAGACACCACACGGGGTCCTGAGCCAGAGATAGAAACCCTTGGTCACAGGCCAGGTGAGCACAGAGTGCGGCAGGAGACCGGGGAGACGGGAGTGACTGACTGCTTTTCTCTGGGGGCGCACTGAGGAGCGGGGCCCCGAGTTCTCGGCTCCTCAGGGGCAGAGATTGGGAGGCTGCCATTTTCACTTCCATCCTCCAAAGCTGCAGGGAAAGCTTGCAGGGAACAAAAGCTCCCGAGAGCAAACCCGAGCAGATTACTTAGCCTGACCTGGCAAGGGTGGGGCAATTCGGCCTCCGGCAAAGACATTTAGGAACCACGGCAACAGGCCCCACCCCCAGAAGATCAGCACGAACAGCCAGCCAAGACCAAGTTTACCGATCAAGGAGAACGGGAGAACTCCAGCGCTAGGGGAATACTGCACATAGAATTCATGGCTTTTTTCCCATGATTCTTTAGTCGTTCAAAGTTAATTTTTTTTAACTTTCTTTTTTTCTTTTTTTGAATTTTTCTTTTTCCCTTTTTCAACATCTTATCAATCCCTTTTTTTAAAAAATCTTTTTTATATTTCATTTTTAGAGTCATATTCTAACCTTTCAGAGTAGTTAACCTTATTTTTGGTATATATATATAAGTTGTTCTCTCTTTAAAATTATGGGATACAGTTTCTTCTAACAGACCAAAAAATACCCTAAATCACTAGTGTATGGCTTTGTTCTAGTCTCCTGCCTGATCACATTCTCTCCCTTTTTTTAATCCTCTTTCTTTTTTCAACCAACTTCTTATCAATTCCTTTTATAAAATCTTTTATAATTTTCTTTAGTCATATTCCCTCCCTTCATCGTATTTACCTTTATTTTTGTACATATGTAAGTTTTTCTTTAATATTTTGGGAGACACTTTCTTCTAACAGACCAAAATATGCCCAAAATCTAGTGTGTGGCACTGATCTATGCACCAGCCTGATCATATTTGATCATATTCTGTTCTTTGGTTTGTTTGTTTTTATCTTTTTCTTTCCCTTTCTTCCCCCCAACCCCACCCCCCACCCCCCCCCACCCCCCGTTTCAGGTCTCTTCTGATTTGTTTAGTGTATATTTTTCTGGGGTTGTTGTTACCCTGTTAGCATTTTGTTCTCTCATTCATCTATTCTCCTCTGGACAAAATGACAAGATGGAACAAATCACCTCAAAAAAAAGAACAAGAGGCAGTACCAACTGTCAGGGACCTAATCAATACGGACATTAGTAAGATGTCGGAACTAGAGTTCAGAATGATGATTTTAAAGATACTAGCTAGCTGGGCCTGAAAAACGCATGGAAGATATTAGAGAAACCCTTTCTGGAGAAATAAAATAACTAAAATCTAACCAAGTCGAAATCAAAAAGGCTATTAATGAGGTGCAATCAAAAATGGAGGCTCTAACTGCTAGGATAAATGAGGCAGAAAGAATCAGCGATATAGAAGACCAAATGATGGAAAATGAAGAAGCTGAGAAAAAGAGAGATAAACAACTACTGGATCACGAGGGCAGAATTCAAGAGATAAGTGATACCGTAAGATGAAACAATATTAGAATAATTGGGATCCCAGAAGAAAAAGAAAGAGAGAGGGGCAGAAGGTATATTGGAGCAAATTAAAGCAGAGAACTTCCCTAATTTCGGGAAGGAAACAGGCATCAAAATCCAAGAGGCACAGAAAAACCCCCTCAAAATCAATAAAAATAGGTCAACACCCCGACAACTAATAGGAAAACTTATGAGTCTCAGAGACAAAGAGAAAATCCTGAAAGCAGCTCGGGAGAAGAGATATGTAACCTACAATGGTAGAAACATTAGATTGGCAACAGACCTATCCACAGAGACCTGGCAGGCCAGAAAGGATTGGCATGATATATTCAGAGCACTAAATGAGAAAAATATGCAGCCAAGAATCCTATATCCAGCTAGACTGTCATTGAAAATAGAAGGAGAGATAAAAAGCTTCCAGGACAAACAAAAACTAAAGGAATTTGCAAACACGAAACCAGCCCTACAGGAAATATTGAAAGGGGTCCCCCTAAGCAAAGAGAGAGCCTCAAAGTAACATAGACCAGAAAGGAACAGACAACATACAGTAACAGTCACCTTACTGGCAATACAATGGCACTAAATTCCTATCTTTCAATAGTTACCCTGAATGTAAATGGGCTAAATGCCCCAATCAAAAGACACAGGCTATCAGATTGGATTAAAAAACAAGACCCATCGATATGCTGTCTGCAAGAGACTCATTTTGGACCCAAAGACACTCCCAGATTGAAAGTGAGGTGGTGAAAAACCATTTGCCACGCTAATGGACACCAAAAGAAAGCTGGGGTGGCAATCCTTATATCAGACAAATTAGATTTTAAACCAAAGACTATAATAAGAGAGGAGCAAGGACACTAGACCATATTTAAAGGGACTATCCAACAAGAAGATCTAACAATTGTAAATATCTATGCCCCGAACATGGGAGCAGCCAATTATATAAGCCAATTAATAACAAAAGCAAAGAAACACATCAACAACAATACAATAATAGTGGGGGACTTTAACACCCCCCTGACTGAAATGGACAGATCCTCTAAGCAAAACATCAACAAGGAAATAAAGACTTTAAATGACACACTGGACCAAATGGACTTTACAGACATATTCAGAACATTCCATCCCAAAGCAACAGAATACACATTCTTCTCTAGTGCCCATGGAACATTCTCCAGAATTGATCACATCCTAGGTCACAAATCAGGGATCAACCGGTACCAAAAGATTGGGATCATTCCCTGCATATTTTCAGACCACAATGCTTTGAAACTAGAACTCAATCACAAGAGGAAAGTCAGAAAGAACTCAAATACATGGAGGCTAAAAAGCATCCTACTAAATAATGAATGGGTCAACCAGGAAATTAAAGAAGAATTAAAAAAATTCATGGAGGGCGCCTGGGTGGCTCAGGCGTTAAGCATCTGCCTTCAGCTCAGGTCATGATCCCAGGGTCCTGGGATCAAGTCCCACATCGGGCTCCCTCCTCGGGGGGAAGCCTGCTTCTCCCTCTCCCACTCCCACTGCTTGTATTCCTGCTCTTGCAATCTCTGTCTCTGTCAAATAAATAAATAAAATCTTTAAAAAAACAAAAATTAAAAAAAATTTTTTTAAATAAAAAAATTCATGGAAACCAATGAAAATGAAAACACATGTTCAAAATCTTTGGGATGCAGCAAAGGCAGTCCTGAGAGGAAAGTATATAGCAATACAAGCCTTTCTCAAGAAACAAGAAAGGTCTCAAATACACAACCTCACCCTACAACTAAAGGAGCTGGAGAAAGAACAGCAAATAAAGCCTAAACCCAGCAGGAGAAGAGAAATAATAAAGATCAGGGCAGAAAGCAATGAAACAGAAACCAAAAGAACAGTAGAACAGATCGAGGAAACTAGGAGCTGGTTCTCTGAAAGAATTAATAAGATTGATAAACCCCTAGCCAGAGTTATCAAAAAGAAAAGAGAAATGACCCAAATAAATAAAATCATGAATGAAAGAAGAGAGATCACATCTAACACCAAAGAAATACAAACAATTATAAGAAGATATTATGGGGCGCCTGAGTTGGCTCAATTGGTTAAGCGACTGCCTTCGGCTCACGTCATGATCCCGGAGTCCCAGGATCAAGTCCCACATCGGGCTCCCTGCTCAGCAGGGAGTCTGCTTCTCCCTCTGACCCTCTTCCCTCTCGTGCTCTCTATCTCTCATTCTCTCTCTCTCAAATAAATAAATAAAATCGTTAAAAAAAAAAAAAGAACATATTACGAGCAACTATACGCCAGCAAATTAGATAATCTGGAAGAAATGGATGCATTCCTAGAGATGTATCAACTACCAAAACTGAACCAGGAAGAAATAGAAAGCCTGAACAGACCTATAACCACTACAGAAATTGAAGCAGTCATCAAAAATCTCCCAACAAGCAAGAGCCCAGGGCCAGATGGCTTCCCACGGAAATTCTACCGAAGATTTAAAGAAGAATTAATACCTACTCTTCTGAAACTGTTCCAAAAAATAGAAATGGAAGGAAAACTTCCAAACTTGTTTTATGAGGCCACCATTACCTTGATCCCAAAACCAGACAAAGACCCCATCAAAAAGGAGAATTACAGACCAATATCCTTGATAAACATGGATACAAAAATTCTCACCAGAATATTAGCCAATAGGATCCAACAGTACATTAAAAGGATTATTCACCACGACCAAGTGGGATTTACCCCTGGGCTGCAAGGTTGCTTCAACATCCGCGAATCAATCAATGTGATGCAATACATTGATAAAAGAAAGAACAAGAACCATGTGATCCTCTCAATAGATGCAGAGAAAGCATTTGACAAAGTACAGCATCCTTTCTTGATCAAAACTCTTCAGAGTATAGGCATGGGGGGGTCCATACCTCAATATCATAAAAGCCATCTATGAAAAACCTACAGCGAGTATCATTCTCAATGGGGAAAAACTGGGAGCTTTCCCCCTAAGGTCAGGAATGTGGCAGGGATGTCCACTATTACCACTGCTATTCAACATAGTACTAGAAGTCCTAGCCACGGCAGACACACAACAAAAAGAAATAAAAGGCATCCGAACCGGCAAAGAAGAACTCAAACTCTCACTCTTTGCAGATGATATGATACTTTATGTGGAAAACCCAAAAGACTCCACCCCAAAACTGCTAGAACTCATACAGGAATTCAGTAAAGTGGCAGGATATAAAATCAATGCACAGAGATCAGTGGCATTCCTATACACCAACAACAAGACAGAAGAGAGAGAAATTAAGGAGTCGATCCCATTTACAATTGCACCCAAAACCATAAGATACCTAGGAATAAATCTAACCAAAGAGGCAAAGAATCTGTACTCAGAAAACTATAAAATACTCATAAAAGAAATTGAGGAAGACACAAAGAAATGGAAAAACGTTCCATGCTCATGGATTGGAAGAACAAATACTGTGAAGATGTCAATGCTACCTAGAGCAATTTACACATTCAATGCAATCCCTACCAAAATACATCCACTTTGTTCAAAGAAATGGAGCAAATAATCCTAAAATTTGTATGGAACCAGAAAAGACCCTAAATAGCCAGAGGAATGTTGAAAAAGAAAAGCAAAGCTGGTGGCATCACAATTCCGGACTTCCAGCTCTATTACGAAGTTGTTATTATCAAGATAGTATGGTACTGGCACAAAAACAGACACATAAATCAATGGAACAGAATCGAGAGCCCAGAAATGGACCCTCAACTCTATGGTCAACTCATCTTTGACAAAGCAGGAAAGACTGTCCAATGGAGAAAAGACAGTCTCTTCAACAAATGGTGTTGGGAAAACTGGACAGCCATATGCAGAAGAAGGAAACTGGACCATTTCCTTACATCACACACAAAAATAGACTCCAAATGGATGAAAGACCCAAATGTGAGACAGGATTCCATCAAAATCCTAAAGGAGAACACAGGCAGCAACCTCTTCGACCTCAGCTGCAGCAACTTCTTCCTAGAAACATCGCCAAAGGCAAGGGAAGCAAGGGCAAAAATGAACTACTGGGACTTCATCAAGATAAAAAGCTTCTGCACGGCAAAAGAAAGAGTCAACAAAACCAAAAGACAACCGACAGAATGGGAGAAGATATTTGCAAATGACATATCAGATAAAGGGCTAGTATCCAAAATCTATAAAGAACTTACCAAACTCAACACACAAAGAACAATGATTCAATCAAAAAATGGGCAGAAGACATGAACAGACATTTTTCCAAAGAAGACATCCAAATGGCCAACAGACACAAGAAAAAGTGCTCAACATCGCTCGGCATCAGGGAAATCAAAATCAAAACCTCAATGAGATACCACCTCACACCTCACAGAATGGCTAAAATTAACAATTCAGGAAACAACTGATGTTGGCGGGATGTGGAGAAAGGAGAACCCTCCTACACTGTTGGTGGGAATGCAAGCTGGTGCAACCACTCTGGAAAACAGTATAGAGGTTCCTCAAAAAGTTGAAAATAGAGCTACCCTACGACCCAGCAATTGCACTACTGGGTATTTACCCCAAAGATACAAATGGAGGGATCCGAAGGTGTACGTGCACCCCAATGTTTATAGCAGCAATGTCCACAATAGCCAAACTATGGAAAGAGCCAAGATGTCCACTGACAGATGAATGGATAAAGAAGATATGGTGTATATACACAATGGAATATTATACAGCCATCAAAAGGAATGAAAGCTTGCCATTTGCAACAACGTGGATGGAACTGGAGGGTATTATGCTGAGCGAAATAAGTCAATCAGAGAAAGACATGTATCATATGACCTCACTGATATGAGGAATTCTTAATCTCAGGAAACAAACTGAGTGTTGCTGGAGTGGTGGGCGGTAGGAGGGATGGGGTGGCTGGGTGAAAGACAGTGGGGGAGGGTACGTGCTATGGTGAATGCTGTGAATTGTCTAAGACTGTTGAATCACAGACCTGTACCTCTGAAACAAATAATACATTATATTATACATATAATACATTATATGTTAAAAAAAAAAAAAGAAGATAGCAGGAAGGGAAAAATGAAGGGGGGGAATTGGAGGGGGAGACAAACCATGAGAAACTATGGACTCTGAGAAAGAAACTGAGGGTTCTAGAGGGAAGGGGGGTGGGGGGATGGGTTAGCCTGGTGATGGGTATTAAAGAGGGCACGTTCTGCGTGGAGCACTGGGTGTTATGCACAAACAATGAGTCATGGAACACTCCATCAAAAGCTAATGATGTGATGTATGGTGATTAACATGATAAAAAAAAGAGTATATGAGGATTCACCATGCTATTTTTGCAATGTTTCTATCACTCTGAATTAATTTTAAAAAATCAAAAAAAAGATTTTATTTATTTGTCAGAAAGAGAGAGAGCACACAAGCAGGGGAAGCAGCAGGCTCCCTGCTGAGCAGGGAGCCCAATGCAGGACTCGATCCCAGGACCGTGGGATCATGATCTGAGCCAACAGCAGATGCTTAACCAACTGAGCCACCCAGGCATCCCTAAGGTAGGTGTTATAATTCCTATTTTCACAGACAAGAAAAGAAACATTAAGGTTCCAAGAGATTAAGGAACTCACCCAGTAGCACACAGCTAGTAAATAGCAAATATATGACTGGAACCTACACTGCCCCAATCCAAACCCAACAAATCTACCTCCTTGTTCAGCTTTCAGCACTGTTGTGCAATAAAGAGAAGCTCAGGCTCTCAATAAAATAGTTAAAATTTGGAGTTTTGAAAGAAAGTGTTACACTATGAATAACAACGGTATAGGCCTCAATAATACATCTGATATTCAAATATACAACATCAATAAACTCATCCATGAATCCCATAGAATCACTATAGAATCATGAATTAGCATGCTAGTGAAACAATCCTGCTTGCAGTCCTGGATGGCCAGCTTTTTGTCAAATTCCATATTTAGTTATGGTGCTCTTTGAAAAATACACAGATTTGAGAAAAATTAAAATACTGTTAGATGAATGACTTCTAAAGGCCAAAAACTGTACTTTAAAGACTATGTGGGGCAGGTGGCACCTAGGTGGCTCAATCGGTTAAGCATCTGACTCTTGGTTTCGGGTAAGGTCATGATATCAGGGTCATGAGATCAAGCCCTGTATCAGGCTCTGTGCTGGGAGCCTGCTTAAGATTCTTTCCCTCTGCCTCTGCCCCTCCCCCCCCACTCTCTCCTTCTCTCTCTAAAAAAAATTAATTTATTAAAGGATATGTGGAATGTTCCTGAAGCCTAAGCCCCGAAGACATGTGAAAAACTGATATTAAGTATCAGAATACTTTAACAATTCTATCTAGAGAATCTATGGCCTACGCAACTGAAACACAAGTTTTATTATGAGTACTGCCACAAAAAGACCCACAAAGAAAAGAAAATGATAATTTTATTCCCTCTCCAACTTCAAGTTCCCCTCACACAATTTGAAGTCCATGCAAATTTAATTATACAAAGCTTTTAAAAAAAAAAAAATTTCTGGCACCACCAAATTTCAAGTCACTCCTGGTGGCGATGGGTCAGCAATGGAAAGACAAGTAAAGTGGGATGACAGAGAAGTAGTTTTTACAATGTCACCTCGGGAAGGCAAATCCGAGCTGCAGAAGGGACCCCACTACCATCTGTGGGGGCAGGAGAAAAACAGGAACATAAAAGATAACAAGTGCTCTGACACAGAGCTAGGGTTCTCCACGCAGCAATCGGGAAAAGTCACCCAAAGCATCCCCCACCTCCAGCACACAAGTTCTTCTGTGCCAGTGGAATGATAGTGAGGAGTTGGGTCCCAGGAGTCAACAACTCTGAGCCAAAAATCAGAAAGACATCTGGATGAAAGAACAGACATAAGGAAATACTTCTCATAATGCATATTATTCAAAACAATCCAAAATGCATCACAAGGATCCCACTGAAATTCTAGGGAAGGGGATTCTGAAAATTCTAACATACAACAGATAACAGATATTAACTGTAAAATTAGAATTTATTGTCTTTATTGTGTACCCTTTTTGAACTGTTTCATCTTAAGTGTTAAAACATTTACAAGGGCTTTCAAAGATAAATTCTGAACTTTATCACCTCATGTGTGTTTTTTCTTATGATGTCTTAAGTTCTTTGAATTATCTTACCACCAAGGTTTTCAGAAAATTAACCTATATTACTATATTTGTATATAATCTTCAAAACCATATCATGAGTAAATATCTACAATTACCTTCTACAAATACAGTGCAGAATAAAACAAAAGCATACAGCTCTCAGAGTATATTCTATCCTACTGTATAAAATTAGCTTGGAAACAAAAGGAAAACTAACACTAGAAATCGTCCTGAAATGATACGGCATTCTTTGGATGCCTATACCTCTCAGGAAATGTACTTCCAACTATCACTTAAGATGGAAAGAATAAAAAGAAAAAAAAAATCTTACATGCAATCAGAAATGCCTCAGTCTCCTTCAACCCCAAGTAAAAAACTAGAGAGAAGTGAAGTATACTCACAAGGAGAGCGGTGAAGGTCAAAGCCTCCTGATAAAGGATTCTGAGTGGCTGCTGTAACCAACTACCGCAACTTAGCACCTAACATAAATTTATTACCTCACAGTTCTAAAGGTCACAAATCCAACATGGGTATCACTGGCTAAAATCAAGATGTCAGCAAGGCTAGTTCCCTCCGTGATGTGGACTCTAGGGAGAATCCATTTTCTTGACTTTTCCAGCTTCTAGAGGCTACTCAATCTCCTTACCTTCAAAGTGCTTCACTCCACCCTCCGCTTGTTGTCACCTCTCCTTCTCCAACTCTGACTCTCCCACCTCCCTCTTAAAGGACCCTTGCGATTACACTGCATTCACCCAGATAACCTAGGACCATCTCTCCCTTAACACAATCACAGCTGCAAAGCCCTTCTGCCAGTTATGGTAACATACAGGTTCCAGAGATTCCCACATGAACATCTTCATGGGCTACTGTGCCACCTCCCGGAAGTTCATTTAATCCAGTTTAGCAAAATCAAATACAAAGAATCCTCTGTACCTCTATCCCGTTCCTTTTTGCTCACCTATGTTATAAAATCCATATATGTCAGCTATTGGATTTGTATCTACTATGCCGTTCAACTGTAAGACTTTATGGAACACACCGAGAAAGAGAAAAGCAGCCCCTGACATCTGGAAGCCCTGCTACTATCAGCTAGGCCTTGTTGTTGCTACAAACTGGCTAGCAGCTCAGAGTGAGGCACTCACAGCTAGGTCTTGATGATTCTCCTCTTGAAAATAAACAACTTCAGAGAACATCAACATCAGAGAAGGGCACTCTGTGACCATAATGGACAAAGAATAAACATCACTCTGTAATCATGCCTGAACAAAGCAAAAAACATGAATACCATCCAAATCATAAAAATGACTAAATATCTCCCCACCATGGCTTACATGAATGACTTGCTTCTTATTACCAATAAGTTTTAAGTTCAACCCACCCAGTCTTCTTTCCTTCTATATAAGATTAAGATACTCAATCATAGAATTATCTCTGCTTCCTAACAGCATCCAATACAAATCAAAGCCCCATTTCTTTAAACTCTTTCCAAATCACCCCACACAAGCCCAAATCCTATTTTTAAAAGTTCCTTTCAAATGCTCTCTTATTGAAACACCCCACAATTCCCAATGGTGTGCATTTTCCCTTACTGCAACATGCAATCAACCCAACTTGTCCAACTACCGGTATATTCCTGGTGGTCTTTGGCTGGAGAGCAGTGACAAAGCTCAGAAAAAACTTACAGACCTCCAGACACCTGCATTTCAAATTTAGATACAAGACTGATGACTGGCTCCCATCTTCTGCCCAACCTCTATTCTCAAGAGGGAAGGGCTAAAGTTTTTATCTGCAGTACATGGAGTGAGCCATGGAGATGAAGGCAAGACCCTGGTAGAAAAAGGCAGGTAAACTGACCTAGGGAAGCAGTAGAGAGAGCATGATTCCTGGCATCTCCATTATACCCCCACTCTATGTGGCCAAAAGGAGGCCAAGAAAATTAGAGGGTCCTAAAATCTCCCCTGTTGTAAAAGTCCTAGTGAACCCCAGAACTGCACCAAAAATACTACAGCCAAGTTAGGGAGCTTAAACCATAGCCAGAATAAGGAAGAATTTAAATTGTGCAGCTAGACCCCAAAATTCCCTGCCAGCTAGTTTCACCAGTTCTCCTTGGTCCTTTCATTAGCCTTACAACAAGCATTTTATGTAACCAATCTAGCTGGATCCGACATAACCCTGTTATGGTGGAGATTTAAACTTTATAAGACTGTAAATATAGTACAGGCTATGAAATCAGCCTGCCTGGATTCAAACTCTCGTTCCATCACACACTGACTATGCCGCCTTGGCTACATGCTGCGAAATACCTACTTCATATGCTTGTTGTGAAACTCAAATGAGATACCTAGTAAGCACTCAATAAATGTTATTTATTATTAATTTAATGAAGGGATTATGAGGCTATTTTGGTACTGTTATGTATTAATCTGTGACCATTTTAAAGTAACAGCTATATCAGTGAAAGTGGCAACATAAGAAAACCATTTGGAACGTACCATCTAAGTAAATGCACTTGAAGAATAGAGTACTGGGGTGCCTGGGAGGCTCAGTCAGTTAAGCGACCAGCTCTTGATCTCAGCTCAGGTTTTGATCGCAGGGTTGTGAGTTCAAGCCCCCTGCTGGGCTCCATGCTAGGTGTGGAGCCTACTTAAAGAAGAGATGGACCAAAAGACAAGTGATGCTGTGCAACTATGGCAGGTAAAAAGAACAGGAACATATAAATTACTGTCCATATTTCAGTTCTCCTGCTGGATCCTTAACAAGCTCGAGTCAGTGGTTTAGTATCCTGGGTAACAGTTCATGTGTGCATACTATTTAAAAATAGGTTAATCAAAAGCAGGTCACACATGAACCAATGAAAAATTTGTGTATGAACCAAGGATTATAATTAATCCAATTCTGTGCACCTGAAGTTCAAAATAAAAAGGAAAAAAAAAGCCAGCAACAGGAAGAAAGAAAATAGATCATTGCCACCTGGTTAATAGATTTTAGCTACGTAATCATTGAAGTAATTGACAAGAGAACTCAGATATTCATAATACTAAAGACAAAAAAGGATTATTACATGAGTATTTATAAGTTAAACACTACACAATATACAAAAATTAACTCAAAATGGATCAAAGACCCCAAATGTAAGAGTTAAAACTCTTAAGAAGAAAACATAGATAGAAATCTTTATGACATTAGATTTGGTGATGATTTCTTTAATATAACACCAAAAACACAGGCAAAAAAAGAAAAAAAAGATGTATAAAATGAACTTCATCAAAATTAACAACTGCGGTGCATCAAAGAACATCATCAATAGAGTAAAAGGCAACCCACAGAATGGGAGAAAATATTTGCAAATTGATATTTAATAAGGGATTAATATCCAGAATATATAAAGAACTCCTGAAAGTCAACAACAAAACAACCCAATTCAAAACGGGCAAAGGATTCAAATAGATATTTCTCCAAAGAAGATATACAAATGGCCAGGAAGAACATAAAACAGTGCTCAACATCACTAACCATCAGGGAAATGCAAATAAAAGCCACAATGAGATACCACTGCACACCCGTTAGGATAACAATTATATTTTAAAACAACACGTGTTAGTGGAGAAACTGGAATCCTGGAGCGCTGCTGGTGGGACTGTGAAATGGTACAGCCACTGCAGCAATTTTTCCCAAAAAAATTAAACGTAGAATTTTTTTATATGATGCCACAATTCCACTTCTCGGTATACACATACCTAAAAGAACTGAAAGCAAGATTTCCAAGAGGTATTTGTATTTGTACACCTGTGTTCATAGCAGCACTATTTACAAAGGCCAGGAAACAACCCAAATGTCCAGTGATGAATGCATGGGTAAACAAAATAGGGTTATGTCCATACAAGTGAATATCATCCAATGTCAAAAAGGAAAAAAATTCGGACACATGCTACGAGATGCATGAAACCTGAAAACCTTATGCTGATTGAAATAAGCCAGACATGAGAGGACAAATACTGTACGAGTCCACTTATATGATAACTGGAATAGTCAGATTCATAGAGACATAAGTAGAATGGTGGTTACCAAAAGCCGGAAGAAGAAAGGAATGGTAAGTTAATGACTCATGGGGACAGTTTCAGCTTGGAATAACAGCAAAGTTCTAGAGATGTGCAGTGGTGACGGTTGCACAAGATGTGACTGTACGTAATGCCACTGAATTGTACACTTAAAAATGTTAACCACATGCGATGTATACTGTATCAGAAAGGTAAAACTTACAGCATTACATGGCAAAACCAAAAAAGAGTTAACTAAGAATTGGCAGCATGTCCTAGAAAAAACTCAAGTATCTATGTTCACTCTAAATATGAATGATTTGAGAAAAGAATGCCAAAGACGGGAAACCCAGTGAACGTGCTCACTTCTGCACAGCTTCTGTAGAGGGTGAAGTACGTTCACCACCCAGAGGTGCTGGCTCAGAGGAAGCTGGGGTGACAAGGGGCAGAACTAAGGAACTTTAAAATCAGTGCCAAAACTAAGTCGTTTTCAGAGTGGCAAAGGTAATAAAGCTCCTGGCTACTATAACATGAGTCTTTTTCTCAATCCAAATGACAGAATATCTAATTAATTAAAAAGTAAAGCCGAAAACAAATAGCTCAATGGAACAGCATGGATTACAAAATTAAACCCCACGATTATAGTTACCTAAGTCATGACAAAGGTCCTAAATGGTGCTAAAGCAACTGGACATCCAGGTGGGGGGAAACAAAAAGACTCCTACCTCAAAACATACACAAAAAATAAATTCCAGATGAACTGCAGATCTAAATGGGTGGAGAGGATCAATAAAGCATTTAAAGAAAACACAGAGAATATCTTCATAATTTTGGAATAGGCAAAGATTTCTTAAACAAGACACAGAAAGAACTGACCAGAAAACAATTTCTGTTAAAGTGAACTATATGAAAATTAAGAATTTCTCATCAGAAGATATATCACTGAGTGTGAAAGCATCCACAAAATGGAAAAAAAATTGCAATACATATATTCGACCAAACTATCCTATTCGGAAAACATAAAAGTTGCAAATCAATATTTAAGAGATTAAAGGACTAATTCAAAAATGGGGACAAGACTTGAAGATGCTTCACAAGAGTGGCAAATGACCGTAAGTATATGAAAAGGTACTCAAATTCATTAATCGTCAGGGAAGTGCGAACACAGTTTTTGTGCAGTAAATATGAGACGCTTACTGCAATGGCTTACATTAGAAGAACATGCTGAGCGTCGGTAAAGAGCGGCCAGCGGGCCGGGCGCGGAGCTGCGGGAGGGCACCGCGGCCGCGCACCCGGGAACCGGCAGGCAGGGGTCCCCCTCCGAGGCACAGCCCCGACCAGAGGCGCACACGGCCGGGCACCAGAAAACACGACGCGCTGCAGCCCAGGCCGGGGACTGCCGGAGCGCCCGTCGCGAGGGCGGAGAGCGGCTACAGCCACACGGCCACTCGCTCAGAGCGCTCTCTACCGCAAGCTACGACTGCGGCGGTCCCCCGGCTGCAGGGTCCAGAAGGGCCCGAAGGAGGCAACGCCACGGCAGAGCTTTCCCAGCCGCGGCGAGGGCCGCGGCCGAGCGCGGGGCTGACGGGCGGGCCGGCCGCTGGGCGAGGGGACGCGAACACGTACAACGGGCCCCGGGCCGGTACGAGACACAGAGCCGAGCACACTCCGCGCCGCGCGGCGGAAGGCAACCACAGCGGACGTCCCGGCGGCGCCGCAGCGACGGAACAGGGAGCCCCCGCGCCGCCGCCCGCGCCGCCGGGCTCCCCACGCAAACCCGCAGGGCTGAACCAACGGCGCTCGGCCGTCCGCACAGCCCGCGCCGCGGCCGGGCCGGGGCCGCCCCCGGGTCCCGACGCGCGCTCCGAGAAGGGCGCCGAGGGGACCACGCAGGTGCTCCCCGCCGGGAGGTCCGCCCGCCCGACGGCACGGCGCTGCGCCCCCCGGAGCTCCGGCGCGGGGGGCCCGTGGAGGAGGCGGGGGCTCAGGGGCAGGGGGCACCCCGCACCGAGGGCGGGGGGCGCCGGGCGCGGCGGGGGAAGGGGCGGGAGGGGCGACGGGCGCGGGCCGACTCACCGTGGTCTCCCGCACTTGGCTCTGGAAGTGCTGTTCCCGCGCCGACACCTCGTCCTGCCCCTCCATCCTCCCTCATGCCTGCCGCCGCGCCGCCCGCATCCGCGCGCTCCGCCGCACCATCGCCCGCCGGTCCGGGACGGGAGCGGACTGACAGCGGGCCGCCGTCCGCAGGGTCGGCTACCGCGACCCCCGCCGCCGCCGCCTCGGCCCCCTCGACCGCCTCAGCCGCCTCAGCCGCCTCAGCTGCCGCCCCAGCCGCCGCCTCAGGCGAAGCCGCTCTAGCTGCGGAGGGCGGGCGCGGGGCGGGGCTGGGGCGGGACCTGACGTCAGAGGAAGACGCTTTTGCGTCAGAGAAGCGCGCCGTGACGTCTGCGAACGGGAGCCGCCGAGGGGCGTGGCCTACTGGGGAGAGGAGGCGGGGCCACGCCCCCAGGAAGTGGAGGCCGGAGCCAGGCTGTCAGGAGCAGTACCCGGCCCGGTGGGGACGGGGCGCGGGTCGGTTTGCTGGAACGGGTTCTTCCCTCTGTCGCAGTGGCAGGTGGGCGGCCGGCCACAGTCTCGGTGCAGTTGTTCCCGGCAGAAGGGAATCATCGTGGCCCGGCGCCCGGCCCCGCCGGCAGAGCACTGCGCAGGGTCAAGCCGGTCTCCCACGAAAACTTGGGCTCGGCCAAAGCGGGTCAAAGGCCAGGAAGGACTGGCTTCGGACACGTTTTGGGCGGACCCCTGGAACCCTGGCTTCTGTGGCTCTGCTAACGGGTTTGCCCGCTCGGGAAGCGTAGATAGCCCTGAATGTGAGGCCCTTGCCAACTCGGTAGAGTCGCCTCCCTGCCCCCGGGGTGTTTTACGACCCCCCGGAGACCCTCAGCAGACGTTGATATTAGGGACCTCCAGACCTACCGAACACAGTCATTCATCCCCATGGTACGTTCAGTATCTTTTTTGGATTTTTTGGATTCTTGCCATGAAAAAAGTTTGAAGGAATATTTATCATTTTCCTTTTGGATTTATTTGACTATAAAGAAGTCATTTAAATTGCTATTGGCTGTGTGATTTTGGGGGGCATCTCTAATCGAAAATTCTAAGGAAGTAAAAATACCTAGAAATTGCTTTCAAATTATTTTAATGATATATGTGCATTTAGATTTTTCAGTATCTTTTGCAATTTTGAATTAAAAATGTTTTCATGACTCAAAAAAAAATGTTTTTAAGGTCTCCAAAAATCCTGTCAACCCCATATACTGTGCTTATGATGCAGTAGGCTGTAAACGGTTGGTAGTGGGAGGACTCAGAACATGAGGTTTGTTCTGAGGGAGTGCCCCTGCAGCCATAGGCTGATTAGAAACCAGGAATGCTTCCAACTGCTTAAATGCAGTGTTCACTTTTATTTTTAAAATGTCTCAGAATCCAAAAGAACCAGGGAAAGACAAAGTATCTGAGTCTGTTTTTCGAGACACCCGGATTCTGAGAGCTGGGTTAAATACTTGTCCAAAATGCTCTGCATAACTTCTGGGTTAATCTCTCCAGATCAGAGGGTAAGCAGATCAGATTTTAAGATGTAAGGTATTTAGGCGCATTCCACAAAGTGGGTGCATGTATTTCTGCTCTTTCTAACCCAACCTCCAAGCATGTAGAACTTTATGTTTTCTTCATCCCTTAGCCCAGGGTAGGAGGCTTCAAAAATGGCCAGAACCTCACCCCTCCCTATACGCCTCCTGTTTGCCTTGCCGTGTTGCCCCTCCTTCCATCAAGAAGTGGTGTTGGGGCACCTGGGTGGCTCAGTCATTGAGCATCTGCGTTCGGCTCAGGTCATGATCCCAGGGTCCTGAGATAGAGCCCTGCATCAGCAGGAAGCCTTCTTCTCCCTCTTCCATTCCCCCCGCTTGTGTTCCCTCTCTAGCTGTCTCTCTCTGTCAAATAAATAAACTCTTTTTAAAAGGAAGGGAGGGAGGGAGGAAGGAAGGAAGGAAAGAAAGAAAGAAAAAAGAAAGAAAGAAAGAAAGGGAAGGAAATGGAAGGGAAGAAGGGAAGGGAGAGGAGAAATGGTGCTTATTTTCCACCCCCTTGAATCTGGGCCTGAACAGGTGACTTGCTTTGGCCAGAAGGACAGCAGAAGCTATGAAGCTACTTTGAAAAGTGCTTGTGCATCAGGGCTGGTCCCTTCTTACCACCCCTGGGCATCCTCCAACCGCTACTGTGGAAGTAAGCCCCAACCAAGCTAGAGATAGGGATCCCAGTTTTCTCTGGCACCTATCTAACACACTCTTTTTTGCATCCCTCTAAAACATAAATCTTCCCAAAACAGTTTTTCTCCCCTGCTAAATGTACTGCAATGCAGTTATTCTCACTAACTGTAGAATTAAATTAAACTCCTTAACTTGGCATTCAGGAGCTTGACTTTGGGGCCCCACCCCACCCTTCCAGACATCCCCCCACTTCATTCCCTGAAGAGCTCTTGGCTACAGCCTGGGTTTCCTCCCCTCTCCAATCCCCAATTCCAAGGGCCAGCCCCTTTACTTACTCCATATCCTCTTTCCTACTATTCAAAGTCAGTGCTACCCTTCAGCGTTCCCACCAAGACCTTCCTTCTCCAAAAAGGGAACCCTCTTACACTGCTGGTGGGAATGCAAGCTGGTATAGCCACTCTGGAAAACAGTATGGAGTTTCCTCAAAAACTGAAAATAGATCTACCCTACGACCCAGCAATTGCACTACTAGGTATTTACCCAAAGGATACAAACGTTCTTTCATCTCCGATCTCCTGTTAAGTTCGTCCAATAAGTTTACTTCAGATATTGTATTTTTTTAACGCTAGAATTTCCATTTGGTTCTTTTTCCTTAAATATATATTTTTTTCTGTACTGTGGTTTCCCATTGCTTTAGGAGAAGATTTTCCTTTAATTCTTTGAGATGTTGAAATTGCTTTGAAAATCTCATCTCTTAATTCTGATATCTGCTCATCTCAGAATTCGTCTTTATTGATTGAATTCTTTCCTGAATATGGATCTTGTGTTCTTATGTCTTCATACGTCTAGAAGTTTGTTTGGATGGTGTCTTCAGCATTTCTAATGATACATTATAGACACTCTGGATTGCCTTATGGTCTTCTAAAGGGTACTGTGTTTTGAATTTGGTTTTGTTCTACTTGGTAGTTCACTGGGCTGAAGTCGAACTCTGAGCTCTAGCTTCCCTGCAATTGGGGGTCTTTGTTCACTTCTTTCAGCTGGACTGCTGGAAAGCCGCCCCGCATGTGGGTCATGTGGGGTCGGGGTGAGAGGATGCCAGAGTTAGGGCCCCTCCGAGGCACTCTCCCACCTCAGGTCTCCACGTCCCCCGTCGCTCCTCAGCCGCTGTGGTTACCCCCATCTTTGGCCTCTGAGTCTTCATGCCTTCAAGTGTGTGATTTTTCTAAGTGCGGAAGCCACGCTAAAACATTTATTCTGAGGCAAACCCACAATATAACAAATAACAAAAAATGAAAATGAGAACTATAAAAATGGTAAACTCTCTGTTTTGGGGGACCTTCAAGACCACCCCCAGTTTTAATGATTACCTGGGAGAATCCCCCAGGACTCAGCACATAGTCCTCCTCATGACCATGATTGATTTTAGCAACGGGACACAGGGCACAGACAGCCGAGTGAAAGGCCCTGGGGTGAATCTGGAGGAAGCATGGCGCACGGTTCCGGAGCGCCTCCCAGTGGACCCTCACAGGACGCGCTGCACACCCCCAGCAGCTCGTTACGAGAACACAAGTGAGATGGTGCCTACCAAGGAAACACAGGAGAGACTCATGGAGGCATTCCTCTGTCTGGCACATGTCAAGGTGCCAGACTCCCAGAAGGAAGCCTATGTTCGGTATAAACCACGCTGCTTGAATAAATCATTCAGGCACAGTGAGTCTTTCTTATCTGGGAATGGTGGGAATGCTCCTGAAATCCACATCTCTAGACCTCACCCAAGGGCCAGCCTTGCTTGTGAGCAGGCCTTTCTCAAGTCTGCGTTCCTTTTTCTGCACAGCCTACTGCCTCAGCCAAGGTGTCTTCACAGGAGAAGTGCTAGCAGTATTGTTCTGGGACCTCACGCAGCCGGGTGAGACCAGTCTGCATGCCTGCTGCCAGGTCTGCCTCGTATAGGCCCTGGCCAGAGCCCGTTAAAACAGTACCGTTCACCTTTTACCACCATGTCCAAGTGAGAAATCCCAGCTGCCAGACGTGCTGTAGGCCTGGCAGCCCCTTTGGATCTCAGATGCCAATCACTGGCAGCAGGAGGGTTTCCTGCTGGACTGGAGAGCCTGCCGACAGTTGTGAGAAGCAAAAGTGCCCTCTTTCTCTGCTCCTCCCCAGTGTTGTGCCACCAGGGGTCTTCATGTTGTCTTCCCAGACTTTCAGCTGAAAGGGTTTTATGCAAGAAGCACAAAACATTTGGGGAGCCTGGGTGGCTCATTTGGTTGAGTGTCTGACTCTTGGTTTTGGCTCACATCATGAGATTGAGGGATCGAGGGACCTCAGGGTCATGAGATTGAGGCTCCGTGCTTGGCGGTGAGTCCACTTGAGATTCTTTCTCTGCCTCTCCCCCCACCCCCGCTCGCTCTTTCTCCTGCTCTCTCTCAAATAAATCTTAAAAAAAAAGAAGAAGAAGCACAAAGCATTTTTTACATGAAATTATTTTTTTCTTTAGAGAAAGAGAGATAGTGTGGGGGGGGGTGGAGGCAGAGGGGCAGAGGGAGAAGGAGAGAGAATCTTAAGCAGGCTCATGACCCTGAGATCATGACCTGAGCCAAAATCAAGAGTCAGACTCTTAAGAGACTGAGCCACCCAGGTTCCCCATACAGGAAAATACTTTCATACAACTTAATCCTGAAGACACATCATGTTTAGGAGTTGGTCAAGAGGAAATCTGAATCTTCAGACCATTTCAAAATGGCTTTACATACCCCACCACCGCTTTTGTCCCCATCATTTATCTGGGGAATGGCCCACAGAGATCATGTACTTTCTGGGGCAGCGGCACTGACTAATCAAACTACCTTACTCTCAGGTGCATACAGGGGGAGGTGAGGGAAGTGGGTTCAGGCTCGTGGTCCACTGTTGCAAACTGCAACTGATCTGGAATGCCAAGCACAAGTTAACAGCAGCCAGACACTCCCGAGACAGATGGGGCTGTGGAGGGTCACCAGCATGGGATGGACCTCCCTCTTGCAGCTTTGGGCAGGGGTCACAAGTTGGTGCCCCTAGCATCTTGATTTTAGATGGCCCATCAGAGCATGGGCCCTTGATCGTGGGCAGCTCAGGGAAACCAGATGGCCCAGCCAGCATCCGGGTTGTTTTAATGGTTCATTTCCCTCCAGGGCTTGTGAATTCTTGCACCTGTTGCAGGTCCCAGCTCTGTTTGCGAGCCTGTTCCTCGATTCAGCTTGGCGCTGATCGTGCCATGCTTGAAACAGCCCTGGCAGACCACGTAGGGTCCAGCTCAGAGTCAAGTGCAGGCATTTGGGGTCTGTTGAGTCCAGGGTTCCAGATGATGGGACTTCCAGGCCATGCTGGGAGAGCTGTGCTAAGACGCAGCATCAGCCCTGCTCCAAGGAGGGCTTGAGGGGACGGTGGAGATGGGGGAGGGGGGTGCCTCGTTCTCAGGACACATTGGGAAGCCCACCCTGTTCAGACACCAGCTTGGCCCTCCATCCACGGCTTTTACCTTGCTGTGCAGTGAGCTTGAGTCTGACGAGTTCTTGTGTGAGTGGCTCGTTTTCTCTTTTTCCATAGGTTTTTCAGTAGTCACTAGATTGTTGTATCAAACCTGCATTTGTATTACAGAATTTACCTTAAACTTAGAAGTCTCTTTTCACTTTCCAGTTGAGTACCTTCAGGTATCTTGAAGCCCTCCTTGGAGCAGGGCTGATGCTGCGTCTTAGCACAGCTCTCACAGCATGGCCTGGAAGTCCCATCATCTGGAACCCTGGACTCAACAGACCCCAAATGCCTTCAGGTATCTTCAGGTGTACGTGATGCCCGTTGTTAACGCGTAGATTATTAACGAAACGGAAAAGGAATCCTAGTCTTCCTTCAGAGGGCAGCAGGGAGACTGGAAATGCGGGCAGCGAATGGGCCAGGGCACTGTGGCTTCAGGGTCCTGAGGGCAGGCAGGCAGCAGCCGTGGCGAGGAGCATGGGGACACAGCGGGCTGGGGTTCTTTCCCTCCTAGCTGATGTGGGTCTTGTTTAAATTTCAGGCCTGTAATAAGGACAGATTTCTGAAACTTCCGTATAGCATTGTACTTGTCCAGCTTTCTGATAGCCAATTAAGAATAGATATATATATTTTAAAACAACTGAAATCCCAAGAACTCAAAGACTTCTGATAGTTTACTCTGAAAGGCTCCAGTATCATCTCCATTGGTGGATGTAACTCACCCACTAAGAATATTACTTGTGTCCACATGAATCAGTTTGAAAAATACAGGAGCATATTTAGATTATAACAAATTCAGTAGGTCACTCTACATCCACATGATCATTTGCATCCTCCCTCTGTGAACTCAGGTATGCTTCCTACCTGTGTGCTTTGGAGTTTTGTCTCCTAATGTCAGTTACACGCCGGTCACGTTAGGATGTGTGGGATCACCACACAGAAGAAATGGGAAGTCACTCGCCCTTGGGCTGTCTAGTAGGCAGTACAGTCAGAATCCTGTGTGGGTGTTGGTGGTTAAAGTCCATACAGGCAAGGAACTTTTTGGTACTATAAATTGTTTGTGATCTCCTGGTAAACATAATCATGCACCATTAAAAAAGTAAAATTTGTTATCAATACATTTTCACCTATTATAACATTATTTTAATAAAATTATATAGAGTTTTAAAAACTAAAATTTATAAATCAACAGATGTACTTTTATAAATTGCCTTAAAATAAGGTGCTTCAGTGTCATGTCCAGAGACTTACTGTTTAAGCATTTACCTGTTGCCTGTGAGTCGGGTAATCTAAACGACTTTTTTCTACTTCAGAGCTAGTTCTGGGAAAGTTGCTGTGATGTGTGAATAGTTAAAGCCTTCCCATACAATTTTATAAATATAGATCGTGGGGATGTGCTTCAGGCACATGGGAGAAATGCAGTATGTTCATAGCTTCAAGGAAGTCACCTGTTTATGGCAAATGCAGTAGCTGTTAGAAAAACATGCAAGTAAATTTAGGAATTTGCTAAATTGTTTTATAGAACTTATGCAGAATTGTGAGGATTATTTAAATCCCACTAAATTCTTGGGTACCCATGTAACTCCTGAGTACTCATACACAGTATGACAGAACTCCACGAAGTATATTTCCACCTTTAAACTTGGAATCTGGGACAGCCCCAGGCGACATGGAGCTTTTGAGCAACTCCCAAGTGCTCGACATACACCTATCATTAAGTAGTAGTCTTTTAGAACCAAGAGAAATTGCCACACCTCTGTTGAGCTTAAAAATTATTTCCCTTAGTTATCCTCCATCCTAACCTAGTGTTGGCACACAAAGTATAGGAAAACCGACCATCACTTTTGGTACATAACATATGAAAAATATTAGTTGGTGAATGAAAAATTTCCAAGTAATTTTGTCTAATTATAATGTAATGAATTCAGATATTCTGTATTCCAGGACCTTTTTTCAGTCAGTGCTTATGTGTATGCCCAGAAGCCACAACTGGATATTCATAGTTTTGAAGGCACATTTACCAGGGTAAGTTAAATCTTGTGTTAAATACAAATATATTCATTGTGTATATAAGTTAAAAACAGCAAACCTTAAATTTGAATAAATGAGAACAGAAGCTTTGAACTGAAAAGGGAAAGCCTAGAGAATGTTTCAAGTTCTTAAATTTTCCCACATCCAGTCTCTGTGGGATATACTCAGTCCAGTGTTTTTGTTTAGCATATTTACTCTGGAGAAAGTCCTTCTCCCTGAAAATATTACGAGCCAGTAAGATGAAGTACTTTCACTAGTTCAGTGTGAGTTTGGATAGGATTTAATAGACTGTGATACCCACATTGTTTCCTGGTTTGTATTGACTGGATGGCTGTGCATCTGCTCATGTACACGTGTGTGCTTCATTGGATTCTTTGCACGATCATGGTGTTTTGCTATAGCTTGAAGTCCCTTCTCCCCAGTGACTCCCCAATCAGATTTGGAGGACTCAGTAACTTTTGATTTTAACAGCTGATATTATAAATGCTTCATAATACTTAAGGGGTTTGTGGGGGCACCTGGATGGCTCAGTCGTTAAGCGTCTGCCTTCGGCTCAGGTCACGGTCCCAGGGTCCTGGGATCGAGCCCCACATCGGGCTCCCCGCTCAGCAGGAGGCCTGCTTCTCCCTCTCCCACTCCCCCTGCTTATGTTCCCTCTCTCGCTGTGTCTCTCTCTGTCAAATAAATAAATAAAATCTTTTAAAAATATATATATAATCCTTAAGGGGTTTTAGTATATGTCTATAGTTTACTTTTAATTGCTGCAGATTTCTGTTGGTATAGTCTGCTTCGTTTCCCTCTTGTTCACGTACCAGGATTAGTGAGCAGTTGTCATCATTTGAGAAAGCACTTGCTAATGCCAGGTAATGAGGAAATTATGGGGATGTAAAAATGAGGATGCCTGTGGAGGAGATAGTCATTGGCCATTGCTTTGTAACTTTATTTTTACGAGTGCTTCGGTAACAGTATGTTCAAGGTGTTCATGGAAACAGATGAGGGAGACGAGGCAGTGCATAATGAGGTCTGGAGAGAATACCGAGATCTTTATGTGTTTTTGTAAAAATATTTATGAAGAAAGCATCTCCTAATTAAAGACAATTTAGCATTATTTGAGAAAAAGCCTTTCCAAAGAGCTTCCTTAGTACGATAAGAGTTATTAACTTAGGGGGCGCCTGGGTGGCTCAGTCAGTTGAGTGTCTGCTTTTGGCTCAGGCCATGATCCCAGGGTCCTGGGATTGAGCCTCACATCAGGCTCCCTGCTCAGCTTCTCCTTCTGCCTCTGCCACTCCCCCTGCTTGTGCGCTCTCAAATCTTTCTTCTGTCAAAAAAATGGATAAAATTAAAAAAAAAGTTATTAACTTAGCCACTATTAATATTTTGGAATAATATTTGCTTACTTCCTTTCTGTTTCACAGATTTATATTGCTTATCACTTGGTAAGAGTTGGAAATGTCTGCTAGACAATGTGTGGAATCCCCCTGAAATCAGTGCGAGGGAGCGAGAGTTTGGCTGAACACAACCAGGCTGCAAAGCGCAGTTCACACAGTGCGTGACTGAGCATGGGACAGTGCGTGACCTGTGTGCATGGCCGAGCGTGTGAGACTGTATGTGAGTGAGCGTGCAGATGTGGGGGAAGGGTAGCCAGGCTCCTTCCTGAAGGTCTTGTCAGAAGAAGGAAGAAGCCATTTAAGGATTTTCAGCTTAGAAGAGAGATTGTAATATTGGTGTATGTAAAAGAGTCCTCTAGACTTCCGGTTTCCTTGGGATGAAGGCAGTCACCTGAATTTGCTCCCGTCCCACTGTGTCCCCAAACCGTACGGGTCAGGTGCAGGGAGCTCGGGCTGCCTGTAGCTCGTGCACGCAGCACACAGGGGAGAAAGAAAACACTGTGAGCTCCAGTTTCTGTAGTGAGGAAAAGTACCCCACATGGCACAGTCACCTCCAGAGCCAGGAGAGGGCACAAGGATTTTCTCTCAGGATTTGGATCTGATGGCAGCTTTGTAGTTCTCTGTAGAGTTTTTTTTTTAAATTTTTTATTGTTATGTTAATCACCATACATTACATCATTAGTTTTTGATGTAGTGTTCCATGATTCATTGTTTGTGCATAACACCCAGTGCTCCACGCAGAACGTGCCCTCTTTAGTACCCACCACCAGGCTAACCCATCCCCGCACCCCCCTCCCCTCTAGAACCCTCAGTTTGTTTTTCAGAGTCCATCGTCTCTCATGGTTTGTCTCCCCCTCCAACTTACTCCCCTTCATTCTTCCCCTCCTGCTATCTTCTTCTTTTTTTTTTCTTAACATATATTGCATTATTTATTTCAGAAGTACAGATCTGTGATTCAACAGTCTTGCACAATTCACAGCGCTCACCGTAGCACATACCCTCCCCAATTATCACCCAGCCACCCCATCCCTCCCACCCCCCACCACTCCAGCAACCCTCAGTTTGTTTCCTGAGATTAAGAATTCCTCATGTCAGTGAGATCATATGATACATGTCTTTCTCTGATTAACTTATAAGTTTCTTTTCTTTTTTTTTTTTGAAGATTTTATTTATTTATTTGAGAGAGAGAGAATGAGAGATAGAGAGCACAAGAGGGAAGAGGGTCCGAGGGAGAAGCAGACTCCCTGCTGAGCAGGGAGCCCGACGCGGGACTTGATCCCAGGCCTCCAGGATCATGACCTGAGCCGAAGGCAGTCGCTTAACCAACTGAGCCACCCAGGCACCCTCTCTGATTGCCTTAGTTCACTCAGCATAACACCCTCCAGTTCCATCCACGTCATTGCAAATGGCAAGATCTCATTCCTTTTGATGGCTGCATAATATTCCATTGTGTATATATACCACATCTTCTTTATCCATTCATCTGTCGATGGACGTCTTGGCTCTTTCCACAGTTTGGCTATTGTGGACATTGCTGCTATAAACATTGGGGTGCACGTACCCCTTCGGATCCCTACATTTGTATCTTTGTGGTAAATACCCAGTAGTTCTCTGTAGAGTTTTGTACACCTTTTGTTTGATTTATTTTTAGGTAGTTAGATTTTGTTGATGCTGTTTCATTTGTTACCTTCTTAAAATTTCATTTTCTATTTATTGCCATATAAAAATATAGTTGCAGTGAAGCCTTTTATTCCCAAATTGGTTTCCCATTAAAAATATTAAATGCATACTTTGCATTTTAATTACAGATCCCAGTCAGATGTTGAGCACTGTCATCTCAAGAATTTACCCTGTCTTGGGGCGCCTGGGGGGCTCAGTCAGTCAAGCGACCGCCTCTTGATTTTGGCTCAGGTCATGATCTCAGGTTGTCCCGTTTAACATTCTCTCTCTCTGCCCCACCCCTCTAAGAAAAATTATTTACCCTGTTTGGCCAGCTGATAGTTTTTTAAATGAGAAACTTGGTGACTTGTAGCACAAGACTTCACTGCTGTTGGTCAGGTGCTGAGGCCGCCTCAGGGCCCTGGGGAAGCTATTTCCTGTCTGTGTGAGGGAGGCAGATGGTGGGTCCCTGATGTGTAGGTGCAGAGGCTCACAGAAACACTGGAAAAGAAAGCACAGTGACTTGTCAGTTTGGGCTGCTGATGTGCAAGACCATAGTGCAGGATGACCCTGAACACGTCGGCCCCGCCCTTTTTATTCCAACTCCATACACTCCCATGTGTGTTCGGAGTGATGGGGTGTCGCTTTGAAGATGCTTGCCAAAGTCCAGATCTTACTCTTCACTCATGGAATCGGCCAGGCCAGAGCCAGCTCCGTAGTAGTTGTGGGCGCAGCCTGCCCCTGACCGTCCTGACCGGTCCTGAGTCACTCTTCTGCCCCTACCCCACTCACGAGCTCCGTGTGGACAGGCTGTGAAATTCACTTCTGTCTTCTTCCTCCGCTGTTGAGATGGTGATCTGTGTGACCAGTGGCTGAGGGGCCAGGAGCCGACATGACCTCCTGTTGGAGAAAGCTGTTCCAATGATTGGATTTCAAAAGGGGGAAAGATCTGCAGCCTCCAAGTCAGCTATTCTGTAACAGTGTTTTTGCTTGGATTTGAAAGAAATGAGACCAAATGAGAAGTAGATGCTTCATCATGACATGAGAACAAGAATGATGGTGGTTGGCTGCCGTGAGCGGTTCTCCTGTTCCAGCTGTGGGCCAGACTGCAGAGGTTCCAGGGCCGCACCCCAGGCCGGCAGCCTGAGTCGTTCATGCAGAGGGCTCACCGTGGAGAGGGTGCCTTTCAGCCAGAGACCCCAGCGGGCCCAGATGTATCTCGCCTTGAAAGAGCTTCCAAGGGCCACACTGGGCGGTGCGTGGGGCCAGCTGCCTGGCGGTGCTGAGTTGGCCTGGCTGAGAGGCGAGGCTCTGCCCGCGTGCCCGCCAGTACTCCGTGTGTCCTGCCCACAGTCCGTCACTAGTTGTGCATCTAGAGAGGAAACAAAGATGGTGAATTTGCACACAGGCCAGATGACATCGTGGCACTTCACGCAGACGTTGTGCACGCAGCCCTGTGCACGTGGACCATTCTCGTGGAGTGGGGCCCCAGGATGAAGCGTGAGCCCCTGAGCTCTGGGAAGACACGTGAGCTAAAGCCTGCCTGAGGCCTGTTGTCGTCGTGACAGGCAGGTGGGAAGATGGGCTGTGCCGCCGTGGATTATAGGTACTTAACAATAGTCTGGGAAGAATTAATTCATTTAAATTCTAGTCATTATGGTGCCATTTCCTACCATCATGTCATACTTATTTTGAAAGGAAATTGAAGAAAAATTAGCTTACCTGCGGTGGATCATTGTTTAAGGGAAATCTGATGACCAACACTCACTTCAGGCAATTCACAGCAGCTTCTTCTATAGTTTAAAATGCTCTTCATGTAAGTTATATGATTATCCTTTGGGAGGAATATGTGTCTCACCTTGCTGTTTTCTTGAGAGCATTGTTTTGTAAGGACAGTTAATCATCAGTCAAGTATCAAGGCTCTGAGAGATGCTGAAGGACACAGAGGAGTGTAGAGTGCATCTCTGGGAGTCCTTCAGGACTGCATTTCCACGTGCCCCCACCCTGGCTCTTTGAGGACACCTTCCTGCCCGACCCAGAACCTCAGGGCTCCACACACACCGCCCCGTCCCTGCTTGGAACTCAGTAGAACCCACTTAGAGTGTGGGAAGGAAGGCTTGAGGTAGAACAGGCAGGTACCGTGGGGTTATTTGTCCTTTGATGACTTTGCTGGATAAAAGACTTGCCTTTGTTGACTGTTTACTTTCTTGGTCGTTGGTTTTGGTCAGTCGTTTGATTTAGTCTGTTCTGCTTTCCCCAAAGTAGTTGGTGCCATGTCAGCAAGTTTTACCACATTTAGATAAAAACAGTGGAGAAAAACATTTTGATAAGCAAAATTTGACCAGTCTTTATTTTATAGACCTTGTGGAAGTATGTGTAGTTAAAGGGAAGTGCTACCAGAGATCTGATTATGGGGATGAGTAGTCCCAGGGAGCATCCACAGCTGGGCTGTGTCTGGCCCAGGAGGCCAGACTGGAGGAGGAGACCGAAGCTCCCGGGAGGTCAGCCACAAGTGCTGACCTCTGATGGAGTTAGGAAGATCCACCAACGGGAATCACGCAGCAGCACTTGGGGAAGGCCGTTGGGTGGGAAATGGCTAAGGTCATAAGAGGTCTGAAAATAATCAGACCAGAAATGAAAACTCTTTTATGTTAATTATTAGTGTGGAATTACTCTTGTCAAAGTAAATCAGTTACTTATGCATTTATGTTTTGTTTGCCTGGAGCACTTTTGCCTGCGTCTTTTTTCATGTAGAATGTAGCCTGATGGACTCCAGTATTGAACTAGCTCACGGTGGGTCCATCCCCCAGTCAAAATGCACAGCCTCTCGGAAATCATACTGCCCCTTGTCTCCTCACATCTGGCCTGGGTGTTCTGTCATATTTTTGAGCACCAAGGCTTGATAGACGACGATCTCTGAGATTCTGAGACTCTTCTCAGATCGCCAAGGAGCCGCAACCCCGTACCCTCTTTGTGATCCATGGTGTGTGTTCTCCAGGAGCAGCCGAGGTGCCGAGGAGCTTTCAGTGCAGATCCACTCGGCCATGGCTGTTCCCGGCTTCAGCCATAAACAGCCCTCATCCAGAGTGAGAACCTGTTGAGTGAACCTGATTTCTTACGTAGGATACGAAAAGCACAAACAATAAAAGAAAAACTAATGTAGCTCCCCATTCATATCTCTCAGGTCACCTCCTCACCTGGTGTCCACCCAGCACCAGGCCTCCTGGTACTTATCAAATCTTTAAAAATATCGGTGGAATGAATAAATAAACAGATGAAGGGATGTAGGGAATCTGAGAATGGGGACTGTTTGCCAGGTTTCTCAAAAGCCCTGAACTCTATGTTCAGGTCTGCATGGGGTCAGTCATGGGCTAGATGTTGCTGGAACCACAGTGTATGGAGACCAAGGACAGAGCCCCTGCTCCTCAAGAGTCCCAGAGCAGGTAGAGCACTGGTCCCCGTAGCCTGAGGTCAACCTAGACAGCAGAGTACGCTGGGAAATGGGGTCCGGGGGAAAACGATCAAGAAAGAATTCTTGAGATGTGTTTAGCTCAAAAAGGGTAGTTTTATTAAAGCACGGGGGTAGGACCCGAGGGTAGAAAGAGCTGCACTGGGGTCATGAGGAGACACTGATCCTATACTTTCAAGTTAGGGGGTGTAATGGATACTGCTAAGTCTCCAAGGAATTTGGAAGCAAGGTTTCCAGGACCCCGAGGGGCTAGCTGCGGTTAGGAAAACGTCACTTACTCCCGCCCAGTAAAACCTCAGTCGTGAGACTCTCCAGAGGTATATCAACGGTCATATGCTTGGGGGATGATGGCTAACACATATTGTGGGGGCGCAGAGATAAAGGAAGTTTCCAAGGGGATTTTTACAGGATCCTGGAGGTCAGGCTAATGTCAAACTAAGGCTGTCTTCTGCCTCCAGCAAGTGTGAACATTGGGGCAGTTAAACTCCCAGGGGAAGGTCACGATGCCTGTCTCAAGGACGTGTCGATGGGCTGTGAACTGTAAGGAAGTTTGATTTTTCTTTTCTCTATTTCTTTTGCCTTTGTGTTCCACAGCAAGTACCAGAGGCCTGAGGGACAGCCCGTGGGGGGACACGTGCGTCGTTGCCTTGACAGGAGCGCCGGATCCGCAGGTGTCTACATGGGTCACAACTTACTAAGCTGCACGCTTCGTGTGTGGTTTATTGTATCAATGCTGTGAAAGAATCTTTCAAGGAAAAAAGGAACAAACTATGATAAAGGAGGCTGAGAGCAGAACCAGGAAGGACGGGCTGCTGCTGAAGAGACCTGGATCCCAGGCTCCGGTCTGGCCCTTCCTGCCTTATGACCCGGGAGGGCGACCCTGATCTCCCTAAGCCAGTTTTGCACCAGTGAAATGAGAAGCACACTCACCACCCGGCTTTCCTGAAGGTCAGTGACAGGAGCAGAGCCCGGGCTGACAGTAAGCAGGGACGACTCGGGAGTGATTTGGGGGACAGCGAGCCTGAGCACACATCCCACAACAGCTCTTTCCAGAGACTCCAGGCCGCGGCCTCCTCCCCCAACCTCGGTGACGCCTCTGTTCTACCTTAACCCCCCAAACACTTGCCTGCCCTAGGACGCAGGTGCACACAGTCTGGAAGTTAGCGCACCGCGAGCCCCGGGGCCCCTGCGCCTGGGCCACAGGAGGGCTGTCCCCACCTGAGCCCGCGTTCTCCCGTGTTCTGCGCCCAGGGTTGAGTCCTGGGGGCGGCCCCCACTGCGCCCGCTCGCCGGCTCCCCACCCCAGGCCAGGCCGCACAGCCCTTCGCCCAGCCCCGAGCACCCCAGTGCAGAGAGAGCCCGAAGCGGGTGCACAGGGGGCGTTGGCAGGACCGGGGAACTCTGCGGGACCAGGACCGCTGACCCCAGGGGCGCCCGCGGCTTCCCGGTCTCCCGGCTCCCAGCACACCGGTCCCAGGAAGCTCCGGACCTCCCGTTGCACCCTGCGGATGGGGGCGCCCCCTGCAGGCCCTCGGGCGCGCTGTTCGTCGTCCCTGCCGCGGCCCCTCCTGCCAGGGGACCCGGGGACCTCCCGTCAGCGGCCTGACTCTGGGGCAGTTCAGCCATGGCCCCGGGTCCCGCGGAGACCTCCTCGCGTACTCTTGGCGCTGCCTGCACCCCAGCCCCTCCGCGACCTTGCGACCTTGCGCCGCGGCTTCCCAGGGTCGGACTGGGACGGCTCCGGGGGACCCGACTCCCCAACGCCCGATGGAGCGAGGGGAGCGAGAACCAGGGTCCAGAGAGGAAATCTCTGGGGGCCTGAGGACCCCGCCGGGTGGAGAGACGGGGTTTCCGGGACCTGCCCGTGAGCACCAGCCTGGGTCCCCAGTCCCGCGCCCCACGCCGGGTCCCCTGCTCGGCCAGCCCAACGTCCGGACGGAACCCGGGCCCGGATAGATCCGCGCGCCCCGCCCTGAGCAGCAGGAGGCCCTGGCAGCCTGGCCATCCCGCCCAAGGTGGAGCACCTCATTCACCGCCTTGGCCCCGGGGCCCCTTCGCCCCCTGCTGGAAGCTGGCTGAGCGCTCCTTGGTGCCACCAGGGCTGTGCCCTAGGATGGCTGGGCCGCCACACTGTGTCCCCGCCAGGGGGGCTGGAAGGGACATTCTGAGGGCCGGCGAGATGCCCGCGATCGCCCCCTCCTCTCCAGCTAGTACATGGCCGGCCACGTGGCAGAGGTTTCTTTCTAGTCAGCAGGGCACCTGCGGTAGGTGCTAGGGTGCTCCTCCTTCCACGGGTGAGGAAGCTGAGACTCAGGGAGGGAAGCACCCCTGAGGGTGGACTCACCTGCCCTCCTGCCTCGCTCAGTCCTGGAATTCCTATTCCTTACTCCCCCCCCCCCCCCCCACTCAGTTCACCCAGGTTCTTTCCGCTTAGAATGTCACCTCCCCTCCGCTCCATCAGGGAGCAGTGTCCCCCAGAAGCCCAGTATCCTCGGCTCGATGCTCCTCTTGCTCACTCTTAGGGTCCTCCATCAGCCCCTCACCCCTTCCCGTCTCCAGGCAGATGATGACATTTCCCCTGGCTTTGGCCCCGCTGACCTCAGGGTGGCACAACTCTAAAGCGCTCAGATTCTGTAGAGACACCTGCACACAGCCTCAGCTGATCTGCGCTGTGTCCTCAGCCCCACCCCACCTTCCCAGGCTCCGAGGTGAGAAGGGGAAATACAAATGCAGCCCTCCAGCGCTGGCTCACGGGGGAAGCTGGGACACCAACATGACTCAGACACAGTGGGACAGGGTCGCTGGTCATCTGGAGGGTGTGGTGGCAAGCAGAAGCTGAGGACACTGTGCTCTAAGACGGATGGCCGCCTTGCACACACCAGCCCAGGCTCGAGAAGACTGCTGAAGAGCTCGCTCAGCGTGGACACCTCAGAGGGAATTAAAGGACATTCCGCACCTGTGTCTCCGACGAGGATTTAAGAAGAGTCCACTACAATGAGGGCTCTTAGACGAGACGCTAAAATATCTGGACGACACCCAAGAGTGATCCCAGACCTGGAAACAAAGACCCCAAAGTCTCATTGCACGAGGAATAAACAAAGGAGTTTTCATCAGAATTGTGCTGAGCTGAACAGCGGTGCACAGTGGCTGCCGGAGGAGGCCACAGGAGTGCCGCTCCCGTCCACCCGAAGGCTCACGAGCCAGGGCTGGTTCTTCTGAGGCTGGGATGGAGACTGCCGCTTCCTCTGCCCCAGCACCTGGGGGTTTGCTGGTGGCCATGGGTGCTCCTCGAGGGCTGGTGCGTCCCCCAAAACTGCCCCCATCTCTGCAGGCCATCCTCCGTGTGTGCCCGTCTGGCCCTTCCTGAGCAGGTGAGAGATCCCAGAACACAACACACAAGATCGTGGAAGAGTGTCTGCAGAGAGTGCAAAACGACGGCAGGTCTGACTCACGCCGGGTGGAGCAGAAGGGGTCAGGGAGGGCTTCTCGGAGGAAGGGACATTCGGAAGAGAGCTGAGGCACAGAGGTAGTTAGGGAAGTTGGGTGGGCTTCCGCGGAAGAGGAGACCACTTGTGAAAAACCCCAGAGTGGTGGAAGCGGAGGGAAGGGTGAGGGGGGGGAGAGCACAGGCTGTGGAGGGAGGTTCAGTCTGAGGACAGGGAGCCCCGGGCAGGCTCGGGGGCTGAGCTTGGAGCCCAGGACCCCCAAACGGAGATGCCACGTGAGGGGCTGGAGTTCAGAGGACAGAGAGATGTGGGAGCCGGACACGTGGAGTCACCAGTATGTAGCTGGCGATGCAATTCGCTGGTGCGGTTAGGGCCACCCAAGGAGAACACAGTAGAACGGCATCAGTCAGCTACTGCCACGTAAGGACCACCCACAGGATCTCTGTGCTATGAACCGACACGAATGTACTTAGCTTTCCCGTCTGGGCAGCATGGGGTCAGGTGGTGCAGGCTGGCCCTACTGGGCGGCGGGGGTCTCCGCAGCTTGCGCCCGCCTTGGGGGGTGGCTGTCCGTGACTGGTTCGCGCCGGCTCTGCTGCCATTGTCCCCCCTCCCACCGAGGGCGGCCACGTCCTGCTCGTCTCACGGCCACGCCGAGGCCACAGCAGGCGAGGCCACAGCAGGCTGGGAGGAAGGGCTCAGCACAGGACTGCATTTCTGCCTCAGCGGCTAAGTGAAGCATGTCGAGGGGCCAAACCCCAAGTGCAGAAGGGCCTGCACAGGGTCTGTCGAGGGTCACAGCCCTGGGCACGCGCAGGAGCCCAGGGTGAACCCAGCTCTGTGTCCTCACACAAGGGCTGCACCCAGGCCTTGCGTGGGCTGTGGGTGGGGTGGGGTGGGAGGGTGTCACTGTATAGATGGGGCATGGGGGGGGTCAGCATTGAACAGCTGGGGGAGGGGCCCTCGCGGGTGGGGCTCTTGTCTGAGGAGGAAGTTGGGTGAGGGGACCCCGGCCATGGTGACCTCACTTCCCTGACAACAGAGCCCATCAGAATTTGGAACCCAGGTAACCAGGAACCCACATTCCAGAGACAGCCCCCGGCCCAGCTCATTACTTTAGAGATAGTCAAACCAACATGTTCGCGTGCTGTGTTCCCAGATCCGGAGGTTGCCGACGGAAGAAAGCGCGCCCAGCAAATGCTGTCTCAAGATGTCCTTTCAGGGCTCCCCACCGCCTCTGGCCGTTTGGTCGGAAAGACCACAAGGTGACACCAGGAGCCCCAGAGCCGGCCACCCAGCCCCACAGGGTCTAATCCACCTGTGCAGCCCCAGGTCCCCACCCGTGTGTGTGTGTGTGTGTGTGTGTGTGTGTGTGTGTGTGTGTGTGTGTGTGAAGAGGGGTCATGTAGGGTGGGCCAACCCCATTCAAGAGCAGGCTGATGAGGGGTCAGATACCCAGTGGGCAGGTCTTGTTCAAAGTCAAGGGTGGCTGGGTGGGACGGGGTGTGTGCGGATGCGAGCTTCTGCCCTGGGTTTATCCCAATTGCCCTGGAGCGGGGGTCACTGTACCGTGTGCAGGGCTGGGCACGCACAGGTGTGTCTGATCTGGGAGCAGGAGGGGGACAGGGCAGGGGGACAGGGAGGCTGGCTGGGCAGGGCTGTGATGCCTCTGGGCCGGCTACCCGTCCCTGTCTTTGCAGACCACGGATGAAATCGGGAGGAGGCTGGCGGACAGCCGTGACGTTTCCGCGACCTGGGGCGTGACCCCACAGGGGTCCCCAGGAGCAGGTGCTGGGGATTGCGGGGGAAGGCCTCCGACACCACCCAGACCACTGTCCCTGGTGGTCATTGAGTGGATTGTGCTCCAGGAATGGAGCCCACGGAGACCGAGCTCGAGGCTGAGAAGCCTGGGGCGGGGTGCCTGTGGGTGTGTGGGCACGGGTCGGGGCCGGCCCCACAGGGAGGAGCCCCGAGAGGCTGGTGTGGGGCCAGGAGCAAAGACTGTGTGCAGAGCACCCAGCGGGTGGACTGCAGTCGGGGAGACGTCCCGGGGAGGGCTCCTTCCTGGCTGCGGCTTCTCTGGGAGGCTCTGGGCTGGGCTCTGTCTTGCAAATACCCACGGAGAGCAGGCACGGGGGTGAGCTTTTCTCCTCTCACAGACGTTTCACGACCTAAGGAGCTAGAGCCGCCTCCAACTCCATCAGCAGCTCTCCAGGGAGGGGTGGTGCCTGCAGAGACTTCAGCAGGAGCCCAGGAGCCGGCAGTTGACCCGGCACCTGCCCACGGAGAGCCTGACACCGACCAGGAAGGGCCTGCTCGAGAACCTGTGCCCGGAGAGCCTGCCCCTGTTCCTGCCCCTGTTCCTGCCGGAGCCAGGGCCCCTGTGCCTGCCCCGAACTGTGGCCCTGCTCCTTCCCCAGACCCCGCTCCTGCCCTGGATCCTGACCCATCCCTACCCCTGCCAGTGCCCCTGTCCCTGCCCCTGACCCAGATACTGCCTTGGTTCCTCTATGTGCCATTGCTGCAGACCCTGTCCCTCCCCTTGCACCTGCCCCTTCCCCTTCCCCTGCTTGTGCTCCTGTTCTGGCCCCTGACCCAAATCCTGCCCCTTCCCCTGCCCATGCCTGTGTCCCTGTTTTCGCCTCTGACCCAAATCTTGCCCCCACTCATGTCCCTGCCCCTGCCCGTGCCCCTGCTAGAGCCGATGGCCCTTCCCTTGCCCCTACTCGTGCCCCTGCAGCTGCCACTTCCCCAGCACCTGCCTGTGCACCTGTTCTTGCCCCTGCTCCGGATCCTGACCCAGCCCCTGGCCTGGAGCCTGCCCCTTCCCTTGCCCCGGTCTGTGCTCCGATTCTTGCCCCTGACCCGGGTTCTGTCCCTGCCCCTGCCCCTTCCCCGACGTGTGCACCTGTTCTTGCCCCTGACCCAGCTCCTGCGCTGGATCCTGCCCCTTCCCCTGCCCCTGGCTCTATTCCTGTTCTTGCCCCTGTCCCGGCTTCTGCCCCTGCACCTGCCCCTTCCCCGACGTGTGCAACTGTTCTTGCCCCTGACCCAGCTCCTGCCCTGGATCCTGCCCCTTCCCCTGCCCCTGCCTGTATTCCTGTTCTTGCCCCTGTCCCGGCTTCTGCCCCTGCAACTGTCCATTCCCCTGCCCCTCCCTGTGCTCTGCTGCTTGCCTCTGACCCAGCTCCTTCCCCTTTCCCTACCCGTTTCCCTGCCCCTGCATGTGCACCCATTCCTGCCCATGACCCACCTCCTGCCCCTGCACCTGTCCGTTCCTCTACCTGTGTCCCTGTCCGTGCCCCTGCCAGAGCCTATGCCCTTTCCCCTGCCTGTGTCCCCGTTCCTGCCCCTGCCCCTGCCAGAGCCGATGCCCTTTCCCCTGCCTGTGTCCCCGTTCCTGCCCCTGCCCCTGCCAGAGCCGATGCCCTTTCCCCTGCTTTCCAGCACCGCGGGCCCTTCCCTTGGCCCTGCCTGTGCTCCTGTACTAGCCCATGACCCAGCTCCTACCGTGGATCCGGCCCCTGTCCCTGCTCTTGCATCTGGCCCTGCTCTTGCATCTGACCCTGCCCCTCCTCCTGTTCCTGCAGGGCTCCCAGAACCACAGCCAGAGCCCACATCCTCGTGGGGAGAGCCCCTTGTACAATTCCCCTTATTTCCATCACCCGACCCTGATGCCCCGCCAGATTGTTTCATCCCCTCCCCCTGTGTTCTTTCTCTCTGGTACATATTAACTGTTATATTATCTTTCCTTATCCTCTACGCTGTTTATTATTTATTTTAAATAAAATTAATTGTTTTCTGTTGGACAAGTCTGCAGCATTAATTATATTCCCAATGCTGTGCCACCGCACCACAGAACATTGCTGCACAATATCTGCTTCCGCAAAGGACACCCTGAGCCAGAAGGCCTTCCTGCCCGTTCCTCCCCGAGCCCAGCCCCTGGCGACCCATAAGCTGCTTTCTCTCTCTGTTCCTTTCCTGGGTGTTTCCTGTACGTGGAATCACGCAATAGGGGCCTTTGTGTCTGCCCCCCTATTTTCAAAGGGAACTCGTTTCCTTCTGTGTTTATTGGACACAGAATTTCCCTTATTCGATATTGAAATGCCTGGGGCTTACAGATCAGACGTAATCAGAGAGGCCACTTTAGGAATTATGGGCACAATCTTGGGGCCGAGACCCCTGTTCCTGCTGGGACACCTCAGCCTGACCCCAGACAGGACAGGGCTGGTTCCTCCTGTGGCCCACACAGAAACCAGGGAAATGCAGAAAGCTGGAAGACACACCCCAAAAGGCAATGCATTGCTCACAACCCAAGGCCAGAGAAAGGTTTCAGTGGACTCTGGTCCAAACCAGGCTCCAAGTCACTGGGTTCCACAGGGAGAGACCACACGCATGCAAGTCCAAGTGGGGACAGGCACAGGGGGAATCAGAGAAGCGGAGCTACCAGGTAAGGACTCTGGGAAAACAAAAAACCCTATGGAGGCAGCGCTGGTCACCCTCAGACCGGCAGGTGTCTGGTCTGGGGACCAGCAGCCCTGGGGAGAACGTGAGGAAGCGGAGGTCCCCTGGAGGAAAGGGTGACGGCACCCCTGTCTGGGAGGAGAGTGCGCAGCACCCATCCCAGCCTGCAGGTGCACCCATCACCTACTGTGGGCAGCTCAATCCCAGCTTGTTGAAGGGAAGACCCGTGTCCATAATCCCCTATTTGCAACAGAATCCATAAAGGGGAGTTTGTGGGTCAACACGTATACAGTGTTTAAGGTACAAGTCTCGAATTCCAACATCCATGGTCTGCTTGTCCACCTTGAGCCTTGTTTGGGAAGCAGGGGTGGGGACGCCCGGGGCTGTGACCTGTGGGAGGGGTGGGGAGGGGGAGCTCTGAATGGAGTGACCAAAGCACACGGGGTGACCTGCCCAGGAGGGACCCTCTCGTTCCCCAGCCCCTCTCCTGACCTCGTGCACGATGGCGAGGGTGTGATGATGAAGGTGCTGGCCCTTGGCTGGCGAGTTCCGTAGCTAGTGTCAGAGCTGCTCAGGCTGCACACCGGGCTCTGATCCTAGAGCTGGCGCGAGAGCTGAAGCTGCAGCTGCCCCAGTCTCGGGAGCTGTGGCTCGCATCGCTGTTGGACCTGCCTCGAGCTCTGGGGCAGGTGCTAGAGCTGAATCCCCCTCCAGAGATGATCTAGATCCGGTTCCGCACTTGGATAAGGCTCTTGAACCCACGAACGGCTTTCCTCCCCTGCCCATTTCATGGATGACAAAACTCGGGGCGGTGACGGGACCGGCTACATGGGGGTAATGGCTACGGGGGGATTCAGCCCAAGGATCCTGCATGCCCTTCACCTCGTGCCCCATACAGGTCGGTCCTGAGGTGCCCGACAGGGGCAAGGGCCTGAACCGCTGCTCCCGGCACCTGATCCCACCTGATCAGAGACACTCCCCTGGGTCGTGAAGTCCTCGTTTGACCTCTACTCCGGCCAGCCCCACGCGAGCAGGGACCGTGCGTCCTCACTGCTTGGGCACCATCTCCAGATGGCGGACTGGCCACTGCAGCGGGGTTGGTCACCACTATACCGTCGACGTGGATGCAGGAGCAGCTACAGGCCCAAAGCCCGCTCCGCAGCTCGAGGCATTTGATCTTCTGTTGCGGTGCCACTGCTGGGAGCTTGGGAGCCCGGGAGCTGGAGCCAAGTGCGCCCCAGTGTGAGTAAGCCCGCTGGAACTACGGCTCCATCACCAACTCCAGAGCTAGAGCCAATGCAAAATCCGAGCTGGCCCAGCTCCACAGTCAGCTGCGGGTGTTCCCCGGACACGGAGCAGGCGCTCGCTCCCCCTGCAGAGCTAGAGCCAGTGGGCTCCGCGCAGCAAGCCCCAACCCAGGACCCGCTGGGTTCCCTCTTCCCTCACAGACTTCTGCAGTTCCTCTGTGATTCCCCAGCGCTGGGACAGAGCAGACACTGCACCCACACCACCCCCTCCTTGGGTTTCCAGTTCAACAGGAGGGACCACAGACAGATAGAGGCGTGGGGCACGCTCCCCTGAGGAAGGCAGGGGTGCTCACACCCGTGATGGAGGGCTCCCTCTCATGCAGATTGCCGGCCCCCCGCACCTGCTGGCCACACCTGCCCCTGCCTGGATGGCCAGTGTGGGTGGGCTGGGGGGGCCTGACCTGTGGATGGAGCATCCCCAAGGCTGCCCCAGGGGGTGTGGGGAAGGGCAGTCCCGGCCACTGACTTTGTTTCTTGCCCACCTACCTCCAGGGCCATCTCCTCCGTTCTGGGCACATGGCTGGACTAGACTCGGAGGACTTCTGTCAGCCAAAGACGTTCCCTGCCTCAAGCAGCTGGTGGCCCATGTGCAGCTCAACATGCCCTGTTCCGACCTGGAGCGCCATGCCCACCTTCTGCTGACCCGGCTGGAGCACACAGAACCCACAGTGGCCGAGCCCGAGGGTGAGAACACCGGGGCTGGGTGCCTGAGTGTGTGGGGGGAAGGGTCAGGGCTGGTCCCACAGAGAGGAGCCCCGGAGGCTGGTGTGGGGCTTGGAGGAAAGACTGGGCTCCGAGCGTCCAGTGGGTGGACTGCAGTCCGGGAGACGTCCCAGGGAGGTCTCCTTCCTTCCTGGGGCATCTCTGGGAGACCCTGGGCTGTGCACGCACAGGTGTGTGTCTGATCTGGGAGCAGCAGGGGGGCTGGGCAGGGGGACAGTGAGGACATCGGGCAGGGCTGTGATGCCTCCGAGCTGAGTGACAGTTCCTGTGTTTCCAGAGCCCCATGGAAGCTGGCTTGGATTCTGCCCCTGCACCTGGCTCCTCACACGAGTTAGGGACAGAGGTGGAGCCTGGCTCTAGCTCCTGAGATGGTGGAGCAGCTGAGAGAGGAGAAGAAAAGCTCAACCCATGGCTCCTCTCCATGGGCCTTTGCAAGACAGAGCCCAGCCCAGGGCCTCCCAGAGAAGCCGCAGCCAGGGAGGAGCCCTCTCTGGGGCATCTCCCCGCCTGCCATCCACCCGCTGGGCCCTCTGAGCCCAGTCTTTTCTCCTGGCCCCTCACCAGCCTCTGGGGCTCCTCCCTGTGGGGCCAGCCCCGACCCGTCCCCACACACCCACAGGCACCCAGCTCCAAGCTTCCCAGCCTCGGGCTTGACCTCCATGGGCTCCGGCTCCTGGAGCACAATCCAGTCAATGACCACCAGGGACAGTGGTCTGGGTGGTTTCGGAGGCCTTCCCCCACAATCCCCAGCCCCTGCTCCTGGGGACCCCTGTGGGGTCACGCCCCAGCTCATGGAGTAGGAGGAGGTGTCCGCCAGCCTCGTCCCCATTTCATCTGTGGCCTGCAAAGACAGGGACGGGTAGCCGGCCCAGAGGCATCACAGCCCTGCCCCGCCAACCTCCCTGTCCCCCTGCCCCGTCCCCCTGTTGCTCCCAGATGTGACACACACACCTGTGCGTGCACAGCCCTGTACGCAGGACACTGACCCATCCCCGCAGGGCCAGCGGGATAAACCCTGAGGCAGAAGCGCGCAGCCCCCCACACCCCATCCCACCCACCCAGCCTTGACCTTGAACATGACCTGTCCACTGGGTATCTGACCCCTCATCAGCCTGCTCTTGAACGGCTTGGCCCGCCCCACATGACCCCTGTTCACACACACACACGCACACACGGGGAGGGGACCTGGGGCTGCATACATTGATTAGACCCTGTGGGGCTGGGTGGCTGGCCCTGGGCTTCCTGGTGTCTCCTTTCGGTCTTTCCAGCCAAATGGACAGAGACGTCGGGGAGCCCTGACACGACATCCCCAGCGAGGGAGTGTTTGCACAGTTTGCTTTCCTCAGCCTGTAGCCTCCGGTCTTTGGGATGCAACATGCAAACATGTTTTTGGTTCGAGGATCTCCAACGAAATGAGCTGGGCGGGGGACTGTTTCTGGAATGTGGGTTCCCGTGGCAGTACTTTGTGCATCACGGGGACCCCTGGCATTCAGCCCGGCAAGTTACCCCTCCCCACGCCATGGCCGCGCGCATGATTCCAAGAGTTCGCATAGGAGCTTGCCTGTCACAGGGCTGTGACATGGCTCCGCTGTGGCTTTGAACCCAGGTCAATCTGACCCAAGCCTGAGCTCATGCAGGAGCCTAAGGAAGTAGCCTTGAATGGTACAGCTGAAAGTGATGGAAGGTTAACTTTTACTGAATCTAAATATTAACTGTTAAATGTAAAAATCATAAAACCTGTAACAGAAAAGGGTGAAGGGGGGGGACTCCTGGGTGGCTCAGTCGGTTAAAGCGTCTGCCTTCGGCTCAGGTCAGGACCTCAGGGTCGTGGGATCGAGTCCTGGTGCGGGCTCCCTGCTCAGCGGGGGGATCTCTTTCTCTCTCTCCCTCTGCTGCACCCCCTGCTTCTGCGCTCTCTCCCTCTCTCTAACAAATAAAATGCTAAAAAAAAGTTTCTCTTGAAAAAAATAAAAAGATTCGGTGACAGGTGGACCTCGGCAGAGTGGCTCGAGCCATGGGCCGGAGCTACGGCCGATGCCAGGGATGCCCCCGGCTCCTGCCGTGGAACCAGCCCAGGACCTGAGCTGGAGCTGCAGCTGGAGCTGGCTCCGTCCCCGGTGGTGGGGCTCAAGCTGATTCTGGAATGGACTCCAGGGCTCAGTGAACTCTCAGGCTGGCATTGTTGCCAAATTTGGTGGAGGAACCGGCAGCAGAGAGGACTGCTGCACTGGAGCTGGTCCAGGCGAGCAGGTAGAGGGGCCTCTAGCCCGGGAGCTGCCGCCGGGGGTGGCCGTCGTCCGCAGTCGGTGCGGGGGCTGCTGTGTGCGGTGGCTCTGGCTTTGTGGGTGGAGGTAATGCTCGCTTGGCGCACGTCTGAGCGTCTGCTCTAGCTCGCCAGGTGGTAAGCACCCCTGTGTTTGTGCAGCGGGGGCACGAGCTGGCTGCAGGGGCAGGGGGCTTACCCACACTGGGGCGCACTTGGCTCCAGCTCCCGAGCTCCCGACAAAGGCACCGCAGCAGAAGATGGAAATGCCTCGAGCTCTGGAGCGGGCTTTGGGTCTGTAGCTGCTTCAGAGCCCCGTCAACCCTGCAGTGGTGACCAGCCCCGCTGCAGTGGCCAGTCCTCCATCTGCAGATGGTGCCGAAGCGGCAGGAGGAGAGAAGATCACCACCCTGCCAGGGTGATCACCCTGTGCTGATCCCCACCGCCTGTCCCTGTGCCTTTCACAGGAAACCCCGCACAGCCTCCCATAGCAGCACTGAGCTGCCTTGAGAAGTGGCTCTCGATCTCGGGCTGGCTCTCACTCTGGCAATGATGCTGGATCGGATGAGAGAACTGGTGTGCAGTTGGCTTTGCTCCGGACCTCATGCCGGAGCGGGTTTTGCCTGTGGACGGGGTCCACGGGTCGGAGCAGAGGGGCTCTCGTCTGTGGGGCACTGGCTCATGCTCTCGAGCTGCTTCCATGGCTGGCTTGAGTCAACTCGGGGGTACGTTCTAGTGCATCAGATGGTTCTAGATCTTAGCTGCCGCCAGGGCTGACTCTGCCCCATGCCTCCTGCAATGTCTCGTGTTAGAGATGCTCTAGCTCTGTATCGTCCGCTAGCTGACTGTGGGTGAGTAGGACCTTAAGACAGCCTCGGAGAGTTTTTCAGGACCTAGAATTCACAGCTGTTAGGATCAGGTCACTTAGTTAGACACAAAAGTGGTTAATATCGTAAAGGACAATAAACTATATCCTTTGATGTTCTATTTTCTTCCCGGACCGAAATTATTTGCTTCTCTACCGGCAAAAACCTTCACGCAAATGTCTAATTTCACTAAGTTGGGGACCTCTACTAAATAGCAGTCAGTTGAACGAAGTCCATTTTCCCAGTCTTCGGGTGGCCTGTACCCTTACGTGAGAAGAAATGACATGCCAGCCTCCTTTCGCCTTATGTCCAAGCTCGGGCGGTCAGTATTCTCTTTATTCTCGCTCAGCTGGCAACTCTGGTTCAGAGGCTAAACATGGCCTTTGGAGCCTGGGTTCGAGTTCTGGCTGTGAGCCAGGTCAGCTGCGTACCCATGGTGTGCCTCGGGGTCCTCCTCTGCGGAGGTGAGGGACACTCACGACGCGTCATTATGGCCAGTGATCACATGGTCTTCTATCCTTTCACTTTCTGCTTCTCCATATGAGGCCTCTTAGACCTCAGGCATATATCTGGATTTGGTTTGTAGTCCAATCTGAAAATTTGACTTTTTATTGGTGTACTTAGTCGGCTTACATTTAATGTACATGAAGTGACATTCAGGTGTAACTCTACCATCTTATTGGTTTGCTCTTTCCTCCATCTGTTCTTTTTTTGAAAACTCGTTCCATGCCTTCCTAAAGATTATGCAAGTATTCTCTGTCACTCCAGTCCCCTCCATTAACGTGTTATTATGCCTTCTCTCATTATTCCTTCAGGGACTGCTCAAGGGAAGTGCTGTCCCCATAGAAACAGTCCATCCCTGCGCTGTCGGGGCATGCCCCCCTCCCGTTCCCAGATATTAGCAAGGCCCTGGGCCTCCGTAACAGGGGTTGCAAGCTTTGCCTGTAAAGGGCCACATAGGCTTTGTAGGGCCTCCTCAACTCCACCATTATAGCTTGAAAGCGGCCATAGATGATATGTTGATAAAATAGCATGGTTATGTCTAAACAAACTATCTTTACCAAACAGATGACAGGTAGACTTTACCTGTGAGCAGTGTGCTGTGACCCTGGCTTTATAGCCTCAGCATCTCTGGGTAGGGGTTGGGGGGGCATCTGGCTCCTGGGCTCCCCTTGGCTCCAGTACTACTCTTCCTCTTCCGGTCTCTTTGAGCCTGGAGGTGAGAACGGTTTCCCATCTACCTGTCCCCGGAAGTCCCTCCAACTGCTTTGGTTTTTTATTCCCACCCACACATCTGTAAACAGTTCCTCCACTAAACTCTTCAACTGAATGCTGCAGCAGGCCATCCAGCTCCTGCAAAGACCCTAACGGAACTTTAGGCTTACAGCACGCACGTATTCATTCCACTGTGGCCCAAGTTGCAGCCAGCAGTTTGCAGATTGGCCTCCCTGCCCAGGAAGAGCCTCCTGCAGGGCAGACGCCATGTCTTAGTTATATTTGCATCCCCACCACACCCATCCCTCACCTGGGCACAAAATGGGAATGAAGAATCTTGGCTAAACTGACCTAAATTAGCAATGCAGAAATGGAGCCAGGAGAGGTCAGCATGTAGAAAAAAGACTGGAGGGGTTCTTATTTAAAGTGGGTAGGTTGTGAAAGAGAACTATCCAGGAGAGAGTGAGTTAATCGAGGAGAGCCAGAGGATTTGTCTCAAAGTTATCACAGAAGGGAAATATGTAAGGACCTGGTGTTACAATGTTAAGTCTTCAGTGTGGTTGAGCTGTTGTGTTAACAGTGTCCTCTGTGGAGTGTGGTCGAGCACTTGGTGTAACAAATGTCAGCTGTTGAAAGAGGTGAATGTCAGCTGCCGCAGTGAGTCGGAGTAAGGAAAAGAATGAGCACAAGTTCATTTTGCACATAGGAGGCCACGGCGTCATTTGAGAGGGGTGTCCACAAAGTGGCCTGTATTCAAGCCACATAAAAAGCAGCGAAATAGCAAACTGGAACCAGAAAGTTGGAGCAACTACTCAAGAATATTAACTTTTTTAAAAATAAGTTTTCAAATGGAGAAGGTAATACATGAAAATAGTCAAGATGAGACTAGAATTTAGAAGTTTATGTTGAACACATTGCTTCAAACACATAGTCATAATGGATTTATAAATTATGGAAACAGAAAACAAAAAGACACAGCAGGGCTCGAAAACACCAAAGTTATTGGACCAGAAACAGAGGTGAGAGTGGCTCCTGTCGGCTGGTTTCTGGGGCTGGAAGTTGGCCACCGGAGTGGGCAAGGGGTTCACCCCACAGGCTTGGGTGAGGCTGTCCTATGTGGTGTAGGAAACTAAACCAAACAACCAACAAAACCCTGTTGCTGACAGCTGCCTAGGGCTTTTGAACACAGTGGGGGCTTAGGAGTACAAAGACAGAGACCCAAACTGAAGACCAAGAATGAATACCACTGCCTGCAGACCCTGCATCTGACATGCTCTCCCTGTTATTGAAAGCCTTGACATGCCACGTGGGACCCCGTTCTGGGCTGAAGGTGGAAGCGATGGCAAGGCCACTGACTAGGGAAGGGTGAGGAGCAGGAGGGGAAGGGGGAAGAGCCGCTATCTCCTGCCCGCTGCCCGCAAACCTAAATTCCAGGACATGTGAAGAAACCCAATGCTAAGAAAGTTAACAAGTCAACAGTCAAAACATTTTCTTCTCCTTAGATAATTGAAAGTAAGAAACAAAAGACAGAAATGAAATAAGAATAGATGGATAGGAAAAAGGACCAATTAAAATCTTCAAAGTAAAAAATAAAAGTCATTGAAATAAATACCTCAAACTATCACAAACAAAACGACCTCAAGACAAAATTAATAAAGGCTGTTTACCCATCAACTTGCAGCAAGGGAGCCCTTCTGATGTCACTTTCAAGGGTTTTAGAAAGGAAATTGAGTTTTATCAGGTAGAAGGGGAAAAGTCTTGGACTGGGAAGCATCCTATTAAGGTGGGATTTTGGAGTAGAAGAGACTTCAGTTTGTCTGCAGGTACTTCTGACCGTCCTTGGTTGTCTGAAGGGGGCCAGGAAGCAGTTTGGGCAACTTCCAAGAAAACGGACTGTGGGATGCTAGGAGAGACAGGTGTTCTGCAGGGGGCTGCACCTTGGAACCAGTGGGGCCGCTGGGACTCTTTAGAGTGAGTCTCCTCTTGAGAAGTGACCCCATGATAAAGGTGCCTCCAAACCGACTCTCAAGGAGCATTAAGGAAATGACCACCTACTGGGGTGGGTTAGAAGGAGGTCTCCAAGAACACCACTACTCCGGTAGCATTTCCATCTTGGACCAGAAAATCTATTTGCCAAGACACATGACCCTTGAATAACTTTTTTTTTTTTTGAGAGAGAGGGAGAGAGAGAATGAGAGAGAGCATGAGAGGGGGGAGGGTCAGAGAGAGAGGTCGATCCCCTGCCGAGCAGGGAGCCTGATGTGGGGCTCGATGTGGGGCTCGATGCGGGGCTCGATGCGGGGCTCGATGCGGGACTCGATGCGGGACTCGATGCGGGACTCGATGCGGGACTCGATCCCGGGACTCCGGGATCATGACCTGAGCCCAAGGCAGTCGCTTAACCAACTGAGCCACCCAGGCGCCCCTGAATAATATGGGTTTCTACGGGGGTTTTTCCCAATAAATATACATAACAGTGCTGTAAATGCATTTTCTCTAACTCATGAGCTCCTCTCTAACATTTTCTTTTCTTTAGCTTTTTATCGTAAGAACACAGTATGTTATACACACAACATACAAAACGCGTTCATCACCGTTTACTTTACCGGTAAGGCTTCCGGCCAACAGCAGGCATTGGAAGTCAAGTTTTTTCGGTCAACAATTATGACTGAGGGGAGCAGGCACAGCTAACTCTGTCGGTCCTGGGTCAATTACATCGCGGACAGCTGGCTTTATTTTTGATCAGAAAAAAACCTCAATTTTAAAGCAGGGAAAGAGTTCAGACCACACTTCCAAGCTATGAATCAGTAACAAACTTTAACAACAGGAGCGCGAAGTTGAGCACTCTCTTGGCTCGACTGTTGGCCCACTCTTTGGAGGCCACTTACGGGAATCGTATTCCGTAGGTGCGGGACAACGCCGCACACACCTGCGCGCAGGGGAAGCCCGACAAGGCGGCGAGTTAAGGGACCGGGAAGCCCCCGGCGACCGGGAAAGGCAGGACTCCGGGGGCCGCGGCCGCCGCCGTCCCCGGACACGCGCACCTGGGGCACAGCCCCGGGCCGGCCTCCGGGGCGCGCCCACGCGCACGCGCACGCGCCCAGCCCCCAGCGCCCAGAGCCCGGGGCGGGGCCGCCGGGACACACCCCCTCCGCGCGCCGCGGGGACGCCATCGGGCCGGACGCGGGACAGAGCCTCTTAACGCCGCCGCCTTTTGTGCCCTCCCTTCGCCGCAAGCAGTCGTCATCAGGCTCCGACGCTCTGTGAAGCTCTCGGGCTCCGGCGCTCGCATTGGCAGAGCTGCTCCCGCCGGGCGACCTGACGAGACCCACAAGTGAGTCCATCCCAGGGCATGCCATGCACGTTTGGCCCGGGGCCAGATGCCCTGACTTACTTCCTGAGAGGGCAGTGCAGCATGATCCTTCATGATGTTATCTAGCTGCCGTCTACTAAAAGGTTAGAACACAGGTTGTCCAGCCAAGCAGTGGTCCCTGCTACCGGCCCCACGGCTGAAATCATACTCCTTCCTCCACCCCCCTTTCGGGCTGGTCTCTCCCAGCTCGAAGCTTGGCTGGTCTGATGTGTTTGTCCCGCGGTTGCCTTGCCTCTGATGGGCCATGGGTGCTGCCATTGTCCACTTAGAGTTTACCACTTGGCATGGACGTGGAAGTGTCCCAGTGAACCTGCCAGTTCCAGACATTTCTGTCCCGTCCCCAGTGAGTATCAGCATGCCTCGCCCTTCATGGAGTTGGGGTTGACTACCTAGCAGTACAGTAAGTCGGCTCCCCGAGTGCTCGACCGCAGGCATGGGAAGCCTGACGTAGCCGAATGTAACCGTGGCTTCCAGTGTGGTGGAGACGTAGGCAGAAACGTCCCCCCAAGCAGGGACCGGGATACCCCACCCCGCAGAGCCGGTATGTGCAGTGAGAGGAAGCACCGATCGTGCTGGGGCTCACGGGAACAGCGGCAACAGGGCGAGCATGCTCTGTTCTGCGGCTCCTGGAGCTTGTATTCAAGGTGCTGGGGACCCAGGGCCACTCACGGACCATCGCTTCAGCACAAACCGTGCGTCCTGGGGGACAGTGACTGAATCCTGCGGGATTCTGGCCCAGGGTGGGCACCTTAGCTCAGCCATTAACACGCCTTCCCACCCTCCTTACTAGGTCGCTGCTTCTGGGTGATGGGGTGAGGGTAACAGCTGTGAAGCCAGGGTCATGTGCCGACGTTCATACCTTCTTTACTTTGAAATAGGTCTCTTGGTAGAAAACAATGTTGTGTGGAATCCTGTTTGATGGTCTCCTACAGCACAATACACTGCTTAAAAACGTAGCTGCTTCAAACCATGATTTATAATTTTTTTTCACCCTTTGGGGGGTGGCAGGCCCCACGTGGCCTTCATGTGGTTGCAGTCATACGGTGGCTAAGGCTGGCACCATCTGAGCCCTCTTCCCTGGGCCGGAAGGCTGTGAGAACTGGGGCTGCAGATGCCTCTTTCTCTGTGTTCGGCCCCGACATGGGGCTAGCTTGCGGTTCCTCACAACACGGCCGTCCGGGGTGGTGGGACTTCCTACATGTTGGCTGGCTTCCCGAGAGCAAGTATTCCAAGAGAGAAAAACTGGAAGCCACTTGAGGCCTAGCCCCAGAAACTAGCACAGCATCCCCTCTGTTCTATTCTGTTGGTCAAAGAACCCACCTAGTTTCAAGGAGAAGGAGCATGGATGTCACATTTTCAAAGAATTTGCAGCCATCTTTATCTTCCGCGGACAGTACGTCAATAGATTGGGAACTCCCTAAGCACTGGGGTGCTGGGAGACAAGGCAGGGAAGCCCATGCTGAAGGATCTATCAACTTCTGTAAGGACGAATAACTTTTCTTCGGAGGTGGAAGGGGTTTGAGGTCACTGGTCTGCCCCACAGCTCTTCTCCTGCCAGCCTTCCATCCACGCTCTTTCCCAGGCAGCCAGGAGGGTGCCCAGTGAACCGGAGGGGCGTCCTTTCCTCCAGGCGTGCTGCACCCTGGAAGTGTGGTCCCGCTGGTCAGCATGATCCCGCTCGCCTCCTGCCTTCAGGGGTCTGGAGCTGAGGAGCCAGCCCTGGTCCGTGTCACGTGGCGGGGATGAGTACCCCACTCTCCTGCGGTCTCTTACCCTGTCCCACGCAGGGGGGACACTGGTGGACACTGGTGGGCACTGGCGGTTTCTGAAGTGTCAGCGTCCCTCTTGTCCGCCTGGCCCCAGTGAGTGAGTGTCTTAGAGCGTCTCCTCCATTGGGTGGAGGGGAGAGAGGTGGGGGACCTCTTCTCCCGAACAGTGTCGTCCTGATAAGGCAGAGCCTTCTAGGACTTCTGCCCACCCTGATCCTTTCCCCACATGGACAGGGGTTGGCAGGGACAGGCATCAGTTTTTAGTTTTGGCCACTGTCTTCAGAGTGTGTGTGTGCCTGTGTGGTTGGTTCGTGGGGGGAGCGGTGCATTCTCTCAGCCTGGCGTCTCAGCTGCCATCAGGCCCACAGCCCTGTTCAGCCGTGTGCTACCGTATATAAAGTGCTCTGCAAACACACTTCAAACTTCCCCAGCTTCATCCAGACTGCCACCTCCGTGCCCCTCTGTGGAAACTCGCAGCATGGAGCCGTGGGCCCACTAGCATTAGACACGGTGGCAATTTGCCTAGCTCCTGAGTTTGTCGTATTCTTAGTGCAACCAAGCACCTTTAATTTGCATTTTGGGAGGTTTGACTGCTGTGAGAGTCAGCCTGTCCAGCAGCCCAGGGCAGGCGGCTGTGGGGACGTGCTTCTTCTCCACTGCGGTTTTGTGATTTGGACCATCTGTCTATGAGTGGGTCACCAAGCACGGCGCAGAGGGACTGACCTCAGGCTGGTCTGGATGTTGGGTTGGTTGGGGGGAAGGAAGCTGCGTCTGCAACACACCTACTAGGTGCTACTGCTCTGATTTTGCTCACACTGCCTAGTGTTAGACCCCTGGCTCCCCATCTTGGTGGGGGGCTGGCAGGTGCAGTGCACCCGAGAGCTTTCGATGATTTGCTTTGTTGCCTTGCCTTTGTTCATGGGTCTGCAAGCTCCTCAGCTCCCCGCTGGCCTGGGATAGCATGTGTGAAGGACCCGACAGAGGCAGTGGTGAAGGGGGCAATTGGGAGAGGGCTACAGACAGCCCTCAGAGCCCCATAATTTACATTTTAATGGCTTCTCAACACTTACATTCTTGAATTCCACCTTAAAGTTCTCATCAGAGGTCTTTGCCAGCAAGGGACTAAACCAATAAAGCTGAAAGGCTGTGCAGTTGCTGAAGGATGCCATGGATGAAACCCTAAGAAAATTGGGGTTCTAAGGAGATAGGACCCTCCCGTGGGAAGAGCTAAGCCATGCCTGCCCCCTCACACTCTTGCTATTGCACGAATATTCTGTGTGTTTAAATCCATCTCCACTGATGTTAATTTGAGGTTATTTATGTCAACAGAAAACTTGCCCATGACCCTAATTGAAACACAGCCACTGCAGGAGTCCACTGAGGAGCATTCGATCCACTTGGCAAAGCCAGGCATCCATAAGCACCCCTGCATCCAGCCGCGTAGCCTGGCGGATCCTCCCTCAGGTCAGGGATTTAGAAGCTCTGCTTTGCCCTCCCAGCCTCTTCCTGCTGGCCAAACAGGTGTGCAGGGTGGGGAGGTGGGGAGTCACTGAAACACAGACAGCAGTTCTCACTCTAGAGCCTCCGTGGAGGCGCCGTGGGAAGAGGTGGGATTTCTGCTGCCACTTTCACTGGGAGGAGTCTTCCTGAGGTAGAAGGGCTCGCACTCCTGTGAGAGAGAAGGAAGAAGCCACACCTCTCTGCCTTACAGCAAACACTAGAGACCTTGCACGTATAAAGGTTTATGTGTGCCATGCTGTGCTGGCAGTGTGTGGGGGGGTGGTCCCAGAGATCCGGCCAGGAGCCCACACAAGGAGCAGCCTGTCTCTCTGTTTCTCTCCCCCTCTTTGTCTCTCCCTCTCAGTCTCATTCCCTTTCTCTGTTCCTCCTTTTCTGTTTCTTTCCCCCCTCTCTGTCTTGGGCCCCGTCCCCCCCTCTGTCTCGGGCCCCATCACCCCCCTCTGTCTCAGGCTCCGTCCCCCTCTCTGGCTCTGCCTCCGTCCCCCTCCCTGTCTCGAGCTCTGTCCCCCTCTCCAGCTTGGGCTCTGTCACCCTCTCCATCTCGGGGCCCCATCCCGCCCTCTGTCTCGGGCTCCGTCCCCCTCTCTGGCTCTGGCTCCGTCCCCCTCTCTGTCTCGAGCTCCGCTCTCTCTCCCTGTTGGCAGTGGCGCATCGGCTCCAGAGCCTGCTGTCTGAACTGGGAGATGCAGTCAAGGGCAGCTGTGACTCACTTGCTTTTTCATGTGAAGGGCCGAGAGGACATAGGTCAGTGATTCCAGTTCCCTGGGAATGATAACAACACTCTGGACGAAACCCAGGCCCCCATCCACAAGCAGACCCTGGAGTACAACCATGCCTGTAACAGACTAAAAGCAGGGAGCCCCACCAGGGAAGCCAGTGTCCCGGCAGGTGACAGCAGGACTTCTGCTCACCCCCAGCATGTTTATCCTTTGGGGTCAGAGCCACGGCTGCCATGCGTGGTTTGAGCCCAACTTCCCAGCATGGGGGTAACTTTCCGTGTCCACCATAAGGACAGCTTTTGCTGTCCCCCAGCCCCTCATACCCACAGAGCAGTCTGCTGGCTGTTGTCGGGGGTGTGCCCGGCTAAACGGGAATGCAGAGCGGGGCAGCATGCGGTTCCAGGACAGGCTCAGGACGCAGGGCAGCTGTAGAGTGTGGGTCAGTTTGCCAGCCCCACAGGAGAAAGCATCTGTGAGTCCTGGTGGGCGGCAGCGCTGTTAATGGGCATGCTTCTCTCTCTCTCCTCTTCCCGCACATCTGTCTTGGAGGCTCCATGCATGCTCACCTCTCCTTCTGGAGCACATTTCCAGCCAGGCAGGGGCACCTCAGAAGCCCAGCTGGCTAGTGCTTTGCCTCTGTGCAGGTGCAGCCTCACCTCCTCCCACCCCCGTCCCAGTCACGGGCCAGGGACGTGGCTCGTGACGGGTTAGGAGCTGCTCCTTCAGCCAGGGGGTTACGAGAGGAGCCGCCTTGATTGCCTCGCCTAATAAAATAGCAAGCAGGTAAGAAAGGTCAGGTGCACAGCTTTCGATTCCCACATCACAAGGGAGGAACCTACATCTGCAGCATTGGGTATATTTCCCTGACCAGGGCAGCTGGTGCGGGGACTGGTTTACTCACTTTCCGATTTTCACTCCACCACTCTGGCCATCATAGAATCTCCTTTGAGCTCAGCTGACCCAGCCCTGCCGCCCCCAAGGCCGTGCTTTATGACAAGACAGAGGCAGCTGTGCGGACCAGCCCCCGGCGGCCTGGTCCTGCCTCAGCATTTTGTGAAGGCGGTTTTAGCAGCAACGCTGGTTCCCTAGGCTGCCGACTTGTCCCCAGGTAGTGTCCTTGTGTTTTAGGCTGAGCGCAAGGGGTGGCTGAGATGACAATGCGAGCTTTCCCTGCAGAAAGCAGGCCCAGACTGGAGGCAAAGTCTTCCCACAGGCCAGCAGACACCCGCATGCCACACCAGACCTCTCTCCGTAGCAGGTGAGGGGACATCTGTAGCCACGGGTGCTGGGTGCCACGTGCGGTCACGCCTTGGAGCCTGCGCTCCTCCGGAAGACTCAGACACAGTTGGCCACTGGGACTGCTTTCTGTGCAACTCTTTTCCTGACCCTGTTAGCCACCTGATATGGAGCCGGGAAGGCTCCTTGCCCCCACCTGCCATGCTCTGGCCGGAGATAATGAGGCCACCCTCGACTCTTTGGTGGTGGGGTGTGAGTGACGATCAGGAAGGCCGGGCACTCTGAGGCTTCCCAGGGCTTGGTCTGACGTCATTCCAAGCAGATGATAATTACAAGCCTCTTCTCTCTCTGCATCCCCCAACAAGACACCATGGAGTTATTTATAAATGCGGGCCCCTGGGTGCACTCCTCACGGGAAGGACCGCAGTGACAGCGACTGAGAGCGTGGTGAACAGCGCACACACGGTGCTAATGAAGGGGGAAGTGCAGGGAGCACAGTGTGTGTGTGGGGAATTCGAGGCAGGCTGGTCCTGCTTAGGGGGAGGAGCCCAGGCCTGCTCCAGGCCCCGGCCCAGCTGCTGTGGTCTGCAGTTTGGCTCTCAGAGATCTGCTAACATATGATAATACACCAGCAGACGTGGATTGTCTTGTGTGTCAAGGGCGGAGGCACGAGATGAGCTGCTTTTTTCCTCCCAGGGCTGGCAGGAACTGGAAATAATTGAAAGTTGTTAGGGTCCAACATGCTGTCCCAAAAACACTATCATTAATTCCCTAATGACTAACTGTGTCTTTCAGGAGGCAATGAAGGCAGCTGAGGGGACGAGGGCCCCTGGAGAGGATGGGGAAGTGCGAGGCTGGCAGCCTGCAATCTCGGGGGTGGACTGAAGCTGCTCTGCCTGTACCCCCACCCCCCCACTCTGGCCTTGGTAGCGGAGACCCCAGGGTCCTTCCATCCTCTCTGCCCACAGAGTCAAGGTGAGGGAGATAGCCAGAGCCGTGTAGTCCGGACGTGATAAATCCTTGCAACCCCGGTCTCCGGGTCCCCGTCCTGCGGGATGCTCTGCCACTGTTCCTTCTTGCTCACTTCCCAGCACCGTGCTCCCTCACCCTGACTGTGAGATCCAGTCAGGGCTTCTGCCTCCTCCGACTTCCTACCCCCAGAGCGGTCCTCCCAGAGCACACGGTTGAGCATGTCCCTCTGCTCCAAGTGACAGCTGCTGTCCACACTGCTGCGGTGGCCCTTGCCTCTGTGACCCCTTTCTTTGGAAGGACTCGTGACCCAGATGCTGTTTGTGTTCTTGCCTCCCCAGAGCTCCCGCCCTTCTGGGTGGGTCCCACCTACACCCTCTCTCCCTGAAGTCTGGGGCCCTTTCTTTTTAAAAGGCTGTCTTTGAATACACAAGTGACATGTGAAGACAAATGAGACACAGCTCTTCCCGACCCCCCCATGCTTGTACGGACTGCTGCCTTGTGTCTGAGCGTCGCCCAGCCTCGCCCGTCTCTGAATGCCCAAAGGGGCCTTTGTGTACCGGGGCGAGGATCCTACAAAAAGAAGTGGTCATGATGGTGATCTTTCAGTGGGTGGGCTTCCAGTGGCCCACGAAGGAGTAGGGTTCACAAAGGAGAAGCCTGGGAAATGCCTCCTGCCCCAGGCTAGGGGCAAACGGTACCAATACGGGCGCCCAGCGTCACAGTTGCATCCCCAGGCCCATCCCCCAGTCCCTGCCCTGGCAGCCAGCTGACCCCTCCGGGTGCTAAGGAGGCCCAAGGAGGCCTAAGGAGGCCGAGCGAGGGCGAGTTCCTTCCCGTGGCTCCCCGAGGGGTGCGGGGTAGGGAGTCCGGGACCCCTGTAGGCCTGGCTGCCCCGCGGGTCACTCCTGCGCAGTCAGAGGTCGCCGCGGTGCCTGTGACCTCGCTCGTGCTGTGCGATGCTGCACTGGAAGAAATAATCTTTGCTAAAAACAGGCCCCAAATGCACAGATGAGACACAAGGGTTCAGCTGCACGGAAGTGACCGTAATACAAATAAAGCAGAACGAAGGCCAGGAGGTAGGCAAGAAAGGATAATAAAGTAAAAACAGGAGAGGCATTGTGTCCCCTGAGGAGAGCCTAGTAGCTCTTCAGACGGTCTTGGTCACCTTCCTGGGTCACCTGCGGGCAGGTGTGTTGAGCCACGCACCTGTGAACGTCGAGGCAGAAGCGCAGCCGCGTCCGGGGCCTCGGGACCCGCAGAGTGGCACATGGATTCCAAGGCCGGCAGGAAGGCCGGGCACCTGCTGAGGGGCGGGGACAGGTGCTGGGCAGGCTCGCCCGGGGCGGGGCGACTTGGGCAAGGCCGGCGGCCCGAGAGGGGCGGGGTCTCAGGACCAGGCCCCGCAGGCCGGAAGACTGCCCGCTATGTAGACTGCTACAGGACCCCTGCCCAGCGCCTCCGAGACCTGCGGAGAGAGGAGGGGGAGGGCGCCGGCCGCGGAGGGCCCAGGTCCAGGTCCACTGGGCCGGTCCCACGGCCGAGAGCAACCAGGCCACTCCCCGGTTAGTGACCCGTCCCCGCCCACGGCAGGTTACCGCCCCTTACCTTCCCTCTCCCCTCCCCGCCCTCCCCATCCTTGCCTAGCCCTGGGAAGCGCCCGGCCAACGCCCCACCCCTTTCCCTCCAGGGACCCGCCCTTCCCACCCCCACCTTTGGCCCCGCCTCCGTCTTCACTGTCCCAGCCCAGGCCACGCCCCCGACGCTCCAGGGACCTGCCCTTCCCCCCGCCATATCTCCTCCCCTTCCCAGGGCTTGCCTCCGCCACTCCCAGGAACCGCCCCAGGCCACGCCCCCAGTCAGTGACCCCCCCTCCCCGCTCCCCCGTCCCCTCCCCGCCCCACTGTGGCCCTGCTTCGCCTCCACCTACGACGGAGCCCCCCCCAGGCCACGCCCCCGACTACTAGCCCGCCTCTTAGCCTGCCCCATTTGTGGCCTCGCCCCAGTTCTAGGACCCGCCCACTTGTGGTTCCCGCCCCTGCCCCCGCCCCAGCCAGTGACCCTTTCGCCCGAGACCCCGCCCCTTTCACTTATGGCCACGCCCCACCCTGGGCGCTGCCTCAAGTCTGGCACCGCCCCTGCCCAATGACAGGCTCGCGGCCCCGCCCACGACCAGTGACTCGGAAGCCCAAGACCCCGCCCTAATTTCCGTCACGCCCCCATCACCATTGGTCCTGCTTCACCACCTCCCTCCCACCCCCCGCGACGCTCATTGGTTTCTTTCCGTAGAGCTTCCCGGGTTCCGATTGGCCTCATCCGTCGCCGTTCCTCCTTTCGATTGGCCCGCCGCGCCCGCTTTCGCGAGGCCCAGTCCTTGGGCGGGGGGGCGGGGCCAGCGGCGGCGGGCGGCGGGGGATTGGTCAGCAGCTCGGAGGGGGTGGGCCCGCGCCGCGCGCAGCGCCTCGGCTGGAGCGCGAGGAGCAGCTCCCGCCGCCTCAGTCGCCTCAGACTCGGTCGCCTCAGGCTCTGTCGCCGCCTCGATCGCCCCGTCGTCACCCGCTCCCCCACCATCCCGGCCCCACCCCGGGCTCCGGCCCGGGCCAGCCGGCGGGCACGCCCTCCTCCGCGGACAGGTGAGTGGTCGCGGGCGGGGCCGGGGGCGGGGGGTCCTGGCCCGGGTCCAGGGGTCGAGCCGGGGTCGCGCGCAGGGACTGGGGTCGCAGCCCGGGGCCTGAGCGAGGGGCCGGCCGGGGGCCGGGGGAGCCCCGCCAACTTTGCCGGCGGGGCTCCGGGGGCTGCGCGGCGCACGTCTGGCGCCGGCCGGGCGGGAGGGCCCGAGGGCCCCGCCGGGGCCCCACCAAGTTGGTGGGCGGCCGCGGGGCGGGCGCGCGGGGCCGGGGCCGGGGGTCCGCGCGTGCGCCCCGCCGCCCCGGGGGCGCCCACGGCCTCGGCCGCGCTCCAACCGCGGGCCGCCCCGCGGCTCCCGAAGTCAGGGGCAGGGACGGCGCTGCTGGCCGCGGGGTCCGGGCGCTGGTGCTGGGCGGCTGACCCCTGGCCCGGACTCCGGGCAGCGTCTCCCGCGCGGCGGCGCGGGGTGGCCGTCAGGCTGGGCGCGGCGCCTCGGCGGCGAGGGGCGCGGGCGGCGGGACCTCCCGGGGCTCCCCGCGCGCGGGCGGCGGTGCGCGGCCGCGGGGGTGGCGGGGGCACGCGGCGGGGTCTGCGTGTCGCTGCTGCTGCTGCGGGGTCGGGAGCGTAGTGCCGGCTCCTCCCGAATTGGAAAGTCGGCCGAAAGTGCGCTGTCGGGCGGCCGGGGTTTGCGCGTCCTCCTCCTGCCTTTCTGGAGCGCAGCGCGGGCTTCGGAGCCTCCGCGGCTCCGCCGTGAGCTCAGCGCGGCCGGTCGCGGGCGGGGTTGGCGGCGTGCGGCGCTCCGGGAGGGGCCGTCGGGCGGCGCGGCTGGACCCTGGACGGCGACACACGCACCCTGCAGTGCCGGCCGCTCCCGTGGCGCGGGCCCTCGCCGCTCCCGCCGGACCTCGGCTGCGTCCGCGGGGAGTGGGGCCCCTGGTCCGCGCTTTGGCCTTGGCTTAGATGTTGGCCGCAGGTGTGCGTCCCCCCGACGGGAACCGATGCCCGGCCCCGCCGTGCGCAGAACGGCGCCTCGTCTTCAGGCGTCTCAGAGACACCGCTGCGGGGCGGAGAGACTGTGCGCAGCCCAGCGGCCCCCCGGAGGGGCGGCGGACGGGAAGGGGGAAGACCTCGCCCAGCCTCCCATCCCAGCAGCTGGAGAAGTTGCGGCTGGCGTTTTCAGACTCGGAGATCCCCCCGCGGTCCCGGGGTCTTCAGAGGCGCGTGCGCTCCCTGCCGCGCCGATGCTCCAGAGCACTGCTGTTGCGAGCACTGTTATTCTTCACTGGTACGTAGATGCTGTTGTCTGTACAGTGCAAGTTCATTGCCGGTGTTTTGGAACTTACATGACTTCATTATATTCTTAGCTGATACTCAATATTTTAAGGTTTTGAAAAAGCTTTGATGGTAAAAGGAGGAAAGTTGTGTCCCTCTCACTGGAAAGATTGGGCATCCGGTGTAGAATTCAGGGCTTTGTGACTGGTGTTGCTGTAGGTAGTGCTGATTAGTGGTGATACTGGACCTCAGAATATCACTTTTCCAGATACCCTTATTAATACTCAGCATTGGAGAAGATATACAACTTTGTGATTATATTTTTAAGGTAATTAGGTGAAAATTTCAACACATGGGTTCATTTGGCCAGATGTTTAAAAGGAAGTTATCTTTTTCCCTGTTGTTGCAGAGAGGCTGAGAGCAGGCTGTGTCGTGAGGTCCTTGAAACAATGTAGCCATTCAAGGCTGGGTGTTGTGTTTCAGTTTGAACAGTTTCATTCCTGGAGGTGTAGCCAGCTCCTGGACTGGTTGCCATGTGTCAGTGGCAAAGTCATTCCTATTTTCACAGAAACCTCAGGGCTTTACTGTAACAGAGATCACTGAAGCAGATCTTGGTAGATGGGAATTGTACATCCCTTTGGTGAAGCCTGGTCCTTGTTGGCCAGAACAAAGAAAAATACCCTCTAATGTATTCGAATCAGTCCCAACTTAAACATTGCAATGAATACTGTAGATTTGGGGGCGGCCAGGCTATGTCTGAGCTCTCAGCCCTGGTAGCTGGGACTGCCGCAAGGTTGTGTGCCCGCTGTCCATGGTGCTGAACACAGGTCCTCTCTTTCAGTTTCTTTGTCTTAAATTTCCTTTCCAGTGTGAGAGGGTTTTTTGGAGTATGTTCACGTGAGGTGATGAGCACTAGGTGTTATACGCAACTGATGAATTGTTGAACACTGTATCTGAAACTAATGATGTACTATGTGTTGACTAATCGCATTCAAATTAAAAAAATAAAATCATTCTCAAAATTTACACATTTAAAGAAAAGTTGAACAGTTGAGCAGGGAAGTTCTATTGAGTCTGAATGGAAGCATTTCTTTTAAAAACTCAAGCCATGTTGTTGTCTCTTTTTTTCAAGTGGATAATTGTGTGGACTCAACATTTCCTTTCCTTCACTTAGTCTCAGCATGTGGGAATTTTCTTGCTGTAGTATGGACATCAAGTAACAAATCATTGAAATTAAATGGGATCCTGTTTCCTTAAACAACCACCCTCTTAAAAATGTGCTCTTTATTGTAATGTATACATATATTTGTACATAGAGGCAATTTGTTTTTCCCTAAACAAGGTCAGTTGTAGCACCCCTCACACTCATGTGGTGCTTTTCAGCCTTCGCAGAAAGGGACTGGAACCCTCTGCGTATGTGGTAGGGCTGTTGGGCAGTTGTCAGTTGTCAGGCATTTCTGCTGTGTTGGAGCAACATCTACTCTCTTTTCTATAATTTTGAGGAAATCTTTGTAAATCATTTTAGATAAATTCTTTATTCTCTTGAGGTTAATTTTTGTCAGTTCCTTTAGAATTGCCCCACAGTTTAGCAATAAGAAATAATGGGTACAGAGATTCTTCCACATGATTGTAAATTGTGCATCAAACTATGCAGTGAATTGTTAAGGTGTTTTTGCTATGAGCATCTGAACTAGTTCTTTGGCCCCATCAGCTGTGCACTTAACTCACATTACTCTGTGAAAGAGTAACCTGTTTTGTTGAGGGAAACCCAGGGCAGCTTCTTTCTGCCTCCTCTAAACTTCAGAAATACTCTCTGAGTGCCCACTCTTTGCCTGGCCCTGTGCTGTGATTTGAAAACCCACAGGGGAAGGAGACGTAGTATTTATCATGGAAGGGCTCTACTTTAGACTGACAAAAGGACATGTAAATTGATGGTTACAGGGGGCCACACTGAGTGCTGCAATTTGGATACACAGAAAGTTGGGTTGGTGTGTTGAAGTGGGGAATTCATTTAGGCTGGGAATCAGGGAAGGCTTCAGAAGGGAGGTGGCCTTGGGCTGAGACCTGAAGGGCGAATTGTAATTGGGCATGGATGGGTCTAAAATTGATTACAAAAAGACCAGAAGGTTGATGTAACTGGAGAACAGAATGTGTGGTGGTGAAGGTTGGATGGCATTGTGAAAGTGTTGGAACTCAGAGGTGTGGGGGAGGGTTGACTGGAGGTGGTGTGGCAGGCAGAATAATGGTCTCCCAAAGCTCTCCACATTCTAATCACCAGAACCTATGGATATGTTATGTTACATGGCAAGGAGAATTTAAGGTAATAGATGGAATGAAAGTTGCTACTCAGCTGATTTTAAAACAAGGAGATGATTATTTGGGATTTCCCTGGGTGGGCCCAAACTAATCAGAGGGTCCTTAAATATGGAAGAGGGAGGCAGAAGAGCTAGTGTCAGAGTGATGTGAAATGAGGAAGAGGACCCGTCATTGCTGGCTTAGAAGATGGAAGGGGTTACAAGACAAGGAGTGTGGGCAAGCTGTAGAAGCAGGAAAACGTGGGAAAATGGATACTCACCCAGAGCCTCTTGAAGGGAACACAGCCCTGCCTACACCTTGATTCTAGCCCAGTAAGACCTTGTGTCTGACTTCTGACCTCCAGAACTGAAAGATAATTAATTTCTGTTATGTTAAGCCACTAAGTTTGTGGATGTTTGTTAGAGCAGCCGTAGGAACCTGACACAAGTTGGAACTGTTCTAGAAAGTTTTAGCTGGCGAAGTTTAAAGAGGAAATTACATGATCAGATATAGGCAGTAGAACACAAAATGATGTAGCTGCTGTTGGGAAGAAGTTGCCCCAGGTGAGCTTGGTTCTGATGCTTACTTTCATCTCCTGGGCAGACTGGCATTTAATACTCTTTCCTGGCCTAACTCCCATCTGAAGTCTTTCTCCTAGCAGTCTGTCTAATCTCTACCCTTGCTTACTGCCGCTTCCTGCTGACCCACCTTTTCTCTGTGCTGGGCACTCAGGTCTACATGTACAAGTGGGATTGTAGGGGTCATAGGGTGGGCCAATTCCAGTCTCAGGCCTGTCGTCAGAGTATTTTCCAAAGGTTTATTTCTTCACAGCCTCTCTAATCCCTTGCATCTTCAGATGTTTTAATTGTTGTTAGTCAACTTGTGTGAAATATCTCACTGTTTAATTTACATTTTCTTGATTACTAGTAAGTGTGAGGATTTTTTATCCATTTAGGGGCCACTTAGGCTTCCTCTTCTATAAATTGTATTTGTGTATTGTTTGTCCATTTGTTACCTGGGTTGTCCTTTTTACTGCTTTTTAGAAGTCCTTTATATATTCTGGATTCTATTTATGCTTATTTTTTTATCCTTTTAAAAATGCTGTTTTGATGAACAGATGTTTAATTTTAATGTAGTCAGATTTATTAATCTTTTCCTTATGGTTTGTGGTTATTGAGTCTTATTTAAGAAATTCTTTGCTACCCCAAGGTCATAGGGTATTCTCATCTTTATAAAAAATTGAATGTTTGCTTTTTATATTCTACTTGGAACTTATTTTTGTGTGAGGTGTGAGGTAGAGATATAATTTTAGAACTTTTCCAAATGCATAACCAATTGTATCAGTACTATTTATTGAATAGCATCCTTACCCCAATGATCTGCAGTGCTTCCTTTGAAACACAAAATTTTACAAACATGTGGATCTGTTTCTGATTTCTCCATGTAAATAATGATAATTTCATTTCTTCCTTCCTAGCCTTTAAGTCTTTTATTTATCTCTTGTGTTATTTCCATCGTTTGGACACTAGACAAAGTTGCGTAGAATGATAGGGCTATGCTAATACTGTTTTACACTTTAAAGGCAATACTTTTAGAGCCTTAAATATGAAGTTTGCTCCTGTTTTTTGGTAGATTCCTTTTATTAGGTTAAGGATGGTCTCCTCTGCTAATAGTTTGATAAAAGATTTTAAAAACACCATTAATAGATTTTGAATGTTAACAAATGATTTTCTTTACCTACTTAGATGATTTTATGTTTTTTCTTTTTTAAATTGTGACTGATGGGGCGTCTGGGTGGCTCAGTCAGTTAAACGTCTGCCTTTGGCTTAGGTCATGATCCCAGGGTCCTGGGATCACCCCGCATGGGGCTCCCTACTCAGCGGGGAGCCTGCTTCTCCCTCTCCCTCTGCCTGCTGCTCCCCCTGCTGGTGCTCTCTCTCTCTCTCTCTCTCTCTCTCTCTCTCTCTCTCTCTGTCTCTGTCAAATAAATAAATAAAATCTTTAAATAAAATAAAAGAAAAAGAAAAAAATAAATTGTGACTGAGATGAAATATTTTGATCTTTTACTTTTAAGCCATCATTGATTTCTTGGGATAAACATTACCTTGTCATGACAGACTATTTTAAAAAATTATTATTGGATCCAATATAGTAATATTTCATTTACAGTTTTGGCATATATTTTCGTAAGAAGTATTGACCAATATTAATCTTTTCTTGTGTTGCCCTTATTCAGATTTGGTATCATGGTGATGCTTCATCTTCCCTGTAATAGTTTCTGAAAGGGAAGGATTTTTGTTCCTTGGAAGTTTGGCAAAATTGATTCTTAAATATTCTGGATCTGGATCCTTTTAGAACATGGAGAGTCTTACACCAGCAGTTACCGCTTTAGAAGGGTTGCAGTACCGTTCTTCTCACATTTTGTTGGCCAGGAGGAGTCTTTTCGGCCATACTTAGTTTCAAATGGAGCAGGGAGGTTGAGTCTTCCATGTCCCAGAAGCTCAGGACAAATATTAGTAACATTTACCAAACTCTGGAGGTTAATTGATGTCAGTACTGCACAGTTAGCCAAAACTCAAACCGCGTTCCTCTCTAGGTCTTGTTTGAAGTTTTACAAGTGTGCAAGGTCTGCAGGTATGTTGGTCATCAGGGGACTGACTAGAATGTGAAACTACCAATATGTTGGTTTATATTTGTTGTGAACAAACCATCCTACTTACTCTCTCCAGAAGCCCGCCTTGGAAATTCTGTCTCTCTAGCTCTCCTTAGTCTAGCCTCCCTTTCTTATTCTTTCCAGGGATCTAAGTCTTAACTATCCTTCAGGGCTGGCACAGTTCCCACCTCCCTGCTTAGATTCTCTGTGTTAACTCTGACTCATGATGAACTCTCCCTTCACTTCTTACAGTACCATTCTGCTCCAGCTGTGGAGAGAGAGCAGGGTTCAGTTTTGTTTATGGGTAGTCAGTTGATGAGAAGAGCCTTCAGATGCAAGCACATGTTTCCCTCCTTTGCCTGGGCTCTGCCCTGGGAGACTAGATATAGTGGACAGACTGTATGACTGTATGACGATGGCCTCACCATGATCCCCATGATTCATGCCTTTGTATAATCTTTTCCTATTGAAGTAGGACTTGCTTCTAACCAATAGAATATGGAAAAGTAATGGAATGTCACTTCCTTGATTATTTTACATTATATAAAATTCCATTTTGCTAGAAACTCATTTAGAGATTCTGTTTGGTGGCAGCTATGCTGGGGAAGCCCACATGGCAAGAACTTCAGGTGGCCTCTAGAAGTTGAGGGTGGCCTTTAGGGATAGCCAGTAAGAAGCAGGGGAGCTCAGTCCTACAGCAAAGGAAACAACCTCTACCAATAACCCAAGTGAGCTTGGAAGGGAATTCTTCCCCCCACTTGAGCCTTCTAATGAGGACATAGCCTGGTCAACACCATGATTGCAGCCTTGTGAGACCCTGGGCGGGGAACCTGGGTAAACCTGCTCAGACTCTTAACTCACAGAAACTGCGAGGTAATAAATGTAAATTTTAAGTTGCTCAGTTTGTTATACAGCTGTAGAAAACTAATGTATCAGTTCTTTATTGACCTCCCCTTTACCCTCACTAGAAGTAGATTTGGATTGATGAAGGGTACTTGAATCTAGTTGAGATAAGCAATTTTTAAAAATTATTTTTTGAAACTTTTTTTCTATTTTTGAAAGTGATACAAATGTTTTGTGTAGAAAAATTGAAGCAAGCAGGAAGTATAAAGGACAAAACAAACATTCATAATCTTACTACACGACCATAGCCATTGTGTCTTTCTACCTTTATGTGTGGTATGATATGAATATCCTAAGTTGGGATTCATTCCATAGTGTTTTATGAACAGCTTTCTTTCTTTGTACTAGATAGTGAGAATTTCTTGTGTCATATCATAGTCTTATAAAACATGATTTTAAATGGCTGCATACTATTCCAGTGGATGTCCCAATTGATTGAATATAGTTGGACATTTATGCTGCTTTAAAATATTTATCATCATAAATAATGCTTTGATCAATAATCAATAACCTATACCAAAATCATTGTTTGTATCACTGATAATTTATGAAGGAGAAGTTTCTAAAGGCAGAATTATTAGGTCAGAGCTTGTAGATGTTTTTAAACCTTTTGATACTTAACCATCCAGCTTCCAATGTTTCTTTTTTTTTTAAGATTTTATTTATTTACTCTATTTTAGAGAGAGAGTGCAAGCGGGGCGGAGAGAAGGGGGAGAGGGAGAGAATCTCAAGCAGACTCACGGAGCCCAATGCAGGACTCAGTCTCACAACCCTGAGATCACGACCTGAGCCAAAACCAAGAGTCGGACACTTAACTGACTGAGCCACCCAGGTGCCCCCCAGCTTCCAATGTTTCTAAAACATGATATAAAGCTCAAACATCTGTTTGTGTAACTCACCAGGTTGGGATAGGACAGAACTATTGATTTTTGAGCATTTTAGGTTCCTGTTTTCTTAACCCTATTTGCAAAGTGCTTTTAAATTATTCATTAAAGTGCAGTATGGATTCTGTTTATAGACACATTTGTGTATGAGATCGCTCCCTTAGTGCCTGGGCAAAAAGCCTACGAATTGCTCTTATCACATCCCTACCTTTGTACATCCATTTCTACTCCTATCCATCCTTTCTTTGTTCTCAACCAAATAGAGACACTGAGACACATTAGGTCTTGTAGCCTTGTGATTACTCAAATTAAAGGGCTTTTCTGAGCTACCTCTTGCTCTTTTCTTCTTGCCATTTATGAACTAGTTGGCTTCATAAGTATGAGAGATCAGCAGAAAATTATTAATTTAAAAATATTGAAAATATTTTTCCTGATTCATAAATGAGTATTTATTTAGAAAATTTGCAAAATAAAGATTAGTATCAAAAGCAAAATAAAAGTATTTCATTCTGTCACTCACAGATGACCACTGTATAAACATAACGTGTTCATATTAGCTTATTCTTAGAATATATTGATTAAATTTCAGTGACTAATGTTTTGCCTGAGATTCATGCATTCGTGTCTCCGAGTGAAATTGGCCCGTAATTTTCCTTTTCCGTAGCTGTTTTCTCTCCAATTTGAGATGACTACTTGGTTTATTAATTTGCAGCTTTTCCCCCCTACTAATATGTGTATTTAAGGTGATACATTTCCTTATAAAATAATGATTCAGTTGTATCATACGGAATTTGATTTGAGGTATTTTCCTTATTGTTTAGTATATACTATACACCAAATTGTGCCCCTCTCAAATACATATGTTGAGCCCTGGCCTCCAATATGATGGTATTGGAGATGGAGCTTTTGGGAGATAATTAAGTTTAGTTGAGGTCATGAGTGTGATGGGATTAGTACTTTATTAGAAGAGACCAGAGAACTTGCTCGTTTTCTCTTTCTTGCCATGTGAGGGTACAGCAGGAAGACAACTATCCACAAGCCAGGAAGAGGCCCCTGACCAGAGCTCTCCCATGCTGGCATTCTGTCTGATCTCAGACTTCCCAGCCCCCAGAACTGTGAGAAATAAATGTCCATTGTTTAAGCCCCTCAGTCTATGGTGTTTTGGTACAGCAGCCCAAGGAGACGAAGGCAGTTATATTTTCTAATTTCCAGTATGATTTTTTAAATTTATAGGTCGTTTAGAAGAATATTTAAAATTTTCCAAACATACGCATATTTTCTTATTCTTTTCCAGCACAATTTCATTGCCCCCAAATCTTGCTCTTTATGATTTTAATTCTTTGAAATTTGCTGATGTGCCTCATGGCCCAGAATATGGACTATAAGTTTTCTCACACATTCCTGTGTGCTTGAAAAGAATTAGGTTCAATGTTCTATACATTCCATTCAGCTAACTTATAACATACTATTCACATCTTCTGTTTTCTTAGTATTTTTTTTGTCTGGTGGTTATATCCATTACTAAGATAATTACCCAGTTTCATTATGATTATGGATTTGTCTTATTTCTCTTTGAAGTTCTGTCAATTTTTATCTATATACTTTGAGTCCCTGCTATTAGGGGCATGCAAATATAAAATTGTTAGGTCTTCCTGAAGAACTGAGACTTTAATTATTAACAGTGGTTTTCTTTATCTCTAGTAATGAATCTTTGCCTATGGTATCATATGCCAATACGAAAATGACCATAACAGATTGCTTTAGGCTCATATTTGCATAATATCTTTGTTTTTTTATCATTTTACTTTCAAAACTGTTTTCTTAAGCTTTAAGTATGTATCTTGCAAAATAATCAAACAGTTAGATTGTTTTTCATCCAGTCTGATAATTTTTGTCTTTTAACTAGAACATTCAACTCATTTATGTTGAATATAATTAGTAATCTATTTAAGTCTATACTCTTATTATTTATTTCTCTTGTCCCACATGTTCTGTGTTTATTTTTCTATCTTATTTTAAAACAGTATTATGATTTTTAAAAATCATTCAACTTATACTCTCTTCACTTTTTTGGAGGTTATATTTTATTTTTCTTTCTTTTCGTGGTTACTATGTAAATTAAATAATGTGTTATTAACTTATCCAGATAATGCAGTTATACCTGCCTTCTGGACCATGCAGAGATTATAGTGTCATAGAGCACTTGAACTCCATTCACCCTCTCCAGATTTATATGTGCTTATTATCGTGTGTCTTAATTCTGTAAGCTCTTTTTAAACTCTATGAAATACTAATATTAACAGTGTTGTTATTTAATGTACCATCAGTGTTCATTTACATTTATTCACAACTTTGTCCATTTTTTGCTTTTCATTGTTCTCTGACATTTCTGACCTTCATTCTGGGGTTGCTTCCCTTCTGCCTGAAGAGTGAGCCTTCTTTAGAAATTTCTTTATTGCAGGTCAGCTGGTAGTAGATACGCTCCCTGTTTTTTTCTTTCTAAAACTATTTTGATTTCACTTTTATTTAAAAAATTTTTTTAATTTATTTTTTTGTGGGGGGGGATATAATTTGCACGCTATAAAATTCACCCTTTTAAAGTTTCTGATTCGGGTGCCTGGGTGGCTCAGTTGGTTAAACAACTGCCTTCAGCTTGGGTCATGATCCCGGGTTCCTGGGATCAAGTCCCACATCTGGCTCCCCCTGCTCTGCGGGGAGCCTGCTTCTCCCTCTCCCTCTGCTGCTCCTCCTGCTTGTGTGCTCTCCCTCTCTCTCTCTGTCAAATAAATAAATAAAATCTTAAAAAAATATAAAGTTTCTGATTCATTGGATTTTGGTATATTTACAAGGTTGTGCAACCACTAGTGCTACATAATTCCAGAACATTTTCATCACCTTAAAAAGAAACCTCATACCTATTAACAGTAACTCCCCATTCTTCCCTGTCCCAGTCCCTGGCAACCATTAATCTACTTTCTGTCTCTAAGGATTTGCCTATTAGGAACATGTCATATAAATGGAATCATAAATATGTGGCCTTTCATGTCTGGTTTCTTTTACTTAGTATACTATTTTCAAGGTTCATCCATGTTCTTTTGTGTATCAGTACTTCATTTTTATGGCTGAATGGTATCACATTGTATGGATATATCCCATTTTAGTTCTCCATTCATCAGTACCGTACAGGTAGACATTTGGGTTGTTTCTACTTTTTTGGCTGTTAGGAATAATGTGCTATGAAAAGTCACGTGTACGTTTTTGTATACATACATATTTTCAGTTCCTTTGTGTATATACTTAGGAGTGGAATTGCTGGGTCATATAGTAATTGTATGTTTAACTTTTTGAGTAATTGCCAAGCTGTTTTCCAAAGATGTTGCACCTTTTTATATTCTCACCAGCAATGTATGAGGGTCCCAATTTCTTCACACCTTCACTAACACTTGTCATTTTCCAGTTTTTTGATTATAGCCATCCTAGTGGGCGTGAAGTGGTATCTCATTGTGGTATTGATTAGCATTTCCTTAATCACGGATGCTGTTGGTAACCTTTTTGTGTGCTTACTGGCTGTTTGCATGTCTTCTTTGGAGAAATGTCTGTTCAAATCTTTTGACCATTTTTTTATTGGATTGTTTGTCTTATCGTTGAATTGTAAGTTTTGAAATTGGGAAGTGTGAGTCCTCCAACTTTGTTCTTCTGTTGTTTTAGCTATTCCTGGTTCCTTGCATATCCATATGATTTTTAGGATTAGCTTGTCAATTTCTGCATGAAAGGCAGCTAGAATTTTTATAGGGATTGCATTGAATGTGTAGAAAAATTTGAGAGTATTGCCATCTTAACAATATAAGTCTTCCAGTCCATAAGTATGGAATTTATTAGCTATAATAGTTTTTTAGTGGATTCCTGAGGAGTTTCTATATATGAGATTATATAATATGCATGTATAGATAATTTTACTTCTTCCTTTCTAATCTGGATGCCTTTTATTTCTGTTTCTTTTATAATTGCCTTGGTTATAGTACAGTGTTGCATTGTCCTGGGGAGGGTGAACATCTTAATCTTGTTCCTGATCTTAGGGGGAGAGCTTTCAGTATTTCACCATTCAGTATGTTGTCAGCTGTGGGCTTTTGAGATGTCCCTTGTTAGTTTGGGAGGTTTCCTTCTATTTTTATTCTGTTAAGTGTTTTTGTCATAAAAGAGTGGTATTGTTGTCAGATGCTTTTTCTGCATCTAAGATGATCATACTTTTTTTGTCCTTCATTTTCTTAATTTTGTGCATTATACCAATTGATATTTGTATGTTGAACCAACCTTGCATTTCCTGGATAAATTCCAGTTGGTCATGGTAGATAATCCTTTTTATATATTGCTGGATTCAGTTTGATAGTATTTTGTTGAGGATTTTTACATTTAAAATTTTTAAAGAGGTTTTTATTTAAATTCTGGTTACCTTACATACAGTATAATATCAGTTTCAGGTGTACTGTGTGGCAATTCAATACTTCCATACCTCACCTGGTAGTCACCACCACAAGTGCACTCCTAATCTCCATCACCCACCCACCTCCCCTCTGGTCACTATCAGTTTGTTCTCTATAGTTAAGAGTCTGTTTCTTGGTTTGCCTCTCTCTCTCTTTTTTTGTCCCTTTGCTTGTTTTGTTTCTTAAATTCCACATGAGTGAAGTCATATGGTATTTGTTTTTCTCTGACTTATTTTGCTTCGTATTATACTCTTTAGCTCCATCTGTGTCATTGCAAATGGCAAGATTTCATTCTTTTTTATGGCTGAGTAATATTGCATTGTATATATATCACATCTTCTTTATGCATCATCAGTCAGTGGCCACGTGAGCAGTTTCCATAATTTGTCTATTGTAGATAATGCTGCTGTAAACATTGGTGTGCATCTACCCCTTTGAATTAGTATTTTTTTTTTATTCTTTGGGTAAATACCTAGTAGTGCTATTGCTGGATCATAAGGTAGTTCTATTTTTAACTTTTTGAGGAACTTCCATCATACTGTGTTTTCCACAGTGGCTGCACATTTTCATTCTCATCAACAGTGTAACAGGGTTCCCCTTTCGCCACATCTTGCCAACACCTGTTTCTTGTGTTGTTGATTTTATGCATTCTGACAGGTGTGAGGTGATATCTCATTGTAGTTTTGATTTGCATTTCCCTTATGATGAGTGATGTTGATCATTTTTTGATGTGTCTGTTGGCCGTCTGTATGTCTTCTTTACCCAAAGCAGTTTACACATTTAATGCAATCCCTATAAAAATACCAACAGCATTTTTACAGAGCTAGAACAAACAATCCTAAAATTTGTATAGAACCCACAGAAGAACAGACACTTCTCCAAAGAAGACATGCGAATGGCTAACAGACACATGAAAAAATGTTCAACATCATTAGCTGTCAGGGAAATTCAAATCAAAACCACATTGAGATAGAACCTTATACCAGTTAAAATGGCAAAAATTAACAAGGCAGGAAACAACAAATGTTGGAGAGGTTGTGGAGAAAGGGGAACCCTCTTACACTGTTGGTGGGAATGCAAGTTTGTACAGCCACTTTGGAAAACAGTATGGAGGTTCCTCAAAAAGTTAAAAATAGAGCTACCCTATGACCCAGCAATTGTATTACTGGGTATTTACCCCAAAGATACAGAGGTAGTGAAAAGAAGGGACACCTGCACCCCAGTGTTCATAGCAGCAACGTCCACAATAGCCAAACTGTGGAAAGAGCCGAGATGCCCTTCAACAGATGAATGGATAAGGAAGATGTGGTCCATATATACAATGGAATATTACTCAGCCATCAGAAAGGATGAATACCCAACTTGTACATCCACATGGATGGGACTGGAGGAGATTATGCCAAGTGAAATAAGCAGAGAAAGTCAATTATCATATGGTTTCACTTATTTGTGGAACGTAAGGAACAGCATGGAGGACATTGGGAGAAGGAAGGGAAAAATGAAGGGGGGGAATCGGAGGGGGAGACGAACCATGAGAGACTATGGACTCTGAGGAACAAACTGAGGGTTTCAGAGGGGAGGGGGGTGGGGGGATAGGGTAGCCCGGTGATGGGTATTAATGAGGGCACGTATTGCAGTGAGCACTGGGTGTTATATGCAAATAATGAGTCATGGATCACTACATCAAGAAAAAAAAAATAAAGGCCTATGGTGAGTCATCACCACAGATGATTTTAATTCTTTATGGGAAAGCTTGTTAAGGAATTTTACTAGGTGAATTTTTGAAAATTTATTCTTATTATGAGTCTGATAAATACCAAATTAGTTTTTATCAACAAATAAAAAAATAAAATAAAATGTAAAACAAAACAAAACAAAAACCCCAACCACAGAAGACCTTGAATAGCCAAAGCAATCTTGAAAAAGCAAAGCAAAGCTGGAGGCATCACAATTTCATACTTCAACTTATATTACAAAGCTGTACTAATCAAAACAGTATGGGACTGACACAAAAATAGACATGTACATAGATCAGTGGAACAGAATAGAAAACCCAGAAACGAACCCACGATTATATGGTCAATTAATCTTTGACAAAGCAGGAAAGAATATCCAATGGGAAAAAGTTTCTTAAACAAGTGGTGTTGGGAAAACTGGACAACAACAGGCAAAAGAATGAAACTGGACCACTTTCTTGCACTAAACACAAAAATAAATTCAAGATGGGTTAAAGATCTAAACGTGAGACCTGAAACCATAAAAATCCTGGAAAAAAAGCACAAGCAGTAATGTCTCTTACATCAGCTGTAGCAACTTCTTTCTAGGTATGTCTCTTAAGGCAAGGGAAACAAAAGCAAAAATAAACTACTGGGACTACAACAAAATAAAAAGTTTCTGCACAGTGAAGGAATCAATAAAACTGAAAAGCAACCTGTGGAATGGGAGAAGATATTTGCAAATGATATATCTGATAAAGGGTTAGTATCCAAAATATGTGAAGAACTTATAAAACTCAACACCCCAAAATTAAATAATCTAAAAAATGGGCAGAAGACATGAATAGACATTTTTCCAAAGAAGGCATTTGTATTCTTAAGGCATATTGGTCTATGTTTTTTGTTTGTTTTTTTTTTTCTCTTGTGATTTCTGTGGTTTTGATATCAGGGTAATAATGACCTTATAGAATGCATTGAGAAATGTTCTTTTCTATTTTTTGGAAGAGTCTGTGAGGGATTGGTGTTAATTCTTCTTAAATGTTTGGTAGAATTCACTATTGGAACCATCTGGTCCTGCACTTTTCTTTATGGGAAGTTCCCAATTACTAACTCAACGTCTTTACTTGTTTAGGTCTATTCAGATTTTCTGTTTCTTGTTGAGTCAGTTTTGATAGTTTGTGTCTTTTCAGGAATTTGTCCACTTTACCTGGGTTATCTAATTTGATAGCAAATAATTATTCATAATATTTCTCTGTAATCCATTTTTATTTCTGTAAGGTTGGTAGTTTCATTTCTGATTTTTACTAATTTAAGTCTTCTCTTTCTTTTCCTTAATTCAGATAAAGATTTGTCAGTTTCATTGATCTTTTTGAAGAATCATCTTTTGGTTTCATTATTTTTTCTCCATTGCTTTGTATTTTCTATTTCATTTCTTTTTGTTCTAATCTTTGTTTTTTCCTTTCTTCTGTTTGCTTTGGGTTTAGTTTGCTCTAATTCCTTAAGGTGGAAGGTTAAGTTATTGATTTGAGATCTTCCTTTTTAACATAGGTGTTCATGGCTATACATTCCTAATCATTGCTTTTACTGCCTCTCATAAGTTTTGAATATGTTGTTTTAATTTTCAGTCAACTCAATGTATTTCCCATTTCCCTTGTGATTTCTTCTTTGATTCCTTGCTTATTTAGAAGTATGTTCTTTAATTTCCACAAATTCGTGAATTTCTTAAGTTTCTACTATTGGCTTCTAATTTCTTTTCCTTGCTGTCAGACAACATACTTATATAGATTTCAATTCTTTTAAATTTTGATGTGATTAAACATCTGATCTGTCCTAAATGATGTTCCATGTGTAGTTTAAAATAATGTATCTTCTGGTTTTTTAATGGAGTGCCTTATAGCTATCTGTTAGATCTAATTGTTTTATAGTGCTGTTAAAATCTTCTCTTTCCTTGCTAATCTTCTGTCTTGTTGTTCCATCCTGTATTGAACATGGGATATTGAAATCTCCAACCATTATTGTGAATTGTATAATTCTCCTTCAGTTTCTATTAATTTTTTGTTGCATACATTCTGGGGCTCAGTTTTTAGATACATATATGTATATATAATTGTTATACTTCTTGATAAATCAACCCTTTTGTCATTATAAAATGTCCTTTGTCTCTAGTCACAATTTTTGTCTTAAAGACCATTTTGTCTGATGTTAGTATAGTCACCCCATCTCTCTTTTGGTTATTGTTTAGATGGTATACATGTTTTCATCCTTTCACTTTTAACTTGTTTGTGTCTTTGAATTTAAGAGTGTCTCTTGTATACTGCCTATGTATAACTGGATCATGTTTTTGTTTTTGTTTTAAGCAGCATAATAGCCAAAGTATGGGAAACATCTCAAGTGACCATTGACTGATGAATAAATAAAGAAGATGTGATATATATATATATACAATGGAATATTACTCAGCCATAAAAAAGAATGACATTGGGGCACCTGGGTGGCTCAGTCGTTTAAGCTTCTGCCTTTGGCTCATGTCATGGTCTCAGGGTCCTGGGATAGAGCCCCGCATTGGGCTCCCTGCTCAGTGGGGAGCCTGCTTCTCCCTCTGCCACTCCCCCTGCTTGTGCTCTCTCTCTGTCAAATAAATAAATAAAATCTAAAAAAAAAAGAAATTAAAAAAAAAAGAATGACATCTGGCATTTGCAACAATATGGATGGAGCTAGAGAGTATTATGCTAATGAAATAACTCAGTCAGGAAAGACAAATACTCTATGATTTCACTCATATGTGGAATTTAATAAACAAAACAAATGAGCAAACCAAGAAATGGACTCTTAACTATAGAGAATAAACTGATGGTGACCGGAGGGGAGAGGGGTGGGGGTATGGGAGAAATAGGTGATGGGGATTAAGGAGGGTACTTGTGATGAATTCCGGGTATTGTAAGGAAGTGTTGAATCACTACATTGTACACCTGAAACTAATATTATACTATATGTTGACTAACTGGAATTCAAATAAAAACTTAAAAAAACCCATCAACACAATTTCTGCCTTTAAGTTGGAATGTTTAATCCATTTACATTTAATGCAATTCTGATAGGATTTATTCCTGCCATTTTGCTATTTTTTTCTATATGTCATGTCTCTTTGTTTTCTGTCCTTCATTACTACTTTTTGTATTAAATAGATATTTTTTAGTGTGCAATTTTAATTTGTTATTTATTTTGCTATTTTTTGTTAGTTATTTTCTTTGGGGTTACATGGGGCTTCTTAGTATTAGCAACTTGTAACAGTTTAGTTTGGATTCATACTGATTTAATATCAGTGGTACATCAAAACTTTGCTTCTGTATATCTCCATTCCTCCCCCACTTTGTGCTATATTTGTGTTGTCATACAAAGTATATCTTTATACATTCTGTGCACATCAACACAGATTTATAATTATTGCCCTGTGTAGTTTTCTTTTGTTTAAGATAGGAGAAAACTTACAAATATTATATTTATGCTGTCTTTTCTACTTACTTCTGTATTTACCTTTACTGGTGTTCTTTATTTCTTCACCTGGATTTGAGGTACTGTCTAGGATCCTGTCATGTTAGCCTGGAGTCCATTTAGTATTTCCTGTAGGGCAGATTTTCTAGAAGCTTATTCTGTCAGTTTTTGTTGTCTGAAGATGTCTTAATTTCTCCTTTGCTCTTGAAGGGTAATTTTGCTGGATGTAGAATTCTTGTTTGACAGTCTTTGTCTTTTATAATTTTGAATATGTCATCCCACAACCTTCTAGTTACCACAGTTTCTGATGAGAAATCAGCTATTACTTTTATTGAGGATTTCTTTCAGATGATGAGCTGCTTTTCTTGCTGCTGTCAAGATTCTCTCTTTGTCTCTGTGTTTGAATAGCTTGATTATGATGTGTCTAGGTATGGTCATCTTGGAGTTTATTCTTAGAGTTCATTGAGTTTCTTGATGTGTAATTTTTTTTCCCCCCAAAATCTGGGAAGTTTTTTTTAGCTGTTATCTCTTCAAATATATCTCCTTCTCTCTCTTTTCTCCTTCTGAAATTTATACCCCTTTCTCTCTTTTTTCTCCTTCTGAAACTTTTGTTATACAAATTTAGTATGCTTGATGGTGTCCCACAGGTCTCTGAGGCTCTGTTCTTTTCTCCTTTTTGTAAGGAAGACTTCATTCACTTTATACAATGGGCTGTATTATAGGAGAGAGATATTGGGCTCAATACCTGCTCTGTTCATTTTTCTTCTTACTTTTTACTTTCTGTTCCTTAGACTGGAAAATTTCAGTTGACCTATCTTCAAGTTCTCCAGTTTGTTCTTGACTGCTCAAATATGCTGTTTAATATTTCCAGTGAATTTGTCATTTCAGTTACTGTACTTTTTAGTTTGGAATATTTATTTAGCTCCTTTTTATATCCTGTCTCTTTATTAGTAGTCTCTACTTGATGAGACACCATTGTCATACTTAATCTTTCAGATGTGGTTTCCTTTAATTCTTTGAACATATTTAAAATAGGTTATATATAGTCTTCCTCTTGTAAGTCCAATGTCAGTGCTTCCTTAGGGGCAGTTTCTATTGATTGCTTTTTCCCTGTTTATGGGCCATATTGCCTGTCTCTTTCTCTGTCTCTCTGTCTCTGTCTGTCTCTCTCTGTCTTGTGTGTCTCATAATGACTTGTCAAAAACTAAACATTTTAAATAATACATGTGGCAACTCTGAAAATTTGATTCTCCTTTCTCCCCTGGGATTTTTGGTGCCTCTGCTTGTTGTAGTAGTTTTTGTTGTTTTGTTTAGTGACTTTCCTGAACTAACTCTGCAAAGTCTGTATTCTGTGACATGTATTTCCACTCATTTGTGATCAGCTAAGGATTGGACAGAGATTTCCTTAAATGCCAGGAATCAGTAAGTCTCCTGGACTTTCCCAAGGAGCTCTGTGTGTATATTGGGGTATGCTTCAACATTTAATCAGGCACTTTACAGCTCTGCCTGAGTCTTTTACTTCCCACTTGTACAGAGCCTCAAAGTCAGCCCAGTGTGTGTGCTTATAGTTGTCTCAGGTCTTTCCTGGGCATTCATATAACCTTGAGTATGTGCACAGCTCTACGTATACATGTGACCTTCTAGATTTCCAGGAATATGTTGGAGTTCTTCAAATTCCCTATAGACATCTCATTTTCCACCTTTTTCTATTATGCTCTGGGTTTATGTATTATTTGCCGCACCTGTTGTCTACTGTCTCAGGTAGTTATAAAATGAAACAATTGATTCTAATTGTTTTAACATACACCTCTGAGGAAAATGCTTTTCACACTGGTCTTACTCTGATTCAGGTCAAATAAAGACGTCCTTGCAAGTGGAACTTAATAGCCATGTCAAGTAATGACAGTTCTCCAGGAATAAGGCTTTTGAAAGAGTTCTAATCCTGTTCCGGCCCTTTCTGTGACTGCCAGACTGCTGGTTTTCACTATCATTGCAAGCTGTTGGGTTTTAAGACAGCTATAGAACTGAGGTGGCATTGGGGGAAAATGAGAATAGGGAAAGTTAAAACACTATAAATGTGCTGTTCTTATGGAGATTCAACCGTTTTCCTTTAACAAATGCTCCCCAGATTGCTGTAAGCCTTTGGTTAAATTCCCAGATTTCTGACAAAGTTGAATCTGACAATTTTTGCTATTTTTTTTCATTGCTTTTATGGAAGAGGGGATTTTTGGAGGTCCTTACTTTGCTGTTGTCACTGACATCACCCTCTCACCTTTATTCTTGAAAGACTAATTCCTGTATATTGAATTTCCTGTTGGCGTTATTTTCTTTCAGCCTGTTGGAGTGTCTAGCTTTTGTTTTTTCTGTTCAGATGTCAGTAGTCATTATAACTGCTGTGCCTCTGGAGGTAATCTGTGCATTTCCTATTGCTTCTTTAGGATTTTCTTACAGACCTTAGGTTTCTGTAGTTTCACTGAGTTCCATATATTCCTGCCTATGGTATGTTGGCTTCTTGTATCTGTGGTATGAGGTCTTTCATAAGTCTAGAAAATTCACTGTCATTCTCTTCAGATAATTATTTCCGCTCATCTTCTCTATTCTTTCCTGCTAGGACTCTAATGAAATGTTTATTAGATTTTTCATGATGTATTCTCATGCCCTCTCTTTTGTGTTTCCCAGATTTTGATCTCTCCATGCTTTAGTTTGAGTATTTTCTTCTGACCTAGTTTCCAGTTCATCAGTTCTCCCTTCAGTAGCACCTACTCTGCTAAAAAACCCATTCGGGAATTTTTTACTTTTTAGTTCTAGATTTTCCTTAACAAATTTAAAACTGTGTTACTTTTTATAGCTTCTTAGCTCTCATTTATGTTTTTGGCCATAGTAAGTGTCATTTTTTTTGCTTATTTGTTGTTTTTTCCAATTTTTTAATTGTAGTAAAATATGCATAACAAAATTTAACATCTTAACCATTTTTGAATGTACAGTTTAGTGGCAATGGTATTACATATATTCATAATGTTCATCCATCACCACCATCTATCTCTTTTCTTCTTGTAAAACTCAAATTCTATTCCTATTAAAGACTAACTCCCCATTCTCTCCTCCCCCTTGGCACCCACCATTCTACTTTCTGTCCCTATGATTTTGACTGAGTACTTCATATAAGTGAAATCATATAATATTTGTCTTTTTGTGACTGGCTTATTTCATTTAGTATAATGTCATCAAGGTTCATACATGTCATAACATGTGTTAGAATTTCTTCCCTTTTTAATTCTGAATAATATTCCATTTATGTGTATACCACAATTTTCTTATTCATTCATCTGTCAGTGGACACTTGGGTTGCTTCCATGCTTTAGCCATTTTGAAATAATGCTGTTATAAATATGGGTGTACAAATATCTCTTTGAGACCCTGTTTTTAAATCTTTTGAGTTATAACCAGAAGCAGAATTGCTGGATGATATGGTAATCCTATGTTTAATTTTTTGAGGAACCACCATGGTGTTGTCTACGGTAGTGGCACCATTTTACTTACCCATCAACAGTGCACAAAGGAACCAACTTTCTCTACACCCTTGGTCAGCACTTGCTAATTTCTGTTTCTTTGATACCAGCCATCCTAATGGGTATGAAGTGATATTCATTATCGTTTGGATTAGCATTTCCTTTATGATTAGTAATGTTGAGCATCTCTGTATGTACTTATTGTCCATTGATATATTTTCTTGAGAGAAACATCTATTAACGTCTTTTGCCCATTTTTAAAGGGGTTGTTTGTTTTTGTGTTATTGCAGGTGTAGTTTTTTTAATAGTCTATATTAGGTAATTCTAACTTCTCATGTCTTTGTGGATCTGTTTTTTCTTTTTTTATTTTTTCTGTGACTTCTTTTATTCCTTACTTGTGGTGTCTTACTTCTTTGCGTGTGCTAGACATTGTATTTGCAGAGTTATTTTGAGGGATAATTTGAGACCTAGGATGATTGTATCATTTTTGGGGAGCTTTTAACTTGTTACCTCTAGGGTTCTTCAGTCTTAAAGGAGCCATCTTAATTCTAAGGCCAACCTTAGATCAGTCTGTGGTTCTTGGGAGGGCTGGTTTGCTTTTCAGGACATCTTACCATTAGGGTTTAGATCTTTGTGGTTCTAACACAAGTTGAGGGCTGGTTTCTGAGAGTCCAATTCATGCTTTTACTCTGTGCCTCTAGCCCCCAATTTCTGGATTATTAAGGGTAATTTCAGCATCTCCCAAATGTTGGGACTTTGCACAGAAAATTTATTTCTCTTTAAAGTAGCAGCCCATTGTGGATGTTCCTCATCAGTGATCAGCTTTCCTCTGCATGATGATTCGGCTCTGGCTCCATATAGTTCTGGTTCTGCCATCCGCTAGGTTGGTAGCATCCTCTAGGGCCTGAACTTCCTTTGTCCAGCTGGCAGATGGGGAGTACAGCGTGGAGGAGACACACAGTTCTTACCCATGTTAGCCTGGACATGATATGTATCATAACTGTGTATATTCCACTGGTGAGATCTGGTCACATGGCCCCACCTAAATGCAAGTGTGAAATTGGCAAGTGTAGTCAATGGCTGGCAGCTGTTTGGTGGACAGTCATTTTTGTCTCAGTCTTCTCCTTGGCCACGAAAATACCCATGCACATCCTACTTTTGTAACCATGATACACTCTCCCAGGGAGACAGTCAAGTCCAGATGTGACTCATGAGGTTTGGTGACTGAACTAACACACATATTACCTGCTGCTAACCCTGTACAGTAGTGGAGCTGAGCTGGAACAAGTGCAATTAAAACAACCTTCCATTTTGACAGGGAGGGAATAGAAGATAAATTAGTCCTTAGTCCAGAGCAAGAGTGACACCCCGTGAGCAAGTATTATGAAAGTGTCTGTCATGGGACACCTGGGTGGCTTTAGTCAGTTAAGCATCTGCTTTTGGCTCAGGTTGTGATCTCAGGGTCCTAGGAGTGAGCCCTGCGTCGGGCTCCCTGCTCAGCGGGAGTCTGCTTCTCCCTCTCCCTCTGCTCCTCCCTGCAGCTTGTGCTCTCTCTCTCTCTCTTTCTCTCTCTCTCTCGCTATCTCAAATAAATAAAATCTTAAAAAGAAAGAAAGGAAGAAAGGAAGAAAGGAAAGAAAGAAAGAAAGGAAGAAAGAAAGTGCTTGTCAGTGACTGGTAATCAAAGGCCACCAGGAACTCACCTTGAGCCTATGATGGGGCAGGTTGGGACCACACACCACGGGGAACCATGGGGCTTTGAGGTTAGACAGTGCTAGAAAGAACCTGTTACGGACTTTGGGTTTTGATTGAGTGATTTGAGGGAAGGGCCAAGAAAGGTCAGTAAGTGGGAGCATTTTATGAGTATCTCAGTGACTCTTATCTAGGGAGGTTGGGCTAGAATGAGGATAATTGTGATTGGTAAGAAAGCAGCTGTCACTCACACTAGCCAAGAGAGGGCCATGCCTGGTGTTTTTCGGCTTGGACAACGTTCATGCTTCGTCTGTGTTCTAATGTGATGATGGCAAGGTCTTGTCATGATCCATCTTGGTCCCACTATGTTCTGTGTCAGATTCACTCACTTCCGCTCTGGGAGTGTGGCAGGAAGAACTTCTGGCTGTTGTGTCCTTGTATTTGTCCTCCACGGACACATCTGCTGGGGCCTTGGGGAGAATGTCTAACTTGGGGGTTGGGGGCTGCACAGTAATCATAGCTTGCTTTCTGCTTGTGGAAGTTTGGAGACCTGAGGTTTGACAGTCATTGACTTTATTTTAGGCTCAATTTTCTTTGGCAGTACAATTCCCCCCAAATTCTCTTCTGTGCTTCTGAGAGTTCCATGTGTTAATAACTAGATCCAGAGTTCTGTTCAAGTCTTGATCCTCCAGCCTATTTCATATGTTTGTTTTCTTGTACCTGTGTCTCTTTCTACTTAGGGTTGTCTTGAAGGCATGGCTGTGGGTGGGAAAGAAGCCCTGTAATCTGATCTGTGTATACAGCTGAGTCCTCTCTTAATTGAGGAGTCTTTGTGGGCCTTTGATTTTCAGGACATTTTCCACGTTTTATCTTACACTTGGGGTGCAGAAAGGGTGGCTTTTCCCACTAAGTGACCCCATGTTTTTGGACTGTCTCTAGATGCTTTCCTGTCTCTCTCAAGTTGGCCAGTTTTTGCCTATGGTCATCTCTTTCTCCAATGTGACATTATGACATTATGTTACCCGTAAAGTGGGTAACAGTCACTCCAACTGCTGGCACCCTCTTTTTTCTTCTCCCTGAGCTGCGATCTGCTTTCAGGTGATCATAGGAAATGCTCTGCAATCCATGAAACAGGGCTTCTTTGTTACCAGCTGCCTGACAATGGTTTTTATTATGGTATCACCCCTCTTAAGAGAACCCATTTTGGTCTTAATTCATTTCTGTTGAAATATGTATTTAATGATAGAGAATTTAAAAGAGGAAGATTTCTGATCTAAACTCTTAGTTTGGGAATTATTTGACCCCTTTTCTATTTCTCTGTTTCTTGACCGCTTGGAAATAAAGCTGTACACTTTTGGCAGCTTTCTAGGCCGACATCCTCACAAGGGCATAGTGTGGTGGTCCATCTTTCCCATGTTTAACTGTATTCACGTTGGAAAATCAAGACTTTTCTGATTTCTTACAAGATGGAAAAATAGGACATTTCAATTTTGGGGGGAATAAGGTGGTATATAAATAAGGTAAATAAAATTGATGAAGGAATGATTTTGAATCCAAGTTGCAATGATGTGGAAGACTCACAAGGGCACCGCTCTTTGCCATGTGGTAGCTGGCACCCTGGGGCCCTCCTCTTGCTCTGAGTCTGTTTTTGCTTTGAAAGAAGGGGGATGTGAGGACCTGGCCTATATTTATTTTTCTTGGGGCCACTGTGGAAGTGAAATGAGATGATTGACATGCAGGCACATTTAATAGTAAAACTCTCTGGGTGGATAAGGCATTATTATTTCATTCTGAAGTACTTTGATGGGATTAATAATTTATGTAGCACACTAAGTTCATCCTTTGAGGCCAAGTGCTCCTAATATAACGTACCTAAGCCAACCTTGAAAATTTACAGCATTGCAGAGAGAAGAGGGTCAGTGAGCATGTTGCTGTGTGATTTTTACTGAGTTGGGTTTTTCCAGAGAGTTCTGAGCTCTTCATAATTATCCTTAAGTGATTAAGAAACAGTCCAAAGGTGCCATACTTCATAGAGAGTGCAGTTTATAGTTATCTGTAGTATGACACAGGTAATAATCATCCATAATACAATTAACTCTGAACAGCATGGGAGTTAGGGGCGCTGACTGACCTCCCTAGCAGTTGAAAATCTCTGTATAACTTTTGACTCCCCCAAAACTTAACTCCTAATAGCTCACTGGTGGCTGGAAGCCTGACCAATAACATTGCAGTCGATTTTTTTAAAAAGATTTTATTTATTTATTTGTCAGAGAGAGAGCACACAAGCAGGGAGAGGGGCAGAGGCAGAAGGAGAAGCAGGCTCCCTGCTGAACAAGGAGCCCAATATGGGACTCGATCCCAGGACACTGGGATCATGACCTGAGCCAAAGGCAGATACTTAACTGACTGAGCCACCCAGGCACTCCCAACATAGCAGTTGATTAACACATATTTTGTGTGTTATATGTATTATATACTGCATTCTTACAGTAAGGTAATGTAGAGGAAAAAAATTATAAGATTAAGAAAATCATAAGGAAAAAGATCATAAAGAAGAGAAAATACATTTACAGTACTATATTGTATTTATAGAGAAAAATTATGTGTAAGTGGACCTGCGCAATTCAAATCCATGTTCAAGGAAAGGGTCAATAGTATTTAGTGTCCCAGACAGTTGTTTGAGTTTTCATGGAATTTTAAACATAGGATATTAAAAAAATAGGAGATTTTATAACAGAACTATGTTTCTTACCAATGTCTTTCATAACTCCTTTTGATTAAACTGTTGCTGCATTTTCTAGACTTTATTACCTCATTAATTACACAGATAATACTGAAGCAGATTGTTTTGCTAATTAAAAAATTGTTAATCTTGAGGTAGCCACACTTCTCTAGGTCCACTTAGGAATCTGAAAGTTTCGGTAATGGTCTTTTCAAATGTGGGTGTTAATCCATGTGGGTTAGCATGGAGGCTGATATTGAGAGAAGGTGTGTAAAGCTGCTTTTCATCTCAGGGCCTAGGAATGAGCGTCCATGTGAGCATCTGTGACCTTGTTTTGGCCACCTCCCTTCCCTACCTCCTGAAGCTCCCAAACCTGGGCTCCAGCCCCCATATGGCACTCCCCCTTTCCCCTGACACAGGTGGATCCCCAGGGGCCTCTTGCTCTTAGACACGTCCCACATGGCACCCATCATTTATTTCTCCTCCTCTGGACATGTATTTGTGGGCCAGCTTCTCCTAGGCCAACAGTGATGCCCTAGAGTTGGTAGAGTGTCCCTACTGCCTGGTGCTCTGTGCAGGGTCCCAAGAGATTCTCCCATGTTGACAACAGAGCATGGTTGAGGCGAGGCTCTATGCTTTACTGGATTTTGTGAGGCTAGCCTGGCTCTCAGGCCTCCCTTCCTTTAGGCTCAGAAGTAAGTGTGTGGGAGGAGTGGGATGTGGGGTCCGGTCAGTGGGCAGGCACTGTGGTGCCTCAGAATTCCCCCCACCTCCTCTCTGATGCTGGGGCTGAGGTGCTCGGTGGGGCCTGTCTGCCCAGTGTCAGATCGGATTCAGGTGGGCATACCCCCTCAGACAGGCCCCTGCTCTGCACTGTTCCTGCAGCACCCTCTAGACAGAACATCAGTTGGAATGTCCAACTGTGAGGGAGTCACAGTCCCTGCTGAACAGAGGATTGAATTTTGCCCTGAAAGGGCAGGACTCTCTGATGAGTAGGCCTGGGGCTCTTGGTGATGAAGCCCCAGAATGGTCAGGCTCAGGGCCAGGTGTGGTAGATGCATTGCTTTGCCCCTGAAGGCCTGCCTGGGACTCCAGCTCAGGAATGTGTTATCCATGTAGCTCTGGAGCACTATGGGATGCCCCTGAGAGCTCTGTTCTGTGGGCCTTCGAGATGTTTGGAAGCCCTTTGAGGGGGTTGGTGAGGTCAAAACTGTTTTCATAAGGGTACTGAGCCATTATTTCCTTTCTCATTGTGTTGACATTTGAGCTGATGACACAAAGCAATAGAGGGTACAACTGCTGGCGCCTAAGCGCCATCGCGGCGGGGCTGCAAACTCTGCCAATAGTCCTAGTGTCCTTTACTGCCGCCACTAGCTCTAAAAAGCCAGCGTCATTTAACACTGTCCTGAGATCATGACCTGAGCTGAAACCAAGAGTTGGACACTTAACTGATGCTTAACTACCCCACCTAGGCGCCCCTGAAATGCAGCTGATATTTGTATGTTGACTGTGTGGCCTGCTGCTTTGCTGAATTCATTTGTTAGGTCAATCTTCTTGTGGAATCTTCAGTGTTTTTTACATACAAGATCATATCTGCAAACAAGTAATTTTACTTATTCCTTCCCAATAACGTGGCTTTTATTTCTTTTTCTTTCATAATTGCTGTAGCTAGAACTTCCAGTACTATGTTCTAAGCTGAATAGACATAGTCAAAGTGGGCATCCTGACCAAAAAAAAGGTTTCAGTCTTTCACCATCTGGTATGGTGCTCACTGTGGGCTTCTCATGTATGGCTTGTATTATGTTGATGTAGCTTCCCCCCCCCCGCTTTTGTTTTTAAGGTTTTATTTAAATTATTTGACAGAGCGAGCATAAGCAGGGGGAGGGGCAGTGGGAGAGGGAGCAGCAGGCTCCCCGCTGAGCAGGGAGCCCAATGTAGGACTCGATCCCAGGACCCTGGGATCATGACCTGAGCTGAAGGCAGGCGCTTAACCTACTGAGCCACCCAGGCATCCCTGCCTTCCACCTGTTCATCTGGTCTTTTTTAGCCTGGTTATAGCTTTCTTATGAATATTTTGACACAACCGCTACATGCTTAATTTGGGGTCTTATACACCTTTGCCATTCCTTTATTCTTAGACTACCAGAGACATTTCATTTTAAGGTGTATCAAATTGCATTTAATTAGTACTCTTATTTATGAACTACAGGAAGTGCTGGCCCTTTAATAGGAATATTTATCTCTTTCACGTATTGACACAAAATATTTGGCCTCACTCCTGCAGAAATATCTTTATGCTGTTGCTGTATGGTGTGTTTTACCTGTCAGTACACACACACACACACACACACACACACACACACACACACACACACACACACACACACACACACACCCTCTCTCGGCTCCAGCTGGCGCATAGTGTAGTTCATGTGGTCCCCCCACGTAAACACTGAAACAACTCTGAATGGTTGGGAAGGCTAAATTACCTGTTGCCATTCACCCTGATAATCTGAGCCTATGATTAATATTTGATTGTGGGGGATGTTGAGGAGCTGGGGCTGACATCACTCTGAACAGAAGGCGAAAAGGCGAGTCTCCCTGAAGACTGTCCTTACTGTGCCCCCGTCTCCCTAAGTGTGGCACGGAGCAAGGGTGTGTTCTCGGAGCCCTCCGGGGGGCCCCAGGTCCTGGCACACTCCCGGGCATCCCGCTGCCTCGTGTGCAGCTTCTGACTCTCCTTGTGGCTCTGGCATTTTTTGCTTCACTTGATCTGGAACCTCGATGCTCCGTTTATTTCTCCTATTTCATTTCCAATCTCTAATCTTCCCACACCCATTCAACAACTTAATAATGTGATGTAGAATTTGCATATGCCAATTTAAACTACTTTCATACCTTACCAGATTTTTTGTTTCTTAGGGCTGAAGGCTGTACGTTCTTTGTGTCTGTGTGTGTAGTTGATGCGGTTCAGGTGGACTCTCGGTGGATTTAGGTGTGTACCCACCTTTGTTCCACTTACGTGCCATCGGTACCTTCCAAGCTCAGGAGGTTTGCTGACGACCCGCCTTCCCCTAGTGGTGCGCAACATGCTGCCCGCCCGGGTCCGTTCCATTTTAGCTCAGGGCTCATCTTTTCTATAAAACCTTCTCCCGACTGTTGAGACAGTGATATTCTGCTCCAGTAACATAATTCAGTAACCTGCTTTTATGCATTAGTGCCGATACCGACAGTGACCTTCCCTGTAGATGGTATTTTAGAGGTACTATGACAGGCTCAGAAAGATCAAGTGTGTCATTTGTCCAAGATCATAGAACTGGTAAATTTGGAAATTAAAAAATCAGTACAAGTCGTACCTAGCCTTAACCCTGTAAAATTCAGTTGGCCATGCCTCTTCCTGATGGAGCATAGAAAGAGGGTTCGGAGAATTGGGGAGGTTGAGTGGGCCAGAGTTGATTATTGAGATAAGGGAAATGAAAGGGAAAAGGAACCTGGAGTCCTTCGGCAGTTCTGGCTCAGGTGACAGGTGGTCCCAAGGAGTGTTTCCTCCTCCTTGAGAAAGAGTAGATTTCTCTGTTTTGTTTTGTCTGGCACCGGAAGACGAGGAAGGGGGAATGTTACCCTCCCTTGTATATATTCATGTAGAGGGGATCTGTGATGAGTCTGAGGTAGGATCGTCTGCAGGCAACAGAATACACTGGTCTCAAGCCCAGGACAGAGGTCCAGATTCCTAGAAGAGACTTGAATGTTCCCCTCCACGTGCCCAGCGTTGGGAGAGTGCAGCCAGTGAGGATCTTGGTGCCATCCCTTGCCATCCACGGTGTGTCAGGAAGAGGTGGATGGGGCGCCTGGATGGCTTCCTCAGTGGGCATCCGACTCTTTGTCTCAGCTCGGGTCTTGATTTTGGGGTCATGGGTTTAGACCCCACATTGGGCTCCGCACCCCAAAAAAGAGGTTAAAGATGTCCCAAAATGAAAAATTTGCGGGGAGATTCAGATAAAACGGTATCTGTGCCATTTCCCACAGATGACAATTTACAGGAAAAAGCTTTGATTACTTTTGATAGAACTTCTCATTAAAATGACTTTTCTTTTGCTCAGATTAAGATCTACACATACGCCTCAGTCAGGCAGGAGTGTGTGAGCCCTTTTGGGCGGCTGCGTTCCCTGGGGAGCGCTGCAGGCGCAGGGCCTGGCTCAGCCGGGAGCCCGAGTGCCGCCCAGCGCCACTGCACCGTCGTATCACAGGACAGTCTGAATGCAGCAGGCAGCGGGTGGGCTGAGTGGGGTCCTGGCCCCACCGTGGCACTGAGGGAAATAGGCCTCCTGTTTCTCCAGGGCTCGGGTTCCCTCCTCCGACATTTCCCGGCGGTGAGGTGAGGCCAGGTGGGACTGTTTGGTCAGGAAGGAGCCCCCAGGAGGCGCCTGCTCCCCGGTCAGCCTTGTGCTCGGCTGCGGCGCCCCTTCTTGACACTCCTGACGCTGCGCAGAGTCCAGGGGCTCCGTTTCGGTGTGTGTGACAGCGAGGGCCACCGTGGCCTTCTTGTTCACGTGACTGTCTAAAATGGCAGACAGCTTTTCCACTTCATTTGAAATGGATCTCTTGATCACAAAATCACAGTTGGTCAGTTAGCAATAAAATGAGCTTAAGAGAACTGGTATCCATTACCTTTTGATCTATCTCTGTAATTCTCAAAATGGTAGGCTTAATGTTTTCTTGTTCATAGGTCATGTTACTGTAAAGTACTTTACTAGACGTGCGGAGGTCTAAATTTTAAAATTCTATAAATTAGCACATTACTAAGTATAGTGATGATAATTATACTTACTCTGTCAACTTAGTGTTTGAGGTTTGAGCTTCTAGAGATTTTTAACATTAAAAAGCAAACTATATGAACATTTGACCAAAATATACAATGTGTGTAAACTCAAGCTTCTGCTTCCTGTGTGGTATTTCAGTCTTAGTTGAAGATACATTTTCTATGATAGTTTTCACCTGTAAAGTGAACTTGTGTTTTCTTTTTCCTTGAAGATTATCCGCATTCTCTGTTCACTGGCCTTGAGGGTGTGTGCCGTCAGCCAAAAATAGTCCACTGACGTTTATTTGTGACTCAGTATTTCGTGAAATAACAAATTCTTACAGCTATGTGACAATAGCAGTGGTTTTATTAAGCCCTAACCGTTCATGATTTGAAGAGAGCACCGCAGATGAACCCAGAAGGTGCTCCTTGGGTTTCCACTCCGCCCCAAGCCCAGCAGCACCCTGTGAACTCTTGAAAACTTCCTGCCTGCCTGTGGAAGTCTGTGTACTTGTCAATTAAAACTCTTCTTTCTGACCCTCAGAGTTCTTAGGATTTTTAAGATGTGAGCTTTATGGACAAATAGCTCATTATGATTATTTTAATTTTCTTTAACTTACCTACAAATTGGACTCTCTCCACTGACTCTGAGTCCTCCACGTTGCTTCTCAAGGGTGCGTTTCTTAGTAGGTAGATCTGTATGAATTGCCGTGTTGGTCATAATGAGTGACTGTCAACAGCTTCCCTGCATTGTGTAGGTATATCACATACCACATCTGCTCTTTTCTTGACAAAATCCAATCAGGCACAGATTTTTTTCTAGAATTGGAAGCATATCTGAATGGTCTTGAGTCTGAATGTGAACGAGAGCAAAGCTGGTTGTGTGTGAAGTTGGGAGCAGAGTGAGCACGTCCGTAAGCCCCGCAGGGAGCTGAGTGCCGCTGGGGTCACAGAGGAGCCCTTCATCCGTTGCCCTGACTGTGAAACCCACATTCTGCACCATGGTCTGGCCCCTGCCACGTCTGATCCCACCTCCTGCCACTCTCCCCCGCTGTGCTTCTGCTCAGGCCACACCACCGCCCCAGTCCTCAGGGAGGTCCCTGCTCGGGAGCCTGGTATTGTGAGGGGCCTAGTCTTCCCAGGATGTGTTCGGTCCGGCATTCATCGTCCCAGGAGAGCATCCTGTTTGTTCTTGTAAAATGAGCGGATCAAGGTCATGATGCATTTTGAATATCTGTTCCGAGTGGGATGCTGCCTAAACCCCTTACACACGCACCCTCTCCTTTGTGTCTGAGCGGGGGTACTTAACGCACATCCACCTTCTCCTCCCACATCTGCCTCCGCACGCCCCACTGGAGGACCAGGATGAGGAGCCTGTTTACTGTCGCCTACAAACATGATAAGGGGCCTCAAAAGGTTTGTTGGCTTAAGTGTCAACAAATTCATTTATTTTAAAGTCTGAAATACAGTATTACCTATTTAGTTCCCATGAGGTTAAAGATAATACGCCTGTATGGAAAACGTGAGTTTGAACATATCGTGTAGGTTTGGACCCTGCTAACGATTGTAATGAACCGGTTTTGTTTGGCAGTTTGCGTGTGAACTTGGACATGGGCAAAGCCGCATATGGATGGAAGATCATGAAGGACGAGAGCATCCCCGGCACGGTTGTGCGGACCAGCACCATCCCAGAGGAGCTGGGGCGCCTGGTGTACTTGCTCACGGACAAAACAGGTACTGCTCCTGGTTCATGTTTGCCTTTGCGTGCTCGCCGGCGTCCAGGGCAGGGTGACGATGGTGTGCATGTGCCTGTGTGCGCTCACCGGCATCCAGTGCAGGGTGACCCTGGCGCGTCTGTGTGTGCATGCATGTGTGCGTGCGTGCATGTGTAGCGGCGTATTGAAGTCATTCAAATTTAGGATTTTCCAGACTCCGCTGAACACTGGCACACAACTAACCTTCACCTTTGAATAAACACAGTATCATTAGAATTAGCAAAATGTTAAATCCTTAGAGATTTAAATGACATGTTTATATATTTTTGATTCTCTGCTGCCATAGCGTTCTTTGTTTTATTAGTGCGGCTTCTGGAGAGGAAATACTGCTTGCCTGTTTATTACAGGATGATACTTGTGAGCTGTTGGAAGAATGTAACACGATGTGTGTGGGTTTGGTCTTTTGACAGTAATGTTCTCCTGAAGAGCCTTCCAAGTGACTATCCCACCCTCAGGTCCCTGCCCCAAATTTTATTTGCCCTTATTCCATCAAAGAATCCTTGTCAATCCTTAACATAATAAATAAAACATAAACTGAATCCAGTGAAAATCCTAGCAACAGGTGAAATCCCTTCCTGATTTCTTCATTCATAGTTTAAATTCCTGGTAACTCTTGGGGCACCTGGTGGCTCAGTCCCTTGCCCATTGACTCTTGATCTCAGCTCCGGTCATGGTCTTAGGGTCGTGAGATCAAGCCCCGTGTTGGGCTCTGTGCTCAGTGGGGGAATCTGCTTGAGATTCTCCCTCCCTCCGCCTCTCTCCTCAGTCACATATGCTCTCTCTTTAAAATAAATAAGTCTTAAAAAATATCTCATAGTAATTCTTAGTGAACTAGAACTAAGGATACTTGTATAATATGATAAAATGTGTCTCAAGTAAAATTCAACATTATTTTTAATAAAATACTAGAAAAAGCTTAGTCTGGAAAGAGAGAAATCTAACCGCCCTATTAACATGTTTCATTCTGGCCGTTGCAGTAAGACAAGAACTAGAAATAAGCTCTCTGCCTGAAAGATGGAGCAAATATTTGTAGATGAAATAATGAACCAAGGGAATCAACTGCTAAGAGTACGAACCAATGAAGTGTCAGGTCACAGGTCAGAATAATAAAGTAGCTCCCTGCGTGTCAAGTGGACGGAAGAGGGAAGGCCCCACTCGTGGTAGCGCAAGCACGTGTGAAACACGTGGGCATACCGACGTGAGGGGAGTGAAGGGCGTGTGTGAGGATGATCAGACCTTACAGAGAAACGTGAAGGAAGACGTAAACCAGTGAAGGGACAGACTGCAGTCTCCAGCGCAAGGTCCCCAGCGCGAAGATACGGGATTGCGTAGAGCCTGCCTTCACGATGAAGTGATAGGTTTACTGCAGTTCCAGTCAAAATCCAGTTGCCTGTGGCACGTGGTTTTGTTTTGTTTTTTAATTTAGAGTGGGTTTTTTTGTTTTTATTTAAGTAATCTCTATCCCCAGCGTGGGGCTCGAACCCACAACCCTGAGATCAGGCGTCACACACTCCACTGACTGAGCCAGCCGGGCACCCCAGCGGCATTTGGTTGTGGTCAGGGTTGGTCATTATGGCACGTCGGGGGCTGTCCCGTCAGGTGATGCTCGTAAGTCCGAAGAACTCCAAAGTAACGAGGAGCTCAGACTCAAGAAGGTAGGCTGCGAAAATGCCATCAGATTTCTCCCTTCCCATCCTCACTGAGCCGACAGGAAAAGATCCAGAGAATAAAGTGTGGGAGACACGCAGGCGTGCCTCCGCAGAGGTTGAGTTATTTCTGGGAGACAGGTGGGACTATTTTGATGGAGAAGCTGGAGTGAAGCAAACCCAAACTCAAAAAGATTCCTGAAGTGACCCCACAGAAGAGCGTCCTGGGGAATCTGTGAGTTTACAGCACACAGGTCTGTGGGGGGCGGCACGGGAGGCTGTCAGGCTGCCCACCGGCGGCAGGAAAAGCCCAGCTATGCTCAGCCCTGCACTCAGCAGCCTGGACCTTGTGCATAAATACAATCGGAAACCAGGAACAGCAGCATGCACTCGGAGTCCCGCACAAACAGGCACGCTGTGCCCCAAGTGCACAGATCTGTGCGTGTTCACAGAGAAGCCCAACGGAGCCCTGAGGCAAGGGTGCCGCATGACAGAAGGACTTAGTCACACCTGCAAATTCAGTGTCAGAATTAAACTACATTTCCACATACCAGCAACAGTGGGGGCACTTAATTCCAAAAAGGCCAATTAGAATAGCAGCAAAATGTATAAAGTAATTAGAAATAAATCCAAGCAGAACTTGTGTAAAGCCTGCATGGATATAAGTTTGAAGACCTGAGCAGGAGCTAAGCGAGAGGGTGGGCATCTCAGTGCCACACCCCGTGTGGAAAAGTCCGACCTGTCTGAGGCGCACACTGCCCCAGGACCTTGTCTGCACCATTGGTGGGAGCGTTACCTGGTGGCCACCGCTCTGTCCGAACGGACGAGCCCCGACAGCCTGCGCACCGCGGTGCCCCTCTGGCTCCTGCTCCCCAAGGAGACACGTGCGCACGCGCAGCAGGAGACAAGCCCAGGGATGTCCATGGCATCATCTTGGACAACAAAACCAGACTGAACATAACAAAAGCGGTTATCAGTACAATGCATAAATTGTGGAGTGTTTGCAGTTGAATGCTAACTAGCAATGACGGTGTCACGGTTTAATGTTGAACCCAGAAAGGTCTGGGGCCTTCCCCTCTCGGAATTCTGTGCTCCCCTCCTGCCCTGTGTGTGAGGTGCGCGGCGTGCTTATCCGGGGAGCAGGTGCGGGCTGGGCTGTCCTGTCTGCAGCCCACCTGCTCTCGTGGCCACTGAAATCTGCATGTAACACAGCTAAGTGTGGTGCCTGTGATTTCACGTCGGTTCGCAAACGAGAAGCATATGTCAGCACACAGTATGCTTGAGAGTGACTGGTTCTCTCTCCTCTTCCCGTGTCTCTGGATGTGTGATATCAGCAAGGGAAGAAGGATTTTGTGACATCATTTCTTCTTAAAATGCTAACTTTTTAGTATGCATTTTAAATGGTGATGGGGTCATCATTCTCCTTTGTTTCATCATAGCTCCTCCATTTGTCTTTGAATTCTGAGTTCCATCCAGGATAAGGAAGAGTGGTTTTGCCCAGAGTCATAAAGTAAAACCCCATTTTCCTCATGTCTCACTCTGCTGCTTTCACAAAGCAAAAATAAATAATCTGGGCTTCTGAGATTTAAAAAGAATTACAGAACATTATATAAAATATGTGAGTGAGAGAATTTTACACATTTCATTTTCCAAAAGGCCTTTTTGTTCCAGAAGTCACTGAAGGGACCCTCTGTCACCACTTCCTAGTGTTGGAGCCACATGGAGTTTTAAACATTTTTAGTGTTTTTAAAAATTTTTGGTCTTGAGCTTTTTCAGACCCTTTCTCCGTAATCGGAAGGTGAACGCCACCCACGGCACATCAGGCGAGCCACACGCTGTGCCAGCCCTGTGCCTGTCCTCGCCCTGGGGCCATGGGGCCGCGGGCACTTGCCCTTCACGGGTCCTCCTCCCTGAGGGCACTCAGGAGGGAGTGTTGCCTTGGCTGCTTCTAAAGGCCACACGGACCAAATCGCAGGAGAAGGACATCGAGGACGAGTTGTGTAATTGTCACCACACTGCCAGCACGTAGTAGGACTAGTCTAGAAACCAGCTTCTCACACAGATGGAGGCCGCCGGCACACGGGGGTTGGGCCCTCACCTCTGGGCAGCGGGCGGCCTCCGGGGACCCCCAAGCCTCCGAGCAGAGCCATGCGTTGTCTGCCGGGAGGGCTGCATGGCTCGAACTTGCGCTCACCTGCCCTGCCGGGGGGTCCGGCGCAGCTGTGTATCTGTTGTTACTGGGAAGCGTCGTCCGGCAGGGACTGAAGTAACTGTGCTCTGTGTTGTAGTAGTCTCGTCGTGTGACTGATTCAGGTCCTCTGCAGTTGGCCGGGGCCCAGTGGTCACTATGGTGGGCTCCACCATCGCAGAGGGTCTGACGGGGGTGGTGGTTTGGCAGAGGGTAGAGAACTTGGGGTGTAAGACCGTATGCAGACATCATCTGCTTAATCGAATGAGCTGCTGTGTGAGGAGCCTTTCGCTGCTGACCTGCCCATAAGGCGGTCCTCGGTGTGATCGTGATCGGGCTTGTGCCTCATCAATACGCTTTCTGACAAGAAGCGTCCATCACGCGGCCTCTCGTTTGCCCCAGCAGAACAGAGAACGAAGTGTCCCGCAATTGCATTACAGTTTCCTTCTTGTGGTCAAGAAAGCGGTGTGGTGTAATTAGGTTTGATTGGGGTGCACGTTTCCGGTAAGATCTGAAATGAATGATGTTGCCATAGTGACGCGTGTGGCCAGCAGTGCGTGAAACATGAAGCAGTTCATTCGACAAGAGCAGACATCTGTTAGCTGCCAGGGTGCAGAGCATGTTGACACTGCCCAGAAATGGTGGACGTGCCGTGATAACTGAGCAGACGGCGCTGGCATGCTAGGGCAGGTCGTCTGCACCGAGTCCGCTGGGGAGCCCCCATCTCTGCGCCGGCTGCTCCTGAGAGCGGTGCTGCGGAGGGCTCGGAAATCCTAAAACTTCGCTCCGGCTGCAGCCTGTTAGAGCGAGCCGCGAATTCCTTTGTTGGGAATCTTTATGCTCCTGTATGACAGAGCATTCCCAAACCACGCCCTGAGACAGGTCATTTAGGATGCACACCGTGTCGATAGCACCCGTTACCTGGCTTGGCCGTGCGGTTTGCACCCGGCTCGTGTCAGCTCCCAAGGCCGCATCCTCTGCAGCGGGAAGCGCCGTGTCCACAGTGGCAGGGGCAGCGGACCATGGCGTGCGTGCCTCGCCGGGGAGACCTGGAGCTGGGGGTTATGTCCCGTAAGCCAGGGGCCCTGTAAGCTGGGGCCAGGCACAGGCTCTCTGGCCTGCAGACGACAGCTGGGGCCTCTGGCGCCAACACACCTGCAGGGTCTGGCACTGTGCATGACCGGAGCGCGCACTTGTGTGTGTGCTGGGCTGTTCACCCCAGGTGAGGCACTTGATGCAGGCAGTGGTTGAACAGAGGCCTATTGTACTGGGAACCGCGGTCTTCTGAGAAAGCCTCATTTACAGCAAATACAGATTAACAAAGAATATGGCCACAGTCTGCAGGGTATTAGAAGTTGTGTTTCCATCCCTCATTGCTTCGTGGTAAAGTCTGAGTAGCTTTGTGTTGATCTCACGTGATCATTGCTCACGGCCTGGAGCCTGCGCTGGAAGTCCATGGGGTTGGGTGGGTGGCCTGTCCCCAGTGTGCCGCGGGCAGACTTCCCTTTGTTTCTGTGTGGTTGCCACGCCCTGGCTGTCCCACACACGAGCTGCGGTGTGGCCGCGCCACCCGCCAAACACTGGGTCAGAACACTTTGCAGCTGCGTCTCCAGCAACGTGTCCTCTGCCTGCCTGTGAATCGTCTCCGTCGCTGCCCTGAGACGTGTTCCTGCAGGACTTTGTCCTTAGAAATTGAGTTCCCCTCTACCTGCTTTGCTGCTCGTCCTCCAGAGCCCTCTGCCTTATTAAGGAGCTACAGCATTTTCCTTCTTCAGGAATCACAAAACACGCCTTTTGTCCAAAGACATTTTCCGTCCCTGGCGCTCTCCTAACGGCCAGGTCGCGGGGAAGCCTTCTGGTGGCGTCTGCCCATCCCTATCATGAAGCTTCAGACTTGGGACATACTAACAGTTGAATTAAGATGACAAAAATTGTATGACCTATCAATTGATTGAAATCATGAAAATTGTTTAAGATTTGAAAAGCGGTTTTGCATTACTGACTCTTTTAGTAACTGGCTTAACCTTAGACGCCCCTGCTGTACAAGAGGGTGTAGAAAGTCTCAAACTCGCCCTGACTTTCCTGCTCAGCGTTTTACAGGGTCTGCTGTGAAATAGAAACATCATTGAAAGTTAAAAAGATCCTTCCAGGATTCACCTTAGTATGTTGGAAGATACGCGCCCCTACATAAAGGAGCGTCTGCATCCATAACCCAGTCTCTCACCCAGCGAGATGCAGATGCATTCATCCAAATGGCAAAATAACTGAGCCAAAAATTTCATCGTTTATTTGATGAAATGATAGTCATTTGTTTGAATATGTCTGTTATAACCTCCATAAAACGTGATTTATCAGCAACTAGGACGAGGGTACCAGATGCAGCATTTGACTCGGACGGCAGGCCACTGGGGCAGGTCGCGCCAGCGTTGGGCACAACCACCGTGTGCTGTCAGTGCGGTCCGAGCTCCCTCACAAGGCCACCTGGTGCACAGCAGCAGCCCCCTTGCTTCCCTGCCCTCGCTCAGCCCTCGGTGACCCCTGGTCGACCGTATGCCTCAGCCGGTCTGCCTGTGCTGGACTTCTCCCAGGAGTGGAAGCTCACACCGTGTGGCCTTCTGTGTCTGGCTTCATTTGCTCAGCAGACTCTTTCCAGGTTCACCCGCACTGTCGCGTGTCTCAGTACCTGACTGCTTTCTATTGCAGGCGATACTCCGTCATGTGGATAGACCACATTTCATTTCCATCTCAGTTGAGGGACATTAGTGTAGGTTTTCCTGTTTCTGTTTGGAAGAATGCTGCTATGAGCAAGGTTCTAGCCAGGGCGGGTAGGCAAGAAGAGAAAGGCATCCATGCTATAAAGGGGAGTGAAGCTAGTTGTGTGTGACATGGTCTTCAAACAGAAAATCATAAGGAGGGGTGCCTGGGTGACTCAGTCGTTAAATGTCTGCCTTTGGCTCAGGTCATGGTCCCGGGGTCCTGGGATCAAGCCCCTGCTCCCCAGGAAGCCTGCTTCTCCCTCTCCCACTCCCCCTGCTTGTGTTACCTCTCTCACTGTGTCTCTCTCTGTCAAATAAATAAAATCTTTAAAAAAAGAAAATCATAAGGAATCCCCTAAAATCTGTTAGAAGCAATAAATGAATTTAGTAAGGTTTGAGATACAAGATGAATATACAAAAATGAATTGTATTTCTATACGCTAGCAACGAACTATCCAAAAATAGAATTAAGAACACAATTCTGTTTATGATGGCATCAAAAAAATGAAATCAGTATTTTATAGTGTTAAGATGGCAATAGGATTCCCCAAATTGATTTACAGATTCTACACGATTCCTCTCAACATCCCAGCTGCCTTCTTTGGAGAAATTGACAAGCTGATCCTAGAATTCCTGTGGAAATGCAGGGAGGGTGGGCGCCCAGAGTGGTGTAAACAATCTTGGGACAAGAGCAAATGGAAGGACTCCACAGTTCCTCATCCCAGAGCCTGCCACCAGGCTGCAGGGATCAAGACAGGATGGTGCTGGTGTGAGGACAGACCTTGAGATCGAGGGGGTGGCATCCACAGTCCGGACATCAGTCCCTAGCTGGACACTCAGACGACTTCCAATAAGGCTGCCAGGACGGTGTGCCGGGAGGAACTAAAGCCTGACGCTGCCGGTCGACTGGATTCCAGCACGGGTGCCGCCATCCTCACTGGGGAGGACCAGCCCCTTCAACTGACAGGCAGGGAGAGCAGGACGTCCACATACAGAAGAATGAAGGGGGACCCCTACCTCACACCACACACAAAAACTAGCTCCAGATGGATCACAGACCTACATTGAAGACCTAAAATGATCATTTTTTTTAAACTGCTGAGTTTTCAGAAACTACTCTAAACTTGTCTTTTGTTTCATTCTCTTTGGCTCCATGAAGCACCAGAATAAAGAACTTCTAGGTATCTATCTTAATAGAAAGCTTTATAGGGCACCTGGGTGGCTCAGTTGGTTAAGCGACTGCCTTCAGCTCAGGTCATGATCCTGGAGTCCCGGGATCGAGTCCCACATCGGGCTCCCTGCTCAGCGGGGAGTCTGCTTCTCCCTCTGACCTTCCTTCCTCTCGTGCTCTCTCTCTACCATTCGCTCTCAATAAATAAATAAATAAATAAATAATCTTTATAAAAAAATAAAATAAAAATCTTTATAAACATAACCCAAAAAATAAAAAATAAATGTAAACAAAGCCCAAAAGAAGAAAGAAATAGTTTAAATCTGGATATGTTATCTTTTAATTATTTTAAACTAAATTTTTAAATGCAACAGTGTATTTACTATTTTAGCATGTGCTTGTATGTGTCTATGGGAACTCTGTGGCCTCCCATAATTTCAAGGGGTCTTTGTGCATTACTCTAGAGAGTTCTCCAAACGGCAGCAGGAAGCAAACGTAACTGCGTAGTTGGAGTTTTCATCTCAGAACTTAAAATGCTATCACCAGGCTGACTGAGGACAGTGAGCTAAAGCAGTGTATTAAGGTAGCAGTCACTCGGGGCACCTGGGTGGCTCAGTTGGTTAAGCGACTGCCTTCGGCTCAGGTCATGATCCTGGAGTCCTGGGATCGAGTCCCGCATCGGGCTCCCTGCTCAGCGAGGAGCCTGCTTCTCCCTCTAACCCTCCCCCCCTCATGTACTCTCTCTCTCTCATTCTTGCTCTCTCAAATAAATAAATCTTTAAAAATAAATAAATAAAAAATAAAATAAAATAGCAGTCACTCTACAGCTCCAGATTTGCTGTCTAGAAACAGTCTGTGATCGGAGCAGTAATCATGATGTGCCTTTGGTTTTGGAAAATACTTGCTGTCCACATGGAGTATTGCATTTGGGAATGCCAGAATGCTCGTCTTCAGTAGTCTCGGGAGCAAGATGCTCTGAGTAAACCATCTACCATGTGACTCAGAGAGATGCCACCCTCAAGCTGTGGTGGGTTAATGGGCATAGGACCTGATCGTTGGCACAGGAAGAGGCGGGCGGATGTGCCTCTGACAGAGGGGCTCTGCCTCTGCACAGAGTGTCTGCAGAGCCCAGAGGCCCATCAGCACCCAAGTCCAGACCGTAGGGAACACACTGGAGCAAGTTCATTTACAAGGAAGAACGAGAGAGCAGAGAAGACTGTGGCCTTGGGCTCAGGAGGCTTCACCTGGACCCACACTCAAGCAAACAGTGTAGAAACACAACGGGAACCAGGCCTGGCCTTGGTATTTGATGCTGAGGAGCTCCTGCTGTTTGTTGCTGTGATAACATGGGGGTTACATTTATTGTAGCAGCCCCTTCTGTTGTTAATAGCTGACACGCTCAGGCAGGAAGTGGCAGGTCCCAGGAGCGTGGCCCTGAGGTGGTCCTTGCTGATGTGAGGCCTCCATTCGCCACTTTACATGATGCCATTCTGTCCGCTTTGGGGTACGTTGGACATTTCCCTTAAGAAACGCAGACGGGTTGGGACAGAAAACACATTGCCGGAAGTCAGTTCCTGGCACTTCTTGTTCTCACATTTGTAGTTGAAATTTCTTGCATGTTCTGCTTTATCCCCGCAGTCGGTACACCTGTGTACACGCATGTGCACATGCACACGTACGCACACACAGCACTGTGAGAGCGATGCTCCAGCACGCGCCCCGAGGGTGTCCCGGGTGCGTTTGCACACAGTCGGGCGTCTGGCCATAAGACATTCTAAGTCAGCGTTGTTCTCCTGAGGTCAGCTCCCATACTAGAGCAGCATCCGTGTGCCGGCGCCTGGTTATCCTCGGGACCGCCCAGCGGGACCAGCTCCTCGTCAGCCCCTCCAGGGAAGCCGCATGAGCATGGAAGTCTGTAGACCTTCCTCTCCACAAACCCGCCCAGGTTCCCCTTGCTTCTCTCCGGCCCACCGAGGCAGAGGTGCAGAGGGGCTCACACCTGAGGGCAGGATGAGGTACGTGTCTGAAGAACCGTCAGCCACACCTCCCACACACAACCCCGTCGTGTCTCAGGTGCGCTTCCCGCCGCAGCGCGGCTTCCTGCTCGCACTCCGAGGCTGCCTCGTGGCGTTGACCGCCAGCCGTTAATAACTCCGTGCGTGGCTCCAAAAACCAGTTCAGGGGGACACGTGGTTTTTCTCTAAACATATTGTCATCTGCTTTTAAAAATATTCGCGTATTCCTAAATCCGTGTTAAGTACCACAAGTAACAATAGTCTGCAAAGTCAGGAAATTAAAAAAAGAAAAAAAAACAGTTTTTCCAACAGATCCAGTTTTCAGGACAGGAGGGTATTACGTAACAAAGCGTCTTCTGCTTTTTTGTTCAGTGCTTTCCAGCCTTGGGCTCTAGCTAGAAAACTTTTTCATCTGGTTGAGAAACAGTAATGTAATTGTTTCCGTTTCTGTCCTTTGGTGTCAGCATCCTGTATCTTTCTGCCAAACCTCCCCTTCCTCTTTATTTATTCATTTATAATTAAAATCAGTTAGCATATAACATATTAGTTTCAGAAGTACAGGTCAGTGATCTGTCAGTCTCATATTACACCCAGTGCACGTTACATCACGTGCCCTCCTTACTGCCCATCACCCAGTTACCCCATCCCCCACTTACCCGTCTCCCCTCCAGCAACCCTCAACTTGTTTCCTAGAGGTAAGAGGTTTGTCTTATGGTTTGTCTCCCTCTCTGGTTTCATCTTGTTTGATTTTTTTCCCTCTCTTCCCCTATGATTCTCTGCCTTGTTTCTTAAGTTCCTCGTTTCAGTGAGATCATATGATAACTGTCTTTCTCTGATTGACTTATTTCGCTCAGTATAATGCCCTCTAGTTCCAACCACATTGATGTAAATGTTCAGTATTCATCCTTTCTGATGGCTGAGTCATATTCCATTGTGTATATGGACCACGTCTTCTTTATCCATTCGTCTGTCGATGGACATTTGGGCTCTGTCTACAGTTTGGCTATTGTGGACATTGCTGCTATAAACATTGAGGGTCAGGTGCCCCTTCTTTTCACTACATCTGTATCTTTGGGGTAAATACCCCAAAGTATTTGGGGTATTTAGTAATTGGGTAAATACCCAATTGCTGGGTTGTAAGGTAGCTCTATTTTCAACATCTTGAACCTCCATACTGTTTTCCAGAGTGACTGCCCCAGCTTTGCATTCTCACCAACAGTGTAGGAGGGTTCCCCTTTCTCCACATCCTTGCCAACATTTGGGACGTTAAAATATGTGATATTACACTTAGCTTAATGAAGGACGAGATGTAGCTAAATCAGGTGCTTAGGCATATTTTGCCTTGATAAAACTAAAGTGTCATTCAATCATTATACTTAGTACTATATTTAATTCCATGAACCTTAGAATTACTTCCTAATCTTGCCGTTGGGAAGCAGAGGTTCATGACCTGACAGAGTCAGCACGTGCATGAAGAGCAGAGGCATCCCCAGTGTCAGGTGCCCGAGCTTACAGACGCCAGAGGCCATGCGTGCTGCCGTGCTCCACGTATCAATGTCTCCTCCGGCGTGAGGAGGAGGTCTCCTGCAGTACTGCTTTAGGAGAATCTTTGGTGCTGGAGAGGCCAGTGTGACCCCGGGTCCTGGAGAAGACGCAGGAGAACGCAGTCCGACCTGTGCCCTCTGCGCACGTCCTGTTCATTCCTGTGTCTTCGGTGAAGTGTCGTAGCAGGTTTCTTCCAGTGGCTGGTTGTCTGCTGCGTGCGGTACTGATGCAGCCAAGGGGTCTGGGTTTCTTTGTCATACTTTTTACTTCGATGCACTTTTGTATTCCTTACGTCGTGCGGACTGTGAACTCGTGGTAAGCGTGTGTTCGCCCCCGCCTTTGTTCACATGCTGTCTGGGTTTGTGAGTTGGGCGTGCCCACACCCTCTCCCAGACAGGCTGGCTGTGACTTGGGACGGCTCGCTCACGCTGGGTCATGGGGACGTGCTTGTTGGACAGCAGTATCATGTCACCGCCTTGGCAATGGAGGCAATCGTGTGTTTCAATTCCGTTTTCCATGATGAGTGGAGAGTGTGGGAGGAGGACACGCTGATACCAAGCGTGAAATAAACATAGTTCTCATACACACGGTACAGTTGAGGTGATCATGGAAGTGCGTTTGAAAGGGAGCGAGGTCAAGCAGCCATCACTGAGCTTTGTCTCTTCGGTGTCTTGGCCCTGATCCAGTTGACAGCATACTCAATGGTGAAGGGAAAGAATCAACGTGAGGGGGACCGATTGCTGGAAGCGTGGTGTCTTAACACCGAGGCACAGGAGTGTGGGGTTTACGTTCCTCTTAATTCTCTGAAGCTGATCCTTCCTTTTCCCACACTCCAGATATTGCGTGGAACCACCATTGCCTTGTGTAGAGACCAGCTCTCTCCCCGGGCACTCTGGTCCAGGTGATAAGGGGCTGTGACTTGGGTATCAGGATTTAAAATCCCCCAGGTGGTGAGTGGGCAGCAGTGCTCAGGGTCTGCTGGGATGCACACAGTCAGACACAGAGCCACTGCCCAGCCTGAACGCAGCATCCCCACCCTGTTGATCTGAGGCCGTGGAGCAGGAGACCTAATCTCATGGGCACCTTGGAGGTCCTACCCACTCTGCTGCCTTGATGTAAAATACATGCAATCTTCAAAGAAAAACTATTCATTTAAAACCAAAATGTTTTATTATAACAGTGTGTAGTCTCAAGACTTCTTAAGAACGTGAGCATTTGCAAGGTATATATGGATAGGGGCACCTGGGTGGCTCAGTTGGTTAAGCGACTGCCTTCGGCTCGGGTCATGATCCTGGAGTCCCGGGATCGAGTCCCGCATCGGGCTCCCTGCTCGGCGAGGGGACTGCTTCTCCCTCTGACCCTCCCCGCTCTCCTGTACTCTCTCTCTCTCTCATTCTCACTCTCTCAAAATAAATAAGTAAATCTTTTTTAAAAAAAAGGTATATATGGATAGTAGAATTTACATAAGGAGACCAGTATAAATGTAAATTTATCACTAGGTAAGTAAATGTGTAACTGTCAAATCTTAACATAATTTAGGGCAAGTGCCTCTGAACAGTTCTGTGATTCTGAGCTGATGCCAGTCGACGGCCTTGCTGAGCACCCAATGTGGGCGGAAGGCATCCTGGTCAGTATAACGTGTGGGTCACTGGCATGGCCCTATATGTAAATTCAAACTGTACTCTCCGAAATCTCATCTTTAAGAATCTACCCCACATAAATAATGGTTTTGTAGCTGCATTTTTTGGTGATAACAAAAAATTTTAAACCATCTGAGTATCCGTGTTTGGGAGGAAGATCCAGCAGAACCTTGTGTACCATACTGGGTTTATGGTATACCCCCTAAAAATAACGTGGAATACCCCTGTGTGTAGTCATGTGAAAAAATAGTTTATAAATGCATACTTGTCTCTACCAGTGGAAAAGTTGGAAGAGGTTATATACCTAAACTAGGTGATCCCAGGGTGTGAGAGGGTACAACAAGTATTTACAACTTTTAATATAAATGAAGGCCTCCAATTCCAGAACGATGGAGTGGATGTTCTTCTCCCTGTCTGTCCTGCTGAGCACACCACGCACCTGACGTGCTACGTGCAGCGCACACAAGAAGACCGTGAGCGGGGAGGGAGGAAGGCAGGCTCGCCCCATCAGGAGGACCAGCAGTCAGTTCCCTGGTGTTCCGCTTCGTGCCCAGACTGGGGCCTGGAGAAGCCAGCGATGCAGAAATGCCAGTGGGCACAGACAGGCTGAGAAGAGCTGCTCTCTGTGACCGAAGGAGCAGCCTGGCAAGACGGGAACACTCATGCTTCCATTCCAGCCGTTGGAGAAAGCACAGCACAGGTGGCCCCATGATGATGTGATGGAGGAGTTACCACGGCGGTGGCCATCCCATGGCCACATGTAAGTGTGTCCAGTCAGCGCATGGTGCAGCAGCAGCTTGCACAGTGTTCCCTGTCCATTTGTGCTCAGCAAAGGCCCCACCCTCTGTCTCCGAAGACCAAGTGGGGACCCTAGACTTCCAACCTCTCCTGGCTGTCCAGATGACCCAGCTCCCAGGCCAGCATGGAGTCTAAGAAGGCCAAGGGTCGGACTTTCATGTCTGCTGGGCGGGCAGCCTGGACGGCCATTGTCACAAACAGAATCAGCGCGGTGAAGAACTGATGGGTCGTGCCAGACTAGGGGTGGGCGAGGGCGTGGATGTGGCCACGGATGCAGGTGAGGACCATGTTGGTGCAGATGGGACGCCTCTGCATCTTGATGGCCATGCTGGCCGTGCAGATCCACACATGACGGTGACGTGAAGCTGATATGCTGCGCGGTGCCGGGCACTGGTCTGATACTGCGCCACTCGACATAGGGATGGCCAGTGGGGTGCCAGGCAGGGGATGCGGGCAGCCCCCTGTGCCGCTGTGGAATCCAGAATTGCTGCAGGAGAAGTCAGAAGAGAGGCCAGCAGCCCTTACTCAGGAGGCTGGCGGACACGAGAAAGGCCTATGGTAGGCATGCCACCCAGGGGGAGGAATCACACATTTCCTTGTGAGGTAGCAGTTTTTTCTTTAAACTAGAGTAGTTTCTTATGAAATGCATATGTTTCTTATTTTTTCCTATCATTTCATTGAGATTCCTGGTAGTTGCTATTTTCTAAACTGGAGAGCTCTAATTCTGTAATCGTCTAGCATTTCAGGGGCCTGGCAGGTCCCAGCAGCCGTGAAGTGCGCTGCCCAGCTGACATTTCATGTAGACGGTGGACATTGCTGGTTGTGTTTGAGGGAGGGAGGAGAATGAAGGGTCCTTATTCTAGGAAGGTGGCACCAGTCAGGAGGTCAGAAGCCATTCCCGAGTCTCGCAAGTCGGGATGAGCGGTGAGGGCCCCAGAGTACATGTAGCCGCGGCAGAGCCCCCGCACCACACCTGTGCGGCTGGTGTGAGGAGGTCTGAGGGTTGGCAGAAAGGACGGAGCATGATGAGGGCGGCGTGTGGGGCAGCTCCGTCACCCGCCTCCGCCTGCGTGCCTGTGGACCCCCTCGCCAGCCTCAGCCGGTGTTTCACGGTGAGGGGGTGGGCGGCAGGGGGGCGGCAGTGCCCGCAGTCAGGCGCTCAGGGGGCGCTCCGGCAGGGGCGGGTGCTGCTGGTCAGGGGGCGTGCGGGCCAGGTGGCGGAAGGGGAGGCCAAGGCTGTGCGTCCACAGGGTAGAACAACCATCCTAGAGGAAGAGTGGGTGGAGCTGGGCACCATGAGATCTGGGAATGGTGACACCTTAGACCCTAGAATGTCTGCAAAGCCAGAGAATCCTAACAGTGTGGCCCCAGCACGACACACACACAGACCAGGGGAACAGAAAAAACCGCACCCGTAAATGGGCAACTAAGGCAGGACGAGGAGGGCAAGAGCGGACAGTGTCCTCGCACGTGGTGCCACAAGAGCTGGACAGCAGCGTGCGGAAGAAGGAAACCGGCCCTTTGTCCCGCACCACACAAGATGAACCCAGGACTGAAGACCAGAAACCAGAGGTTCCAGAGGAGAACACGGGCAGTAATCTCTTTGACATCGGCCTTATCAACATTTATTTGGAACTGTCTCTCCAGGGAAGGGCAACAAAAGCTAAAATAAACAGACAGGATTCCATCAAATGGGATTTCATCAGACTACAAAGCCTCTTCAGAGCCAAGGAAACCCATCAACAAAATGAAAAAGGAACCTATTGAATGGGAGCAGATATTTTCAAGTCATCCATCCTGTAAGGGGTTAATATCCAAAAACATATGAAGAACTTAGACAACTTAGTATCAAACAATTAAAACGCCCCAGTTTAAAAATAGGCAGAGTATCTGAAAGGACATTTTTTCAAAGAATACCTGTAGACACATGAAAAGATGCACAACATCACTAATCGTGGGAGAAATACAAATCAAAACTACGATGATACATCTCCTTCACACAGGTCACAGTGGCTAAAATCAACAGGTGTCGGCAAGGATGCAGAGAAAGGGGAACCGCCGTGCACGGCTGGTGGGAACGCAAGCGGGCGCAGCCCCTCTGGAAAACGGTGTGGAGGTTCCTCAAGACATTAAAAGGAATCACCATGTGATCCAGCAATCGCACTTCTGGGTGTTTATCCAAACAAAATGAACACTAATTCACAAAGATACACACCACCCCTATGTTTGCAGCATTATTTACAACATCTGAGATCTGGAAACATCCCAAGCATCCATCCGTAGATGAATGGATACGGGAGAGGTGGTAGAGACCTATGTTACTCAGCCATAAAAATGAAATCTTGCCATTTTTGACAAAAAGAATGGACCTAGAGGGTATGATGCTCAGTGAAATGAGTCCGAGAAAGCCAAAGTTGCAGAATCCAAATAACCAAACACAAGAGAAACAGACTCAAAGACATGGAGACAAATGGGTGGTTGCCAGAGGGGAGGGGGCGGAGGAGGGTGGAGAGCCGCAAACCTCCGGTTATCAAATGAGTCCCGGGGATGTACAGTACCGCATGGGGAGTGTGGCTGGTGATACTGTACTAGGGCTGTGCGGTGACCGATGGCGACCGCACTCAGACGGGGAGCATTTTGTATAAAAATAGCGAACCGCTGCCGTGTACACCTGAAACAGATAGTGTATGTCAGCCTTCAGTTTTCACAAAAAAGAAACACGGAAGTGATCCATCCAGTTCCAGCAACAGCACTGTGAGACGGTGGGTCTTCGCACTGGGTGAACTGGGCGCATCCCCGTTCCATCCCCGCGGATCCCGCGGTGTGAGCCAGTGAGCAGGGCAGAGCACCCTTCGCTTAGGGTCTTTTGCCACTTGCGTTCAGTGGTTTACAAACCTAAAGAAATAGTAGTTTATTCTTGGTAGGAACTGTGCAGGCGTAGTATTCTTATTTTTGCCATACGTGTAAAATTCTTAGTAATAAAAAGGTTGAAAAGTATTATTTATTGTCATCGTATTTATAAACTGCCTCATACCACAGCCCACCATAGATTAGAAGCCTCACATTCAGTGTATGTCAGAGGAAAAAGTGTCTACAGGAAATTCTTTAATGATGTCAATCTGATAAGTAAGATATTTTTTTTTAAATAATAAATTTTCAGGGAACTGCTCATTTGGGCACACGTAACAGAGGTGAGCTTGGTGCTTATTCTAACAGGAATTAATGTACAATTTCATTAGCTTTTGATGATAGGTAACTATCGTCTTCATCTCAAATCTTTGATGTAAATAATTTCTAGAACTTCCTTATTTCATTTGGAAGCTGAATTGTTTTTAATTACATTCTTTAAACTATTTTAATTAATTCTGCTTTACTTAATGAGGATGACATAACCAGGAAACCCTTTTAAACTGTACTTCTCACATAATTTTGATTTCAGGAAACTTAGGTGCCATTTAATTGAGGTACTAAACGGGCTAAATAGAATTTTGAAAAAGCAAAATTTCTAAAACTGATCAGCATCCCTGAGAAGAGCTGCTCTTTGAAATTTATGAGACCCTAATGTATGTATTCTATCCATTCTTGTAAGAAGGTTATTCAAAACAGTCTCTGAAACAGTGTTATGAAATACGGATTTTCCTTTATGTTAACGTAGCCTTCCTGTCCTGTAGTGGGAGTTCTGAGCTATTTTGTTTTGAACACCAATGTGTATGGAGTCATGGATAGATGTGAAAACACTTTTTATTATATCTTCCACATCACATGTGCCAAAGAAAACAGAAGTTAGGTAATATTTTATGGGTGCCTTGTAACCGTGTGGAAAGCCCAGCTTCTGAGTGGGGATAGGATTGTTCATACCCACATTGATAATTACATCAGTCAGTGGGTGATCCTTCTGTGAGCTGTGAGGTAAGTGCAGAAAAGCCCGGGGGCCTACATGACCGCACTTTTCGTTACCGTACCTGACGCCCATGCTCACAGGTGTTCACACTTCCCCAGGTTGCTTTACTTCTAGAAAACCCAGTAAGCAAAAATCCTATGTGCGTATTGTGTGTGCATTTTTATATTAAGTGATACACATACACAATGTTTAGGGTTTTCAGAGTCATGAAGATGTGTACCATTGTGAATTTATGTGTCACTTTTAATGAAAATTCACCGTTTTTGAAATAATGTTAACGTCTCGCTGCCTTTCATGATGTTACTTCACTGTATTTGGCAGACCCAAGACATCTCATAAAATTGACCTGTGCGTGCTCCTCTCTTAACTGACTTCCTTACACACCAGGGGTGAAGCACTTCCTCATGCTCAAGCACACGTGAGTGCCTGGCCTACATGGACTGGCTGTCCCCAGGAGTGAGCCCTGGCCATCTGGAGGGACGTGAGCACCTCCAGGCAGCTCACCGGGCAGAAGCCCAGCTAAAGAGAACGTGCCTCCCTGCTCACTGACCTTTCTGTTGCTCCACATGATGCAAGTGGTGCTAAGGGTTAAATGCATCTGTTTCTGTTCAATGAAAAATACTTAATTTTTCAAAATTGGGTGTTTTTTTTAAAAAACTGGTAGGCACGCTAATTTGGGACTAGTTGATGTCTTTCTCAGGCAGTGTTCTAGAGTATACTTACAAAGGTAGTGACTCTGTTTTCCAGTTTCACGCCTGTCTCTTTCAGAACAGGCAGAAGTTATATTTGTACCAAACAATGCATCTGAACTGAAAGACAGAGGCCACACTTTCTTCAGGTAGTTAGAGCCCTTCACGTTATCGCGCTCTTCCGGAGGGATCTGGGAGGGACACTTGTCCTCAGTGGGGAAGGACATTCCTAGCTGCTGGAATTACAGAGCAGAGCATTCTCAATGCCGAGGGGCGCCCCGCTATGAGAGCTCGGCCCGTGGAGGTCCACGTACGGGATGGGGAGTCCTGGTCCCGTTGATGAGCTTTCCTCTGTGACCTGGTCTTTGTTGCAGGAACCCTCACCCAGAACGAGATGGTGTTTAAGAGGCTGCACCTGGGGACTGTGTCTTATGGAGCAGACACGATGGAGGAGATCCAGAGCCACCTCAGGAATCCATACTCACAGGTAAGCTCATTGGCATCCGCACGGGAGCTGCCTGCAAAAGTGCCTGGCTCTGTCGAACCAGCCTGAACCCACTGTATCCGCTGATCTGGAAATCGGCAAACATCTTTGAATGTCCTAAAACACTCAGTTTTAATTTATAAATCAAGAAGCAGTTTTTGAACCAATTTTATTTTATTTTTTTATTCTTTGTAAAGATTTTATTTATTTATTTATTTATTTATTTATTTATTTATTTATTTATTTATTTGATAGAGATAGAGGGAGAGCACAAGCAGGGGGAGGGAGAAGCAGGCTCCCCGCCGAGGAAGGAGCCCGATGTAGGGCTCGCTCCCAGGACCCTGGGATCATGACCTGAGCCGAAGGCAGCCACTTAACCGACTGAGCCACTGAACAATTTTGAATGAGCATTTCTATATTGTAAAATAATAGAAAGGATATAATGACCTTAAACCATTTATTCATATTAAATAATTTTCTTAGTGAAATATTCCAAAAGATTACTCAGGATAGGTAGTATTTTTAAGACTATTAAGTAGAATACTGCATCACAGGTGTTTCTTACCAGTTCCTCTGGGTTTCTTCATAATTAGTAAGACTTTCTCATATTTTCTTGCCTTTTCCATAAACAGAAGTAGACACACGGGATCGTGAGCCCTATGTCCCTGTCATTCGGCCTCAGCAGCTGTCCATGCACCGCAGACCTGGTTCCCTCCGTAGCCCTGCTCCTCCTTCACCATATCACTGTGAAGTGAAACTCAAATGTCATGTTATTTCATCTGCAAATACCTCGTCTGTGTCTGGATCAGATAAGGACTCCTTGGGTGGAGGCAGGGGGCGTATATCCTAAGTCTTGGCCTTTCCCTGGAGCTTCAGGAGCTCTCTGAAGTTGCAGGAACAGGAAATACACAGCCTAGTAGCCACAGTGTTTGCCAGAGACTTGGTAGGCCGTGCGCTCTGCAAGTGCGTCTGTGGCCCGGGAAGGTCCTGACACGCCAGATCCTGACATGGGGCCCACAGGGCCACGTGTTCCCACAGATGACAGGGTGTGGGGCAGGCAGACACAGGCCACTCTGCAAAGGTCAGTTTAGGCCGCAGAGGTCCCCTAGCCTGTTCTCAGGTAGCGTTCGTGTTGCACTCATTTGAATTCACTGATTCTGGGTAACCAAACCTTGCAAGCCCAGGGTGTCTAAGATGCTGCACACACAAGGCTGTGGTTTGAACCCAGTGCCAGCCATCACTTCCCTAGGCTGCTTTTCTGCCTCTCTGCTGGCCTATTGTGAGGTTCGGGCACCCCCGTTGTAACAGGCCAGCATATATCAGGTGCAAACGTGCCATCACCCGCCCCCCAGGGAAGCGGGGCCTCGCATGTACACAGACCACTGCCGCCTCGAGGCTCCCACGGGCCGTCTGGCAGCGGCGCCCCCAGAGGCTGTAGGCCCTGTGTATTGATGGTCATACTTCTGACTTGACTTCCACAGACGGGGCTGAGCCACACACGCCCTGAACAGTTTCTGCTCTGACCGAATTCAGGTGTACTGTCTGCCTTACATTCAGTTTGTGAAAACCTCTTTCTTCTGTAATGTTTACCAGAACGGTGTATACTTTACTTTTCAAGACGCTGTCAAAAGAAAAGTATCTAATGCATATGTGTTTATTGGATGTAATGATCACTTACACAAGCACACATATACTTAAAACCAAGCCCTTTCTTCAGTTGGATGTCACTCAGTGCAATACAGAGCATTTTGTAACCTAGAACATTTATTAACAGAAGGAAAATCTAAAAAGGAGAAGGAATAGGTCTTCCCTTCTCCTGGTAATCTAGGTCTAGGTCGAAACAGTACCAGGTAAAATCTGTTTTTAAAAAATAAATTTACATTATGCATGAATATGATTTTAATAGCTCCAAATAAGCTGTTTTCTAGAAAATTTAGAAACAGAAAGGATGAGTCAGTGTATAAAAATAGCAGATATTTAATACTTATTTCCACGGAGGAGGTCTTTTAAAAATCTTTTTTCGAAGCTGTCTGTTGGTTGGCTGGTTAGATAGTACTCTTTTGTAAAATTGATTTTATTCCTGAGATTCTGTCTTTTTATTAAGATGATAATAGTCTACCAGGTCCACTGCAATGTAACATGAATCTTTCATAATCTGATTATATTTCCCCTCCGGAAGCATTTGGTGATGGAGGGCATAATCTTTAATGGCATTTGTGTGAAATGAAATTCTACAGCCATCGATAAACAGAGTCCTAAGGGGAGTCAGCCGTGTTGCGTGCCGCTCTCCCTTTGCCGTGCAAGCAGCAGGCGGGTGGGAGGCGAGCGCAGGGGAGAGGCAGTGCCAGCTGCTGAGCTGCACGAGCAAACCCTTCATTAGACAGCACTGTGACTTCACGGGCAGAGTAGTCACGGCTCGGTGGCTCTGCATGCCCCGTCCAAAAGCGAGAGCCTGGCTTTCTCGGGAGGGCCGTCACAAGTGGCCATGAAGGTAACCGAGGAGCCTCTGTGGTCCTGCTCCACCTCCCCCTGGAGCGGGGGGGAATGGCCACTCCACTGACGGAGGCGAGCGCCCTCGAATGCAGCCTGGTGCGGGGGGAGCCAAATGGAGGGAGCGGGGAGTCACGTCTGGAGCGCAAGAGTCTGAAATAGGAGGTGAGGATCAGTTTTCGTCAGATGCCGGGGTTACTGTCATGCACAAAACTAGCTCTTAATACAGAGGCTGTGACAGGCTGGATTCCTTTATTGTATTAAAGGAAGATTCGTAAGTATTTTTTCCTGCTTTTAGCTTTAGTCCACTTCAGGTACAGCACTTTTTAACGAAACATGAAAGCAGTTAGGAGCATATGGCTCTGGTTTGCTCTTTAACTCACCCCATCTTTACAAGGAGAACAAACATGACTTATTACGGACTTAGCAAGCCAATGCTATGGATCAAGTGAATGTAGAAAAGGAAAACCCTCCGACTCTAAGTACTGCAACAGTTTGGTAGCCGTGCCGACCAGGAGACGCGAGTGCTTACGGCGCTAGCACGGACACGTCACGTGAGCGAGCCCGTTCCCTAAGAGCTGCTTGTCTCATCCCTCACTGATGCACTCATAAAAATCACACGTGCTGGTAACTCCAGTATCAACTACGTTGTCTCTTTAATTTTGTGACGTTCGTATTTTATCAGATGCAGTCTCAAGCTAGCGGGAATGCTACCAGTTCAACACCACCAAGAAAGGCCCAGTCCTCAGCTCCCAAAGTGAGAAAAAGTGTTAGCAGTCGAGTCCACGAAGCTGTGAAGGCCATTGCGCTGTGCCACAACGTGACCCCCGTGTATGAGCCTCGAGCCGGCGTGATCGCAGAGGCCGAGTACGCAGAGGCGGACCAGGACTTCAGCGACGGGAACCGCACCTACCAGGCCGCCAGCCTTGACGAGGTCAGTCGGGGCCTCTTAGAGGATGTCAGATACAAACCTGCATCAGAGGCACAAGAATTCGTTCTTCCAGGGGCATGAATGCAAGGAGAGCTTTATTATCGTGTCTAATGGTGCCTTAGCTCCAGGCCTGAAGGCCACATGGCTCTCTCAGATTCGTGCATTTGGTCCTGGTGTGTCCACTTACCCCAGAAAGCCTAAGAGTTGAGTTACTGGAAAACACATGAGAAAAATCAGAATTTTACTGATTTGTAAACTGATTTGTGACCGAGTCAGATCTTAATAAAGCTGCTGGCGCCTAGACTGTTCCTCCCTCATCATCCCATCTTCTTACTTCCACATGAATTGTCAGGCTTACGTGTTAAATTTCCAGGTTTGTTCGTTTGTTTTGCCAGAATTTAGCTATAGCATATCTATTTCAAAAGAGAATTGGGCTATAAATCATTTCAAAAATCTACAGAAGACAGAAACAGTAAAATCTTCAATGTGGCAAATTAGTCATTTCTGACCTTACATCATTTTTTTACTTTTTTTTTTTAAAGATTTTATTTATTTGTTTTTGTCAGAGAGAGACAGAGCACAAGCAGGGGGAGCAGCAGAGAGGAGAAGCAGACTCCCTGCTGAGCGGAGAGCTCGATCCCAGGACCCTGGGATCATGATCTGAGCCAAAGTCAGACACTTAACCGACTGAGCCACCCAGACGCCCCCATTTTTTTTATTTTTAGATTGATAAAAGTCATTGTTAAATTAATTTGCCCAATTCCTGTTCAGCCAGTATATTTTAAATAACGTTTTCTTATGCCCTCCCTTTTAGTCAAGGTTCTTGAGATGATTCTGTAATCAAACCAACCATGGAAGCAATATAAGCAAACAACCTTCTTTTTTTTTTTTTAAATACTGTATGAAATTGGATCATGTAATAACTCCCAAAAAGTACCATCAATCACAGTTTAAAAAAGAAAAATCTGATCTAATGTTTTTTTTTTTTAAAGATTTTATTTATTTATTTGAGAGAATGAGAGAGAGAGAGCATATGAGAGGAGGGAGGGTCAGAGGGAGAAGCAGACTCCCTGCTGAGCAGGGAGCCCGATGCGGGACTCGATCCCGGGACTCCAGGATCATGACCTGAGCCGAAGGCAGTCACTTAACCAACTGAGCCACCCAGGCGCCCCTGATCTAATGTTTTAAAGAGAGGAGCCCAGTGATTCTCGTAAACGAGTATTTCAGAAGAGCGAGGTCCTTCTGTAATGACATCACAGCAAGGAACTTGCACGCCGCTTTCCCCTGAGATATCTGTGTTGGGGAGGCTGAAGGGCTGGGGCCTTAGGCTGCCGCTGGGAACCACAGCATGAAACCAAGAGCGCCAAGGTGCTGGGGTGTAACGTGTACTGCAGAGTCTGCAGCGCTGACAAGAGCGTCCCTGTTGTGCTGAATAAAATTAATTAAGAGGTCAGAAGATAAATCTGTGAGTTTCCCGTGTTAGGAAAGGCGTTCTGTGAGTCATAGCTAGAGCCGGCTTGGGACCTGGGCCAGAGAGGACTGTGTAGTTGTGTGTTGTGGGTGCCGGCTTGCAGGGGCTCGTGTCCTGCTTCCCTGCAGCTGGGAGCAGCCAGTCCTGCCTGTTTATTCCTCGAAAGCTGCTTGCGACCATCCTGATGGGTTTCGTTCCCAGAGGCGCCCTCAGTCCATGTCTGCCGTCTCCTGGGAGCCACAGGGGACACACCGGCACCCTTCATCCTGTCTGCGTGGCACGGGGACTGACAATTTTGTTTTCTTCAGTCTTTTTTGTGTATCTGCCTTTTTCTGTACCTGTGCATGGTTCCAGAAGTGCTGATTGCTGGGCCTGGTGTGGAGCCAGTGCTTCTCCATTCTAGGGACGCACTAAGTGGCCCCCATAGCTGAGAACCACTGAGTCTCGTGAGTCTTCCTGGGCGCTCCCTATGGTGTGCGGGAAGCACCTCGGCGGAGCAGGTGGGGAGTGCCGGTGTGCGTGGTCCCTCCACAGTGCCCCCCACAGGCCGCACGGTGGAGACAGACACTTGGGACCCCTTTACCTTGTTCTGACTTCATAATGACGAAGAACAGTAGCAAGAAACCCGAAGTGCACCAGCAAACGCTTGGTGTTTTACTAAGCCTTATGCACCGCTGTATGATTTGAAAACCAAATTTATTTTTGAAGAGGTAGTTACATAGGCACTGCCTTATTTATTTAGTCAGGAAATTATCCCACGGTAACCAAAACAAGCTACTTTAGAAATTATGACATGTCATTACTCAGGGGAAAAACAGCCAAAAAGATGAAAGTTCAGTTTTTCTTTAAACGTGGAAAGCTGAGACCGGTTTCACTAGCTCCAGCCTCCCCTCAGTGCTCGCTCACATGGAGACACCTCCCTGTCTTCCCCCCCCCCAGCCCCCGCAGCTGCCTGCCACACCCCTGCGGCCCTGGGCCCCCTCCACTGCGGAGGGTCAGCTCAGGGGTGATTTAGCTGGAGCAGACCTGCTGATGCACCCCCAGTGTCCCAGGCACACTGCGGGTCACACAGCTTGCGTGGGGCTCAGAGTGCCTCCCAGACATGAAGCGTTCAGGGAGCTGTGCTCAAATCATTCCCATGCACCCCAACTTCTCCCCATGCCTCTGCCTGCACCCCACCCAGGATGCTCTTGTTGGTTCACAACCAGCTGACGGTGGGCTCGTCAGGGCTGGGGTAAAGGGAACTTCCACTCTTAAACACTGTTGTATTACTATTAGACATTTTTACAGTAACTTTATTATTCCTATAATTAGTTTTTAAATTAAACTGAAAAGAATGAAAGAGGCTGAAGACAAAGAAGGATCTCAAAGCCTGTTTGATCCTGAACCATCACCTTCATAGCAGCTTGTGTGGGTCGACCTGGCACGTTTTGGGTGTGGTGTGGTGCCACAGGTGTTTGAGGGGAGGGGTAGTGCTCTTTCTCGACCTCCTCAGACTCTTGTCTTCTTTTGTGCCCTGTGAGGGTCTCACCCGGACCGCCCCCCACACGGTGTGCAGGTCTCAGCCACCGCCCCCCCCTCCCCGCAGGTGAGCTGGTCTCACCCGGACCACCCCCCACACGGGTGTCCGGGTCTCAGCCACCGCCCTCCGCCACCCCACCCCCCCACCCCCCGGCGCGTGTGTACAGGTCTCAGCGGGACCCTTGAGGCCCAGGCTGCAGGGAGGTGCTGGGATTGCCCTGCCTAGGGTAGAAAGGAGGGAGCTGTCCGTGGTATTTATCTAGAAACCAGTTTCCTGGGAGTATCAGGCCTTGATGTTCAAGCAGGAGCCAGAGCCCTGGAGTCCATAGCCAGGCCGAGTCTCAAGTCTCGCAGTAAAAGGTCTTTCCCCGTTCTGCTGCCTGATGACCTTGTGATGGCGAACCCCCATCACTGTGGAGTCCCAGCGTCACCCAGCTCTTCTCAGGATCACCGGCACGGCCTGTGAACACGGGGACTGGCCGCGGTGTGGCAGGTGGTTGAGGAACTGCGCAGCGCAGCCGGCTCATCACGGGGAGGCGGGCTTGGGGCACGTGGGGAGGCCCAGTTCCGCCATCTCTCCCGCTCTCCTCCTCGGTGTGCTTGGTCTGGAGTCTGCTGGTCAGGGGATGGGACTTCATTAGCACCACTGGTACACTCTGTAGATTGTGTTGACCACTAAATATGGAGACATCTGTTGTGGCCAAACTGCATGCGGCTTTGGGAATCGTGTATATAGCACATATGTTTATTTGGTAATAGGAAATCTAGGAGAAACTGCTAAGAGGAAGAGCTAAGATTCAGATGATGTATAAATTGCCATCTTAGCATTCCATTATATGCTTTGAAACAGATGTGGGCCCCTGGTCACGGCCCTTTAAAGGAAAGGGGCCATGTTCCTTTTCATACAAAGAAAGGATTGAACACATTTTTTTCTGTATTATATAACAGTCTAGAAATTCTCAAAAATTGCATGTGATTATATATTGAAAAAGGACTATTTCCCAGTCTTAAGCATAGGAAACTGAGACCACAGATGTTTCTCAAGAAAAATCTTATTAGAAGTTGTAAAAATACTATATTCCATGTTTACCTTGTTACCTGCCAAAAGTAAATATAAATTTTATTGAAAATACATGGAATTTTTCATCTTTAGGTTTTTATATAATTCATAACACTTTTTAAATCTTAGGTATGCACAATAGAGAGGGGTCTCATCAATTCCAAGATTACCGGAATCAAATAGAAACTGCCAATCTTATAATTGAATTTGTTCCTTGTTTAAAAATTCTTTCTACTTTGGAGATTGGACAATGATTAAAAGTAGCAGCCCTTTTAAATAACCTTAAAAAAAATCCCTAACACATAGTCTAAATCTGAAAATGAAGAAAATAGAGTTCATCATAATTTTTAAAGAGCTCTATTGATGCAACGTTTGCAAATCCCTAAGGCCCAAGGAAAATAATCTAAATGGTTCATTATTTAGCTTATTGAACTTTGCTGCAGTTAGGTTGACGGATGATGGCAATGCTTCCCCATCACCAAAGCACCGTTTTAAAAGCATTTTTTATTGAATAAAGTGCTTAGAATATTGCACCCTGGAGCTTTATTCAGGGAAATGGCTCAGTTGATGTTTTCTGTTTGACCTCAGCTTTGACCTATCACAACATGGATGGTTAATAAGCAACATTATCATTTCAGAGATGTCACTGGTTTTGTCCATTCTGCATCAACACTCTGCTCTTACAATCCCTACGTGTTTATGGCTCTTGTGTTCTCTTCGTCTTTAGAAAGAATGTAATTTAAGTAGAATGTTCTTGTTTCTGAGTCCCTGGTATCACAGTTGCAATTCTTCACAACATAAGTGGCCTTCATTTTCATTTTCCTGAAAACAGAAAGGATCTCTTACCTTACCTACAGATGTGCACAAAGGAATGTTTTATACAAATAATGAAATTCTGGGGGAGTTAATGTTAAATCCTTAAAGGCTCTGTGAGGTACAGTCATGAAATACTTGCTGGGACGTGTCATCGGGGAACAGCGGTGATACTTTAAGGTGTAGCAAGCGGTGGTAATAGTCGAGTGTCAGTAACTCATCTTGTATTCACCACGTGGAGCCCACTGATGCCCTGTCCCTGTTTCTTATGATAAGTGATCAATATTTCATTTTCTCTGAGAGAGTAGAAAGTTTCACTTGCCTGTCGCTTTATCTCTAGAGCCTGAGCATAGCAAACTGCAGCTTAGTAAACATTAGATGTTCCCTGGAAATTCCTAGACAGAATTAAGACCCATCCTCCTTCAGTTGTGGTGTGTCCCGTGCGAGACCCCGAATGTTGTGAGCCGTCAGAGCGGATATGCGCTCCGTGGGCAGAGCCTTGGTGCTCACAGTCCCTAGCTCCAGGGATCAGGGCACACGGTGACACAAACCCTAAAGGCCTCTGGCCTCTTTGGGCCCAAAAAGACTGATTGGCCATGATTTTTAATGACCGCTTCCTTCTGAAAACTAGCTGTTTACTGGTAATATTCTTCTCCGCACTGTGGCAAGAACATTCTGTGTTTACATGTTATTTTCAGGTATAGATATCAGCTCCTCACTTGGACATTTATTTGCAAGAATCAGCTAAAATTTATGCCAAACCGCAAGTGGATTATTTAAGTATGGAAGTCTATACCGTCCTTAATGGCCTTGCTTTGGGGTTTCCCAAAGCAAGCTGTCGTGCGTGGGGTGTGTCCCGTTGTATACTCGCTGTATTGTGCACACTCAGTGGCGTGGGGCTAACTGTGGTGTTGCATTAGTGCATGTGGGGGCGGGCCCCCGGCTGACGGATGCCCCCTCCCAGGAGCAGCGGACAGTGTGTGCACAGCCGACCGTGACTGCTGATCGGAAAGTTTTCCAGGTGATCAGACTGCATTTCATGTTCATAATCTGCCAAGTTATAACAATGATGGTAATACCACACTCAAGAATGAAGACAAGTCTGTGATCAGGTTATGATCTATCAAATGCCTGGTGAGACAGGCATCCCTGGCTTATACCTGGCAGGTATGTGTATGTCATTGCTAATATGATCAAAGAAAGTTCTCCCAAGCTTTTCAGTAATGGCACAGAAGCTTCTGAATAATGGAATTGTAGAGAAAGACTAACGTTAAGATCTTGCCTCATATTTTCTCTCCTACGGAAGGACCCTTGGGAACACCTTCCTATACTGGTTACTTAGCGTGGAAAAGTGTGATGTGTACATAAGTTGCCTGTGACAAAGATTGTGTGTTACTAAGTGGCCTGTGGATGAGATTTAGCCCAGGCTCCCTCTTACATATATTTTTCATATTCACATTTTAACTAATTTTACCTCTGTGTTATTGTCAGTAGTTACATTGTTAGAAATTTCTAAAAGCTCAGTAGTCATGGAAATAGTCATTTTGAAATGTATTAAGCCTTTAAGTTTAGAGTTATCTTTACATTTCAGAGAATGATCTCTCAGCATTACATGCTGTTAGAACGTCAGGCAGCAGCTTCCGGAGGAACATGGCAGCACACAAGGAGGATTTGATAAACCACTTTCCCCACGTTTTATTCCAGTACTGACAAAACTGCCAAAACAGATCAAATCAAGCAGTAGCACTGGAAACTTCCTTACTAAAGAACCCATACCTGAGCACCAGGACAATTTTGTGTTCTGTGGGCCACGGATACAGGGCGAGGGGTGCTAGATGGCCCACCATCACAGAGAGCATCCCCCGGGAGCAAGAAAAGACGTGCACCCCACCTCTGCCCTCTGCCTGAGTTAGAGGGCCTCACTGATGGAGAAGGCAGGTGGCTGTGTGTTCCCTGCTCCTGAGATAATTCTGAGCCAAAGACCTGACCGTTTCTACCCAGCCCTCAGCAGCTTTGTATGTATGTCCTGTTAGTACAGAGAAGACAACCAAAGAGAAGCCCTGGTCAGGAGAGGCCAGAGATCCAAAGCGACGTCCGTGCAAACACTGAACAACTCCCGCTCGCGCTCCAGCTCCCAGGGCACGGCCAGCAGCATGGTGGGGGGCACGGCAGACGGACCTGCGTTCCCCTTGGAGGACGTACCCGGGAGCACCTTGCAGACCAGACGAGAATGCTCCCCAATAAGAAGAACAGTAAGTGAAGTCGCATCAACTAAAACATTCAGAAGGATAAAACAAAACCAGAGGAAAGTAGGAGAAAGAAAAGGTAAGGAGAACAAAAAGTCATGATTGAGAAGCCAATAAATTCAGAAATTGTTGGCAAAAATCAAAACAAAACTAATACAAACCAGTGAGTGCAAACTAAGTGCAAAATTAACCCAACACAAAACTTTTCTGGAACAAGGAAGGATATTCCAAAGGTTTCGAAATCATTTCATGAAGCCAACTTAATTCTAAATTCTAAAATCTGATCAAGATAACATAAATATACACACAGTAAGAAAGAGATTTACAGATGAATCTTATGACCATAGAGACAGAAATCCTGTAGTACCCACAAACCTACAGTATGTTGAAAGACCATGACCCAGGAGCATTTTTCCTAGGAATATGAGAATGATACAGGACATACATTAGCATGGCTCTGTCGGAGTCAGAAATCACTTGATAATCTCACTTCCATTAGTGAGTGCCTTAAAAAAGGCATTTAAGTTAAAATTCAGTACCCATTCCTGGATCAAAACAAACAAACTAGGCCCCTCTCCACATCTAGTAATAGTCAATGCAAAATAGAGAGGTCCTTTCCTAGCATGATTCATGATACCAGTCTTAAATCAATACTCACCATCACACCAGATAAACTCTACAACCGTCCCAAGTGAAGAATAAAACAAGGATGTCTGCTAACTGCAGTACCATTTCATACTGTCCCGGATGTTCTATCCAGACAGTGTGTCAGAAAAAAATCATTATCGTTATTACAAGGAAATAAAATTACCGCTTAGACATGACATGACTGTATATCTAGGCAACCGAAGAATCATCATTCAGGAGACCCCAATAAAAATACACAAACTCATAGTTTCTTATATATCAACAACCACCTGCTGCATTGAAGATGATGGCCCATTCACAAAGCTACAACAATAAAAATATTTAATCATGAACTTAAGTAGAAATACGTCCTATGGGGGAAAAAAACCAGCTAATTTTAAAGCTGTGCTTCAAAGCACTGTTATTAATGCTTTACCTACATCAGTCTTCTAACAGATTCTGAAAGAGGTGTCCTCATTGATTGTTCAGGTAATTGTCAGCCCTGGCTCCCGTTCAGAAACACCTGAGGAGTTTTAAACCCTCCAATGTCTAGATTTCTTCCAAACCTACTGAAACTAAATCTGCAGAATGAAACATTCTTCACCAATTCCTTATATTATTCCTGATTGATGTGTTTTAAAAACAGTTAATTTCAGTAAATGTGAGGGTTGCGGTGTACGTTGCTTAATTAGTTAAGTAGGTACACATGTTCGTATTAGACTGTTCTGCAAATCTACGTTTTACCAGCATGGAAGAACCTCCTGTGAAAAGCACTGTGCCGGGAGTCTGTAGTCTTGAGTCCTAGAAACCCCTCACCCCTGTTAGGCCTCCGTTACCCATCAAAGGAGAGCAGGGCTGTCTATTTATGCCTGTACCGGTGATACCCCACCTCTCCCTCCCCCCAGCTCCCTCACAGTTACTGGAATACCCAAAGCAGTCTCGGGCCTTATATCTAATTGAATGTGATTGCAATTGCATACCTTCCCACATCCAGGCCCAAGTGGCTTCAGGTGAATTCAACCAAACATTTAAGGGGAAATAATACCAATTCTATAGAAACTCTTCCCAAATACAGTAGGGAAGAAACACTTGTCTGTGCTAAACTGACACCAGTATCAGACAAAGGCATCACGGGAGAGCTACAAACCAAATCACTATGAGCATAGGTGCAGAAATCCCACAGAGTGGGGGCAGGTAAAGCCCAACAGGAGGTGAAAAAGATAACACATCCTGATTAAGTGACGCTTACCCCAGGAATGGAAGGTTGGTTTGACAGTTGTAAATCGATCGATGTAATTTCCTGCAGACTATAGGGGGAAATCCCTATGATCATTGCAGGAGCTTCATGGGGAAAAACACTTGGCAAAAATCCAGCGTCTGTTTCTGATAAAATCTCTCAGTAAACTAGGAGTAGAAGAGTTTGTGCAGCCTAATAAGGACATCTTTGAAAAATCCTGCTGTTAACATGATACTTCATAGGAAACAATGAGTAAGTTCCTTCTAATGTTTGGAGCAGGCAGAGGAGGTGTCCTCTCTTTCCACGCAGAACTAGCCAGGGCACTAACACAAGAAAAGAGAAATAAAAGGCATACAAGCTGGAGAAGAAGAAATAAAACTGTCTTTTTTGGTGGAGGATATGAGTATCTTCATAGAAAATCCCAAAGGCTCTACTAAAAAAAAAAAAATAGTAATGTTTAAGAAGTGAATTTACCAAGATAGCACATCATAACGCCCATATACAAAAATTACTTGTATTTTTATATACTAGCAGTGAGCAATTACAAATTGAGATTTTTTTAATGTACCATTTAAAATGCACCAAAAGCACATGAAATACTTAAGGATGGATCTAACCAAACATGCATAGATCTGTGTACTGTCAGCACCGAGACAGTGGAGAGTTGAAGAGGGCCTGTGTGTGAGGGCGCATCGTGCTCACGGACCGGAAGACCTGTTGCCGAGGTGCCGACTGATTTCCTGCCAAGGAGGTGCAGTGCAGAGGGGGTGATGCTTGAAGAAGTGGTGCCCAGAACAACGGGACTGTCATACGCAAAGCCTCAACTAGTATCTCTCCCCATGTACAAAAATTAAGTCAAGGGGCACCTGGCTGGCGCAGTCAGTTGAGCGTCTGCCTTCGGCTCAGGTCATCATCCTGGGGTCCTGGGATCGAGCCCCGAGTCAGGCTCCCTGCTCAGAGGGGAGCCTGCTTCTCCCTCTCCTCCCGCTCGTGCTCACTCTCTCTGTCACTCTCTCTCAAATAAAATCTTTAAAAGAATTAACTCAAATTGGTCACAGACATATGAAAAACCTAAAAGTATAAAATTTCTCGAAAAAAAGTCTATAGGCTTGAGTCAGACAGTGATTTCACGGGACACAAACAGCACAGTTTGTAAAAGAAGTTGATGAATTGGACTTGATGGTAAACATCACATTGTTCAGAGACACCATTAAGACAAGGACAAGCCACAGATCTGCAGAATATGTTTGTGAAATACATACCTGATCAATGAGTGGAAACCAAGATACATGAAGACTTCTCAGAACCCGCTAATGAGAGAACTCCCCCCACACAATTCAAGCGTTGGCAAGAGATCGAACGGCACCGCCAAAAAGAGATATTGACCATATAAAACCATAGGAATAGTGAGGCTTCGTGCATCTGTCAAGTGACTGGCGTTTTGTGGGCAAAAATTGGCTGAAAGGTAGACTGGCAACTTGAGGGGAAGAGAGACATTGCTTAGACCCCAGGCCAGTGACACTGGGCACCCGGGGGCATGCCGCTCACGAGCAGGTGCTCAGGACTGTCCCGTTTACGCTTAGGCGTGTGTCATAGGCGCCCGTCAGCCCTCCATTCCAGATAAGAGGTTGTTAGTTCTCTCTTATTGAAGGAATGTTTGTGCTGGCCCCGACCAGTGAGCTGGGGGAGAGTGAGCCCGGTAGAGCTCGGGGGCCTCAGGCATGGAGGTCCTCAAACCACCGCGGGTTTGGGTGTGGAAGGTGACACGCAAGCAGACCCGTCGACGTGTGTGTGTTGTAGTGAGTGCCACAGCGGAGGGAACAGGTGGATGAAGGGGAGAGTGGGAGGGGGCCAGGACAGGAGCCCCCCCAGGCTGGACTAGGGATGCTGGACTCATATCTGACCCAGCCGCTCAGCTCAGGAGCAAGACAGCCCCCACGTGTTACTGTTCCTGCAAACCAACCACCCAGCATGGATCCTGGGGGGTGGCCGGTGGGGAGGAGTAGAAAAGAGCCACTTGAGAGCACTCCTGGTGCGTGGGTCTGGAGTCGGGGGCTCACCCAGCCTGCGGAGCGTGTGCACCCTGGGAGGCCGCCACGGATGCCCCACCCCAGGCAGTACAGTCAGCCACGGAGACCACCCTTCGCTCAGCAGCCTGCGGGGGGCGTGTCCACCCCTGCGGGGCTGTCCCATCGTCTGGTGCTGAGTGGGGACCTGAGAACATGTGAACACTCAGGCCCCTACGTCCTCACTGCCGTGGGAAGACCTGCCTGCCTTCAGTTCTGCCACATCTAACGCACAGTCTCCACTTGTGGCCCTGGTCACCCCGATTCAGACACGCAGATCCTTTCTAGGACCAGAGATGTTGCCTTTCTGGATGGCTTTCCTTAATTTTAAAAAGCAGTGAAAAATCCTGGCATCTCCATGCGGCTTTTCAGTTCTCTGCCCAACCTGGGAGTTCCCTCTCCTGACCCGGTCGGGTGGTCCTGGGGAGGCTCAGCTGGCGGGGGGGTGGGGGGGGCGCGTCGCTGGTGCTCGGTACACACGTATTCTGCATGTGGTCAGACACGCGCTGCAGTTTGGGGTCCGCGAGACCTTCTGCCGGCCTGGGTTCCCCAGCAGGACTGCGCAGCCGTCAGACTCACTTCCTGGCGGTGACCAGAAGAGGACGAGTGGGAGCAGTGTAAGGGGTGCCCAGGCCGGGGGTCCCTCCCCGGGGGTCCTGTGGACAGCGCTCACTCATCAAAGCAACGATGCGTGACACCATGCACGGAGCGCTGCCCACCCAGGAAGCCCACCTGAGCCTTGGCGTCCAGGGTTTTCACTGGGGGTCATTCGTGTAGGTGCGGGTGACCCCCACATGGCTGACCTTCGTTTCCAGCCCCTGCAGGTCAAGGGGACACCACGAGACTGGCGCCCCTCCATAAAGCAGAAGGATGGTGCCGACCACGTGTAGCTGGCCCCCCGTTCCCAGGGCTCGTTCCCGCGGCGTGGAGGTCACCCCCAGAAACACAGGCCCAGCAGGCCATAGAGTCAGGCAGTCACCCCTACGCAGGGGAGCGTTCTGACCTTGCATTCGCTCCCCGGCAGAGGTCAGGGGTCACAGCGTGCTCTCCTGACTCTGTGACCCCATCTGAGGCAGCTTTGGGCCTTCACTGTTTTCCGGCAAAACATTTCTAGACAGCAGTTTCTCACAGTATTTGACAAACATAAACATTCAAGTTCTTACTAGTTGTCTAATTTATCTAATGGAAAAAGGAGAACAGAGATCTTACTGAAACAGTTAATTAAAATAGATAAAAGTAAAAGTTTGCTCATTTCCTTTATTTCCCAGAAATAGGGGAGAGGCATCAATTACACATTGAGAGTGGGGCTTCACATTTATAAAGGTAAGGTGCTGGGTGTTCCTAGAACAGCGGGCTCCCGAAATGCAGCAGAGGAAATCCAGCATGTCAGACATGGTCTGACCATCCCGAATATTGTACAGATTCAGGGCCTTGGGCTTATTCTTGTTTCGAGTTTTGCCTTAGCTCTTTAAACTCAGTCTTCCAGCCTTTTGAGCACATTGTCTCTGGTCAGTGGTTTTGGGTACTAGGCAGGTACCTCCTATCTAAGGACACCTGGTAGTGTCCAGGCTGCTCCAGGCACACAGAAGGTCAGGGTGGACACAGCAGAAAAGGCCCAACATCAGAATTTTCCCTTCAGTGAGACCGTGGGAACACCCCCTGACTGGGGGTGTCTGTGCAGATGCCCTCGTGGGCGGACCTGGCCCAGCGCGTGTGGACGGCACTCTCCTAGATGCCAGAGCTGATTACATGGCGTTGCTCACAGCAAAATGAGAATTCTGCACCATTAGATCTTACAGGTTGGCAATCTAATATGTAACATTTTGCTGTCTTGAATTTATAGGTCAGCTAATAGTATGATTTTATTAACTTAAATGAAACTTGTATCTTTAAAGGGAAAATTGGGGAGCAGAAATTGGCACACTGCACATAGCTGTTCCTACCTCACCAAGCAGACTTGTGCCCAGCAACAGGCGGGGGGCCAGGCGTGGGCAGTCGGGCCAGACACCGTTTCCGGTGTCCCGTGATAGTATTTGCCAGCAGGGCCCAGAATGATGTAGGGTCCAGAGAGGAAATCTCTGGGTGCCTAAGGACCCCGCCGGGTGGAGAGACGGGGTTTCCAGGACCTGCCTGTGAGCACCAGCCTGGGTCCCCAGTCCTGCGCCCCAAGCCGGGTCCCCTGCTCGGCCAGCCCAACGTGCGGACGGAACCCGGGCCCGGACAGATCCGCGCGCCCCGCCCGGAGCAGCAGGAGGCCCTGGCAGCCTGGCCATCCCGCCCAAGGTGGAACACCTCATTCACCGCCTTGGCCCCGGGGTCCCTTCGCCCCCTGCTGGAAGCTGGCTGAGCGCTCCTTGGTGCCACCAGGGCTGTGCCCTAGGATGGCTGGGCCGCCACACTGCGTCCCCGCCAGGGCAGCTGGAAGGGACATTCTGAGGGCCGGCGGGATGCCCGCGATAGCCCCCTCCTCTCCAGCTAGTACATGGCCGGCCACGTGGCAGAGGTTTCTTTCTAGTCAGGGCACCTGCGGTAGGTGCTAGGGTGCTCCTCCTTCCACGGGTGAGGAAGCTGAGACTCAGGGAGGGAAGCACCCCTGAGGGTGGACTCACCTGCCCTCCTGCCTCGCTCAGTCCTGGAATTCCTATTCCTTACTCCCCCCCCCCCACTCAGTTCACCCAGGTTCTTTCCGCTCAGTATGTCACCTCCCCTCCGCTCCATCAGGGAGCAGTGTCCCCCAGAAGCCCAGTATCCTCGGCTCGATGCTCCTCTTGCTCACTCTTAGGGTCCTCCATCAGCCCCTCACCCCTTCCCGTCTCCAGGCAGATGATGACATTTCCCCTGGCTTTGGCCCCGCTGACCTCAGGGTGGCACATCACTAAAGCGCTCAGATTCTGTAGAGACACCTGCACACAGCCTCAGCTGATCTGCGCTGTGTCCTCAGCCCCACCCCACCTTCCCAGGCTCCGAGGTGAGAAGGGGAAATACAAATGCAGCCCTCCAGCGCTGGCTCACGAGGGAAGCTGGGACACCAACATGACTCAGACGCAGTGGGACAGGCTCGCTGGTCATCTGGAGGGTGTGGTGGCAAGCAGAAGCTGAGGACACTGTGCTCCAAGACGGATGGCCGCCTTGCACACACCAGCCCAGGCTCGAGAAGACTGCTGAAGAGCTCGCTCAGCGTGGACACCTCAGAGGGAATTAAAGGACATTCCGCACCCGTGTCTCCGACGAGGATTTAAGAAGAGTCCACTACAATGAGGGCTCCTAGACGAGACGCTAAAATATCTGGACGACACCCAAGAGTGATCCCAGACCTGGAAACAAAGACCCCAAAGTCTCATTGCACGAGGAATAAACAATGGAGTTTTCATCAGAATTGTGCTGAGCTGAACAGCGGTGCCCAGTGGCTGCCGGAGGAGGCCACAGGAGTGCCGCTCCCGTCCACCCGAAGACTCACGAGCCAGGGCTGGTTCTTCTGAGGCTGGGATGGAGACTGCCGCTTCCTCTGCCCCAGCACCTGGTGGTTTGCTGGTGGCCATGGGTGCTCCTCGAGGGCTGGTGCGTCCCCCAAAACTGCCCCCATCTCTGCAGGCCATCCTCCCTGTGTGCCCGTCTGGCCCTTCCTGAGCAGGTGAGAGATCCCAGAACACAACACACAAGATCGGGGAAGAGTGTCTGCAGAGAGTGCAAAACGACGGCAGGTCTGACTCACGCCGGGTGGAGCAGAAGGGGTCAGGGAGGGCTTCTCGGAGGAAGGGACATTCGGAAGAGAGCTGAAGCACAGAGGTAGTTAGGGAAGTTGGGTGGGCTTCCGCGGAAGAGGAGACCACTTGTGAAAAACCCCAGAGTGGTGGAAGCGGAGGGAAGGGTGAGGGGGGGAGAGCACAGGCCGTGGAGGGAGGTTCAGTCCGAGGACAGGGAGCCCCAGGCAGGCTCGGGGCTGAGCTTGGAGCCCAGGACCCCCAAACGGAGATGCCACGTGAGGGGCTGGAGTTCAGAGGACAGAGAGATGTGGGAGCCGGACTCGTGGAGTCACCAGTATGTAGTTGGCGATGCAATTCGCTGGTGCGGTCAGGGCCACCCGAGGAGAACCCAGTAGAATGGCATCAGTCAGCTACTGCCACGTAAGGACCACCCACAGGATCTCTGTGCTATGAACCGACACGAATGTACTTAGCTTTCCCGTCTGGGCAGCGTGGGGTCAGGTGGCGCAGGCCGGCCCTGCTGGGCGGCGGGGATCTCCGCAGCTTGCGCCCGCCTTGGGGGGTGACTGTCCGTGACTGGTTCGCGCCGGCTCTGCTGCCATTGTCCCCCTCCCACCGAGGGCGGCCGCGTCCTGCTCGTCTCACGGCCACGCCGAGGCCACAGCAGGCGAGGCCACAGCAGGCTGGGAGGAAGGGCTCAGCACAGGACTGCATTTCTGCCTCAGCGGCTAAGTGAAGCATGTCAAGGGGCCAAACCCCAAGTGCAGAAGGGCCTGCACAGGGTCTGTCGAGGGTCACAGCCCTGGGCACGCGCAGGAGCCCAGGCTGAACCCAGCTCTGTGTCCTCACACAAGGGCTGCACCCAGCCCTTGTGGGGGCTGTGGGTGGGGTGGGGTGTGAGGGTGTCACTGTATAGATGGGGCATGGGAGGGGTCAGCATTGAACAGCTGGGGGAGGGGCCCTCGTGGGTGGGGCTCTTGTCTGAGGAGGAAGTTGGGTGAGGGGACCCCGGCCATGGTGACCTCACTTCCCTGACAACAGAGCCCATCAGAATTTGGAACCCAGGTAACCAGGAACCCACATTCCAGAGACAGCCCCCGGCCCAGCTCATTACTTTAGAGATAGTCAAACCAACATGTTCGCATGCTGTGTTCCCAGATCCGGAGGTTGCCGACGGAAGAAAGCGCGCCCAGCAAATGCTGTCTCAAGATGTCCTTTCAGGGCTCCCCACCGCCTCTGGCCGTTTGGTCGGAAAGACCACAAGGTGACACCAGGAGCCCCAGAGCCGGCCACCCAGCACCACAGGGTCTAATCCACCTGTGCAGCCCCAGGTCCCCACCAGTGTGTGTGTGTGTGTGTGTGTGAAGAGGGGTCATGTAGGGTGGGCCAACCCCATTCAAGAGCAGGCTGATGAGGGGTCAGATACCCAGTGCGCAGGTCTTGTTCAAGGTCAAGGGTGGCTGGGTGGGACGGGGTGTGTGCGGATGCGAGCTTCTGCCCTGGGTTTATCCCAATTGCCCTGGAGCGGGGGTCACTGTACCGCGTGCAGGGCTGGGCACGCACAGGTGTGTCTGATCTGGGAGCAGGAGGGGGACAGGGCAGGGGGACAGGGAGGCTGGCTGGGCAGGGCTGTGATGCCTCTGGGCCGGCTACCCGTCCCTGTCTTTGCAGACCACGGATGAAATCGGGAGGAGGCTGGCGGACAGCCGTGACGTTTCCGCGACCTGGGGCGTGACCCCACAGGGGTCCCCAGGAGCAGGTGCTGGGGATTGCGGGGGAAGGCCTCCGACACCACCCAGACCACTGTCCCTGGTGGTCATTGAGTGGATTGTGCTCCAGGAATGGAGCCCACGGAGACCGAGCTCGAGGCTGAGAAGCCTGGGGCGGGGTGCCTGTGGGTGTGTGGGGACGGGTCGGGGCCGGCCCCACAGGGAGGAGCCCCGAGAGGCTGGTGTGGGGCCAGGAGCAAAGACTGTGTGCAGAGCACCCAGCGGGTGGACTGCAGTCGGGGAGACGTCCCGGGGAGGGCTCCTTCCTGGCTGCGGCTTCTGTGGGAGGCTCTGGGCTGGGCTCTGTCTTGCAAATCCCCACGGAGAGCAGGCACAGGGGTGAGCTTTCCTCCTCTCACAGATGTTCCACGACCTAAGGAGCTAGAGCCGGCTCCAACTCCATCAGCAGCTCTGCAGGGAGGGGTGGTGCCTGCAGAGACTTCAGCAGGAGCCCAGGAGCCGGCAGTTGACCCAGCACCTGCCCACGGAGAGCCTGATGCCGACCAGGAAGGGCCTGCTCGAGAACCTGTGCCCGGAGAGCCTGCCCCTGTTCCTGCCACTGTTCCTGCCGGAGCCAGGGCCCCTGTGCCTGCCCCGAACTGTGGCCCTGCTCCTTGCCCAGACCCCGCTCCTGCCCTGGATCCTGACCCATCCCTACCCCTGCCAGTGCCCCTGTCCCTGCCCCTGACCCAGATACTGCCTTGGTTCCTCTATGTGCCATTGCTGCAGACCCTGTCCCTCCCCTTGCACCTGCCCCTTCCCCTTCCCCTGCTTGTGCTCCTGTTCTGGCCCCTGACCCAAGTCCTGCCCCTTCCCCTGCCCATGCCTGTGTCCCTGTTTTCGCCTCTGACCCAAATCTTGCTCCCACTCATGTCCCTGCCCCTGCCCGTGCCCCTGCAGCTGCCACTTCCCCAGCACCTGCCTGTGCACCTGTTCTTGCCCCTGCTCCGGATCCTGACCCAGCCCCTGGCCTGGATCCTGCCCCTTCCCCTGCCCCTGCCTGTATTCCTGTTCTTGCCCCTGTCCCGGCTTCTGCCCCTGCAACTGTCCATTGCCCTGCCCCTCCCTCTGCTCCGGTGCTTGCCTCTGACCCAGCTCCTTCCCCTTTCCCTACCCGTTTCCCTGCCCCTGCATGTGCACCCATTCCTGCCCATGACCCACCTCCTGCCCCTGCACCTGTCCGTTCCTCTACCTGTGTCCCTGTCCGTGCCCCTGCCAGAGCCGATGCCCCTTCCCCTGCCTGGGTCCCTGTTCCTGCCCCTGCCCCTGCCAGAGCTGATGCCCCTTCCCCTGCTTTCCAGGGCCGCGGGCCCTTCCCTTGGCCCTGCCTGTGCTCCTGTACTTGCCCATGACCCAGCTCCTACCGTGGATCCGGCCCCTGTCCCTGCTCTTGCATCTGGCCCTGCTCTTGCATCTGGCCCTGCCCATCCTCCTGTTCCTGCAGGGCTCCCAGAACCACAGCCAGAGCCCACATCCTCGTGGGGAGAGCGGCTTGTACAATTCCCGTTATTTCCATCACCCGACCCTGATGCCCCGCCAGATTGTTTCATCCCCTCCCCCTGTGTTCTTTCTCTCTGGTACATATTAACTGTTATATTATCTTTCCTTATCCTCTACGCTGTTTATTATTTATTTTAAATAAAATTAATTGTTTTCTGTTGGACAAGTCTGGAGCATTAATTTTATTCCCAATGCTGTGCCACCGCACCACAGAACATTGCTGCACAATATCTGCTTCCGCAAAGGACACCCTGAGCCAGAAGGCCTCCCTGCGCATTCCTCCCCGAGCCCAGCCCCTGGCGACCCCTAAGCTGCTTTCTCTCTCTGTTCCTTTCCTGGGTGTTTCCTGTACGTGGAATCACGCAATAGGGGCCTTTGTGTCTGCCCCCCTATTTTCAAAGGGAACTCGTTTCCTTCTGTATTTATTGGACACAGAATTTCCCTTATTCGATATTGAAATGCCTGGGGGTTACAGATCAGACGTAATCAGAGAGGCCACTTTAGGAATTATGGGCACAATCTTGGGGCCGAGACCCCTGTTCCTGCTGGGACACCTCAGCCTGACCCCAGACAGGACAGGGCTGGTTCCTCCTGTGGCCCACACAGAAACCAGGGAAATGCAGAAAGCTGGAAGACACACCCCAAAAGGCAATGCATTGCTCACAACCCCAGGCCAGAGAAAGGTTTCAGCGGACTCTGGTCCAAACCACGCTCCAAGTCACTGGGTTCCACAGGGAGAGACCACATGCATGCAAGTCCAAGTGGGGACAGGCACGGGGGGAGTCAGAGAAGCGGAGCTACCAGGGAAGGACTCTGGCAAAAAAAAAAACTCTATGGAGGCAGCGCTGGTCACCCTCAGACCGGCAGGTGTCTGGTCTGGGGACCAGCAGCCCTGGGGAGAACGTGAGGAAGCGGAGGTCCCCTGGAGGAAAGGGTGACGGCACCCCTGTCTGGGAGGACAGTGCGCAGCACCCATCCCAGCCTGCAGGTGCACCCATCACCTACTGTGGGCAGCTCAATCCCAGCTTGTTGAAGGGAAGACCCGTGTCCATAATCCCCTATTTGCAACAGAATCCATAAAGGGGAGTTTGTGGGTCAACACGTATACAGTGTTTAAGGTACAAGTCTCGAATTCCAACATCCATGGTCTGCTTGTCCACCTTGAGCCTTGTTTGGGAAGCAGGGGTGGGGACGCCCGGGGCTGTGACCTGTGGGAGGGGTGGGGAGGGGGAGCTCTGAATGGAGTGACCAAAGCACACGGGGTGACCTGCCCAGGAGGGACTCTCTCGGGCCCCAGCCCCTCTCCTGACCTCGTGCACGATGGCGAGGGTGTGATGATGAAGGTGCTGGCCCTTGGCTGGCCAGTTCCGTAGCTGGTGTCGGAGCTGCTCAGGCTCCACACCGGGCTCTGATCCCAGAGCTGGCGCGAGAGCTGAAGCTGCAGCTGCCCCAGTCTCGGGAGCTGCGGCTCGCATCGCTGTTGGACCTGCCTCGAGCTCTGGGGCAGGTGCTAGAGCTGAATCCCCCTCCAGAGATGATCTAGATCCGGTTCCGCACTTGGATAAGGCTCTTGAACCCACGAACGGCTTTCCTCCCCTGCCCATTTCATGGATGACAAAACTCGGGGCGGTGACGGGACCGGCTACCTGGGGGTAATGGCTACGGGGGGATTCAGCCCAAGGATCCTGCATGACCTTCACCTCGTGCCTCATACAGGTCGGTCCTGAGCTGCCCGAAAGGGGGAAGGGCCTGAACCGCTGCTCCCGGCACCTGATCCCCCTGATCAGAGACTCTCGCCAGGGACGTGAAGTCGTCGTTTGACCTCTGCTCCGGCCAGCCCCACGTGAGCAGGGACCGTGCTTCCTCACCGCTGGGTCCCCAACCCCAGAACAGTGCCTGGTAGTGGTATCAGTTCACATTGTAGTGAATCACAGGGATCCCCCAGCAGCCCCTTGATGTGGGGGATGTTGCTTACAGAAGAGAGATCTGGGCCACAGACTTGTGTTCACTCTTTCATCCACTCGTGCAGCATCCCCACCTGTGTCTGTTTGCTGGAATTCAGAGGGGACCCCCAGACACCCTCCCTGCCCTCGGAGCTCCCAGCCCAACCCTTAGGTCAGCATCTCACCTACAGTCCGCAAGGGGGCGATACAGAGCTACAGCATCTCTAGCACCAGACCTTGCAGGAGGCATGGGGCTGGGCCCGCCCTGGTGGCAGCTAAGATCTAGAACCATCTGACGCACTGGAACCTGCCCCAGTGCTGACTCGAGCCAGCCACGGAAGCAGCTCGAGAGCCTGAGCCAGTGCCCCCACATACTAGAGCCCGTCCAGCTCCGACCCGATAATACTGGTATTATCAAAATCATTCTGTAGACAGAACCCGAGAGAAATATTATGCTTGTATATACCCCACCCACTACCATACCGTACAACACTAGTAAAAAACAAGAACCACTAATCAATCACCAATTACATAGGATATGATCTGCACTATCTTCACAACTGATAAAGGCTAAAATATGTTTAATTCTAGCTTTGTTAACATAGGTATCCTTCTTGAAATGATCCTAAATATCTTCCTAGCTCTGGGGAAAATCTGAAAGAAGCCCAGAGCTGATATATTTAATGTCATTCAAACCCAAACTACTTATTCCCAACAAAACAATCAATTGTGAGAAGTTGATGGACAAAGCAAAAGGGTAGAAACCCTATATATGTATATCCTTTCAGCTCCCTGATGAGGTACATTCATAAAAAGCAGTCTCAAAGCATGTAACTCCTATCAGGTATCAAATCTGCCTAATTTCTATAAAATTTATTTAGAGCAACCCAATAATTCCCAGTATTTCAACAAATATTGATAATCCCTTATTATCAACAGGTTTAACACTCACAGCAAAATAAAATAGTAAAATAAGAATAAATACCAACACACAAATAAATAAGTACAAAAGCTGACCGACCTAGGAGAAAAGGGTGGGGTGACCCACTTCAGCAGGCCACCACTGAGGGCCTCCCCCAGGAGATGACCCTTGAGTCCTAAATGGGAAAGACTGGGCAGATGGACAGCACCGGTACAGGCAGCGGACTGGGCTAAATTAATCCAAGACAGGCTCTGAGCCTACAGTAGGCAGGGGCCCTATCTTTGTGGGTCATGATATCAAGCTTCTTTCCCACCAATATTCTCACCATTTCTACCATTTGGATCACAATCCAGTTTTTACTTTTCTTAAGGTCTAGCCCATACAAAAAGATTTCCTCTTACGATGCAAACTATCCATCAGTGACTTACCACCATGGGTCTGTCTTCATGTGAGTGAGTGACAATGAATGGCACACCGATATTTGTGTTAAATGCTTGTGTGCCTCATCCCCTTGATGCTACAACAATCCAATGTAAAACAGACTGTTATCACCCCCATCTTATAATATGCCAAGAAACAAGGGTTTGGCAAAGAAAAGTTATCTTCCTTTTAAAGCCTATACTCTTAAACACTCTGAGCTGATGGGGACCTAAATATGAGTCAAACACAGTCCCTGACCTCAAACAGCTTACGTTCTAGTGTCCAGGAAAAACAGAATGAACTCAAAAAAGTAATTATAGGGTGAAAATAACTGTCATAACTGAAGCAAAAATAAAATGTTACAAAAGTTCAGAGGAAGAAAGACCCCCAAATTCTAGGTGGGAAGAAAAAAGTTTTGGCGAGTGTTTTTGATAATAGTAGCCTCTTAGCTGATAGCTTAGCTTACTAAAAAGGGGAAAGGCATTTGGATCAGAAAACACTGTAAGCAAAACACAGAGATGAAGAGGTATGAAGTACACTCAGCAATAAAGCGGTTCGAGTATTCTGGAGCTTATGGCAGAACAAAACAGTGGTCCAGAGCCCAGGGTCTGTAACCAGTCTCTGGGTTCAAATCCCACCCCATCATGACTGATCTGTAATCTCGTACAAGTGACTTAATCTCCCTGAACTACAGTTAATTCAGCCATAAAATAAGACCACCACCTAACTTATGGGTTTGTTAACACAATGAAATGAAATGTGTGTAAAATATAGTACTTATCACAAACATAGAGCCTACACTGAATTGAGTATCATTAATATTGGATGTTAGGAACAAGAAAAGAGGTGAAGATAATTAAAGTTTCGAGAATAATGTTAATAAAGAGACAAGTTTAGGACAAAAATCAGCTTTGGGAAGGGCACTAAGTAAGTAGTTTGGTTTTCTATAAGCTGAGCTTTCAGCTCCGTTGAGTATTCGGGTATAGCATTTACAATGTGGTGTAGTTTGTTTTCGGTGCCTTTTGCTCCCTAGAGCTACACATTTAGAAGTGTCATGAAAGTGGCAGAGGTGGTAAGGAGAACAGAGCAGAGCAACTTTAGACCAAGGACAGAACTTGGAACATCTGCCTATCTTAGGGGGCTAGGAAATAAAAACGGAAAAGGAGACCAAAAAACAAAAAGAAAAGCTCTGCCAGAGAATCAGGAAAAAATTAAGAATGCAGTGTCATGAAACCTCTTCAAGAGGGAAGTGAATTTCAAGATTTGATAGCATGTTTTGAGTGTGTATACATTTATGTAGCAAGTTAAATAATCCAATTTTATTTTTTTAAAAGACAGGAAAAAATTATTTGTCACTTATTTTTTTAAATCTTTCAAAATTAAGCAAGCATTACTAAAGGAATGCCTACTACAATATTTCCTCAAATTTTTTCTGATTAATCACCTCAGTAGGAAAGACAAACATATAACCAAAATAATTTAATAGGTACTAACAAAGGGGAATATGAAAAGTGCAGAGAAAGGAGCTTGATTATCTCAACTTAAAGAAGAGGTGAGGCAAGGTTCAAGAGTAGGCAGTGGGTGCAGCAACATCAGAGCCCGGCCTTGAGGAGGCGGTCGGGCGGCTGGAGCAGGCAGGGGGCACTGACAGGAGAAAGCCCCGGACACGCCTGCTAAGTGAAAGCACGCGGCCCGTTGGGAGCACAGCCCATTAGCAGCGACCGTGCAGTCCGAGCCGCAGGGGCAGGAGCACAGGCTGGAGGTCAGCGGACGAGGGAAGAGGCTGTGAGTCATTCAGACCTGAGTCTGTAGGCAGTGAGGACCCATGAAAAGAATGTAAATGGCAAGTTCCTTAAATGCAGCTAAGAATTACTACCAACTGAAAATCAAAAATGAATATATGGCAACTCTGAGATTCAAGTGAAAAGTATAATCAAAATGTAACATGCAGACAACTTCTCAGAGACATAACTGCTCTGTAAATCAAGGAATATATGTGGTAAATTTTGAAACATAACAGAGTTACTACTGATACAACAGACACCTAAAATACCTGTAAGTATTTGTAAATTTTGTCTTAAAATTTGCCAGAAGACTTTCTACCTGAGTGTCTATAGTTAGTATTTTAAAAGCAAAAACAAATTTGTTTCCAAAGATGAAAAAGATTAAAATAAAAGCAACAATAACAAGGAGGTCACAAGCCCACAGAAATACACTAATGTTTCTGATTGCTAATTCACAACCTAAAAGATGTTCAAATGTAAACACATTTAACAAACAAGATGACACACTTACTGTTGGCTTCACCAGCAACTGACCCATCACTGTGAACATGCGGGAAAGGCCAACAGGGGTACACACTGCAGGAGAGGTCACAGAGAGGAGGCTGATAAATGGCTAGTGCAAAATACAGAACAGACTCCAAGACGATCGTTGTAAGAAAAGTCTTGCCTCAAATTTAGATTCTCTCAGTGTTTTATCAGAGGAGCCTTCATCAATAAAGAAGCTAGAGAGGATGACAGGTGAAAGATGAAAGATACCCAAAGACTGAAGAAGGCTTAGCACGTGCAAGACTCTAGCAGTTGAATAATAGTATTTTCACTTAAAAAATTAAAAAAAAAAACTAAAGAACAGATTAAAATTTCAAGTACTGATGGAGTTGAGAACCAAACAACTATTATCTTAACTCCTTTTAACTACATTTATCTGCTTATAATATCCCTGAGATATGCTGTAATGCCTCAGGTAAAACTGAGTACATTTTAACTAAATTAAACCACAAATTCACCACACAGGGTCTATGTTACCACTCAAAAGTAGAATCTAATGCTTCAGTGAGTGTGGGCCTGTGTGTGTGTCTCTCCACAAGAGAGGCTTTCCTTAAAGAACAACACATGAGTATTATTTCATGGCTTCAGTTTATCAAAATTTATCTTAACATAAAAAAAGTTAAGGGCCAATTTTAAAAACATCTCCAAGCTGTTAAGTAATTTCATCAGGAAACCTTAGTATAATTTTCTAGAACAAAGAACTCCATTTTCCCATCAACATTAAGCCAGAAAAATACTTACAGAGAAGTAACAAACATCCCGTCCGAGATATACAGGAATATAAATAGGGTAGGTAGAACTCCCAGAGATCTGTAAAGAAACACAAATATATTTTAGTAAATCCAAAATATTGTACATTAAGATATAGGTTGACTATAATGTTTGATAAACATCATAATTGTCTATTTGAGTCTACTAAACCATATAATTTCTAAATTGTACAATAAAAAGATCTAAAACAGAAACGGAAATACCCCTTTTGCAAAACCTGTTTGGAGGGAGAAAAAAAGTCTCCATGGAATTTTAAGAACAGAAACCAACTAAGAAACAAAGAAAAATCTTAAAAAGCTGCTTGCTCGTTCTGAATACAGCAAACACAGGAACACTCATTTATGTTCTTAAACCTGTCTAAAGACTTGTTAACTCTGTAAATTAACAACAAGGGCTGACCACACAAAGAATCACTACAACGTTCACGACAGCGAACGTGTAGTCATAGGCCGGTTCAAGGTCCCGGAGAGAAGCCGACTGACCGTACAAAGACTCCATGCTCACGGCGTCCTTGTCAACGAGCGCGGAGGCCACCCACACCATCCCCAGGATGAGGAGCGCAAGCAGGACAAGCATGACCAGAGTTTCTAAAATTCGGGCTCGGATTCCCTGAAAAAGATAATGGAGATCTAACTGTATTTCATTTCATCTCATGATTAATTAGGCTTCTATCTGTAAGAAAGCACAAAAATTCTTTGGAAAGGGAAGAAATTTCTATTTATAAGGAAGACAGAAAACACTAGCTTTACAGTGTCATGTTTAGACTACCTTTGTTTTACCAAATTATGTAGAATACCATCAAGCTTTAAAAAACCAAAAAAATTCGTCACGAAAACATTTTTCAGAGCAGTGTTTTAAGGGGCGCCTGGGAGGCTCAGCCCGTCAAGTGCCTGCCTGCCGCTCAGGTCATGGATCCAGCCCCACGCGGGGCTCCCTGCTCAGTGGGGACCTGCTTCTCCCTCTCCCTCCGGCTTGTACTCTCTCTTGCTATCTCTGTCACCGCCTCTCTCTCTCTCAGATAAATAAAATCTTAAAAGAAAAAACAAAAACGGGTTTTAAAACACAGATTGATGAATTTTTGTCTGTGGCTCTAAGCAAGGGCCTCGAGGACGACCACGGTCCGGGGCCAAGCAGCCATGGGAGCGACGGACCCCGCGAGCACACACAGCCCCCAGTCCCCGGGCGCCAGCCACCTGCACCGCTCCCGCAGCCAGGGGTGCAGCCGCCAGTGTCCCCACCCCCTTCCCCCACGCCCTGCAGCGGCCAGCGCCCCCTCCCCCGCTCCCGCCAGCGCCCCCCTCCCCTCTCCCCCGCCCTGCAGCGGCCAGTGCCCCCTCCCCGACTTCTGCCAGCGATCACCTCCGGCTCCCAAAGCCCGTGTCCCCCCTGCTCCCGCCAGCAGCCCAGGGACTCCCTGAGCAAAGCCCGCAGCAGAAACCAAGGCCAGGTGCAGTGCACGGTTATCGATTATGTACTACACTTCTTTCTTCACATTAGATAAAACCGCCATTACTTCATGTGCCTGGAATATAATAAACCATCTTTCTGCACAATTTTGTTTTAAATATAAAACAAATTCTGACCTCAGGGCCAAACCAGAGGCCAGGCTCCTAAACTTGAAACCTATTGGACAAGCCAAACAAACAAACGAATAAAAAGAACTTTCTTATATTCCTGAAAAGTCACCAAATGATTGAATCCATACCTAAATTCAAAGATTCACATTGTTGTTTTATACTATAATGTACATGGAATACAACAAACACAATTAGAAGTAAATCCATGTCTCTCGATAAAAGAGTTGGAGGGGCCTGCTCTTATAGCCCAGTCTTACACAGGACTGCCCTCGGCCGGTTAAAAGATGTCCCCAGGTGTGGAGTCAGCACACCTTAAGTGTTTCCAGTAGGGAGGTCGGTGGACCAGAGTAAATGACGCTTGTATTTTATTTAACGCATCAGATCTAACAGTAGTTATGACTCAAGTAAGATGAAATATGAACAGTCCCCAAACATACTACTAAAAAACACACTCCAGCTTTCCTAAAGAACTCTCCAAACCCGCACTTCACAACTTTCAAACCACTTAGGATACCAAAACATGACCACCACCCCCCTTTTTTCTTTTTTAAGTAGGCTCCACGCCCACTGTGGGGCTTGAACTCACAACCCTGAGATGAAGAGTCACAGGCTCTACCAAGTGAGCCAGCCAGGTGGCCCAGACAGCCACCTTTTAATGGTAATTTCTTTTTCCTTCCTTCTCTCTTTCTGAGCAATAGTCTTTTTTTGTAAGCAAGAATCTTCTTATTACACATCAAATATTACGTGGAAAGCTTGTAACAGATAAAAAGAACAGGTGCTTTGATGAGAATGTGTAACACCCTTTCAGCTTGTCTCCTCCTATCTCTGACTGGAGCCCAAATCCTGCCTGCCTCCAACCAGAACTTAGGAATACTAAGGGCTCCCAAAACACCTAACACATGTGTCTTAAGTGTTATGACATATGAGCTAAACACTGCAACCATGTTTGATACAAAACAGTAGTGATCCTTGGAACCATCTGAGACCCACTGTCCCCAAAAAGTGTTTTAATAATATAATTATTAAACAATTGTAATAACGTAATAAGTATATAACCATTACGATGATATTAGGTGTTGGGGAATCAATCTACCATAAGATTTACACACTTCCTCTGTTATTTTGGTAAGAAATATCTGTTGGCAATTAAATGTATTTTTCTTCAAATATGTTATTCTGCTTCGGGAGCTAATGCTCCATGGGCCTCTCTCATTTCTGTGCATCTCAGAGGCAGGGATAGACCTTGTTCTGGACTTTTTTTTTTAAGATTTATTTATTTTGGAGAGAGAGCATGCATGCATGCAGGGGGGAGGGGGAGAGGGTGAGGGAAAGAGAATCCCAAGCTGACAAACCACTGAAAGTGGAGCCCAACAAGTGGCTCAATCCCATGACCCTGAGATCATGACCTGAGCCGAAATCAAATTGGATGCTTAACCAGCTGAGCCACCCAGGAGCCCCTGGACTATCTTATTAAGGATGTCTGGATAGCAAACAGCCTTGGAAAATAGAGACGCTGTCTCTCTGAAGCAGGTCTGTTTCATACAGAGCAAAGCACAGACAAGTTTGCTTGAAGCCCATTTGTGGGTTCCCCTGAGATTCCTCAGCTATGACTTGAGCCCACTGTAGGAACAGCCTCCACCTGAGCCACACTGCCCCCATGAAGCTGGGGGGTGGGGGTGTTGTCCTGGAGAACAGGAAACTCATGGCTTGCCTGTTCTGAGTAATGAAGTCCTTTGTCTCTGATCCAGGAGTCTCATGTCTACAACTACCATGCAGGAATCTAGCAGACTGTCAGCTTGCAAGTACAGTAAAATCTCAGACCCTCCACAATTCTTGCAGCTTTGGGTGACAAGGGTAGGCAGCTAACATGGCTTTCTAGAGAAGAACAAATAAGGGCCCACAAGGTTGGGTTAGGGGCAATGAGAAAACTCCCAAGATCTAGCAGGGAATGCTCTTACCCAAGCAGTAGGCAAGTGGGAGAAGTATGAGTCCCCCAAGGACCTGACGTGCTAATGCCTGTCAGAGGCTGAGCTACAGGTGGAGCTTGGTCATAGCCCCTTCTCCCAGAGAGTAGGGGTGTTATCATGTTCGTGTAACACCAAGCCCTACAAGGCCAACTAAAAAGACTATGATTACAAGGAACTATTTTTCTTGTAGACTTTGTCCTTTTCTGTATTTTCCAAATTTCATAGAGTGAATGTGCAAGGCTTTAAGTAATATGAGAACAAATTATTGTTGTTTTGAATTTTTAATTTTTTTCTTAAAAGAACTAACTTCCAAGAGATTGACACTCAGAAAAATAATTTTTAAAATATCCAACTTCAGTTTATGAGACAGTATAGCGAGCTAGTTCAGGACCCCAACTCCAGCAACAGACTGCTTGGGTTCAAAGCCTGGTCCCATCACTGACCAACTGTGTAACACTGTGCAAATTTCTAAACCTCTCTGTGCATCAGTTTATTTCTTCATAAAATAGGTTTATCCCTACCTTATGGGGTCATTATAAGGATCAAATAAGTTAAAATAAGTAACATGCTTAGCATTAGGCTAGGTGTTTAGTAAGCACAATATAAGGGTTAACTGTAACGGCTCAAATTACTGCCTTTGTTTTTAAATTCTCCAAGGCTTTGTAGTTCACCTATCATTTGTGTTTCTGGATTAAATTTATTTCTCCTAATGCCAGCTTATCAACTTCTTTCCATCTGTCACCTATCATTCACAGACCTGTAAGACAGCACATCCACTAGCCTGACTCCCTCGTCTCTCAGACCCATCCTGAGATCTCAGACTGTGAGACTGCTCCATATTTCTCTGATACCTCCAGTCCTCTAACCTACACTGTGTCTTCATCATTATAACCTCCACTCCCTCAATCCACCCAACTCCTCCAATCAGTCTTGTTTTCACTTGCTTAAACCCTATGTTGAACTGTGTATTTTAATGAAAATCCAGTACCAATAATATTCTAATATTCCTGGTCCCTTTGATTTCCACCAGACTACCTTAATTCCACTGGCGGCTCATTCCTTTGAATTCTCAGTCCTGTGAAAGAAATTTACAAAATCTTGAGACACATGTGCTACTACATTCCAAAGTGGGTCTTTGCTGTTACCTGGCAATACTTATGCTGATCTCTGGCTAACGATTCCCTCAATGATTTTTTAAATGTTTTCCATTCTCCTTGACCCTAAATCTCATCCCCTGCTTTCTAGCAAATTGCAGCTGCCCTTACCTCTTCCTTAGTAGGACATAACTGGGGAGACTGCACATCCCTCAGCTTCCTTCCCCTATCTCTGGTTTCTCTGTCTCCATTCTTTCTTTCATTCTTTATATAAGGGAAAATGCCTCAGATCCCTTTTTTCCATGGCTCAGGCTTAGATGTTCATCCTTTCAACATGCCGGATTAGTGCTTCTCAAACTTCAGCGTATGTCAGCATTACCAAGGGGCTTGCCAATCCCTGAGAACCAGCCCAAAGACACTTCAGTCAATTCTGACGAAGCCAGTTCATGTGATGAAGACACCAGATAGACTGCTCTGTTCTTCCCCTGGGTGATCTCGGCTCCTCACGTAACCAACGGCTCTAAAGTTTCCATCTTTAGTCCAAATCTCACCACTGAGACCAAGATCCATACATCTAAACGGCCACCTCCCCTCAAGTATCTCACAAGTACATAAACAATTCTAAAGTCAAACTCATCACTTTATCCCCTAAACAAGCTCCTTCAGTGTTACATACCCCAATTAATGGCACCATTACCCACTGTTTTTTCCAGATGCTGCAAACATCCTTATCATCCCCCTTGCTGCTGCACCCTCTCTCTCTCTCTCTCGCTCTCTCTCTCTCTCTCTCACACACACACACACACCTTGGACTCTGATCTATTCAAACACCAAGTCCTTCTGATTCTACTGTGTCATTACAACTAAATCCATCCGCTTCTCTTTCTGCCACTACATCCAACTCACCTGGACAACTCCCTACTTTGCTAGCTAGTAGTCCAAAATGCAACTCTTAACTCTTTCTGCCTGACCTGTTGCCTACATTGCAGTGGGAATGCAATCTTTGCAAAACACAACTCTGATCGTGTCACTCTTAGTCAGAACTTGCTAACAGAAGTACAGGCCAGCAACAGGGAAACAGGTGCATTAATGCAACAACACATAAACATCAAATCTCATTAGCATCACTTCTAAGAAAATGAGGTGCTATACACATAGATCCTTAAAGCTGGGTCTTACTCTGTCTTCTGCTGTTTAGATGGTAGACAAAATAATTAAAGACAAAACAAATATAGATGAAACAAATTATTTATGATTTAATAGCATACAAAAGTGCTGTCCAAAAGACCCTTCTGTGATGATGGAAATGTTCTGTGTTATCCAATAAGAAGATAGCAACTAGCCATACGTGTTTATCAAGCACTTAGAATGTCGTTACTATGAACGAAGAGCTGATTTTTAATTTTATGTAATTTTAGTTCTTTTAAATTTATATAGCCACACATGGCTAATGGTTACCATATTGATCAGAGAAGATTATTAACAGCCTGTTGCTAATAAAATCTGATATAAGTACTCTCTGTACTCTCAAGTACTTTCTGGTTATTTTTTTTTAATCCATTTGTTATTCTGTTTTTTTTTAAGATTTTATTTATTTATTTGAGAGAGAGAGAAAGAGACAGCACAAGAGGGAAGAGGGTCAGAGGGAGAAGCAGACTCCCTGCTGAGCAGGGAGCCCGATGTGGGACTCGATCCCGGGACTCCAGGATCATGACCTGAGCCGAAGGCAGTTGCTTAACCAACTGAGCCACCCAGGCGCCCCTACCTTCTGGTTATTTTTCTAAATTTAACCTTGATATAAAATTATTTGAAAAACAGCTTGGTTAAAGTAACCTCATTTAACATGCTATTGCTCTACTTAGTATTTTCATTAGCATTTATGTCAAAAAGAGGTAATCTACTTTTAATTCAAAAACTGCCCCCTTCTGTTTATATTAAGAAAAATTACATTCTCTCATTAAGAAAAAGTTTTTAAAATGCAGCCTACATATGATCCATCTAACACTGATACTAAGGTTCAAGACCCACACACTTATTCCCATACACTGACAAACCAAGTCCTTCAATAAATCTCTTTGTGTTAAAAAAAAAATAAATTATATGTGAACAGTTTTTCTAAAAAGAAACAAGCTGTGTAATTCCAAGAAGATGCTTTTTTCTATTACAGATATATGAATAATATCAAGAAGAAATGTCTAAAATGTATACTCACATGCTTAAGCAGTCATATAAAAATCATTTAGCAAAAAAAGACCTCTGTAGTCAAATCATATAAGTGGTTCAAAATTTACTATCAATATTTCTTTTGAAAAGTACCAAATAGGGCGCCTGGGTGGCTCAGTCGTCAAGCGTCTGCCTTCGGCTCAGGTCATGATCCCGGGATGCTGGGATCGAGTCCCGCATCGGGCCCCCTGCTCCGTGGGAAGCCTGCTTCTCCCTCTCCCACTCCCCCTGCTTGTGTTCCCTCTCTCGCTGTGTCTCTCTCTGTCAAATAAATAAATAAAATCTTTTAAAAAAAATAGTAAATAACACAAAAAGAAATCTGCTCATTTTCAGTTATCAATCTAAGCACAAAAGAGTGAATTAGCAATATTACATGTACAGAAAAGGCTGCCACAGAGCAGGTCATCAAAACTGTTGGATAGGATTATGCCTGTTATGAAATACTGATAACTGCTGTAGGAAGAAATAACCGTTATTCTGACTCAGTCCACTAGGAGGCCAGGACAGTTATGTTTTTCTTTTAATTGTATTCTTTTTTTTTTTAATTAAACGAGACAAAAATCAGCCCAACTTGAAATCAGTGAAGTGTCACATTTATGAGCTTTAGCAACACCAATAGAAAAATATAAATTTTTTCATTAAATGCAACGTGGCAGCTTTTTTTTATCCTCAACAACTTTAGGACAGAGAGAAGAGGGGTAATGGGGCTGTAAATAACCAGAGACTTCATCTGTTAATTCAGAATTGACTGGCTCCTGCAAGTGCCAAAAATACATAAACTATGGTTACTACCTTTCTTGAGACCATAAAAGTATGACAAAGCCTAAAAAGGACAGGCTTTGTGGCATGGAATATGTGAGATTTTTAAACTTTTGTACGTGATTCTGCCTGCAAAAGTAATGAAAGCACTGAGAGAGCTTTTATCGCTACCACTAATCACCAGCAGGACAGCATATAAGCAAAAAATATGCCTACTGCTCATTTTTCCATTAAGAGTCAGAATGAGGAGCTAGGATCCCCAAGGGGAAGGTTCCTATCAACTCTATTCTCGCATATGCTGAGCTGAAAGATGTGCCAGATGTCAGAATAACTTACTGAAATACCCTGCAAATAACAAAGTGGCAAAACATTGTCAGAGGGGAAAAGGTTTCCATGTTTATCTTAAAAAGTAAGGAAAGTCTCCTGAATATAATAAGATCACAAACTATAAGAACTTGAACTTAAACAGTTGTACTTCTTTCAAGTACTTTTGAATGCTTATCCTCTATCATATATTACTAAGATTTCAAGAACTCCATAATATTTTTATCCCCAGTATAAATACTGGGATAATCCCTCCCAAAAACCATGAACCTAAGTTACTTTAATGAAACTCCACCCCTTTTATTAAAATCATAGTTCAATAAGCACTCAATGTACTAGTTAAAAACAGCATCGAAACTAAGTACTTCTTTCTGCTAACACTTTCTGAAACACTACATTGTTTTTAAGAAAAGCAAGCTACATAATTACACTAGTTTCATATCAATATTATTTTGAAAAATTACAACCATCACAACATAGTAACAGGTTAAATTAAGTAGGCTAATAAAGACGAAATACATGTAAACAGAGATTTCTTTTTACATTTAAATAAGCACTGAATGGGTAAAAGTCTAAAACATTAAAATAGTTATTGCTTTTTGAACTTTTCGTGCTGGTCAATTACACATTTAATTGCTTTGTGCTGAAGATCAATGAAGTGACAATTACAACGTATACACAAAAGCTCTAACAATAGGCTGACATGTTTCTGTGGTGATGAACATTTAAACAAGATTTTACCTGGACATCTTGACCTCTCAGAAGGTATGTAAACACCATATTATATACTATGGTTCCACCCATCAGGAAAGCCTGGTAAAAATTTCTACAATTATAGAACATTTAAAATATGTATCAAGCCACTGTTCATTTAACAAAAAGAGTCTCTTAGTAACACTAAGATATGGTTTGCTCAGCATGCCATCAAGACTGCACCAAACAGGCTCAGTCGTTAGGTGTCTGCCTTCGGCTCAGGTCATGATCCCAGGGTCCTGGGATCGAGCCCCACATCGGGCTCCCTGCTCATCGGGAAGCCTGCTTCTCCCTCTCCCACTCCCCCTGCTTGTGTTCCCTCTCTCGCTGTCTCTCTCTCTGTCAAAAAATAAATTTAAAAATCTTAAAAAAAAAAAAAGAAACTGAAGTCACCTATTCTTTGAAGTCTGGTAAAAATATCTTGCAAACTGTCTGGACTTGATTTTTTTTAAATCTAATGACTATAGAACTTTCATTTCTGGCAATATTGAGAATAAGATATCCTTAATTCCCTCTGCCAAAAAATGTCTAAAATGCTAGATCAAATATTTTTAAATCTCCCTGAAATCTTCTCTTTGTCTATTTATTCTGAGCAATACATTGAGTTCGGTACCTCTCACAGTGTTGGCTTTTCCCAATGTCAGGTCATCTTCTGAGTCCCTACTCATCCTTATATTTAAGAGTTTTTGTCCCTCCCAGTTCTCTTTATCACCTCCTGACTCTGGTGATGGTAGAACTAGTAAGTGAATCTAGAAAATAGATCTAGATAGGCAGGATCTGATTCTGAGTGACGTGTCTTGGTAGCTTGTATCCTGGTGGACACTTTTGAGTATTTACCAGACGCTCTACCACCAGAACCCCCATTTTCTATGTCATCTACAGTATTACTGCTGCTTGCTAACTGCAGCTCCCCTCTGAGTACCCTGATCCTTTCTGTTCCTCACATCCTTTACCAGCAGAGCCAGATGGTTTTAATTTTTGTTAAGACCAGGTCAAACAAAAATGTGAAAAACAGGGCGCCTGGGTGGCTCAGTTGGTTAAGCAACTGCCTTCAGCTCAGGTCATGATCCTGGAGTCCCGGGATCGAGTCCCACATCAGGCTCCCTGCTCTGCGGGGAGTCTGCTTCTCCCTCTGACCCTCTTCCCTCTCGTGCTCTCTCTCTCTCATTCTCTCTCTCTCAAATAAATAATAAAATAAAATCTTTTAAAAAAATGTGAAAAACACAGATATACTTAGGTAACTGGAAATGCTAAAATCAATTTGCTAATAGATGCAAAACTGGATAGTATCCTATGGGACAACATAATAAAATGTTTGGGGTTATCTTTTGTATAGAAAAGGAATCAATTCTATCAGACAGAATCATTTTCATTGCTCTTACTTTCCTACAAGTTAACTCTAATCCTAAAGAGATGTAAAATAGTCAAGTCAATAGAAAGTCAGCCAAAGATACACACCCCTACAAAATCGGATGACCACCACGGTCTACTACACAATGCCTAGGACTCCACTGACAGAACACCCAGGATCTCCTCTGCCCATTTCCAAGTCTTGGACAACTCTTCCTGGCACCAGAAAATTTATGTATGCAAAATAAATTATTAAAATAAAAAGGATATAAACTATATGTACACACTAATTATAATTACACAATACTCCAAACACAAATACTGACAGGTAATCTGGAATGATATAAAGTATAATGACAGATTAATTGGCTTTCTATGAAATTGTCTAAAATTAAAATATTAATGAAAAAGCAACAGAAGTCAAGATACATAGGACAATCAAACAAAATCATCAGCCTCATAAGTATGCTTCATGCAAGCCCAATATGACATAGGAAAAGTAAACATTAAGGATCCTACAATACAGATGCATTCAGGAAGGATTTGTACATTTGTAGAAACCATCTTGGAATCTTGAGGATTTCTGAACATTAGATTGAAAAAGATCTTCTTTGAACAGTAAGGCCACGAGAGGCCAAAACAGTTTACAAAGCTAAAGAGGAAAGGCCAAAAGAAAAGACTGGACCCCCATATTTGCTAACAAAATCAGAGACAATTCAAACAGAGACCACAAAATCTCCCAATCTGGAAAAAGACCCAAGAATGTCCCCAAATTAACAATTAGCAAATGAACACTGTATTCCAGATAAAGGGCCAGTAAAGTTAACAGGTAGAGAGAAAAGAGGAATCAGGGAGATTGGTTCAAGATGATGAATTATCATAGAAGACAGGAAAAATATATAATAATCAATCAATCAATTAATCCGCACCATCCCTAGCAGCTGTAATAATACCAAGCATACAATAAATAGCCAACAGGAATTAACTGAATGAACTATGCTAGAAGACAAGACTGCCATCAGTAGACTAATAATGTTAAGAAATCCCTAAATGATAGAAAGTAGATGGGATCAAATCTATAGAGAAATTATAGTCTTAAAAAAAAGGGGGAAATAAGAAAAGAGCAGTGATTCTAAGAGCTATAAGCTTCTAGTCAAAAAATCCAAAAATTATAGATAAATATAGAAAAGATCAGAACACAATAAAATATTTAAGATAATAGATAAGAGTAATATTCTTATATAAATTGCCTTAGAATTGAATAATACAGAGAAAAATAATTTAGATTCATTCTTTTTAATCACCTCACAAAATTAACTACATAGATTAAAATACTAGATCTTTGTAAAAACTCACAGAAAAGGGTAGCTAAAATAAAAGAGACTACGTTATTCATTCTTGACTTTGAGGGATGATAACACTTAACAAACTAAACCAATATCAAATTACTAAGAAAGAGTATAAGTTTAAAGTGTACAAAAGCTAGGATAAAATGAAACCAGGTTTTATTTAGGCCTGCTTATGTAACATTTATTGTCAGGCCTGAGTTTTCTCACACAATTAATTTAAAGGCAATTAAACAACACATGTCATAGTTAAATAGGACCAGGTCAAAAACATATATGGATTATGAATCTTGAATTATAGTAAATGAACTTTCTAAAACCAACTTTAATTACATATTTATATAAACCATTTTTAACTAAAATTTACTTAAAAGTATTACACATGAGGTTAAAATGACAAAATGATGCATAATGCTTTGAAACAACTTTTATGCTAATTTCTTGTCTTGGGATTTCCCAGCAGTTGTTAAATACTGAACCCCAACTCCTAGGAGGTAAAGGCCTGTGCAGTAACTCTCTACCCAGAACTAAGGCTGACAGTACAGTCTTCCCCTATCAGTGGGCAAAGGGTGTGAGTGTGTGTGTATGTGTCTGTGTGTCTGTGTTAAACAAGGAGGCCCTTTTGCTGAAGGTTTTCAGAGGGGCCTCAGTTCCATCTCCTTGCCTCTATGCGCCTATGATCCTCTGTCACCATATAACCACCTCGCTGTCCTGACCAACGCAGCCAGGGCATCACCTACTCACTATTCATGTTTTTGGTGCCTTTTCAGTTTTGTCTTTGGAGATCTTCTTGCTTTCCTGGAACTTATCTATGCATTTAATCATACAGGGATTTGGTTATACAATTAAATTTTTGACTTGGTTCTCTTTAACAATGATAGATGCTATTTAACTTCCTTTAAACTAACTATGTAAGAAAACTCATGAGTTGGGGCGCCTGGGTGGCTCAGTCGTTAAGCATCTGCCTTCGGCTCAGGTCATGATCGCAGGGTTCTGGGATCGAGCCCCGCATCGGGCTCCCTGCTCAGCGGAAAGCCGGCTTCTCCCTCTCCCACTCCCCCTGTTTCTGTTCCCTCTCTCACTGTGTCTCTCTGTCAAACAAATAAGTAAAATCTTTAAAAAAAAAGTCATGAGTTGGCATCAAACATCATATAAGCAGACCTAAACAAAGCCTTATGTATAAAATATATAGACTAAATTTTCTCTATGTATTACATCTTACAGTATTTTTTTAAACTCTAACGTCTCAAACTTTTAAAAAACTATTTCTTATAACCTTCATATTTTATTTCTACATATTGAAGTAAGAGAAGATTTCAAGCAGTTATTTGCAAATGTTCCTCAATAAATAACACTCCAGGCCCAAGTTGTCTATTTTTAATACATAAAAAGCCAAATTAGATAAAATTATTATTCAATTTTCTCTGGTTAGCATTAATTTTGAAGCTCCAGGGCCATCTTAATGTGCAGTACAGAATTTTTAATGAGGCCAATACCTTCACCACGACCCGGTGAGGAGTTACTGGGTGGGTCTGCAGAATCATGATTTGTCTCGTTATTAGTTGTGTGTTCTCTATCCACATTGCACTTAAACCTCAGTGCCCCTTAGATTCATGGTATTTAAACAATCATTCATTGTAGCACTAAATGACTAAGAATTTTTAAAAAAGAAAACACACAATGCTCAAAACCACTACTGTGGCTTGTGGGGTTCACCTGAGTGATCAATCAGTGGAGTACTGCAACCATGAGCATGCTCCCTGAATCTCCACTAAAACCTGGCAATCTCACCAAATACACATTCACAAGCTCTCAAGATATTTTCTTTTAAGGAAAAAGTATACATTTATTGATTTTTTAAAAATAGAAATAGTATGAAATCTCTTTTTAGAATTGCACTGCAGTAACCCTTCTCTAATCTTTAGAAGGTTTGAGAATTATTTGATTAGTAAATACTAACACAGGGAAAACACACTCTTCGGAGTCTATTACAAGCTTTGCCATGGACCATGTCCTGGAAGTTTCCCAAGAAACCTGGGCTTCAAGACATTATCTATAAGAAATGTGCAATATAACTTGCCTTGGTTACTTCTCAGATATTTAACAAATCAAATGAAATATATGAAAGCAGTTTAAAAACAATAAAATACAAAGCAAGCATGAACCTTCAATAATACCTGGCTGCAGGGAAAAAAGAGGCTAGTGCCTATTCTATGTGAGAATCAGATTTGGCATAGAAGACATTAGGTTAACAATATTAACACTATTTTCAAAGTTTAACTTTTCATCAATTTCTATCACAAGTAAACACTAGCACCTGTCTTCCTGCCTCTCAGGCACTCCAACCCAGGAGGCATGCTAGTCCTCCACTGACAGGCCAGGCAGAGAAGGAAACTGGGAATGGAGCACTGTGGACAGAGGAAAGCTCCACTGCTGAACACGTGGCCCTTGAAAGGCATGGCCAGGAGAAGGAAGACCTCACACCCTGGCAGGTGGTCAACATCCTGCCAGGCAGGCTACAGTCAGGCTGAGCTCTAGCACAACAAGAGAGCTAGAACTACCAGTCTCACCCAACAGGCAAACACGGTGGTGACTGTGGGGCTCATTCCTAACAGCCAGCTAAAGAACCAGGATGGGGTGGGGGAGATACGGTTTTGTAAACCAAGCCAAGGATGGTAAAGATCCTGTAAAGACTCACTTCATTAGTGAAGAGCCTCATTATAATTTAACCTGGAGGTTCTGGACTAAAAGCCTAAGCTGTACTAAAACAATGCAAACTCTCATGTCTTCATTTGTGTTGAGGTTCTAAAATGATTCTAAAAATAACACACCCTGAAAGATAACCATGCAGGAACCCATAACCAGCCCCCTCCAGAAAGGGGAGCATTGATGCATTTTTAGATCCTTCCTCTGACAAACCTATGGAACCTAAGACCTACTCAGCTTTTATGCTTTATTTTTCCTGTACAAAAGCTTTGTCTGCATTAGGCTAAGTATATATATTTGGGAATACCATGGTAAATAAGAGAAAAAGACACACCTACAAACAATCACAATAGAATTACAATCCCTAACTGCAGGGGGAGGAAGCAGGTCACCACAAAGGAGGCCCACTGGAAAGACTTAAGGAGCACCAGGAGGTAGCACTAAAAGACAGATTCCACTGGGAAGTGAGTAGAGGGCTTCCTGGCAGAACAGCACATGAAGACAGGAGGCCATGAAAGCACCTGGAAAGTCCTGGGCAAGGTGAGGAGCTCAGGGGGATACAGCTTGGGGAATAGGGGAGCCTCCTGAAAAATGTGGCCGAAATGACAGATGGAAGCCAAATTTCCAGAGTTGTAGATATAACGTTACAGATTTTAGACTTCATTTTGTTGGCAGTTAAAAACTATCAAAAGATTTTATGGAGGTTAGTTACACAATATCATTAAGAAAACAATGCTGGAAGGCAGTGTGGAGAGTACATTGTATAGGAAGGAAACTGGAAGCAGAAAAAACAGTAGGACAGTGGTTTAAATAAATCCAAGCAAAAAATGATGAAGCCTGAACTAAGGTAACGGCAAAAAGAAAAGAGGAACATTCAGAACACTTATTCAGAAGTTATTCATAGTAGTGAATCCAGTACTTTTAAGCTATCTAATGCACTAAGTTCTTATTACAAGGTAAGGTACTTTATTACATCTCTTCTAAAAAAAATAAATCAGAAGTATAATTTAATTCTGGGCATTTAAGAAGGAAACAAAAGTCATCATGAGATCAGACAAATCTTTATGATAACTCAAAAAAGCTTTAAAAAATTTTAAGCCCTTCCCACGCCTGTTTTAAAAAAAAAAAATCCCACGCTTATAATAAAAATTAATACTCATTAATTAATGTGTAAAAAGAAACATTAAATATCAAGTAATCCCAACTAAAATATGAAAGTATACAAGTATTTAAATCTAGCATTCTGAACAACTTCAAATTTCTTCTTTGTGTTCTAAAAAAAAGATAACAGGAAATGTTTTCTAAGAACTGGTCATTTCAGTACTTAATTCTAACGTTTTCTTCTGTTGATATAGCCTTATTTTTTCAGTTTTTGCCTGCTAATCTTATTTTTAATAACTAAAAGAACATACATTCATATATATACTTCTGACAATTCAGTGCTTTAAAATTCAATCATTCTAGAACAGTAAGAACTTGTCTTTTTTAGATAAGAACTTCCTTTGCTTACCAGATGTGCAAACCAGTAAATTTGTAAGTAATGAAACTGCTAATAACTTCAGTTTTTAAAAAAAGTAGGTATATCACAACCTAAAATATTCCCTAATGTCAAAACTATCAGGGGCGCCTAGGTGGCTCAGTCGTTAAGCGTCTGCCTTCGGCTCAGATCACGATCCCAGGGTCCTGGGATCGAGCCCCGCATCGGGCTCCCTGCTCACTGGGAAGCCTGCTTCTTCCTCTCCCTCTCCCACTCCCCCTGCTTGTGTTCCTGCTCTCGCTGTCTCTCTCTCTCTGTCAAATAAATAAAATCTTTAAAAAAAAAAAACTATCAAACAATCCAATCGCCTTTATCTGCTTACGCAACATTTATTTCCCATACAAATGGGCCAAATAAATGGGTTGGTAAAGTAATATACCAAGTTTCAACTATACACTGGCAAACATTTCATAGAGATCAGAAGATTAACACTGTACCATGCTGAATAAATTATTTTATAGACAAATAAATATGTTTAAATGCCAAACAGATTTTAACAGCCCAAACTCCAGCCGTCCTGTGGACCTGGGGGCATGTGCCATAACGTGCCATAACCAGGTAAGCAGCTCTCTAGTCAGCATGAAATTAGACATTAATTTTACTTTCAAATAAAGTTTATTCCAGCCAAGGGTAGATAGTTTTCAAGTCCCCCCCCAAGAAAAGTTTTGGAAAAGAGACTCTAATCGACAATGATTATTTCCATAAAATTGTTTCATGAATGTTGGAAGTAGTAGGGCCAATTTAATTACGAGTATAATTACTTTAAAATCTGAACCTATTTTTTATTTCCTCCATACTAAAACTCTTCATTTAACAAGGAGCCCCAAATTGTGAGACTTTTAGTTAATACTTTAATCATCATATAAAATAAAGTTTGAAGTCTAGTTACCTATTAAACATAATACCTATATTTTTACAACTTATACTGTTACAAGATAAGGCAGTTCCTATTTCAAAAAGTAAATAAATAAAGCTATGTTGACACCACAATAGTATCTACTATGTAGCTTTGCTATCATATGTAAAAAATAATCCTACACAAATCTTCCTGATGTTTCATATCAACTTCCACACAGCCAATACATTTAAGCACCTACTAAGAGTGGCTGCTCTTACTGCATCTCATATGGTAGGTGAGACAAACAAGACCCTCAGCAACTCCACACCGAGATAAGTACTGCCAGCCCATTTTACAGATGCAGACACTAAGAAACATGCCTGAAGTCCCACTTCAGTAAGGAGAAGAGTCAGGATTTAAGTCAGTCTAAATGCCAAAGCTCACAATTTGTCCACTATACTATTATGCAAATAAAGAGAAAATTTGGCCTTAGAGTAGAAATCTCTCATTTTCTGATAGGACAGAAAGATGAAAGTGCTATATATTGGTCCAATTCAACACTCATACCATCTCAAAGTATATGGGTATACCAGTGATAACTTTTAGAAACACAGCTGCTATTTAACAGTAACAGTTACTGTTACTGGAATTATAATTTAGTTCCCTCCAATATGCCATTATACTAAGAACAGTGACAAAATTAAGATCATTTCATGAAGTAAATGATTTTTAGTTCAAAATCTTTATAAACTCAAATAATTTTAAATGAAACAAATGTATTCTTTTCCTCAAAGTAGTACTTTTATACATCTTTCTCTGAGATCCCATATGCCAAGCTTCAATAAATCATTATAACCACGCCTTTTACAGTAGATTAACAATTCCAAAAAGAACCCTGAGCATAACAACACTACCAGAATCAAACGTTTTAAAAATAATCATCTTTATCCATGTTGTTTCTATGGAAAACAGGGAGTGCTCCCAAGTGGGGGAGGGCAGAGGAATTCTATTAATAAATTACTGAATGATTTTTTTTTTCTTGAAGGTGTTGGGAAAATCAAATTAACACATAACAATAGTTAGTGAGATATGACTCCATTTTCTGTAAGAAACACCAAGATCAAAACGCACCCAAGGTAAATTTCCTTGCAAGTTCCCCAGCAGGAGTTTTCCTTTTTGTATGTGATTTCCTCTCACCCACAAAAACCAGGCCAAATACGCGCATGTGCCGCTAACACTAAGCAGCACTTCCTTATTCACTCATGTCCAACAATTTATGGATGATCAGTGGCAAAAACGAGCAAAAATAATGAAAGAATGCCATGAAAGCTCCCTGAGACCAAGCTGGACTTCCTACTCATTTCTGTGTCTCTTTCAGATGGAGGCCTGATACAAATTAGCCACTGGGGGGAAAAGTCATCTGGTCATAAAATACAGTACAAGGTCACTTTTATGTAAGTTTGCCAAAAGGGACATAAACCAGGACAATTTCACACTGTGACACAGGATAGAAACATATTCAAACAATCTCTGTTCCTCCTCCATTGTGCTGTCACAGTGCTCAGCTTTATAGGCCTTCCCAGCACCGGGACCGGGCTCTTCGCTTCCACCTGGTCAGTCTAATTAATTAAGAAAGGAAGTTACCTCAAATTCTGTACTTTTTGCTTTTATTATCAAGCACTTCGTTTGAAGTTATAGGAGTTAACCTCTTAATCCTACAGACCGTGTGCTATGTTCTGGACATTTGGGGATGTCTGGATATAGCTGGATAATTGGTCAGGATGTTGCTGTCGCTTATGTTAAATTTTATGCCAAGGCTTCAAATCAAAGATAGGCACTAAGGTGAGGCACAATATAAAGTTACTCCCAGAAACATCTTTGGTTTGCGAATTAATCTGTCACTGATTATATTTTTTTCACTTTCATTAAATTGTTGAATTTTTACTTCGTAACATCTGAACTCAAAGTAAGATGTTAAAATATAATATGAAATAAATATATTCCTAACCCTTATTTCAACCCTGGCCGGAGGTTAGAGCCTCAGAGTTCACGATGCAATCAGCAAACATCTTCTGACATCATCCCACAGAATCCAGAGGCCTCCCCGAGGCAGAATGGGAAGAGAAAACCACACAGCTGATCTGAGGTGTGACAGGAACAGCAGTGCTGTCGGCCCCAATACCCTCGTACTCTGGTATATGACTGAGTGACCAAGACAAAAACTGCAGAGAAAGGATCTCTACCACAACACACAACACTCAGCAGATGCAACCGTTTTTATCAGAACTGAAACAAACATTAAGATGCAAGCATGGGATCAGGTTCAAACACACATGAACAAATATAATGCTTGACACAATACATAAAGGTGACTAATAATATAAATTTGATAAACATTTAAGTGCTAATAATAAGTTAGAGTTCTAAGATAAAAGTTACCTTCTTACTAAAAAAATGTTTTGCTTTATCCAAAGCATTTACATTCTCCTACCCTTGAGAATATAAAGAATGGGAATAGTGAGGAGATGGTCCTAATAAAATAGAAACATGCACCATGGTAAGGAGAGAGAAGAAAGGCTTATTTAAGGCCCTTAAAAGGGCATGGTCAACCCCCCAGGCCTAAAATGTCCTGTTTGAATTAACATAGTGGTTTAATTAAAAACTAAGTAGAGAATTCTGCTTAATTTGATTTTCAATTCAAGCTCTGCATCCGCCCGTGGCCAGTGGCCAATTTCCGCGTCTCGGCACAATATGCAAGGGGCTGTTTTAAAATCGATTGCCCAGGGGAATCAATGGGAGTATGGTGGAGCCATATGCCATTTAGGGACTCCACCAGACTTAGACATAGTAAAACAGCACCAGGAGGGTGGCCAAAGGAATAAAAAAGAAGTTTAACTTAACCATATTTCAAGTTTGTCATTACTCAAATCATTGTGCGGAATCTACCAATTAGAAGTGTTTTCTAAGCCCTCTTCAATATCCCTTCAGACTAGATGTGTCTAATGCCAATGAGCAAAAAGCTTTAAAGGATATACACAAAGGAATATCCTTGCTAGCCAGCTGTGTTAAAAGTCAATGTCTGTGATACATTCGCTTCAGTGAGGCAGCAGTACAAGTCTGGGATACAGTCTACAACACCGTATAAAGAACTACAGATCTTAACAAACACGATGTAAAACCTGCACAAGTCAACTCCTAGGATCGTGTATTAGAGAAAGGCCTAACAATGAAAGGCTCAAACATAGTTTACACATTTAAGACTTAACCATGCAATGCTAATAACCCTTGCAACTTTCACGTAATTGATTTTAAAACTGAAAAATATGAATATTTAAAATAATATGTCACAATTACCTCAATTTTAAAGCTTTCCAAACAATTCTAATAGGGTCTAGAATGCACCTTATCTTCAAGCAGGTTTGATTTTGCTTCAGTCCATGTCATTTCAAAATGGGAAAAATAATTTGTAACCTTAAAATTGCCCAAGATAATATGTGAATAATTAAGAACTGACTGTACTGTACTCCGTTGCTTTCTGATGGCCCTACAGAACACTTACTGGTGAAATGCATTAAGCTCTAGAATGACAGCACTAATAGCTACCATACCCTGGGCTGTGTGTTCTACATGAATAATCTCCTCTCATTTAATCCTTAAATAATACAGTAAGGTAACAATCATTACTATACTCATTTTACAGAAAGAGAACGTGAGGTCCAGATGAAAAAACCAGCCCAGGCTGTGAGACTCAAAGGGCAGATTTCCTCACCTGAGCACCCTCACCCTCCATCTCTCTGCCACAGGCCCCTCAGTGCAAAAAGAGCAGAATCATTCTGCCTCTTCTGCCTCCAGGCTACAGCCCCATTTTCCCTTCTCTCCTCTAAGAGTTTTAAAGACCAAGTTCTTTCATTTGGTTCCTACAACGCCCAATCATTGTCCAGAGATGCAAGTTGGACAAATGGTAACCAACCATCCTGAGCTCTGTCTCCTTGTCCTCCTTTAGATCCTTCGCTGAGTTGGGGAATCACCTGGACTGGTCATGTCGACTGTACCCTACAGTCATCCAACACATCAGTCCCCTCTGAGATCACGAAATGGGGCTGGTGATGTTGAGGGATTCTGAGGAGACTAACAAAGATGTGCTTAGAAAAGAATAGTCTTTTAAGTGCGTATAGAGAGACTAGACGTAAAAAACTTAGAGGAAAGAATGCTCTACAGTGGTAGGTATGAAATATCTTCAAGTACCTTCTTGTGTCCTTCCTCAAGCTGCTTCTCCCCTTGGACCTTAGTTTACAAGGGGGAACAAGAGAACAGTGACATGTCACTGGGGTTTTTGTCAGTCTTTTTTTTATTCTAGAGATGGTAATTCTACTCCAATAAATGTAGCCAAGTCCCTCTTCTAGTTGGTTAGTTCACAACAAGGGAGGAAGACAATTTGGAGACAAGAGGTCTGTCCACATTACACACTGTTTTTTAAAATAACCTATTTAACTAAAAACTAGAATTTTATAAAGAGTATAAATTAGGTAGAGAAGCGTATACTACCAAATATGAAATTACACTTAACACTGAGCTTTACCAATTGTTTTTGTACTTGGCAAGATTACACACAAGGCAGAGATAGGACAAAAGAACAATCTGCATATTTAACGCAAACATCAGCACAACAATGTTGGGGACCTATGCTGCAATGCTGTTTAGCAGGACAAGGTGCGTGACCGATTCAGTATGGTGGTGTCTCCACATGTACTCCTTCCCTTAGTGACATATGTTTAAACTCTGACATGTGCATTTATCTCCATACTCAAATAAAACAGTAGATGCAAAAATCTTTTTCAAAATTCTGTTGCCAACCCCATTATCTATAGATAATGGAGCACAAAATCCAAACTAACTGGCAGAGGATTCAAGGCCTCCAGGATGTGACCCCAACAAGATTCCACGCACCCTGATCTCTCACCAATTCTCCGTTCTGTAGCTAAGGGTCAGCCATTCCCGCAATCCAGTCAGAACCCGTGCCTTCCCCCAATTCCCTAGGCAAATCAAGCTCTTCACTCCGCAGTGCCCCCCACCGCAGCGGTGTGAAAGTCCATCACACTGCGTCCTGGCAGACTGCACCTCTTCTTTCTCCTTCCGCCTACCCCTGGGAGGCAGAAGCCCTGACTTCATTTCTGTCCCCAGCAAGGTCCTACAGTAGCATAATAATTACTTTCTAGTAGGTGCTTAGTAAAACTCTGTTGAATGAATGAATATCCATCAAAAGCTTTGGCTCTAAAATTATACAGAAATCGCTTTCTCAAGTGTCTCCTATGCCCTCACTTCTTCTTGATGTTCTTTCCATTCCATTCTTCTAGAAACTCTGTCTTCTGGCTCCCAGAAAACCACACTTCTCTTGCTCCCCTGCCTTCTGGCAGGACCTGCTCAGCAGTCCCCTCCGCTTCCTCCCCCCGCAGCAGGCCGTGTAGCCCTCTTCTCTGCTCCAGCCTCACTTGTCCTCGGCCACCTCATCCCCTTGGGCGGCCTCAGTACACTCCACAGTGTTGACGTGTGAAGATCACAACCACTTTGGGGTGGTTAAAAGTGACCCTAGGTTTTAGTACCAGTTCTGGAATTGTACATATATGGCCCTTAGACAATTTAATAATACTTAATATATTTGGACCTCAGTTTTCTCCTTACAAAAGGAAGGTTTGTATTGAATCCCATTCAGCAAAACTCCTATAATTTCTTCAAGAAGTCATAAACACTCAAAGAGCTTTTTAAACTGAAACTACACAATTCTTTCACATTATACAGATGACTTAAATAATTCAAATACATCATGATAAAAAACAATTCCAATATACCAAAGCCAGTTTTCTCAATGTCAGGGTTGACTACCAAATACAACCATCCATTCTGATCTCAGCACATTTACTATATATGAAATCAACGCTGAGTTTTTCAGCTTCAAACTATTCAAGTATGGAATAATATCTAGAAAGCAAAAAGGTGCATCCACTAAAACAATACTTTATCACCTCTGTGACTCTTTCCCAGCATCCTTCAACACACAGACCTAAAAAGTGCTGCACTTAAGGTTTAAAATCAGAAGACTTATCAAAATGTGAAACTAAACAATTTCATTCCTCAGTACCTACAAAAAGTTATATGAAATAAAAAGTCATATAAATTCACAGTTTATGGCTTCCCTTGCCAAATTTATGGAACTGGCATTATAGTATTATTCAACAATAACATACATAGGCATACTTTCACTTCATGTATCACAATATGAATAGAACTAACAACTAAAAAGGTGTAATGTGTCTATAAATAAACTGTAACCTAGAACTCATTTTTGCCAAAAAGTATTAACTACTTAAATCTTTGCATTATATTCCAAATGTTTATAGCAAAGACCTCCACAAGCTATAAACAGAAACATTGTTCATTTCACTTTAAAATGTTATATTCAAAGACAGATGAAGTTATTACTACTGATACAGTCTGGACTGATTGTTTAAGATGCCCTTGCAAAGTCTCCTGTTTTGCTCACTTCTAACCTCCCACATTCACTAAGATCAGTAACTCACAGTATCTTGAGAATTTGACTATCTCCAGGGCATGTTTGATTTTATAAAATGCTACTCTTCTGAAAATACTAGATATAAAATAACTTTTACATCAAGATATGTTTTACTATTTTGAGAATTTCACGTCATGCTTTAAACTAAATGCGAGAGAGCCTAGGAAAGGAAGAATGGCTATTTTATCAGCTTTATTCTCTACAAACATTCCACCAAGTAAACATTCAAAGGCCAAAAGATGACTTCCTCCCTGTGGGCACACAAAATCATTCAATATGCACTATTATTAATAGTATTGTCAACATGATTAATATTAATAAGATGTTATTATTACTAATTAAACTTTTGTATTTCAAATGGTGGCTCAAGCCTGCTTTTACTAGTTCAACATGAATGACGTATACTTCTTAATTTGACAAGTTTAATTCCAAAATATGATTCCCTTACCTTTTTCAGGCCAGCAAAACCTTCTGATTCCAGAAAGAAAAAGGCAAAGGGCATCAACACAAATAAACAAAGGTTGGAAAAGAGAGGAGCAAGATTCCACAAGCCTATAAGGAGATAGCAAAAAAAAGAATAAAGATTAGAGACAGGCCTTGTAAAAAAAAATTACTATGCTAAATTATGGTATTAGTCGAAGATCTATACTTTTTACTAATAAAAATAAACATAAACTTGAGGACAGTGGACTAACGAATCACCTAAACTTAGAAATGAGAAAATAATTACACATCCAAATTTCTGTAACTTTGTAACTTGTAACCTATTAGGAAAAGCCAATATAGAAACTAGAAATATTTTTCCTCATGTCCTAAAACAAATTCACTAAAGATATGACAAATGCAGAGATCCAAAGACACAGTCTCTTTAGACATACTGGCAACTGAATATTTAAATTAGATCCACTAGCATTTACTGAGCACTTAATAAATGCCAGATACTCTACTAGACATTGTACATGCATAATATCATTAACTTAAGCCTAGTAAAAACACTAAGGGTAATAATTAGCATCTATTGAGCCCTTCTGTGCCAAGCACTATTCTGAGTGATTTACCAATATTATACAAACTCACATACTCTTCATAGGAATCCCCCAACAAGACAGAGGAACAGGCTGGTTATATAACTTAGCCAAGGTTGCAGAGCCAGTGGCAGAACTAACTCCTGGGATTTTTAAAAACCACTATATCATAGAAGTTTAAGTAAGCAATTCTAAGTGGGAAGGAAAATGTAAGAGAGGCAGGCAAATTCATATTACCTTTTCCCTTTTTGACACATTCTGTACTCTTGTAAAACCACAATAAAAAGGTACTAAGGTATAAAAATAGATTTAGAAAAAGAAGACTAAGTCTGTCTTTGGGATTATGTTTGGCCAAACATCTTATACCTTTTATAGGTATAACACTCAAATTTAAAACAATTTTCAAAATAATGCCTACTTTTTTTTTAGATTTTTATTTATTTGAGAGAGAATGAGAGAGAGAGAGAGAGAGAGAGAACATGAGAGGGGGGAGGATCAGAGGGAGAAGTACACTTCCCACTGAGCAGGGAGCCCAACGTGGGACTCAATCCCAGGACTCCAGGACCATGACCTGAGCTGAAGGCAGTCGCTTAACCAACTGAGCCACCCAGGCGTGCCAAAATAATGCCTATAATACTTATAAAATCAAAAGTTAAAGATAAAATTATGCTAAGCATAAATTCAATCTATCACATGCACTTATCATTCAGTGCTTTGGAAAATGGGAAACCAACGTTCTTTCAACACCCTTATGTAGAAGGCACCGTTCCAAGCACAGGAGACACAGGAACAAACAAAACACAAAACCTTTGTTTTCACCAAAATATGGTATGAGGAATCTTTTCAGTTTTAGCCATTCTAACAAGTATAAAGTGGTATCTCCTTACTGTTTTAATTTACATTTCCCTAATCAATAAAGAATAACATGAACATCTTCATTAACTTATCTGCCACCCATGTATATCTTCTTTGGTGAAGAGTCTCTTCAAGTCTGTTGCCCATTGTTTCATTAGATTGTTTACTTATTGTTGAGTCTGTCAAGTTCTTTATATATGCTGAATACAAGTCCTTTATCAGGTATATAATTTGCAGATATTTTCTCCCCATCTGTAGATTGTCTTTTCATTTTTTTAACAAGTATCTTTCAAAGAACAAAATTTCTTCATTTTGACAAAGTCCAATTTACCAATTTTTTCTTTTACAGACCATCTTACCCAAGAAATTATATGGTCTAGCCCAGTAACACTAAGACTTTCTCCTATGGTTCCTTCTACAAGGGTTACAGTTTTAAGATTTACATTTAGATCTATGATCCCTCTGAGTCACTTTTGTATATGGTGCCAGGTATGGACTGAAGTTCATTTTTTTCCCTATGATTATCCAATTGCTCCAACACCATTTGTAGAAAAGAATACCCTTTTTCCACCAAATTGCCTTTGCACCTTCTTTGAAAGTAAATTGACAATATATGTGTAGATATATTCCTGGATCCTCTATTCCATCGAGTCGATCTATTTATCTTTATGCCAATACCACACCATCAATGATTACTATGGCCTGAATATAGTCTTCGAGTTGGGTAGTAAGTCCTCCAATTTTGTTCTCTCTCAAAGTTGTTTTGACTATTCTAAGTCCTTTGAAGTCCTATCTGAATTTCAGATCAGCTTTTAAATTTCTACAAAAAAAAAAAAAAGCCTGCTGGGATTTTGAATGAGGTTGCATTTAATTGGGAGACCCATCTGGGGAAAACTGACATCTTAACATTGTCTTCTTATCCATGAACATGGTATATCTCTCCATTTATTGTGGCATTCTTTAATTTTTGTCAGCAGTGTTTTATAGTTTATGGTATATAGGTCCCACACATCCCTAAGTATATCAGGTTTCTGATGCTACTGTACACAAGTGGGCTTGTTTTTTTTAATCAATATCCAATTATTCATTGCGAGAATATAGAAATGCAATTGAGTTTTGTATATTTATCGTGTATCCTGCAACCCTGCAAATTCATTTATTGGTTCTAATAGCTTTTTAAGAACAGATTCCATCACAATTTCTATATAGACAACCATATCATCTGTTAATAGAAACAGTTTCACTTTTTCCTTTCCAACCTCAATGTCCTTTACTTTCTAAAAATCACCAGAACAATGTTGAATAGAAGTGGTGAGAGGGGACATCCCTGCCTTATTTCTATTCACAGGGAAAAGAGCATTCAGTCTTTATTAAGGATGATGTTATCTGTAGGGTTTTTACAGATGCTCTTTATTAGGATGAAGAAATTCCTTTTCATGCCTAGTTTGCTGATTTTATCAAGAATGGATGTTGAGGGTGCCTGGGTGCCTCTGTCGTTAAGCGTCTGCCTTCAGCTTAGGTCATGATCCCGGGATCCTGGGATAGAGTCCTGCATCGGGCTCCCTGCTCTGCAGGAGACCTGCTTCTCCCTCTCCCACTCGCCCTGCTTGTGTTCCTGCTCTTGCTATGTCTCTGTCAAATAAATAAATAAAATCTTTAAAAAAAAAAAAAGAATGAATGTTGAATTTTTTTCCTGCTTTTTCTGCATGTATTGTGGTGACTTTTCTTTTTTAGGGTTTGAATATAGTAATTACATTCATTGATTTTTCAAAAGTCATACTGTATTATCCTTTTTATATATTGCTGTATTTGATTTGCTAAATTTTGTTTAGAATTTATGCATATATGTTCATGAGGGATATTAGTCTGTAATTTTCTTTTCATGTAATGTCTGTCTGGTTCTGGAATCAGGGTAATGCTAGGCACCATGAATTAGGAAGTGTTCCTTCATTTCTAATTTTCTAAAAGAGTCTGTGTAGAACTGGTATTGCTTCGTCCTTAAATATTTGATAGAATTGACAGTGAAGTCTTCTTGGCCTACAGTTTTATTTGTGAGAACATTTGTAACATTTTTACAATGTCTGAGAGACTTTAGTAGTTTTTGCCTTCCAAATTTTTCCATTTCTCTAAGGTGTTGTATTGGCATAAAGGTTTTCACAATGTGCACTAATTATCCTTTTAATACCTGTAGAATCCACATGTATCATATGACCTCACTGATATGAGGAATTCTTAATCTCAGGAAACAAACTGAGGGTTGCTGGAGTAGTGGGGGGGTGGGAGGGATGGGGTGGCTGGGTGATAGACATTGGGGAGGGTATGTGCTATGGTGAGCACTGTGAATTGTATAAGACTGTTGAATCACAGACCTGTACCCCTGAAACAAATAATACATTTTATGTTTTAAAAAAAAGAAGATAGTAGGAAGGGAGAAATGAAGGGGGGGAAATAGGTGGGAGAGACGAACCATGAGAGACTATGGACTCTGAGAAAGAAACTGAGGGTTCTAGAGGGGAGAGGGGTGGGGGGATGGGTTAGCCTGGTGATGGGTATTAAAGAGGGCATGTACTGAATGGAGCACTGGGTGTTAAACGCACACAATGAATCATGGAACACTACATCAAAAACTAATGATGTAATGTATGGTGATTAACATAATAATAAAAAAATACCTGTAGAATCCATAGTGATGTCATCTATTTCATTCCTGATATTGGTAATTGGTGTCTTCTCTTTTTTTTGCTAATCAACCTTGCTGCAGCTTTATCAATTTTATCGATCTCACTTTCTCTGTATTTTCTGTTTTCTATTTCACTGATTTCTCCCCTTATCCTTTTATTTCCAATTTTCCTTTTTTTTTTAAGACTTATTTATTTATTTGAGAGAGCGAGAATGAGAAAGAGAGAGAGTACATGAGAGGGGGAGGGTTAGAGGGAGAAGCAGGCTCCTCACTGAGCAGGGAGCCCGATGCGGGACTCGATCCCGGGACTCCAGGATCATGACCTGAGCCGAAGGCAGCCACTTAACCAACTGAACCACCCAGGCGCCCTCCAATTTTCTTAATTCGGTATTCATTTGTTCCCCTCTTCCTGTTTTCTTAAGGTGGAAATTGTGGGCACTGATTTGAGACCTTTTTTCTTTTCTAAAATAGACATTTTAGTGCTATAAATTTTCAAATGTTTTGTTTTCATTTAGTTCAAAGAACTTCCAAACTTCCCTTCTAATTTCTTCTTTGACCTATTATTTAGTTACCAAATAATTGAGTGATTTTCTAAATATGTTTCTTTTACTGGTTTCCCATTTAATTTCATTAGAGAACCTATCTTGTATGACTTAAATTCTTCTAAAAGTACTGAGATTTATTTTATGGCACAGAATATGGTCTCTCTTGGTAAATGTGCCTACTGTACTAAAAGAATGTATATTCTACAACTGTTGGGCAGAGTGGTCTATAAATGCAAATTAGGCCAAATTAGTTAACAATGTTATTCAAATCTTCTGTGTTGTCTTCTTAATTTGTTCTATCAATTATTAAAAAGAAGATATTGATAAATCTGAATAGAACTGTGATTTTGACCATTAATCCTTTCATTTCTATTAAGTTTTTGCTTTATGTATTTAATAGCTACTTATTAGGTAGATACATGTTTATTATGTTTTGATGAATTTCGTCATTATGAAATGATCTTATTTATGCCTGGCAAAATCTATACCCTTTTCTAATAATAATAATATACCTACTCCAGCTTTCTTTTTATTAGAATTAGCATGGTATACCTTTTTTCTTCTATTGCTCTAAACCTATTTGCGTCTGTATATTTAAAATGGGTTTACTGTAGGCAGCATATACTTGAGTCCTTCCTTTTTATTCAGTCTGATAATCTCTGCCTTTTTTTTTTAAGTTTATTTATTGGTTTATTTTTAAGTAATGTCTACACCCAACGTGGGGCTCGAACTCACAACCCCAAGATCAAGAGTTACATGCTCTTCCGACTGACCCAACCAGGTGTCCCCAATCTCTGTCTTTTAATTGGAATGTTTAGACCACTAATGTTTACTGATATGGTCAGGTTTAAGTCTATTGATTTGCTCTTTGTTTTCTATTTGTCCCATTTATCTTCCCTTTTTCTTCTTTTTCTGTGCTCCTTTGGATTAATTTTTATGATTCCATTTTATTTCTTACAGTTGCTTATTGACTGTATCTCCTTGTTGAGCTATTTTACGGTTATCTGCAGGTTTATCACATACACCCTAACTCATCACAATCTGCTTTCAAGTGATCTAATACTTCATGTACAGCATAATAACCTTCCAATAGTATATTTCCATTTCTTTCCTTCTGCCTCTGTGCTATTGTTGTCATGAATTTTGCCTGTATATACTATAAAATCACAATACATTGTTACTACTTTTTAAGCAGCCAATTATCTTTTTATTTTTTTTAAAGATTTTATTTATTCGAGAGAAAGAATGAGAGATAGAGAGCATGAAAGGGAAGAGGGTCAGAGGGAGAGGCAGACTCCCTGCTGAGCAGGGAGCCCGATGTGGGACTCGATCCCGGGACTCCAGGATCATGACATGAGCCGAAGGCAGTCGCTCAACCAACTGAGCCACCCAGGCGCCCCTCTTTTTATTTTTTTAAAGATTTTATTTATTTATTTGAGAGAGCACAACCGGGGGGGAGGGAGAGGCAGGCTCCCCACGAAGCAGGGAGCCCGATGCAGGGGCTCAATCCCAGGACCCTGGCATCGTGACCTGAGCCGAAGTCAGATGCTAACCAACTGAACCACCCAGGTGCCCCCAATTATCTTTTTAAAAGACATATAATAAAAACTTTTATATTTTGCCACAAAATTCAGCCAATAACCTGAATGAGCCTGGAAGCAAATTCTTACCAAGAGCCTTCAATAAGGAATGCAACCTCATGAAAACGTTGTCTACCAATTCTGAATCTGTGTCAATTGTAAGTCAGTTTTGACTTATTTTTCTCTTTGTTATGAGTTTTCCTTTCCTGCTTTGTACTCAGTTGTAGACTCAAGGTAGGCAGAGTGAACCTCCAAAGATGTCCGTATCTTAATCCCTGGAATCTGTGAATATGTTACATTACATGGTATATTAGTTTTCTAGGGCTGCTCTAACAAAGTACCACAAACTGGATGGCTTCCAACAACAGAAATTTGTTCTTTCACAGTTCTGGAGGCTGTAAGTCCAAAATCAAGGTATCAGTAGGGCCATATCCCTTCTGAAGGCTCTAGACAAGAATCCTTCCTTATCTCTGGTAGAGACAAGGTAGCTGCATTCCTAGTTCTTATAGAAGTATCTCTCCAAATCTACTTGTCTTCACATGGCCTTTTTCAGGTGTGTCTGTGTCTCTGTTTTATCTTCTTATAAGGATACTAGTAATTAAATTAGGGCCCACCCTAACCCAGTGTGACCTTATCTTAACTAATTACAACTTCAAAGACATTATTTCCAAATAAGGCCACATTCTGAGGTTCTAGGTGGACCTGGTGGGGGAAAGAAGGGTGGGCAGGAAAGAGGACCATTATTCAATCCAGTATACATGCCAAAAAGACTGCAGGTATAATTATTAAGGCTATAGACCTTAATATAGGGAGACAGATCATCTTAGATTAGCCAGGTGGGTGAAACCTACCCAATGAACCTTTAAAAGCAGAGAACTTTCTCCAGCTGAAGTCAGAGAGAAGTAGTAGAAGGGTAAATCAGGGAGGAACTCAAGCCACTTTTTCTGGAGGGGGTCACATGAAAAACATAAAAGGTGGGCAGCCTCTAGGGCAAAGACCAGCACCTGGCAAGGAAATGGAGGACTTCAGTCTTACAACCACAAAGAACCAAATTCAGCCAATAACCTGAATGAGCCCGGAAGCAAATTCTTCCCCAGAGCCTCCAATAAGGAATGCAACCTCACGAAAACCTTCATTTCAGCTTCCCCCGACAAAAGAACATCCATTTCATAAGATCTTACAAAGAGAAATGTTTAAACTGAGATTATGATAGTCCCTTAATTCTATTCATCTGTAAAACAAGATGTTTCTCTGTGCAACTCTCACCTGTCTAGTACTCTGCCCAGAACCTCCAGCCACCTGCCCCCCAACTATAGCCTGCACCCCCATTCTCTCGGCAGCACCCTCCAGCAGTTGAATGTATTTATTTATATGCTGAATTGCTATTCTTCAGTGCCTAGGTTTTCTTGAAAACTTAGTTGTTTTAGGTGACAGGGTATATACAGTCTCTCTTACTTCATCTTGGCCAGACTATATGTAGCTTTTAAACTTGAATGCTGATTTTAATTTTTCTTACTTCATACCTGAGCCTTAGTTTTTGATAAAACAATAAACACAGGGAATGTTCTGGGCATAAAATACCATAGCAGATCACTCATTCTTTACTCACTGTCCTCATGGATTTGTTAATCTTTAAAAAGCTGTTTTTAACGGGTAGTTACCCACTGTTTGAAGTGGACTTCCCAAATACTTATTGAGGTCCTTGACCCTTTTTTAAATTGTTTCAACACACAACTCAATAAAGCCTAAGCCTCAACTCCTATGTCTTAGACAAAATTGTTCCCTATTACCCTATTGTAAAATATCCATTCTCTTTACTCTCTTGCCCTAAATTCCTAAAATATAACTGCTCCAGTACACATTCTATAGTGGGCCTCTAGGATAGTTCACAAAACCATCATGCTTATTCTTTTTTCTCCCTTTTCTATACCCTGCCCATTATATTCTTTGATACATTTAGAAAGTGCACTCTAATCAAATAGGATAGTATCTTAGGGGCGCCTGGGTGGCTCAGTCAGTAAGCATCTGCCTTCAGCTCAGGTCATGATCCCAGGGTCCTCGGATCGAGTCCCGCATCGCATCGGGCTCTCTGCTCAGCAGGGAGTCTGCTTCTCCCTCTGCCTGCCACTCCCCCTGCTTGTCTCTCTCTCTCTCTCTCTCTCTCTCGCTGTCAATAAATAAATAAAATCTTTTTTAAAAAAACATAGTGTCCTAAAAACATATTAAACATAATGAAATCATTGCAAAGCCTCACTTTGTTAAGCTCCTATTATACTATTCAATACCTGCTACTTTCAATTTACACTCTGAAAGGAAAAAAAAAAATCACTTAGGAAAAAAAGTACCAGTTTTATATCTTCTCAAAGAATTGTGTTAAATTAAAAGGACCTCTCTTCCTGTTTCTACTGGTCTAAATAAAGATCTCTTTAACAAAATACTTAAGCACGGTAGACATACATTTGTAAGATTCTGAAATTAAGATTTATTCAAAATAAGCAAAAGTGTACTTTTAATGCACCAAGAATAACAAGTAAACACAGAATTTTGGAGCAGAAGAGAACTTTGAGATCCCTTGTTTAATTCACTCAGAAACCAAATTCTTTTTTAAAAATTTTTAAAAGTGGTTAAATAAATGCCACACAAATTCCAAAACTTACAAATAATGGACAAAGGATTAGATCCAAGATCTCTTGCTCTTTCTACACTACTGTATGGATCTCACACTTACCATTCTGGATGAAAAAAGCACAATATTTTGAATTTTGTTAATATTATCTGCTGAAAAAAGCAATCAGTTTAATAAGATTTTACTAAAGGAAATGTTTAAACTGAGAATATGACAGCTTATTAATTCTATCCATCGGTGTAAAACAAAATTAGTGGAGCTTCTGATCAGTTTGAAAGACACTGAAACAGAATTCAGCACTCGTTTGAAAGACACTGAAACAGAATTCAGCACTTCTACATGTAGCACTTCTACATTATATGTGAGCACATGTACACCCAAGCCTCTGAAAACATCAAATACAGAAAGGTTTTAACAAATCCAACTCTGATAAAACACTGACTGTACTATATGTACTCTGTGTGCTATAATGTCCTCTAACAAAACAAGGCATTCACACTATTCATGATTTAAAAAGCCTAAAAGTCCTGAGGCCAGATGTCTGAGTAAGTGGCACTTTATGTCTGACTAGCCTAAGATTGCATCTATCAGCTATATATGAGCTGGAAGAGGAACTTCAACTCTGTGTCCTCATAAAATAGGCTACAACTTAACTCATAGGGCTCTCATAAAGAAGAGAAATAACATACCAAATACTAAACAAATGTCAGTGCCTCCCGCCAGCCATCTCAAAATAATGTAAATGTTCCAAACAACTGAAAAATTCTAATGCACACCAGCTTTGACCTGATAAAGACAAGACAGTGATTTACAGCTAAAATCAGCTCTCAACCTTTCCCTAAAGAATTATTCTCATTAGGGGCTTCCTGGGTGGCTCAGTCAGTTAAGCATCTGCCTTCAGCTCTGGTCATGATCCTGGGGTCCTGGGATGGAGCCCCGAGTCTCTTCGAGTCTCTTCGGGCTCCCTGCTCAGCAGGGAGTCTGCTTCTCCCTCTCTCTCTGCCAATCCCCCAGCTCATGGTCTCTCACACTTGCTCTCTCAAATAAAATCTTTTAAAAATTTTTTTAAAAAGCATGATTCTCATTAATTATACCCCAAAAAGCTTACAAAACAAAAACCTGTATACACACATTAAAAATATATAAAAACAGGGGTGCCTGGGTGGCTCAGTCATTAAGTGTCTGCCTTCGGCTCAGGTCATGATCCCAAGGTCCTGGGATGTAGCCCCGCATCGGGCTCCCTGCTCAGCGGGGAGTCTGCTTCCCCTCTCACACTCCCCCTGCTTGTCTTCCCTCTCTCGCTGTCTCTCTCTTCATCACATATATAAATAAAATCTTTAAATATATATATATAAACATATATATATATAAACAACGACCAAAAACAGAAACAGAAAATAAGCTGCAAAGAAATACACCAAATTACTAACAATGTGAATGTACTAAAATTATGGATGATTTGCTTCCTACTTTTCTACATATTATTAGTTTTCTATAAGGAGCAAATAAAGACCCTTAAAAAAAATGAAATATATTTAAACCTTGTTGTGAAACTCACAATTCTCCAAATCCCTGTTAGGTAATCTCCCAACAAAATGCTGGGCTTCCCGTCAGCCATGCCATTCACTCTATTTACCAGCCTCACTGACAACACAGTTCAAATCCAAGCTTCAGCCAAGTCACAGATTACCACTTAGGAGGGAGCTCAAAGCTTGCTCTCAAATAGTTGCCACCATGAATATAAACCCCTGAATGCTTAAAATCCACTATACTTTTATAATAAGGGGTAAAACTTTATTAGTTTTTGTAATTTGAAACAACATTCGTAGCACAGAAAGGAACTTTTTTATTGTTACTGAACTATAAATACACGTACTCCCAGAATTCATCCTTCTGATCATATATGTCTCCTTTCATGCAGGGAAAACTACAAATTGTTCTCTGAAAATCAAAAGTTAAGAAATAAAACGCTGGGGGCGCCTGGGTGGCTCAGTCGTTGAGCATCTGCCTTCGGCTCAGGTCATGATCCCAGGGTCCTGGGATCAAGCCCCGCATCGGGCTCCCTGCTCTGCGGGAAGCCTGCTTCTCCCTCTCCCACTCCCCCTGCTTGTGTTCCCTCTCTCGCTGTGTCTCTCTCTGTCAAATAAATAAATAAAATCTTGACAAAAAGAAAAAAGAAATAAAACTCTGCCTTGGGCAAAAGCTCACAAATCAGAAAAAGTATCTGCTCTGACTAACCTACACACTTAAAATGAAGATAATTAAGAAAAGCTAAATAAAGAAATCTGTATCAACAGATATCAACAAGCAGCAATGTCTGCAGAACAAGTGGAGAAAATGATGAGTATGATCACAAAGATTCTGAATACCAACTCATTTAGTTTGACAGGAAATTAGATGCCTACATTTTTACATACTGAACTTTATATATAAGTAATATATGTGTGTACATATGTATATGCGATATATGTGTGCATATATAATACATAAGTGTGTGTGTATATATATACATATATCATTTAAATTTTTTTTTATTTTCCCCCAATTGCCCCTTTTCCAGGAGACTCAACATTACTACTAATGGTTTTGACAACCACAATTGTAGAAAGGGATATGTGATACAGAACCTCCACTGTATTTATTTTTGCAAGAAATATTCACTTAACACAAAGAATTTGAGAGCTGAGGTCTTAACAGAATAATCATCTACACAAATAACCAGTTTTTATTCAAAGTCTAAATAATTAAATGCAAAGAATTAAGTTTATTTACCAGAGTAAGTAAATGTGAAAGTTTCAGGCTTAGCTTATGCTAATTTAATTATTAAATCTATAACATATAAGTTAAAGTTATTATGAGAAAAACATCTAATATAGAGAAATATATCTAACATACATTCCTAAGTAGTAATTATATTCTTGACAATTAAGACTTAATTAGTTTCCAACAGTTTACAAACATACATCAGACATATATACATAAATATCGCTTAAGAATTATTCTGTAATTTTGATGAAACTTTCCTAATTTTAAATTAGGACTAATATTTATAATATAACTTATTTATATGACTACATATTAATTTATAAAATAAAAATAATCAAATTTCTCTACTTCAAAAGGCTAAAATTACTTCATATAGCTAAAATCCCTCAATATAACCCAAAAAATTCAAAAACCTTGTAGTTTGTCTAAATCAGTATCAGTGACAACCTTTCTGAAAGATGTCCTATGCCTATCTCCCAAAGATGTATCTGAACTTAAACAAAGGTTATTTACTAATCCTGGAATACTTCATTTCAAACCAAACCAAACTGAATTGCCAGATCACCATAGGATGCATTAACTTCTAGCTCCATCTGCTGGAGTCACAAAATATTCCAAAATCTGACATAAAATACTATGAAACAAATGATCTACAATTTATCATATAGACCAAACACTTCATGAATTTAAAACAGAAAATTAATCAGAGTTCAGCCATATTCAATAATTTCTAAAATGACAAATCTAAGTTAAAATCAGTATTGCAGTGGAATTGAGGATCTAACGCTATTGTCAAAAAGTGAGTTATATAATAAAAAAATTCTACCAAGAAAGCAGAAGCCTTAGAGAAAGACAAGTTTGCTTTTGAACAGTAAGTATTGTGTGAACCTCAGAATCAGAACAGCTTCTGTCTATTAGAAGAAAAACAAAAATTAAAAAACAACTTTAGCAATGAGTTGTGAAACTTTTTACCTTAATATAACTTTTTTCTTGTAACAAAAAAGCAATACATGTCCATTGCAGAAATATTATACAATACAAGCACCAAAAAAATGTTTATATCCTGTAATTAATCCTACCACCCAGGGAAAAACATGTTTTTCAACATCTTTCTCTATCAACAAATACTCTTCTACATCATCATCTATAATGGCCAAGAAAGCACTCCACTGTTAGGATTTACCAAAATTCAATTAAGCAAATTTCTTACTTTGACACTTAGATTGTTTCATTTTTAAAATTTTTATAAACAATACCTCCATTAATATCCAGTAACTACGGTGATGCATACTATGACAAATGACTATTAAGACCAATTAATTAGAAACTACTAGTAACATTTAACTAATAACGGTATATTAAACTTTATGAAGGACTGACTTTGATTTAATATCTATACATAAGTAGATGTAATACTTATTTTTAAGTTTAATTGCTTATAATCTAGAAGTCTTTTTTTAATCTGTGGGACTTGAAAATGGCTAAATTAAAGATGGATTTTGCATAGTTCCTTCATGATATCCACAATAGCATATTGTCTATTCCTGTTGAAAAATCAAAATAAAACACCCATACCTTGAAAAGACTAGTCAGGTTCATGGTGGTTATCTTTTAACAGACCTAAATGTCAACTAGGCAATCATGTTATAAACGTGTGTCTCTGTCTCTTTCATAAATAAGTATGAACGGCTTAGCAAAAATTGGCCCCCAGTGGGGGATACCTCAAAAAACTGAAGAATTATTTCCTGACTTTATTTAAGGCTACAACTTAACTCCATCATTCTCCTACCTTCCAAAGATTTATTCCTGTTTATTTTTTAACTTTAATCTCACATTACATAAAATTACCATTTAAATAAGGAAGTAATTCAATGCATTTAGTGCATTCACAAATCATGCTACCACTACCACCATCTCACCCCAAACATGTCTATCACCCCGAAAGGAAAACCCATTAAGCATTTGTATCAGTTTTCAATTTATGGAACTGAAAAGTTTCGTATTTTTCTGCTAAGTTTTTAACAAGATACAAAGAAAGTGAATACAAATAGATGCTTTCTTTTTCTGTCCATTTTTTACCCTTTTTCAATTTTAACAATAAAAGTGACAATACAAATTTTAGCTACCATTTTGTCATCTCTGCTCTCTTTGTACCATCCTATAACTATAGTTGCCGGCATGTCATACCCACACTAAGTGAATGATGGGACACACCTCACAACATCCAGCTGACAAGCAAAAAAGACCCTGGGCTAAAACTGCCAATGACCAGATTACCACTCTGCCCCATTCTAGCTCCAATATCATTTTTGTATATCACATTTTCCAAGCTATTTTAATCATTTTCCCCTTGTAGACAGAGATACATCTTGCTACACGATACAGATTTAAAACTAAGGGTAATATTTTATTTATTTATGTTATTAAATTCTGGCCCACAGAAGTGAAGTGGCATTCTGACGTAATCTGGTTAACATGTAATATCTCAAACCCAAGTGGCCCAAATCCAGACACTATATTTAATTCAAACTAAATATTTTTATACATACTAAAGCATTATCAACACATACAGTGGCCTAATCCATATGATTTACACACTAAAGGCACAAGTGATCAAAACCATCCATACTGACAATTTTACAGGATAAGCCATTACATTTGTTTTCAAATTAAGTTCCTTTTTACCAAGGTATTCCTAATGACACAATAAATAACTTTTATTCACTCAACGATGAATCTTTATTGGACAATTTCAGTGTGGAAGTACTGGAGCAGTGATCCGTGGGAGATTAAGAGAATTTCAGACATATTCTGAGACCTTAAAGAATTTGGCATAAATTCACAAAAGCTTAACACAAAAAGACAAGTAACAACTTAAGAAAATCTCGTTAAGTGTTACAAGATGGTAAATGATTGACAAATGAATATGGATGATATAACTGCAGTGGGGTAAAGGAAATTATCAGACTTTTCAGGGACTGCTTTTGGAGACCCAAAACATCACTGCAGCCCACCAGTCAGAGCAAAGGCTTATGGAGGTCAGCTGGTCAACTGAGTGTTAGCTCAGGTCTCACATGTGTCACAGAGGGTCTGCAAACCAGGTCTGTGGTCATATCCCCAGTGCCAGAATGCATAAGGAATAGATATACTTCACAGCTAACAGAACCCCTACTCTGGTCCCCTGACCTGTGTAGTAAGGGCTATTACAATGGGAAACACCAAGTGGAAGTCCCCAGAATTGCCTCTAACTAGGAAAACAGTAAACCAAAAGTCATGCCACATCCCCAAAGGAAATGCAGAGATTAATGCCACCATCAAGGGTTTGAAAGACGCAGAAGTAGTGACTCCCACATCCCCAAAACAGACAGACCTTAGGACAATGACAGTGGATTACTGTAAGCCTCACTAGGTGGTGGCTCCCACTGTAGCTGCTGTTCCAGATGTGGTTTCACTGCTTAAGTAAATTAACACATACCGTGGTACCTGGTGTATGACTCCTGATGTGACAGAGGCCTCTGTCTCCATCTCTGTCCATAAGACCCACCAGAGGAAGTTTACTTTCAGCTGCAAGGCCAGCAAAGCACCCTCACTGTCTTACCTCAGGGACACCCCAACTCCTCAGCCCTGTTACAATTTAATTTGCAGGAATTTTGATCGCCTTTCCCTTCCACCAAATGTCACAGTGGCCCATACTAATGATGACACTGTGCCGACTGGATGTAGTGAGCGAGAAGTAGCAAGTACTCTAGACTTATTGGTAAGACATTTTCATGTCAGAAGGTGGAGAATACATCCAAAAATAATTCAGGGGCCTTCTATGTCAGTGAAATTTCTAGGGGTCTAGTGGTGTGTGGACGTGGGGATCTCTGTTCTCAGGCGAAGGATGAGTTGTTGAATCTGGCTCTTCCTACAACCAAGAAAGGCACAAAGTCCATGGGCTTCTTGGGATTTTGAAGGTAATATATGCCCCCTATTCCTCCTCTGGGTGTGTTACTGCAGCTCACTTACCAAGTGACGCCCAGAGCTGCCAGTTTACAGTGGGGTCCAGAACAAGAGAAGGTTCTGCAACAAGTATAGGCCGCTGTACAAGTTGCTCTGTTATGTAGGCCATCTGATCCGCAAACCCAGCGACGCCTGAAGTGTCCACGGCAGGCAGGAATGCTGCGTGGAGCCTTTGGCAGGCGCTATAGATGGATCACAACATAGGCCCGTAGGACTTTAGAGCAAAGCCCTACAGCACTACAGCCCCTCTGGGATATACCTGAAGGACAGCCCTGCACAGATAACCATTCTCGTTTAAGTAACACTTGTAATTTAATTTAATTAACACAGTAAATCTGGCCTGTTACTGGGCCTTAGAAGAGACTGAACACTTGACCATGAGCCACCAAGTTACCATGTGACTGGAGCTGCCCATGATGAACAGGGTGTTTGTTATCTGACCCACCGACCTGTAACATCAGACATGCAACAGCAATACTCCATCATCAAACAGAAGCGGTATACATAAGATCAGGCCCAAGCAGGCCCTGAAGGTACAAGTAAGTTACGTGAACAAGTGGCCCAAATGCCCATGGTCTCCACTCCTGCTCTACTACTTCTCTTCCCCAGCTAGCGCCTAGGGCCTCATAGGGAGTTCCCTACAATCAGCTGACAGAGGGAAGAAAAGACTCAGGCCTGGTTTACAGATGGTTCTGCACGACACCACCCAGAGTGGACAGCTGCAGCACCAGAGCCCTCTGAGACAGCAGTGAAGGGAAATCCTCCCGATGCCCCTGTTTGTTCACTTTGCTTGGGAGGAGAAATGACCAGACACGTAATTATAAATTCATGGGTTGTGTCCAGTGATCTGGCTAGAAGGTCAGGAAGAAACATGACTAGAAAACTGGTAACAAGGAAATTGAAATTTGGGGCAGAGGTAGTACAGACAGTGCTCTCTGAATGGGGAAAAAAACATGAAGATATTCATGTCCCATGTGACTGCTCATCAAAAGGGGACCCTGGCAAAGGAGGAGTTTAATAATCAAGTGGATGGGACTCCCTGTTCTGCAGATAGCAGTCAGCCTCTTTCCCCGCCACCCGTCATGATCCAATGGGCTCAGAAGCAAAGTGGCCACGATGGCAGGGTAGAGATTAGGCACGGGCTCAGCAGTGTGCACGTCTACTCATCACACTCACCTGGCTATGGCTACCAACTGCATGCCTAATCACCAGCAGCAAAAACCAACACTGAGACCTCAATATGGCACCATACCCAGGGGAGATTAGCCAGCTACCTGGTGGTGGGTTCCCTGAAATGGGCCACTCCCATCATGGAGAGGGCAGCAATTTGTCCTTATTGGAACAGACACTTACTCTGGGTACAGATATGCCTTGAACTTCGCGCAAAGCTGCTGCCAAAACTACTATCTGTGGACTTTCAGAATGCCTTGCCCACCATCATCACAGCAGTGCTTCTGATCTAGGAAATACTTCACAGCAGAAGAACAACAATGGGCCCATGCCCTCGGAATTCACTGGTCATGCATGTTTCCCACGATCCTGAAGCAGCTGGTTCGACAGAATGGTGGAATGTCCTTCTGAAGACTGTTACGGTGCCCGCTAGGTGGCCATACCTCGCAGGGCTGAAGAAAGGTACTCTAGGAGGTTGTATTCGCCCTGAATCTGTATTCAATATATGGTGGTACTTCTCCCATCGCCGGGGTTCACAGGTAGAATCGAGGAGTAGAATCGGGAGTGGTAGCACTCACCATTATCCGTAATGACCCACTAGCAAACTTTCTGTCTCCTGTTCCTGTAACCTTAGGAACCAGTGCTGCTAGACTACAGTTCTAGCTCCAAAGGGAGGAACGTTTCCACCAGGAGACACAACAATGATTCCACTGAAATGGAAGTTCAGACTACTGTCCAGCACTTTGCGGTCCTCATGCCTCTCAATCAACCAGCAAGGAAGGGAGTTCTGACCCCCAGGGGGAACCTGGACGCCTCCTCCACAATAGAAGTGAGGAAGAGCGTGTCTAGAACACAGAACATGCCTCAGGGCATGTCTTAGTATTACCATAATTTGGCCCCATTAATGATTTTTTAAAAGCCAAGAAGCAAGTATGTCTAAGGTTGACAAATCTTCAACCCCAAGACAATCTAAGGGACTAATAATAAGCACTCCCTTGAATGTCATCGACAAGGTTAAAGAAAGCTATGAATTTAGAAGAGAAAGATGAATTTAAAAGATTTACGAAATTCACTACATGCAGCAAAGGATACAGACCTACCAAAGATTTAGCAGAAACAAAGCCAGGGGTCATAAAACCCTCAAGGAAAATTTCCAGGGCTTACATCCCAGGCCTCCTGAAACCTATTCCTAAGGGTACATTTAGAAGCAGTGACATCATTTAGAAGGTTCTTCCTCTAGTTCCCCAACTTTCAGATGATGTGGTTTATTGGAGTTCAAAATTATTGTCTATCACATATTCATTCAATAGGTTTATTAGGCAATCACTATGTGGGAATTATTGTTCTAAGCCCTAATTTATAAACAAAATATTTGAGCTTACACACCTTACATTATAATGAGAAAGACTACCAATAAAACAAATACATTTACTTCCAGAGTTAAGGCCTCCAAATATATGGCATGTCATGTGTTAGTAGCTCTTACTTACAGTCCATAAACAGAATAAAAGAAATAGCCTTGATTTAGAGTATGTGAAGGTCACTAAGTATAGCATGCAATTTCTACTCAGTAAAACTGGAAACAAAGGCCAGTTCACCTGTCATACTGGTTAGCCCAGCTTGAGACCACCTGCACTGCTGGTAAGAACACCTGGAGCCCAATCCTGAAAAATGTATGTGCTATAGTACCTATAGCTTTACAGAAAGCTAGGGCCAAGGGGAACCATGCCAAACAGTCTTCCTCAAACATTTTAGACAATACATATAAAAACCATTTTCTAAATTATATATTATCCAAGTATTTTTAATAACAAAAAACATGTCATCTAAAAAAAACTCACCAAAACATTCATAGCCATTACTTTCCAGGTTGCCTCCTGCCTTTCATAATAATAGCTGACTTTTCAGTAGAGGATTTATGTTTTGTATCAATTTCAGTTTGCTTATTCAGTTTTTTTCAATTGCTAAGCAAAAAAATGGAGTAATTTCTTTTTATTCAGTTAATAATTAGTCCTAATTTTACTGAATTCATTTGGTCTTCAGAGCACCATGACTCCATTTGTTTCTACTTTCAAGCATGACAGAAACCACAAAGGCCAGATTCAAATATATGATTAAACTAAAATGTTAAAATTTTTCATGTTAAAAAACAGTTTAAGCAGTATTAAAGGACAAATGGGAGGAAAATGTTTGCAATTAACCTCTGAGAGACAACTAATTACTTAAAAAAAAACTGCAAGTGTAAAAAGGAATGAAATCTTGCCATTTGCAACAACATGGATAGAGTGAGAGTATAATGCAGGAGAAATAAGTCAGTCAGAGAAAGACAAATACCCTATGATTTCACTCATATGGGGAATTTAAGAAACAAAACAAATGAGCAAACGGACAAAAGAGGGGGGGGGCAAGCCAGGAAACAGACTCTTCACTATAGAGAACAAACCCATGGTTACCAGAGGGGAGGGAGTCGTTGGGGGATGAATGAAATAGGTGATAGCGATTAAGGAGAGCACTTGGGATGAGCACGGGGCAGTGTATGGAGTGCTGAAGGACTGCACTTACACCTGAAGCTAATATTACACTGTATGTTAACTAACAGGAATTAAAATTTTAATTAAAAAAAAAGGAGGGGAAAACACTGTAAAAATGGGCAAAGGAAACATAGGTAGGCAATTTACTAAAAAATAACTATGAATGACCTCTGAGTATGTTTTGTAAATGTCTATCCTTACTAGTAATTAAAGAAATGTACATTTAAGAGGGGAAATGTTTCATATTTCTGACCTGGAACTTTTTTTTTTTTTCAAGATTTATTGCAGGGGGTGGGGGGTGGGCAGAGAGAGAGAATTCAAGTAGACTGCACTGAGCATGGAACCTGATGCAGGACTCAATCTCATGACCCTGAGCAGAAACCATGAGTTGGACACTTAACCAACTGTGACACCCAAGCACTCCTTGAATTGGCAGGTTTTAAGTACCACCCACAGTTGATGAAGATACATTCTGGGAAGAGGAGCCCCTCAGTGAAAGTGAAACCACTAGTGGAATTCACACAGCTTTTCGGGATCAGCAAACATCTTCTCAAAACTTTTAAAGTGTGCTTACCTAGAAAGTGAATTGCAGAAATTTATCCTAAGGACAAATATTTGTAAAGATGTACACTGGAGCTCTTTTAGTTAAAAAAAATTGGGAACAATCCATGCTTATAACAGCTCCAGGCACTACTATAAATTGCACAGAAAAGTAGTTAATGGCATGGAAACCTCCCACTTACATGTTGATTTAGGAAAACATAAATCATCAGTGAGTCCATGAAGGTTGCCATCTGGTTATGTATTCACAGGAAGACACCTTACTGAAGATTACAGACCACAGTATTCACAATAGCTCTGTGGGTTGTAGGATTGTGGGTAACATTAATTTTCTTCACCATATATTGTTTTCCAAATATTCTCCAGCAAACGAAGCATTTTTTTTAAACACAAAGGAGTGAGAGAAATGGTAGTTGTCTGTATAAATTCCAGACGAATTAGACAGTTATGGACAAAAAAAGTCCCCTTTAGAAAATGAGGGGGAAAAAGAGAGTATTTGTCACACATCAGGAAGGGAAAGGATCTTCTAAACACAAAACAATTAGAGAAACCAAAGGAAGAAAAAAGACTGGACCCTGGACAATATACAAATGTTAAAAATTCTGTCAATAAAAAGCAAGTAAAGTTAAAAAGAAAAATAACTAGAACATATTTACAAAAATCTAATAAAAAGCTGATGTGCTTTCCATATAAAGATATCACAATTCAAAACGAATAAAAGGGGGAAGGACAATGAAACATATAAAAAAGATCTATGTATTAGATCTTGTAATATATTTTATAAATTAAAATTAAAATGTCATACACCTCACTAAAAATTTCCAGGAAATGGCAGAGTCAAGATTGGAATGCAGGTCTAATTGGCCTCCAAGCAATATACCATGTTGCCCACAGTAAGTAAGTCACTTTTTTAACCACATTAATTTTAAAGTTTGTACTCGACAAAAGAGTTTTTCCCCCTTCAATTATACATTCTTAAATAACAAAAGTAACAGAAAATAAATTAAGTAGAAAACTATGGCTAGTATTCTTAGGTCTTAAATGGAGGCTGAGTTCTTTTGACATATCCAGATAAACCGAAATTCTCTTGCTAAATATTTAAATGAGAACTTACCAAATCATTAAGTATAAAGACTGCTTCTTGATTAAGTAAAACAGAAAAGCCTTTCACAACTAAGAATACGAATAGTAAGTAAAAATCTGGTTTTCTGATTTTATGAAGGACTCATGGTTTATTGGAGGAAGATGCAAATTATGAAGGAAATTAAGAAAAGGCAAATCTAAAAATACAGTGCAGTAAAAAATGAAAACATTCATTGTGATATTAAGCAATATATACTAACCATGAATCAGGGAGCCATTTAGCCATTGGATATAGTAGTTCTGAGGAAAAGAAAGCAGGATTTCATTGCTGATTATTGAAAAGGGTAAAAGCAAAACAGCCCCAGCTGAAACTGCCAGAGTGAACGTGCTCAAAAACAACCTGGAAGAGAAGAGATCATTGCCACCAGCAATTGAAAAAAGCAAGGAATACGGTAGGAATTTAAAAAGGATAAAAACTCTTAAATCTTTTAATCCAAAAAGTTACATAAGATTTTCATTAAATATGTGTAGTTGGGAGACAAATGATATATATATGATACTAGAAGTTCAATTAGGTATACTCTAAAACTACTCACTCTGTGAAAAGGGTCATTAACTTGTTGAACGAGCAGGCCCTAGAAGAATCACATACAGAAGACAGAGTACTTTGCACATTTTACAAAGAATAAGCCATAGTCTCTTTCCTCTTTTAAGTTTAAATATTTATTTCACAATTGCATTTAATTAACTACATTGGCAAATACATCCTAACAGCAATGCAAAAGCTGATTTCAGATGAAAAAATAACAAAAACTTGTGAAAACAGTATGAAAAACAAATCAATTCAAAATGGTTATTTCAAGAGAAAAAAACTTAACAAAGCCATTGGTCAGCTACCTCTTAAAATGGGTAAAGGCAAAATAAATTATACTAAGAAACCGTAGAGAACTATTAAACAATATTCTACTATTAAACAGTATTTAAAACACTATTTGTCATTTTTAAAAATAAGATATTGCTAATAAATACTGATACAGAGAAATGTCTAAGATAAATTAAGTTAAAAAAACTGAAAAGGCACGGACAATAAATAGAACACATGCTCCCCCCCCAAAAAAAATGCATTTATACACACAGGAAAATAGAGGTACACACACACACACACACACACACACACACACAAACCTAGCACAATATATAACAATCCCACAGGAGAGTGGAATTCTAAAGGGCTTTCACTTTCTCAGTTATATATATGTCTGAAATGTTTAAAATTTTTTATCTAATTTTTAAAAGATTTTTTTAAGACTTAAAAGGCAAAGGAAAAGAAAACCTCACCAACATTAGAGATGGAATCTTAATTTAATATCCATCCCATTAAAGTCAATATAGGAAGAACGTGAAAATAAATGTAACACATAAGAAAAAAAAACAGGTAATAAACGCTTGAAATACACATCCACTAGAGTAACTTTGAGACCAATGCCATCTTGTGGCAACCAACAGAAGTGTTTTCCTACTTAAAAGCCAAAACAACCACGAAACCTCTGTTCAGTAAATCATCGATGATGTTTAAATGTAGACCATATCATACATACCAAAAATGCAGCTCAAATCAGACACAGAAGAAGGCTTAGAAGCTGTTTTGCTGAGTGGGCATGTTTCCTGGGAAACGCACTAGGAAAAATGTCCACCCAGGTCTACTGCCAACTCTGACAACTACCAGCCCGTGGCCTGAAGCGTGCTTCTCTGGTTTTGTCCTTGCAAGTCAAGGGAGGAAGTTATCCCAATCGCTACCATTGCTTCCTTCCAATGCCAAAAATAGGATCAAACCCACAAGTTCACCATTCCAGGTCCTGAACAGCTATTCCAGTATGTGTGCCAGGCTCCTCTTGCCACGACAGACTCCCACATACAGTGTGATGTACCCACCTGCTCACACACCAAACCTCAATGCGTCTCACGGTTCTGTGCTCTGGGGCACAGTCAGTTCTGCCCCTAGGGTCGCTTTATGTCATCTGCCCTGCGAAGCAGCCTCAGCACCACTTTCCACACTCCTCTCAACAGTCAATGCTTCTCCTCTCAGCTCACACGACACTGACCACATAACCAGCAAGACCAACCAGAGTTTCCAAATCAAAAACCGGGACCAGTAATCTGACAAAAAACTAAGCTTATGAGGGCAAATAGGTAAAGTATTTGAAATCATAAACGATCCAGAAAAGCCTAACTATAAACAAACACTTGCAGAATCTACTGCATCTCAGGTACTGTGCCTGGGCTCTGGATACAGAGCGCCGCCGCCACCCTCTCACCCTGCCTGTGAGCACCTAGCATGAAAGCTACTCAGAAAAGGCCGATGCAGGTCAGGTCAATGCTGGCAAGGGGTCCCCAAGGGAAGGCCAGATCGAAAAAGAGCAGTAGTGGTCATAGCTTGCAGACCTCCTGAAGTGCCCTTCAGATTAAAGTGCCGTTTCTCAAAAGTCACCTTCCGAAGCGGAGCAGATTCTGAGGACAGCACCCACAGGACTTCCTGGGGTCGGGGCAGCCAGGGCTCAAGGCTGACGCTGAGCCTTCAGCCTGAGAATGGGAAGGGTAGAGCTGGTATCGCCCGTGACGGAGAAGGCCCCAGCTGGAGCGGGCCGGCGGGGAAACACGGGACTCAGCTTTGGCCCCGCCTCGTCTGTCACGTCCACAAGGCAGGAGCACCACGGAGGCCACGCTTCACACCTCTCCGCAGGCTACCAGGTGGCCTAGAACTTCTGTCTGCCCCATTGCTGGCTACGTTCTGACTGACCACTGGGCAGGACGGTGTCTGCCAGGGCTCTCTGACTCTAACATCACTCTTCCACTTTTAATTAGTAAGTATTTTGTGGGAAGCTAAGTTTGAAACTAGGAAAAATACCCTGTTCCTTGCCAAAAAGTTTATTCATTTACTGATGCCTATCAGGATGGACTCAAGATTGTTCTATTTTATTCTGTGCAGGATCCATTACAATCGTTCTCCGGACACTCAGATTGTCCCTGATTGATGTGAAAGCCCTTCAAGGCTCTTGGGTCTTTTAGACATGCACCCCATCGTTCTTGGAGCACTTCCTTGCATTCTGGCAGTACCATACGTACAAAATGAGCCTGGAACTTCCCCTCTCTTACCCCTGCAGTCAGCTTCTTCCCCAAGGAGCCCTGGTTCCTATCAGTGGAAAGTTGTATTTAGAAGCACAGATCTAGGGCTAAGTATATTCACTGCTCTTGGGGTGTCATGCTCCCAATGGACAGGCAAGGAATGCAAGTATGCACTACGCCTACATGTACATATACACACTAACATGCACCCACCTTCACATCTAGATCTGGTGCAACAACTCTGTATTGAAAACCGTGAGTCCACACTGATAGTTCACTTGCAAGTCCAACTGCAATGCAACAACCCTGTTCATTTTCATTTTTCTCCCTTTCCCTTAACTACAGAATGGTTCCCCTCACCTTTAATGGACCAACCCCCTGGAAATGATCTGACACCCCGCCCCCTGCGGAGGTGCCCTCCTGCTCAGGTGACGCCCCATTCTGGACCGTCCCACCTCCCTCCCCACGGACCTCTGATGCCTAGGCCAGGCCATCCCTCTGGGGACACCCTCCTCAGCCTGCTTGGGCTCTGTCATCCTGCCTGGATGCCCTCCCCAACCTCTGACTCCCTGTAACAGAGCACCCCTGAACACACGCGAGTGCCCCTCATCACCGCTCAAGCTGACACTCCACCAAGGATTTCCCTCTGCAGGGAAAATTCCCTCCCGGCTCCTGGACCCTGAGAGCCCACACCAGGTCACCCCCGGGCTCTGATACCTCATGCCAGGCCTACTTCCTGCAATGGAGACTCTCCTCTCACCTGCAAGGACTCCCAAAAGTTTCACCAGTTAGGCATTCCATTTTTATATCAATAACTTAAATCCAAATCAAATCAACTAACTAGCCAACAGTAGCTCTCATAAAATGTAGTTTTTGGTTGCAAAGTTAATTTGGGGGCACAAGTAGATACAAACAGAGAACAGAACAAAGGAGCAAAGGAGAAAGCAAACATGGGTCTAACGGGAGGTGAGAACGGCCAAGGGACAGGCTTTCCATTTTGACATGGGTGCTGAACCAGCTGCAGAGATCCCTGTTTCAAGTGGCCAGGTAGTGCTGCCAATCATTACACTTAAAAACTTGTCTGAGGGCGCCTGGGTGGCTCAGTGTGTTGGGCGGCTGCCTTCGGCTCGGGTCATGATCCTGGAGTCCTGGGATCGAGTCCCCCATCAGGCTCCCTGCTCAGTGGGGAGTCTGCTTCTCCCTCTGACCCTCTTCCCTCTCGTGCTCTCTATCTCTCATTCTCTCTCTCAAATGGATAAATAAAATCTTAAAAAAAAAAAAAACTTGTCGGAGCTCTTCCCCTTTTTTCTCTTTGTTCAGCAGGACTCTCCTTCCATTTCCTCCTTTTTGGTGGAGGGGGCAAGGCAAGGAAAGACGGTGGAGAGAAGGGAGGCAACCCCAAATTCCCACAGACTGTACACGAGCACCAACCCTGGATTGTTTTGCAGATGTGATTGAATCCACACAACAGCATGACACAGTAAGTGGCAGCTCTCCTTCACACACAGAGAAAACAAATCTTTCTCAATCTCTTCTGATCTTAAGTTAATCTTGAGTTCGGAATTTGAACCCAGATCTACCTTCCTCTTCCATTCTCACTCATTCCATCACACAAGGGGGAAAACAGGCGGTGAAAGCCAAAAGGATTACTGGGCAAGGTGGGGGGGAACGGACCAGCCCTGATTCTCTCAGGTGCCCCCCCCCCCCCCGCCGCCCCGCGCCCTCTCCTGTCTTTATTGTAAGTACACCCGTCGGTCTGCAGGAAAGGGATGCCAGCTCCAGGCACGTGATGCAGGAGCCACCTGCCAGGAGAACCCTCAGACCCGCCACAACAGCGATGGCAGCAGAACTGATGAAAGCAGAAGGGGAGGTCAGGGCTCCTGAGCCTCCTCACAAGGAAACGAGGCACAGCCACCGTTTCACAGAATACACTGCAAGGTAACGTCTAAGTGATGTTTTCTGGTCTGTTGTGCAAACACCACCACTTTCTAGTTCCAGAACATTCCATCACCCCAAAATAAAACCTTGTATTCATTAAGCAGCTGCTCCCCATTTTGCCCTCCCCTCAGTCCCTGGTAACCATCAATATGACACTGATGGGTTTACCTATTCTGGATATTTCTCATAAATGGAATCCTACACTACATGGCCTTTCATGTCTGGCGTCTTTCACTTAGCATGATGTTTTCAAGGTTCCTACATGCTGTAGTATGTGTCAGTACCTTATTCCTTTTTATGGCTGAATAATATCCCCGGGGACACGAGAGTATCCGTGAATGTGTGCGTAAGTGCGGGCAGCCTTTCTCCCTTTCCCTCACCTCCTCCCCACCCCAGGCAAAAGATGAATAATCTGATACTAATCGCAAAGAAACAAATCCAAATAACTGGCCTGTCATCTTCAGAAGTATCAAGGTAAGGGAAGTCAAGAAAATACTGAAGGGTTTCAGTCTGAAGGCAACTAAAGGGACATGACAACTACAAGCAGTGTGTGATTCTGAGTGGGATCTTTTTGCAACAAAGGACATGAACGGGACAACTGGTAAATCTGAATGGGGCAGGAGTGGTACAGCATCAGTTTCATTATCTTGATGTTTGTATGGTAGCTACACAGGAGAATGCACTGTTTACAGGCATTATATAAAAAAGTATCCTGAGGAAATGGAGAACCAGGTCAGCAACTTCTCAAACAGTTCTGGGGCAAAAAGGCTCTTTTTTGTTATATTTCTAACTTTTGTCTAAATTCAGGACTACGCCAAAAATTTTTCAAGAATCCAAAGAATCCTGGAATAATAATCTCTCCAATGTAGTTACATCTGTGTGATTTCAAATTTTAGTCAAGCAAAATATGATAGAAAGAAACTCACTGCTTCCCATCTGGTTTGATACCTCAAAAAAAAAATTAAAGGGTACATCAATCATATATCAGCATATATAAGCAGAAAAAGAGCTATCGGGAACCTAAAGAACCATCTGAGTCCGTCTCCCTGCTCACAGCAGGTAGATGTTCGATTAACTAGAAGAGAGGTCTGTTCCCTATTCCAAGACTGTCACAGCCTTCTCAGCGGACCATTAAACAGCCAAGAGTTTTCTTTCTTATGGCCCAGCAACTTCCCCAACCATAAGCCCACTTCCTGGTTAAAACCTCTGAAGGTAAAACTGTCAGCTCCTCAAACAAGCAAATTTTAACAGGAGACAATCAATCCTCATTTTTCCATGTACAGTTGATCCTTGAACAATATGGCTTAGAAATGCACAGGCCCACTTACAAGTGAATTTTTTTAATAAATATAGTACAGTAATATAAATGTATTTTCTCTCCCTTATGATTTTCTTAATAGTTTTCTTTTCTCTAGCTACTTTATTGGGAGAATACAGTATATAATACATATAACATATAAAATATGTGTTAATCAGCTGTTTATGTCATCAGTAAGACTTCCAGTCAATAGTAAGCTATTAGTAGTTAAGTTCTGGATAAGTCAAAAATTATACACAATTTCCAACTGCACAGGGCCAGCGTCCCTCACCCCCACGGTGTTCAAGAGTCAACTGGGTATCTGTCTCTATGTGTTTCTAAGGATAGGGTTAATATCGATAAAAGCATTGTAATACTTCAGGTGAATTTTTTCCACATTTATGGCCAAAGGTGTGAATTAAATTTGAAGAATTTATGACATCAAAATTTGAAACAGAACAAATGAATTTTAAAATACATACGAAATCCTGTTGACTATGGCATCTTCGTCTTCTTGTTCATCTGTAAAAATGGTTAAGGTATTAATTTTTTTATCTTCAATAAAATGTTTCATTAATTTATTAGGAAATTAAACAAAAATAGAAACTTAATTATTTTGAAAAGAACTGATTTTCAAAATGCACTGTATTTATTTCAACATGGATCCAAATTTAAATCTCATTAAATCACGTAAGATAGAATGTAGTTAGGTAAGAGTGTTGTGATTAACCAAAATCCTGATTAACAAAACTACCATATGTAAATTGAAATTTTCCAAATATTTATTGCTCAAGAAAATAAAACTCAGTAGAACCTTAGGACCACTATCAAGTTTACTGTCATACAATATAAGTAAAATTATAATTGCTAATGAATGAAATGTTTTCGTTGATCGTATCCAACAAAAATCTTTACTATAAAATTAGAAGTCAGAATCTTAAAACTCATGTAGTTTTCTATGATTTGAGTTTGTCATTATTAATGGTACTAAGGAAGATTCTCTTCGACCAGTCTAAACCATTTAGATACCACTGCCTCAATACTTCATAATTATTGTGCAAGTTATAGAGTGGAAAGTATCAAGTTCTGTATCTCTTACAAGTAGCAGATACCCTCTGCCCCAATGCTCGCTCACCTCCTCTACCTCTCCCTCATGGCTGCTCGCCTTCTCTCTGTCCTCCCACATAAATTTACCAGCTAAAGAAAGTCTGATCCAATTACAAGAATATTGCACAGCACCCCCTGGCCCCTCCTTCTCCTCAATACCTAACTGGGGTTGTCCTCAAAGGCTCTCTCTCTAAGTCTCTGTAATTATGAGTGTCCACCTGCTTCCGTGTCAATGGTTTATTTGAGCCATTCTCTTACTCCAATCTCCATTCTTAATTATGGGCTGCCCAAAATAGCTTTACAACCAAAAGGACCATAAAATAACAGTCACAATTTTTATACTGTTGTACACACCCCCAATTAACCATCCACTACTGAAGAACGTTTTAATAGCTTCATATAAATTTCAATTCTTCTCCCTACACTCTACTAAAGTACAGGGTATTCATCACCTCTCCCTGCCATTACTTTAAAAATCATCTGATAAGGGTGCCCAGGTGGCTTAGTCAGTTGAGTATCCAGGTCTTGATTTCCACGGGGGTCATGTCTCGGGATCATGGATCAGGCCCTGCGTCAGGCTCCGGGCTGACTTGAAGGGGTCAGGGGAGTCTGCTTGGGGCTCTCTCTCCTCCTCTGTCTCTGCCCCCCACCCCTGCTCACTCTCTCTCAAAATAAATAAATACTTAAAAATCATCTAAATCATCTAATAAATCTCCAATTTTCCTGCTCATCATCCCCTAATTTCCCCTAAAATGATGCATTTATATTCATTAATTCTCCCCCCACCTTCTATGTCCATAATCATTAAAACCTGATGCCAAAACAACTTTAAAAATAGCTAAGATACTGTGTTGAATCTGCAGGTCTTCAAATTTTTGAGAGATTATAGATTCTAGGAAGTATTTCAGTGTAATCATAGAGCCAAACTAAAACACTAGAGAGCAAGCATTTACTGACTGCTTTCAAAAGTCTAACAAGTTTAATATTATGACATAAAGAGTCCCTATTATATGGAATCCTTAAGTATTCGTATGGTACCTACTATTAGCCCAGCATCACAGGTAGAAAATCCTGTGATTTATAGAAAATAGCTGAGATTTAACAGAGGGCAGTAAGGCAACTCTTTAGGTCCTTACAAAACCCTGGCACAAAAATCTGTGAATGAATTAGCACAAAGTTCATTTTTAAAAAAAGAATAGGGGATGGGATGCATGGGTGGCTCAGTCAGTTAAGAATGTGCCTTCAGCTCAGATCACGATCCCAGGGTCCTGGGATCAAGTCTCACATCAGGCTCCCTGCTCAGTGGGGAGCCTGCTTCTCCCTCTGCCTGCCGCTCCCCCTGCTTGTACTCACTCTCTCTCCCTCTCTCTACAAATAAATAAAATCTTAAAAAAAAAAAAAGAACAGGTGCCTGGGTGGCTCAGTCAGTTAAGTGTCTGCCTTCAGCTCAGGTCATGATCTCAGGGTCCTGGGGTCAAGCCCCACACCAGGCTCCCTGCTCAGCAGGAAGTCTGCTTGTCCCCCTCCCTGTCCCTCTGCTCCTCCCCCTGCTCGTGCACATGCACATTCGCTCCCTCTCTCTCTCAAAAATATAAAATCTTTAAAAATAATAACAATGCTGGAGTGGTGGGGGGTGGGAGGGAGGGGGTGGCTGGGTGAAAGACATCGGGGAGGGTATGTGCTATGGTGAGCGCTGTGAATTGTGCAAGACTGTTGAATCACAGACCTGTACCTCTGAAACAAATAATGCAATATATGTTAAAAAAAAAAAAAAGATCATAGGAAGGGAAAAATGAAGGGGGGGATTCAGAGGGGGAGACGAACCATGAGAGACGATGGACTCTGAGAAACAAACTGAGGTTCTAGAGGGGAGGGGGTGGGGGGACGGGTGAGCCTGGTGATGGGTATTAAAGAGGGCACGTTCTGCATGGAGCACTCGGTGTTAAACGCACACAATGAATCATGGAACACTACATCAAAAACTGATGATGTAATGGATGGTGATTAACATAACATAATAATAAAAAATATGAATAAAAAATAAAAATAATTTTTTAAATAAAAAAAGAACAAAGATTTAGTGGTCCCTCTGGTAGACACGATATATATGAAATAATAAAAAGAATAATATACGATTGAATCCTAAATTGATACTAAATGGTATCATGGAGACTCTACATTCTGTATTACTTTAGAGAAAGAAAAGATAGTCTAGTAGTCAGAGAAAAGATGGGATAGGGTATGCATGTTCAAACTCAGAGCCAGTCACAAGAACTCATATATCCTTATAAACTCTAGAATTTCCCAGATACTGAGCAGCCCCACACTGTTCTTGGTTGGACATAAGAACGGTAGTAAACGAGGGCTCAGGTCTGAGAATGACGACCCTGCAAGCAGTCAGATTCCCTGAAGGTTACTGTTTACTCTTAGTACCAGGCTATCGTGTCCTTCAATCATGGCCATACTGAATATATATACTACCACACTGACAGGCACAGTATACAGCCCAAATACCACAGACCAGCGGACATGATGATCTAAGTTTTAACTACAATGTTTCTACTTGCCTGATTTTCTCTTGTATCTTGTGATGATGAAGTAGGAAACAATGTAGAGAATGGCAAAAAGAAGGAAACATATCTGGAAAAAAAAATTAACAGTTCATTTACATTTGTGGCATATTTTTTTAATAAATTATAGAAGATACATCTTTGGTATTTATATGCAAGAAGGATTTCATCTATTAAAAAAGTAAAAATTTTTAGATATTTTGCTAATATAAAGTTTTGATAAAATACTAACTTATATGAACTAATAACTCAAATAGCCCAGTGTTTAATATCATTGCAGAAGAAAAAGCCCAAGGAAGATCTTTCTTTTCATAACTTAACCGAATTGTTTTCAAAATCATATGGAAGTGTAAAGAGCAAGACCAACACCAACAATTCTGAAAACCAAAGTCAATGAGACGCTACTATCCCTTCCAAATATCAAACACACTATAAAGCTTCAGTAACATTTAAAGAGTGTGATGGCACCAAAACTTGACAGACAAATGAAACATCTACTACACAAAATTTATATAATTTGGTTCTACATATAGAAAGCATCACAAATCAATGTGGGGGGAATAATCATTCAATAAATAAACCACATATCAAAATAAACAGCAGTTGAATGAGAAACTTCTTAAATATTAAATTCAAATTAAATTCCATTTAATTTCATGGGAACGATAGGTAAAAGAGGGTGGGTCAAAGAACGGGAGACCTCGTCCCTGTCAAAGACCAAGTGTGCAGAAATACAGTCTCACTAGAGCTATGAACCAGGGTAAAAATAATGTGAAGACTCTCAAATGAAACAATTCAAAGTGACGATAGTCTAGGGAGCACCCCTATGCATAGATTTCTGAAGGACTGTTGGCCACATGACTAAAAAGGACCTTAGATCTAGGTGTGAACAGCCACTGTGAAATGTCATCTAGGAAATGACAAACTAAGAGTGGACAGGAAGACCACGAGCCTCATGTTCTTCCAATACCAGTGGAGTGGGAAAGTGACAATGGACCATAATGACAGTGACCAAAAAGGAGCCAAGAGTCAAAAGCATCAAACTGGCCTACTGCTGGGAGCCCACTAAGAACTCCAGATGGATAAGAGAATGTTAGCACCATCACTACTTCCTCCCAAAATCCTATGAGTAGGGGAAATGGGTCAAAAAAGGAAACCAGTTATTGGTGAAGAAATGTAAACGGAGGGGGTCTCCTAAGAAGATGTTGAGGGCGCCTGGGTGGCTCAGTCGGTTAAGTGACTGCCTTCGGCTCAGGTCATGATCCTGGAGTCCCGGGATCGAGTCCCACATTGGGCTCCCTGCTCAGCGAGGAGCCTGCTTCTCCCTCTAACCCTCCCCCATTTCATGTACTCTCTCTCTCTCTCTCATTCTCACTCTCTCAAAATAAATAAATAAATCTTTAAAAAAAAAAAAAAGAAGATGTTGAGTGTCGGGGGAGACTGTTTATAATGGAATAGTGAAGTCTGAGTAGGGCTTCAAGAGCACTAGAAACAGGGTAACTGGGCAGAAACTCCGTGACTTACAAGGTTAAAGTCAGAGGGATCGAATGACCAAGGCAATTAATATTTATTACAGAAGCTAAATGAAATTCAATTCATTCAACAATTACTTGTCATGAGCTTACTGTACACCAGGCATTCTTTTCAGAACTGAGAACACAGCAGTGAACAAAACAAAACTCCCACCCTCACTGAGCTTACACTCCACTAAGAAAACAGCCCATCAATAAACAGGCAACGGGGCAAATGACAATTGGTGCAGGATTACGGGAACAGGGAGTGCGAGCTCAGGTGAGGGGGCACACTTCACTAATAAGGTGACATCTGAGGAAGGACTTATGGGAGAAGAGAGAGCAAGACATGCAGAAATCTGGAGGGAGGGTACTCAAGGGACAGAGAACAGTCACACCAAGGGTCTGAGACAGGAAAAGCTCTGGTGTGTTCAAACAGCAAGAGAGAAGTAAGAGATGAGGTCATACAGGAGTTCGTACTAAGCGTCAGTTCTCACAAACAGTGAAGAGTTGGTTTTTACCCTGAGTGAGACAGGAATCCGTGCGACGAGACTCTGAGCAGAAGGGTGACAGGATCTGACAGAGGGCAAAAGGCTCACTCTAGGTACAATGTGGAAAGTAACTTAGAAGGGACAGGTCAGAAGCAGAGAGACCAGTTAGGAGTGCCCTGCAATCATCCAGAAGACAGGTCACTTGGACCTGTGTAGTAGAAATATCAAAAATTATTAAGTTCTAAGGTATGTTTTGAAAACAGACTTGAGAGGGCTTGCAGGCATTAAGGCTTGGTCGAAGAAACTGGAAAGAGAGAGTGGCCATTTCCTGAGTCAGGAAAGATTATGAGTAAAGTTATTTTGTGCTGGAAATAAAAAGTACAGTTTACACTGATGAATGTGAAATACTTATTATTCACTCAGGTGGAGAGGGTGGATGAGCTGTTGGATATACAAATCTGTACAGTCCAAGGAAAGGAGCCTGGCTAGAATTTTTTTTTAAGCTGAGGAGCAGGGGGGACATAAGCAGATAGATAGCTAAAGCCCTGAGACCAGATGAGATTTCCACCCCAGGGAGTGAGTACAACCAGAGAAGTCGGAGAACCAAGCCCCGGAGCTCTCAAATATTTAGAAGTCAACTTGACAGAAGGAACCAAGAAGAGCTAACTGAGAAGCAGCAGTCAGCAGGTAGGAGGCAAACAACAGACTGTGATGTCCCAAAAGTCAAATGAAGAAAGTTCATGTAGGAAAAGGGAATTATCAGCTGTGTCAAATGCTGCTGACAGGCCAAGTTAGACGAGCACTGAGAATTGACAACTGGATTTAGCAACATGGAGGTCATCGGTGACCTTGACCAGAGCTGTTTTTCTGAAGCAGTGAACGTAAAACCCTGACTGAAGTAAATTAAGACAGAAGAAGCACTGAAAATAAAATGTACATAGACAGTTCTTTCCAGGAATTTTAAGGTAAAGGGAAGCAAAAGAAATGGGATGGGAACTATGAAGACGGCTTTTCTTTTTTTAAGATGAGAAAAGTTACACATTGCAATAATAATCAGGTAGAGAGAAAAATTATTGATGCAAGAAAGAAAAAGGAGAAGTGCTAAAGCAATGCATTCAAGGTGAGGAGCTAGAAATAAATGTATCCCTAGTCAGAAGGAGGAGGAGCAGAGGACAGAACATTTGAGTTCCACTGCAGCTAGGTCAACAGATGCGGGGTAAAAGCACAAAAACATTCCCTTTAGATGGTTTCTATTTTCTTAGTAAAATAGAAGCCAAGTTCCTCAAATAAGAGTTACACATGGAGACAGAATGCACACAGGAGGAGGACACCGTAAATGGAGTAGAGAATATGAGGGAATCCTGAGAGCCACGGCAAGATGAAATGGACTTCACAGCTCCAGGCAAGCCCAAGCTGAACCTCCGAGCCAGGCAGGAGGCCTACTGCTGCTCTACAACACGACGGCCTAGCTCTTAGGTGCTGGGGAAGCTGCAGGTACACCAAGCAGAGCTTTGAGGATTCTAACAACGACCCTATTCTCTCCTCCCCTGTACAGCCTACACTGGCAGACTTGTGCTAGGTACCGCTCACTCACTCCTCCAATCACAGATCTGACTTCATGTCCACTGACCAACTCCAAGTGCTCTGGCAGTGGTCAGTCAAGACCCAGCATCCGAATTCCACTCTCACAATTTCACCTGATCTCTGAGCAGCCCCTCCTATTTCAGCAATCATCCTCCTTCTCTGATTATTCACCCATTTTCCATCACTAGCTTCCCTTTTCCTGCCAGTCTTTAAACATTATTCTTCTAAAACAAACAAAACAAAACACAGCACACTATTTTTCTTCTCCATGATTTCAGGGCTGAGCCAGAAATCTGTTCTCAATCCACAAACTCTTCACAGGTAACCTAATCTGCTCCCAGGGTTTTAACCATCAACCCCAGAAATCCCTGGACAACAGTGTGAAAACCACTGGATTAGGGTATTAGCAAAAGTAAGTAAAGGGCACCTGGGTGGCTCAGTCGGTTGGGTGTTTCCCTTAGGCTTAGGTTGCAATACGCTGGGATTGATCCCTGCGTCAGGCTCCCTGTTCATAAGGGAGTCTGCTTCTCCCTCTCCCTCTGCCCCTCCCCCACACAGCTTGTGCTCGCTCTCTCGCACGCTCTCTCTAAAACATAAATAAAATCTTAAAAAAAAAAGAGAGTGAAATGAACGGCCATAAATCCTAAGTAGATTGGGGAGGAAAAAAAGAAACCAAGTACAGAGTGATGGATAAGTGGAGATGTCTATCAACTGAGGCTCCCAGTAGAACTGCAGGAGACCAAGGAACGTGGAAGAAGAAAAGGTTATGATTAAAGAATGTTTATAGATTTTTAAACTTAGTATTTGAATTTAGAGAACAAAAGTGTCAGGAATTCCAGAAAGTTCATGCAGAAGCAGAAGATGAGAAGGCATGAGAGGTAATGAACAAAATGAAATTAAGAAACCAAAATGCATGGCATAAAATGAAAAGACTAATGGGAAGCGATTCATTTAAGAACGGAAATAAGGCTAACAATTATAAAAACAAATATAAGTATTACTAATTTAAATATAAAAGCCACGCATTAGGAAAATAAAAATACAACTATAACGGATTAGAAAACTCACAGAATGGGTTAGACTATTTTTCTAGTTCCAAAAGTGAGACTAGGAGCAAATACCTCCCCTAAATGAGTGCATCTTCAACAGAAAGCAACCCAGAGATGAGTGAAATGAAAGCAAGCTGTTGTGATGCCTTTTATTCTCCCTATATCTGGTGGGAACAAAAGGAAATTCCTAACCAAAAAAGGAGAAAGGCGGGGCACCCTGGGTGGCTTAGCTGGTTCCGCACCTGCCTTTGGCTCAGGTCATGATCCCAGGGTCCTGGGATCTAGCCCCGCATGGGGCTCCCTGCTCAGTGGGGAGTCAGCTTCTCCCTCTCCCTCTGCCACTCCCCCTGCTTATGCTCTCTCTCTCTCTAATAAATAAATAAAATCTTAAAAAAAAAGAAGAAGAAAGTCATTACAGCTCCTCGCCATTAACAGTGAGTAAGACACAGCTGATAAAAAGGGAGAGGAACAGGCTCTCATGGTTCTCTAAGAAGACTGAGCTCTTCCCTCCTGGTCAGGGAGGAAGAGCAAGGTTACTGAAACTCAAGCAGAAACAATACCAGTTGCATGTCTTCTATGCCAGCTAAACTAGACAGCAGAAAATTCAGCCCTCTCGGGGGCCACATGGCTTTAGTCCTGATGATGATCAAGGATGGCTATCCTAGAAACATACACTCTTCCAAAACTGAAACAAGAAGAAATAGAAAATTTGAACAGACCGATTTCTAGTAATAAAATTGAATGGGTAATGAAAAACCACCAACAAACAAAAGTCCAGGACCTGATGGCTTCACAGGTGAATCTACCAAACATTTAAAGAATGGTTAATACCTATTCTTCTCAAACTATTCCAAAAAGATAGAAGATGGAGAAAAACTTCCAAATTCATCTTATAAGACCAGCATTACCCTGATACCAAAACCAGACAAAAAACCTGAGGGGAAAAAAAAACAAGCTGATATCTCTGCTGAACACACAGGCAAAAACTCTTCAACAAAATACTAGCAAACCCAATCCAACAATACATGAAAAAAATCATTCACCACAATCAAGTGGGATTTATTCCAGGGATTCAAACATGGTTCAATAGTCACAAACCAATCAATGTGATACATCATACTAACAAGAGGCAGGATAAAAACCATATGATCATTTCGTAGATGCAGAAAAAGCAACTGACAACATCCATTCATGATAAAAACACTCAACAAAGTGAGTTTAGAGGGAGTAATACCTCAACATAATAAAGGTCATATATGAAAAATCTACAGTTAACATCATACTCAATGATGTAAAACTGAAAGCTTTTTCTCTATGATCAGGAACAAGGCAAGGATGTTCACTCTCACCACTTTTATTCAACAAAGTACTAGAAGTCCTAGCTGCAGCAATCAGGCAAGAAAAAGAAATGAAAGACATATATTGCTGAGGAAGTGGGGTGCCTGGGTGGCTCACTCGATAAGTGTCCAGCTCTTGATCTCAGATCAGGTCTTGATCTCAGGGTCGTGAGTTCAAGCCCCACATTGGACTCCATGCTAGGCATGGAGCCTACATTTAAAAAAAAAAAATTGCTAAGGAAGAAGTAAAACTACTACTGTTTGCAGATGACATGACACAATATATAGAAAACACTAGAGACTCCACCAAAAAACTATTAGAACTGATACTGAATTCAGTAAAGTTGCAGGACACAAAATTAATATTCAGAAAACTTGCATTTCTATACACTGATAACAAAGTAGCAGAAAGAGAAATGAAAGTATCAATCCCATTTACGATTGTACCAAAAATAATAAAATACCTAGGAATAAACTCATCAAAAAGGTAAAACACCCATATTCTGAAAACTATAAGACATTCATGAAATAAAGATGACACAAACAAACAGAAAGATACACCATGCTCATGGACTGGAAGAATATTATTAAAATGTCCATACTAAAGCTATCTACAGATGCACTGCAATCCCTACCAAAATACCAATAGCATTTTTCCCAGAACTAGAACAAATAATCCTAAAATTTGTAGAGAACCACAAAAGACCTTGAATAACCAAAGCAATCTTGAGAAAGAAGAACAAAACTGGAGGTATCACAATCCCAGATTTAAAAATATACTACAAAGCTAAAGTAATCAAAATAGTACAGTACTGGCACAAAAACAAGAAACACAGGTCAACAGAACAGGACAGAGAGACCAGAACCAAACCCATATCTATATGGTTAATTAATCTACAACAAAGGAGGCAAGAATATACAATGGGGAAAAGACAGTCTTCTCAATAAATGGTGCTGGGAAAACTGGACAGCTACATGCACAAGAATGAAACTGGACCATTTTCTTACAACATACCCCAAAATAAATTCAAAACAGATCAAAGACCTAAACATGAGACCTGAAATCATAAAACTCCAGAAGCAAACAGAGCTAGTAACCTCTTGGAAATCACCTTAGCAACATAGTTGTGGATATGTCTCCTGAAGCAAGAGATACAAAAGTAAAAATAAACCATTGGGACTACACCGAAACAAAAAGCTTTTTGCACAGCAAAGAAAACCATCCACAAAACAAACAGTCAACTTAATGACTGGGAGAAGATATTTGGAGCAAATATCCAAAATACATAAAGAACTTACACAACTCAATACCAAAAAAACAAACACTCCAATTTAAAAATGGGCAGAGGACCTGAATAGACATTTTTCCAAAAAACACATACAGATAAGCCTATGTGAAAAGATGCGCAACATCAGGGAAATGCAAATCAGAACCACCTTACACCAAAAACAAACAAACAAATAAATACGACCTCACACCAGTCAGAATGGTTAGTATCAAAAAGACAAAAAATAACAAGTGTTGGTGAAGATGTGGAGAAAGAGGACCCCTTGTGCACTGTTAGTGGGAATGCAAATCAGTGCAGCCACTCTGTGAAACAGTATAGACGATCCTCAAAAAATTAAAAAAAGAAATACCATATGATCCAATATTTGCACTACGGGGTATTTACCCAAAGAAAACAAAAACATTAATTTGAAAAGATGTATATACCCATGTGTATTGCAGCATTTTCTACAACAGCCAAGATACAGAGACAACCCAAGTGTCTACCAATAGATGAATGAGTAAAGAATATGTGGCACATATATATAAATAAAATAGAGTATTACTCAGCCATAAAAGAGAATGATATCTTGCCATTTGCAACAACATGGATGGACCTAAGGGTATTATGCTGAGTGAAATAAGTCAGACAAAGAAAGACAAAATACCGTATGATTTCACTTACATGTGGAATCTAAAAAAAATGAAAAGCAAACAACCAAACAAAATGGACTCTTAAATACAGAAAATAAACTGGTGGTTGCCAGAGGGAAGGTGGGTAGGAGGATGGGTGAAACAGATAAAGGGCATTAAGAGGTACAAACTTCCAGTTATAAAGTAAGTCAGTCACTGAGATGAAAAGTACAGCATAGGAAATAGAGTCAATAATATTGTAAAAATGTTATATGGTGACAAATGGTGACTACATTTATTGTCGTGAGCACTGGGTAATGTACAAAATTGTTGAATCAATAGGTTGTACACCTAAAACTAATATAACATTGTATGTTAACTATACTTAAATTTTAATTTTTTAATTAAAAAAAGGGCTAGGCATTTGGGAACTGAATGACCCGGTCACAAATAATTTAATAATGCTTTCAAAATACAATGTTAAAAGCTAAAATTCTTAAATTCCAGGTATAAGATTTGAACCTAAATTCAAACTGGTACATTATAATCAAATGGTACTACCTAGTAGCTTTTCATTCAAGGCCGATAGCCTTCAACTATTTTAGGGTAACCAGAAGGAATGAGTATCATAAAAGAGTCATGGGTGCAAAGACGCTCAAGGACTGTTACCGTGAACACATTTCTGACAAAATCTTGGCAGAGAAATGAGGAAACTATAATTGAGCCAATAATCTCATACCACAGCTGAGAGCCAATAGACACTGCTTTATTTTAAGGTCACTAAATCAAAAAATAGAGACGTTAAGTATCCTTTAACATTACAAGCTAACCACCAAAATAAAATTAAAATTCTTCAAGTTACCCTAAGAGCCAGGAAAACAACAATAAAACAAAGAAAAATCCAGACTATGTAGTAAAAGACAGGAAGACACCAACATTATGAAAATAATAATACAACAGATTAAAGATGAAACACTAAAACCAAAATTGTAAATGAGACAAATGATTAAAAGAAAACTCTCACAGATACAGACATATCTAAAATAAAGTGACTCATGCGCTTGGGTGGCTCAGCTGGTTGAGCGCCTGCCTTCAGCTCAGGTCCCTGACCCCAGACTTCTGGGGTGGAGCCCCGCACCGGGCTCCCTGCTCCGCGGGAAGCCTGCTTCTCCCTCTCTTCCTTGCTCTCGCTCTCACTCTTCCTCTCAAAAAATCTTTTTAAAAAATGAAATAAAATAAAGTGACTCAAAAAGATTGAAAACAAAAGGATAAACAGAGACAAACCAGGCAGATACTAACAAAGAAGCTGTCGTTTTTTTTTTTAATAAGGTGTGAAGACAAAATAGGGTACTTTATGAACAACAGTATCACCCACAATGAAGAAAGAATCCTCATGTACCAAAAACACCAAGATAATTTTTCAAAACTGAGTATGAAAGGGAAAATGTAAACCACTACTTTAGTTGGGAGTCTTCAACTCACCATCAAAGAAAAAGCAAATGCAAACCAAATACATAATAATAAAAATGAATTTTTTTAAAGTAATAATATTGCTCCAGTAAATAAATGGCTTTATCATACTCAATGCTATATACCTATAAATCCATGTCCTGCCACCCCAATGTCCTAGCCCCTCACAACTACTGTTTTCTGTTTCTATGGATTTGCATATTCCGGATATTTCATATAAATGAAAACATAATATGCGCCTTTTTGTGTCTGTCTTCTTTCCCTTAGCATAATGTTTTCAAGGTTCATCCATGCTATAGCATGTACCAATACATCGTTCTTCCAAACTTTTTACAAGAAAAATAAAACACTATGTAATTAAAAACACAGTGAATATTTTGTTGCTAGCAGCTGCAAGCATTCCTTTCAGATACATTTGCATATGTTCATTGTTTATAACTGCAACAAACCACCTTTTAAAGAGATAAGAAAACAAAATTAGCAATATTCTATCTCCCAAACAATTAACATGACTTTGAAACACAAGCTGATATCCACTTTTCTGTTATCGGCACCATCATAATAAATTGCCCTGTGTCCATCAACTTGTGCTTCAATAAAGGTAAAACAGTATTTCCTCATAAACATCTAACAGAGACCTTTAACAAGGAGTAAATATTCTGTTTTTCAAGATTATCACAGTAAATGTCAAATTCAGTAATGTCATCTACAATATTACACTTTATTACTTATTGAGATTTTTCAGATTCTGTCTAATCTTACATTGTATGTCACCAGCCAAAAGTTCTCTAAAAGAACTTTTAGAGACCCAGAGCATTTGACAAAATCCAATACCCATTTATGATAAAAGCTTCTGAGACCCAGACTCCAGCAAAACGTAAACGAAAGACAGCTTTACCTGAGAGAAGCTGCCACCAGAGCCAGCTGTCACTCACTTTGTCCTTCGTGTTCTACATCCCAAGCACAGCTATTCTACCCACAAAGCCCCCACCTTCCGAACCCTCACAATACTCCTAGTTCACAGTATTTCAGCACAACCACTGATTTCCATTAAATGTTTCATGTAAATAAAATGTGTCTCCTAAAATTCTTATTATATATAGTTTAGGCACATTAAAGGTACTAATACAAACAGGAACTACCTTATACATCTCTTGAATCTTCCTGAGTGCCTAGATAAATAATTTTAAAATAAACAGAGTAAATTACAATCCTTCCCACTTCTGGTTCCTTAACCTCCATGAGGCCCAGTCACGGCAAAGGGGAGACACTTTGAATAGGATGAAAGACAGAAGTTTAAAATCGACTGGACTTGATTTTTCAGTATGTGAGAGTGACCATAAAACTATTAGATGAGCCAAAGTTGTCACCAAAGGAAGGGAACAGAGATCCAACAAAGGATCCTTGCAAGCAGCAGTGGGAGAAAATGAAACTGCTTTACAACTATTTCCTACCAAGTTTACCCACACAATAACCAGTTAAGTACGACCTCTGAACGATACTAAGTCTTCCTTCCAGGAGAGGAACAGCTCTCCACTAATTATCTTCTTTGATTTTTTTAAATCAGAGTAGTTTTCCTCATATAGATCAGGTACATGTTTTGTTAGCTTTATACCTAAGCACTTTTTTCTTCATGCTAATGTTAATGGTGTATTTTTAATTTCAAATTCCAATTTTTCATCCCGGTATACAGGACAGCAACAGACTTTTGTGTATTAACGTTGTATCTTAATGTCTTGCTATAATCTATTAGTCCCAGGAGTTCTATTGTTGTTATTAACTTCCTGGGATTGTCTACCTAGACTATCATGTCATCTCTGAATGAAGACAGTTTGCTTTTTCTCTCCCCAATTTGTAAACCTATCAGTTCCTTTCCTTTTCTCACTGCATTAGCTAGGACTTCCACAAAAAAGCAGTGATAAAAGGGGACATCCTTGCCTTGTTTCTGATCTTAGTTGGAAAGCTTTTGGTTTCTTCATTAGTGTGATATTAGCTGTAGATATTTTGTGGATGTTCTTTATCAAGTTGAGGAAGTTCCCCTCTATTCTTGGTTTATTGAGAGCTTTTATCATAAATGGGTATTGGATTTTGTCAAATGCTCTCTCCGATAGGATATTAATAGGATTATATGCTATTTCTTCTTGAGTCTGTTGATGTGATGGATTACACCAAGTGATTTCTGAATGTAGAACCAGCCTTGCATACTTGGAATAAATCCCACTTGGTCGTGGTGTATAATAATTCTTTTGATACGCTACTGGATTTAGTTTGCTAAAATTTTCTTGCAGAACTGTGCATTTATGCTCACAACAGATACTGGTCTGTAGTTTTCCTTTATTGCAATGTTTTTGTCCAATTTTAGTATTAAGGTAATGCTGGCATCCTAGAATGAGCTAGAAGTGTTCGCTCTGCTTCTATTTTCTGTTCGAGATTACAGAGAATTGGTATCACATCTTCCTTAACCATTTGGTAGAATTCACTGGTGAAACCATCTAGGACTGTTTGGAAGGTCAATTGCTGATTCAATTTCTTTAAAAGATACAGGCCTACTCAGATTATCTGTTTCTCATTCTATTACACTTTATTTGATTTCTACCATTCCTTCGTTCTTAAAGTTTCCATCTCTTTGCTTACATTATCCATCTGTTCTTGCATATTATACACTATTTCCATTACCACCCTTGGCATATTAATTAGTTATTTCAAATTCGGGCTTTATAAACCCCAAGTCTCTGTCATATCTAAATCTGCTTCTGATGCTTGCTTTGTATCTTTCAACTGTATATTTTGCCTTTTGGTTTTTAAATTTTTTCATTAAAAGTCAAGGCATTATAGGGGCACCTGGGTGACTCAGTCAGTTAAGCATGTGCCTTTGGCTCAGGGAAGATCCCAGGGTTCTGGGATCGAGCCCCACATCGGGCTACCAGCTCAGCGGGGAGCCTGCTTCTCCCTCTCCCTCTGGTGCTCCCCCTGCTTGTACTTTCTCTAACTGCCAAATAAATAAATAAACTTTTTTAAAAAAGACATTATACTAGAGGAGCTAGGGAAAAAACAGCAAATAAAGCCAAACCCAGCAGGAGAAGAGAAATAATAAAGATCAGAGCAGAAATCAATGAAATAGAAACCAAAAGAACAGTAGAACACATCAACGAAACTAGGAGCTGGTTCTTTGAAAGAATTAACAAGATTGATAAACCCCAGGCCAGACTTATCAAAAAGAAAAGAGAAATGACCCAAATCAACAAAATCATGAATGAAAGAGGAGAGATCACAACCAACACCAAAGAAATACAAACAATTATAAGAACATATTATGAGCAACTATACGACAGCAAATTAGATAACCTGGAAGAAATGGATGCATTCCTAGAGATGTATCAACTACCAAAACTGAACCAGGAAGAAATAGAAAACCTGAACAGACCTATAACCACTACAGAAATTGAAGTAGTCATCAAATATCTCCCAACAAACAAAAGCCCAGGGCCAGATGGCTTCCCAGGGGAATTTACCAAACATTTAAAGAAGAATTAATACCTATTCTCCTGAAACTGTTCCAAAAAATAGAAATGGAAGGAAAACTTCCAAACCCATTTTATGTGACCACCATTACCTTGATCCCCAAACCAAAGACCCCATCAAAAAGGAGAATTACAGACCAATATCCTTGATGAACACAGATGCAAAAATTCTCACCAAAATACTAGCCAATAGGATCCAACAGTACATTAAAAGGATTATTCACCATGACCAAGGGGGATTTCTCCCTGGGCTGCAAGGCTGGTTCAACATCCACAAACCAATCAATGTGATATAACATATTAACAAAAGAAAGAACAAGAATCATTTGATCCTCTCAATAGATGCAGAGAAAGTATTTCACAAAGTACAGCATCCCTTCTCGATCAAAACTCTTCAGAGTATAGGGATAAAGGGTACATACCTCAATATCATAAAAGCCATCTATGAAAAACCTACAGCGAATATCATTCTCAATGGGGAAAAACTGAGAGCTTCCCCCTAAGGTCAGGAACGTGGCAGGGATGTCCACTATCACCACTGCTTTTCAACATATTACTAGAAGTCCTAAACACGGCAATCAGACAACAAAATCAAAGGCATCCAAAACAGCAAAGAGGAAGTCAAACTCTCACTCTTTGCAGATGATATGATACTGTATGTGGAAAACCCAAAAGACTCCACCCCAACACTGCTAGAACTCATACAGGAATTCAGTAAAGTGGCAGGATATAAAATCAATGCACAGAAATCAGTGGCATTCCTATACACCAACAAGACAGAAGAGAGACAAATCAAGGAGTCGATCCCATTTACAATTGCACCCAAAACCATAAGATACCCAGGAATAAATTTAACCAAAGAGGCAAAGGATCTGTACTCAGAAAACTATAAAATACTCATGAAAGAAATTGAAGAAGACACAAAGAAATGGAAAAACGTTCCATGCTCATGGATTGGAAGAACAAATGTTGTGAAGATGTCAATGGTACCTAGAGCAATCTACACATTCAATGCAATCCCCATCAAAATACCATCCACTTTTTTCAAAGAAATGGAACAAATAATCCTAAAATTTGTATGGAACCAGAAGAGACCCCGAACAGCCAGAGGAATATTGAAAAAGAAAAGCAAAGCTGGCGGCATCACAATTCCGGACTTCCAGCTCTATTACAAAGCTGTCATCATCAAGACAGTATGGTCCTGGCACAAAAACAGACACATAGATCAATGGAACAGAATCGAGAGCCCAGAAATGGACCCTCAACTCTATGGTCAACTCATCTTGGACAAAGCAGGAAAGAATGTCCAATGGAAAAAAGACAGTCTCTTCAACAAATGGTGTTGGGAAAATTGGACAGCTGCATGCAGAAGAATGAAACTGGACCATTTCCTTACACCACACACAAAAATAGACTCCAAATGGTTGAAAGACCTAACTGTGAGACAGGAGTCCATCAATATCCTAAAGGAGAACACAGGTAGCAACCTCTTCGACCTCAGCTTCTTCCTAGCAACATCGCCAAAGGCAAGGGAAGTAAGGGCAAAAATGAACTATTGGGATTTCATCAAGATAAAAAGCTTTTGCACAGCAAAAGAAACAGTCCACAAAACCAAAAGACAACCGACAGAATGGGAGAAAATATTTGCAAATGACATATCAGATAAAGGGCTAGTATCCAAAATCTATAAAGAACTCATCAAACTCAACACCCAAAGAACAAATAATCCAATCAAGAAATGGGCAGAAGACATGAACAGACATTTTTCCAAAGAAGACATCCAAATGGCCAACAGACACATGAAAAAGTGCTCAACATCGCTCAGCATCAGGGAAATCCAAATCAAAACCTCAATGAGATACCACCTCACACCAGTCAGAATGGCTAAAATTAACAAGTCAGGAAACGACAGATGTTGGAGGGGATGCGGAGAAAGGGGAACACTCCTACACTGGTGGTGGGAATGCAAGCTGGTGCAACCCCTCTGGAAAACAGTGTGGAGGTTCCTAAAACTGTTGAAAATGGAGCTACCATACGATCCAGCAATTGCACTACTGGGTATTTACCCCAAGGCTACAAATGGAGGGATCCGAAGGGGTACGTGCACCCCGATGTGTATAGCAGCAATGTCCACAATAGCCAAACTGTGGAAAGAGCCAAGATGTCCATCGACAGATGAATGGATAAAGAAGATGTGGTATATATACACGATGGAATATTATGCAGCCATCAAAAGGAATGAGATCTTGCCATTTGCAACGACGTGGATGGAACCGGAGGTTGTTATGCTGAGTGAAATAAGTCAATCAGAGAAAGACATGTATCATATGACCTCACTGATATGAGGAATTCTTAATCTCAGGAAACAAACTGAGGGTTGCTGGAGTGGTGGGGGGTGGGAGGGGTGGGGTGGCTGGGTGATAGGCATTGGGGAGGGTACGTTCTATGGTGAGCGCTGTGAATTGTGCAAGACTGTTGAATCACAGATCTGTACCTCTGAAACAAATAATGCAATATATGTTAAGAAAAAAAAAAGAAGATAGCAGGAGGGGAAGAATGAAGGGGAGTAAATCGGGGGAGACGAACCATGAGAGATGATGGACTCTGAAAAACAAATTGGGGGTTCTAGAGGGGAGGGAGGTGGGGGAATGGGTTAGCCTGGTGATGGGTATTAAAGAGGGCACATTCTGTGTGGAGCACTGGGTGTTATATGCAAACAATGAATCATGGAACACTACATCAAAAACTAATGATGTAATATATGGTGATTAACATAACAAAACTAATGAGGTAATGTATGGTGATTAACATAACAAAATTTAAAGAAAAAAAAGACATTATATAGAGGGTAAGAGGAACTAGGGTAAATAGGTCTTCAGTGAGGTTTATGTTTATCTGGCTGTGAGCTGGGCTGTTTACTGTTTGATGAAGCTGTAGGAGCCAGAGGCTAGAATGTCCTCTAGGGTGCTTGGTTTTGTCTCCCCTGTTGCCTCTGGTTTTCTATAGACTTCCTCTTAAAGAGAGTCTGAGCCTTGCAGTTCTTTTAGCTGTAATCCCCTGTTATTATACAGAAGCCTGACTGATATGGTAGAAAGGGGTGGTTCTGGTAAAAACAATTTCCCTCGAGAGCAGGCCTTTTGTCAAGGTGAACAAAATGTTCTGGTTATTTTCCAGAATGGTTACTTTCCCTCCCCCCTGCCAGAAGCACTAGGGGACTTTTTTTTTTTTTTTTACCTGAGAACCCAATAGAGCTCTTAGAAGTAAAACTCATTAAAGTGTAGAAGCACCCCCTATGAAGACTAGACCTCTGGAGGTTCAAACTCTGGTTAGTCCACACTAAACCTCCATCAATTAATTAATTACAGCTTAAGTGTTCCTACCAGTATTAGCTACTTAGCAGGCTTCTGCTATATAGGCTTTTGTTCTGGGTAAGCTATGATTCTAGGTACCCACCTCTCTTTCCAGTTTTCAAGGCAGCAATGTGCCCTATGATCTCAATTCTCTGACGAATCTAAGAAGAGCTGCTGATTTTCCAGTTCTTCAGCTTTTCTCACTATTGGGAGTTTGGGAATGATGACTCCAAGCTCTTTTCAAATTCGACTGGAAACCAGAAGTCACCTATATGTTTTATTGTTTTAGCTCTTAGCTTTAGGTCTTTGATTTACTTGGAAATTATTTTTTGTGTATGGTGTATATGATGTAAAATACTGTTTTAAAAATACTTATTCTCTTGGAGAACTCTCTTGGATTCATCATTTGGCAGCTGCTTGGGATCTTCCTCTGATATGCAGTCTCTGCATAGACTTAATCCAGATGAGTTATGCCAGGGCTTCTTTCTAACTTATTCTGTTTTACTTTTAATTTTAAATATAAGTTTCTGGTTGGCAGAGTAAACATTATTTTAATCATTTTTTTAAAAAACACAAGGTGTAAGATCATAATGGAAAGTGCTTTCTCCCCCATTTTAATACTAAGTAGTTTGGAATGATCTATCCTTTAATCTCTTAATGTGCCTATTTTTTTTTAAAGAGAAAGGAATTCAGTTATTACAATGTTCCAATTAAATTAATATAAGCATTTGCTACTAAGGCAACTTATAATAGAAAACAAGCATTACTTGTAAGAGGCTATTCAAATTGTGTTGATTATGTAATTATTTCTGTGCTTATGTATTTTTTGGCAGTTAGTCTAAAAGAGAGTTCCTCCACCCTGGCACTCTTAACATTTTAGGCCAAATAATTCCTTGTTGCTGTGAGGGTCCTTGCAATGTAGGAGTTTAGTATCATCTTGGTCCTCTACCCACTAGATGCCAACACATAATCCACCCCTCAAGTTGTTACACTACTACATGTTTTCTGGGGGGGTGGGGAGGGGACCCAGTTGAGAACCAGTGGTCTAAGAAATGAATGCTAAATGTGGAAAAAAGAAATAATGTAAAAATTATATTACTTGGTTTTAATTTTTTCAAATAATGTAAATTTTCAAGTGAAGGAATGGAAGCTAAATCTCTAAGGAATGACTTAAAAATTGTTGTGTCATTGTGCAAGACTGTTGAATCACAGATCTGTACTTCTGAAACAAATAATGCAAGATATGTTAAGAAAAAAGAAAAAGAAGAAGATAGCAGGAGGGGAAGAATGAAGGGGAGTAAGTCGGAGGGGGAGACGAACCATGAGAGACGATGGACTCTGAAAAACAAACCGAGGGTTCTAGAGGGGAGGGGGGTGGGGGGATGGGTTAGCCTGGTGATGGGTATTAAGGAGGGCACGTTCTGCATGGAGCACTGGGTGTTATGCACAAACAATGAATCATGGAACCCTACATCAAGAACTAATGATGTAATGTATGGTGATTAACATAACAATAACATATATATACATACATATATATATATATATATATATATATATATATATATAAATTGTTGTGTCAGAGATATACATGCATGTCATATACAGACCTCAAGAAAAGACTGCCAGGGTCGCCTCGGTGCCTCGGTTGGTTAAGTGGCCGACTCTTCATTTCTGCTCAGGTCATGATCTTGGGGTTGTGAGATCAAGCCCCACATCAGGCTCCGCATTCAGCGTGGAGTCTACTTGAGATCCTCTCTCTCACTCTCCCTCTGCCCCTCTCCCTGCTCACACAAACTCTCTCTCAGGAGAAAAAGTATTAAAAAAAAAAAAAAGACTTCCATCCAACTCTCCTCCATAGGCAATCTGTTGTTTTCCTAAGCCATTTCCGTAATACTAGGAAATGTTTCAGTTTACTGACATTAACAATATATACTGACTACCCAATACAGAAGTTCAGAATTTACCGATTAGCTTTCTGATACTGAGGATTTACGCCAATCAATGACTATTACCACTACTACCTGTCTTCCACTTCCTCCTCTGGCATTTATTATATTATTACTCTTTGTTATTCTCTTGGGTAACCCGCTAAGGCTTTAAATCTTTACTTCTTGTCTTACCAGTTTATTCCCAAAGGTGTAGCTGACAGATGTCTTCCTGCTCCTAAATTCTCTAGTAGCTGCTATTACAGTATTGTGATTATTAACATCATCCTAAGTAGTAAAAAAAAAAAACAAAAAACTAATTATCTAACAATAGATGAATGGTTCTCTTTAGTTTTTCATGGTTTAAGATAATGAGACAAAGAAAATTTTAATGCATACAAGCCACATTTTTACATAAATGCAATATAAATTCCCAGGAATAAGGTTATTGAATCATAGTGTATAAATACTCCATCATATTGCTTTCCAGCATGGTTATTAGAATCCATTTTATTTTGTTCATATTGAAAATAGTGTTATTTTTTTCCCAATTACATAAATAAAAATCCTTATTAAAAATTCAATCAATTCAGGGGCACTTGGCTGGCTCAGTGGGTAGAACACGCAACTCTTCATCTCAGGGTTGTAAGTTCAAGCCCCACAGTGGGTATGGAGATTACCTAAAAATAAAATTTTTTTTAAAAATCTAATGTATGCAAAGAAGCATAAGGAAGAAAGTAAAGATATGAAATTCCACATTTAGTATAATCCTTCCTGTTTTTTTTTTTAAGATTTTATTTATTTGAGAGAGAGAGAATGAGAGATAGAAAGCACGCGAGGGAAGAGGGTCAGAGGGAGAAGCAGACTCCCCGCTGAGCTGGGAGCCCGATGTAGGACTCGATCCCAGGACTCCAGGATCATGACCTGAGCCGAAGGCAGTTGCTCAACCAACTGAGCCACCCAGGTGCCCCTTCCTGTTCTTTTTAAAAAATATTTAAGTAATGGGCGCCTGGGTGGCTCAGTTGGTTAGGCGACGGCCTTCGGCTCAGGTCATGATCCTGGAGTCCCGGAATCGAGTCCCACATCGGGCTTCCTGCTCAGCAGGGAGTCTGCTTCTCCCTCTGACCCTCTTCCCTCGCGTGCTTTCTATCTCTCGTTCTCTCTCTCTCTCAAATAAACAAATAAAATCTTTAAAAAAAATATTTAAGTAATTGTCATTAATTTCCATCTTATTTGGCACTTTTGTTAGGAATGGTTGCTTAATTTTATCAACATTTACTGGAATAATCAATTTTTCTTTTAAATTCTTGAGATGATAGAGGCGCCTGAGTGGCTCAGTTGATTAAGCATCCAACTCCTGATTTCAGCTCAGGTCATGATCTCAGGATTGTGAAATCAAGCCTCATGTGGAGCCTGCTTTAAGATTCTCTCTCTGCCTCTCTCTCTGCCCATAGCCCCTCCCTCTCTTGAAAAATAAATAAATAAATAAATTCTTGAGATGATAAATTATGTTAGTATGTTTCACGGTCCTAAGCCATCCTGATACTGACCCATTCCCCTGGAATAAATCCATTTTATTTACTGTGTATTAATCCTTTCATACATTATTATATTGTACTATATTTAATTTTTTTTATAATTCTTTTTTATTCAGATTTTGAGGTTATGGTAACTTCATAAAATGAAATTGGGAGCTTTCCTCCTTTTTGTGTGAGTTACATCAAATAATAATAATCATTATTATCTTGAAGGGTGATACAGAATTCGGCTATGAAGTCATCAGGTCCCAATATTTTATGTGATAGAGAGTATTAAACACATCTCCAATGTCTTCTATGATATATAACTAACTCAAGTTTTTAGATTTTACCTTGGTTAAAGAAAATGAATCTAGGAGGGAGGCAAGATGGGCAGAAGAGTAGGGGACCTCGTTTCATCTGGTCCCTTGAATTTAGCTAAATAACTATGAAATCACTCTGAACACCTATGAATTCAACCTGAGATATAAGAAAAGAATTGCTGCAATTCTACAAATAGAAAAGCGACCACATTTTGCAAGGTAGGAGGTACAGAGAAGTGAATCTGAGGGGATACATCGGAAGATAAACAGCAGGAGGGAGGGAGCCAACTACAGGAAAGTGATACAGCAGTGGACTGCAAAATCTGAACTTTTAGCAGTCTGCTCCAGTGAGAGACGTCCCTGCCTGAAAGGTGCTCAGGTGGCAAAGCAAGGCAGAATCCTAGGTGGGACAGTGTGGTCTCAGGCTGCCCCAGGTCACAGAAAGAACAGGGCTGCCTGAGCCAGCAGAGTTCCCAAGCACTGGAGCAGGGAAACCAGTTACAGTCAGTGAGCCCACGCTCTCAGCTCGGTTTGCCATGAACTGCAAACCACAGTACCATTTGGCGACCACTCTCTGTGCAGGGGCCCTGCAAAGGGCAGAAATGCAGCAAACTTCTCCCTCCCCCCCCCCCCCGGGGAGGAGGGGCGCGGGTGGGCACTGCGGGAGTCTGCAGAGTTTAGCACACACAAAAGTGAAGACTGCTCTTCCTTGAGGGTTTACTGAAGAGAGGGGCCATGGTCTCTCAGCTCTGGGGCTGGAGATCAGGGCATAGTCATTTTTATTTTCATCCTCAAAGCAGCACGCAAAGCCTCCAGGGAATAAAAGCCACATAGAACAACCCCAAGCAGCTTACACTGAGCCCAGCCGCCTGGCAAGGGGCAGTTCAACTCCACCCAAGCAAAGACACCTAAGAATCAGTGCAGCAGGCCCCTCCCCCAGAAGACCAGCTGGAACATCAGGTGAATACCAAGTTTACTGAGCTCACAGAACTGCAAAACTCCAGCACTAGGGGAAAATAGTATATACAATTCAAGGGTTTTTTTTCATGATTCTTTTATCTTTCAGTTTAAAATTTTCCTTTTTTTTCTTTTTTTCCTTTTCAACTAGTTTCTTATTTTATCAACCCTGTGAAGTCTTTAACTTTCATTTTTACATTTACATTTTATAGATATATTCATTTTTCGCTTCCTTTCACTGTATTCAACTTTATTTTTGTATAGACATAAGTTTTGCTTTCTTTACAATTTGGGGATTTAGTGCCTTCTAACAAACAAACCAGATACACCCAGGACCAAGTGGATCACCCTGTTTTGTCCACCTGGGAGATTATATTCTCCCTTTTTCCCATTTTTTTTTCTTTTCTTTTTTGGTTTCCAACCTCTTCAGATTTCTCTAGTGTGTATTTCACTTGGGTTGTGGTTAATATTTTTTTTAAAGATTTTATTTATTTGAGAGCGAGAGCAAGCACCAGTGGGGGTGGGGCAGAAGGAGAAGCAGACTCCCCACCTAGCAGGGAGCCCAACACAGGGCTCGATCCCAAGACCCTGAGATCATGACCTGAGCCAAAGACAGATGCTTAACCGACTGAGCCATTTTTTTTGTTCTCTCATTCATCTATTCTTCTCTGGGCAAAATTACTAGGAGGAGGAATTCACAACCAAAGAAAGAACCAGAGGTAATACTCTCTGCCAGAGATCTAATCGATATGGATTTAAGTAAAATGTTAGAGCTGGAATTCAGAATAACGATTATAATGTTACTGGCTGGGCTTGAAAAGGCATAAAAGACACTAGAGAATCTCTTGGTGCAGAAATAAAATCTAATCAGGCCGAAATTAAAAATGCTTTAACTGAGATGCAGTCTAAGTTGGATGCTCTAACAGCTAAGGTAAATGAGGCAGAGGACAGAATAAGTAACATAGAAGAAAGTTGATGGAAAGGAAGGAAGCTGAGGAAATGAGAAAAAAAAACACTAATGGACCATGAGAGGAGGCTTCGAGAAATCAGCGATACCATAAAGTGAAACAATATTAGAATTACTGGGGTCCCTGAAGAAGAAGAAAGAGAGAGGGACAGAAGGTATATTTGAGCAAATCATACCTGAGAACTTCCCTAATCTGGGGAAGGACACAGACATTCAAGTCCAAGAGGTAGAGAGGACCACTCTCAAAATCAAAAAAAAAGATCAACAACCCAACATAATAGTGAAGCTAGAAACGAAAAAAAACCACTAATGGACCATGAGAGGAGGCTTCAAGAAATCAGCGATACCATGAAGTGAAACAATATTAGAATTACTAGGGTCCCTGAAGAAGAAGAAAGAGAGAGGAACAGAAGGTATATTTGAGCAAATCATACCTGAGAACTTCCCTAATCTGGGGAAGGACACAGACATTCAAGTCCAAGAGGTAGAGAGGACCACTCTCAAAATCAAAAAAAAAAGATCAACAACCCAACCTAAAAGTGAAGCTAGCAAATTTCAGAAATACAGAGAAAATCTTGAAAGCAGCTCAAACGATGGACTCTGAAAAACAAACTGAGGGTTCTAGAGGGGAGGGGGGGATGGGTTAGCCTGGTGATGGGTATTAAAGAGGGCACGTTCTGCGTGGAGCACTGGGTGTTATGCACAAACAATGAATCATGGAACACTACATCAAAAACTAATGATGTAATGTATGGTAATTAACATAACAATAAAAAATTTAAAGGAAAAAAAACAAAGAAAGCAGCTCAAGACAAGAGGTTCTTAACCTACAGGGGTAGAAACATCAGGCTGGCAGCAGACCTATCCACAGAGAGCCGGCAGGCCAGAATGGGCTGGCATGATATATTCAGGGTACTAAATGAGAAAAACATGCAGCCAAGAATACTTCATCCAGCAAGGCTGTCATTCAGAATGGAAGGAGAGATAAAGAGCTTCCAGGACAAACAGAAAATAAAAGAATTTGTGACCACTAAACCAGCCCTGCAAGAAATATTAAAGGGGATTCTCTAAGCAAAGACAGAGCCCAAAAGTAACACAGACCAGACAGAAACAATCTACAGAAACAGAGACTTTACAGGTAATACAGTGGCACTAAATTCATATCTTTCAATAATTACTGACTGTAAATGGGCTAAGTGCTCCAATCAAAAGACATAGGGTATCAGATTGGATTTAAAAAAAGCAAGACCCATGCATATGCTGTCTACAAGAGACACATTTTAGACCTAAAGACACCTCCACATTGAAGATGAGGGGGTGGAGAACCATTTATCATGCCAATGGATATCAAAAGAAAGCTAGGGTAGCAATCTTCACATTAGACAAATTAAACTAAAGACCATAGTAAGGGATGAAGAGGGACCCTATTATCATACTTAAAGGGTCTATCCAACAAGAAGATCTAATGATTATAAATATTTATTGCCTAATTTGGGAGTAGCCAATTATATAAACCAATAAATAACCAAATTAAAGAAACACTTTGATAATAATACAGTAATAGTAGGGAACTTCAACCCCACTCACAGTAATGCACAGATCATCTAAGCAGAGGATCAACATGGAAACAAGGGCTTTGAATGACACACTAGACCAGATGGACTTCACAGATATATACAGAACATTCCATCCTAAAGCAACAGAACACATTCTTCTCAAGTGCACATGGAACATTCTCCATAACAGATCACATACTGGGTCACAAATCAGGTCTCAACCGGTACAAAAAGATTGGGATTATCCCCTGCATATTTTCAGACCACAATGTTATGAAACTTGAACTCAATCACAGGAGGAAATTTGGAAAGAACTGAAATACATGGAGGTTAAAGCGCATCCTACTAAAGAATGAATGGGTCAAACAGGAAATTAAAGAATTTTAAATTCATGGAAACAAATGAAAAGGAAAACACAACTATTCAAAAACTTTCGGATACAGCAAAGGCGGTCGTAAGAGGGAAGTACATAACAATACAAGCCTTTCTCAAAAAATCAGAAAAGTCTTGGGGTGCCCGGGTGGCTCAGTCATTAAGTGTCTGCCTTTGGCTCAGGTCATGATCCCAGGGTCCTGGGATTGAGCCCCGCATTGGGATCCCTGCTCGGCGGGAAGCCTTCTTCTCCCTCTCCCACTCCCCTTGCTTGTGTTCCCTCTCTCACTGTGTCTCTCTCTGTCAAATAAATAAATAAAATCTTTTAAAAAAATTTAGAAAAGTCTCAAATACACAAGCTAATCTCACACCTAAAAGAGCTGGAGAAAGAATAGCAAATGAAGCCTAAACCAAGCAGAAGAGAAATAATAAAGACTAGAGCAGCAATCAGTGAACGAGAAGCCAAAAGAATAGAACAGATCAATGAAACTAGAAGCTGGTTCTTTTAAAAAATTAATAAGACTGATAAACTCCTGGCCAGACTTATCAAAAAGAAAAGAGAAAGGACATAAATAAATAAAATCATGAATGAAAGAGGAGAGATCACAACCAACACTGAAGAAATATAAACAATTATAAGAACATATTATGAGCAACTATATGCCAACAAACTAGGCAATCTGGAAGAAATGGATGCATTCCTAGAGACATGTAAACTACCAAAACTGAAACAGGGAGAAATTGAAAGCCTGAACAGACCCATAACCAGCACGGAAATTGAAGCAGTAATCAAAAATCTCCCAACAAACAAAAGCCCAGGGCTGGATGGCTTCCCAGGGGAATTCTACCGAACATTTAAAGAAGAATTAATACCTATTGTTCTGAAGCTGTTTCAAAAAATAGAAATGGAAGGAAAAGTTTCAAAGTCTATGAGGCCAGCATTACCTTGATCCTAAAACCAGAAAAAGACCCCACCAAAAAGGAGAATTAAAGACCAATTTCCCTGATGAACATGGATGCAAAAATTCTCACCAAAATACTAGCCAATAGGATCCAACAGTACATTAAAAAGATTATTCACCACGACCAAGCGGGATTTATTCCTGGGCTGCAAAGATGGTTCAACATCCTCAAATCAATCAATGTGATACACCACATAAATAAAAGAAAGGGCAAGAACCGAATAATACTCTCAACAGATGCAGAAAAAGCATCTGACAAAGTACAGCATCCTTTCTTGATTAAAACTTTTCACAGTGTAGGGATAGAGGGAACATACCTCAACATCATAAAAGCCATATATGAAAAGCCCACAGAGAATATCATTCTCAATGGGGAAAAACTGAGAGCTTTTCCCCTAAGGTCAGGAACATGGCAGGGATGTTCACTCTCACCATTGCTGTTCAACATAGTACTGGAAGACCTAGCCTCCTCAATCAGACAACAAAAAGAAATAAAAGGCATCCAAATTGGCAAAGAAGAAGTCAAACTCCCACTCTTTGCAGAGGACATGATACTCTACGTGGAAAACCCAAAAGAATCCACGCCAAAATTGCTAGAACTCATAAACGAATTCAGGGAAGTCGGCAGGATATAAAACCATTGCTCAGAAATCAGTTACATTTCTATACACTAACAATGAGATAGAAGAAAGAGAAATTAAGGAGTCAATCCCATTTAAAATTGCACCCAAAACCGCAAGATACCTAGGAGTAAACCTAACCAAAGTGGCAAAGGATCTGCACTCAGAAAACCATAGAACACTCATGAAAGAAATTGAGGAAGACACAAAGAAATGGAAACATTCCATGCTCATGGATTGAAAGAACAAATACTGTTAAAATGTCTACGCTACCTAGAGCAATCTACACATTCAATGCAATCCCTATCTAAATACCATGAACTTTTTTCACAGAACTGGAGCAAATAATCCTAAAATTTGTATGGAACCAGAAAAGACCCCGAATAGCCAAAGGAATATTGAAAAAGAAACCAAACCTTGTGGCATCACAATTCTGGACTTCAAGCTCTATTACAAAGCTGTAGTCATCAAGACAGTATGGTACCAGCACAAAAACAGACACACAGATCAATGGAATAGAATAAAGAACCCAGAAAAAGTCCTTCAACTCTATGGTCAATTAATCTTCGACAAAGCAGGGAAGAATATCCAATGGAAAAAGGGTGGTCTCTTCAACAAATGGTGATGGGAAAATTGGACAGCCACTGCAGAAAATGAAACTGGACCATTTCCTTAAACCATACACAAAAATAGACTCAAAATGGATGAAAGACCTAAATGTGAGACAGGAATCCATCGAAATCCTAGAGGAGAACACAGGCAGCAACCTCTTCGACCTCAGCCACAGCAACTTCTTCCAAGAAACATCGCCAAAGGCAAGGGAAGCAAGGGCAAAAATGAAATATTGGGACTTCATCAAGATAAAAAGCTTCTGCACAGCAAAGGAAACAGTTGACAAAACCAAAAAAACCAACAGAATGGGAGAAGATATTTGCAAATGACATATCAGATAAAAGGCTAGTATCCAAAATCTATAAAGAACTTACCAACTCAACACCCAAAGAACAAATAATCCAATCAAGAAATGGGCAGAAGACATGAACAGACATTTCTCCAAAGAAGACATCCAAATGGCCAAGAGACACATAAAAAAATGCTCCACATCACTCAGCATCAGGGAAATACAAATCAAAACCACAATGAGATACCACCTCACACCAGTCAGAATGGCTAAAATTAACAAGTCAGGAAATGACAAATGTTGGTGAGGATGCAGAGAAAAGGGAACCCTCCTACGCTGTTGGTGGGAATGCAAGCTGGTGCAGCCACTCTGGAAAACAGTATGGAGTTTCCTCAAAAACTGAAAATAGAGCTACCCTAGGACCCAGAAATTGCACTACTAGGTATTTACCCCAAAGATACAAATGTAGTGATCCGAAGGGGGACCTACACCCCAATGTTTATAGCAGCAATGTCCACAACAGCCAAACTATGGAAAGAGCCGAGATGTCCACCGACAGATGAATGGATAAAGAAGATGTGGTGTATATACATAGAATGGAATATTACTCAGCCATTAGACAGGGTGAATACTTACCATTTACATCAACGTGGATGGAACTGGAGGATATTATGCTGAGCGAAGTAAGTCAATCACAGAAAGACAATTATATGGTTTCACTCATATGTGGAATATAAGAAATAGCACAGAGAATCAAAAACTAACGATGTAATGTATGGTGATTAACATAACATAATTAAAAAAGAGAGAAAGAAATAGCAAAGAGGATCATAGGGGAAGGGAGGGAAAACTGAACGAGAAGTCATCAGAGAAGGAGAAAAACCATGAGAGACTCTTAACTCTAGGAAACAAACTGAGGGTTGCGGGAGGGGTCATGGGTGGAGGGATGGGCATTAAGGAGGGCATGTGATGTGATGAGCACTGGGTGTTATACATAACTGATAAATTATTGAACACTACATCTGAAACTAATGACATACTATATATGTTGGCTAACTGCATTTAAATATATATATATATATAAAGAAAATGAATCTAGATGCAGATATATCTTTCACAAAAATTAACTCAAAATAGATCAGTCTTTTTTTTTAAAGATTTTATTTATTTATTTGAGAGAGAGAATGAGAGAGAGAGAGAGCACATGAGAGGGGGGAGGGTCAGAGGGAGAAGCAGACTCCCTGCTGAGCAGGGAGCCCGATGCGGGACTCGATCCCGGGACTCCGGGATCATGACCTGAGCCGAAGGCAGTCGCCTAACCGACTGAGCCACCCAGGCGCCCGGAAAATAGATCAGTCTTAAATGCAAAACATGAAACTGCAAAAAATGCAGGTAATCTTAGGTTTGGCAATGACTTTTTAGATATGACTTGAGAAGCATAATCCATGGAAAAAAATGATAAGTTGGACAGGATTATAATTAAAAACTTCTGCTCTGGGGGCGCCTGGGTGGCTCAGTCGTTAAGCATCTGCCTTCGGCTCAGGTCACACTCCCAGGGTCCTGGGATCGAGCCCCGCATCGGGCTCCCTGCTCCGCGGGAAGCCTGCTGCTTGCTCCCTCTCCCACTCCCCCTGCTTGTGTTCCCTCTCTCGCTGTGTCTCTCTCTGTCAAATGAACAAATAAAATCTTAAGATAGATATATAAATAAATAGATAGATAGATAGATAGATAAATAAATAAATAAATAAAAACTTCTGCTCTGTGAAAGACACTGCTAAGAGAAGACAAGCCACAGGCTGGTGGAAATTTGTACAAAACACATAGCCAGTAAAGAAGTTGAACCCAAAATACAGAAAGAACTCTTAAAACTCAAAAAACAACACAAATTAAAAAGTGAGCTAGAGATCTGAAGACACAGCTCACCAAAAAAGATATGCCCCTTTCTTTACCATACACAAGAATTAACTCAAAGTGGATCAGATATAAATGTGACAGCTAAAATGGTAAAATTCTTGGGAAAAAGTACAAGAGTCTTTATGACCTTTGATTGGCAAGGCCTTCTAGAATATGACATAAATACAAAAGTGACCAAAAAAATTTTATAGGTGAATTGTATTTCAACAAGATTAAAAACTTCTGTGGCGCAATCAAGAAAGTGAAAAGATGACCCACAGAATAGAAGAAAATATATGCAAGTCATATGTTTGATAAGGGCATTATATCGAAAATATACAACTCAATAATGAGAAAAAAATGAAACCCAATCTGAAAAAGGACAAAGGCTGAATAGACACTCTTCCAAAGAAGATACACAAATGACCAATAAACACACGGGAAGATGTTCAACATCATTAGTCATTAGGGAAATGCAAATCAAAACCACAATGAGGGATGCTTGGTTGTCTCAGTCAGAAGAGAGTGCGACTCTGGATCTTGGGGTTGTGAGTTCAAGCCCCACGTGGGGTGCAGAGATCGATTACTTAAATAAATAAAACTTTAAAATACACACACACACACACACAATGAGATAACACTTCATATTCACTAGGATGACTACAGTTAGAACTCAAGGAGCGCCTAGGTTACTCAGTCAGTTAAGTGTCTGCCTTCCGCTCAGGTCATGATCCCAGGGTCCTGGGATTGAGCCCTATGTCAGGCTCTACGCTCAGCGGGGAGCCTGCTTTTCCCTCTCCCTCTGTCTCCCTCTCCCTCTGCCTGCCGCTCCATCTGCTTGTGCTCTCTTTCTGTCAAATGAATAAAGTCATTTTAAAAAAGAATTAAAATGACAGTTAACAAGTGTTAAAGAAGATGTAGAAAAATTGAAATGTGGTAGAAATGGGAAATCGTGCTCGAACTTTGGAAAACAGTTTGACGGTTCCTCAAAATATTAAACACAGAGGTATCATACGACCCAGAAATTCCATCCAAGAAAAATGAAAACATATATCCACACAAAAACTTGTACATGAATATTCACAGCAGCATTTTTTATAAGAGCCAAAAAGTGGAAAAAATCTAAAGTTCCATCAACTAAAGAATGAATAAACAAAATGTGGCACATCCCTATAATGAAATATTATTTGACCACAAAAAAATGAAGTATTGATGCATGCTACAATGTGGATGAATCCTGAAAACATCATGCTAACTGAAAGAAGCTAGACACACCAAAAAACACATATTGCATGATTCAATTTATATGAAATATATAGAATGGGCAAATCCATGAAGAAAGTAGATTAGCAGTTGCCTAGGACTGGAGGGAAGAGAATTCAGGAGGAAATGGGGAATGACTGCTATAGTGTATGGTAGTCATTTTGGGTGTAGGGTTTCTTCTGGAGATAAATAAAAATATTCTGGGTATAGGGTTTCTTCTGGAGATAAATAAAAATATTCTAGGATTAAATGGTGGTGATGGTTACACAACTCTTGAATATACTAAAAACCACTAAATTGGGTGAATTATATGGTAGGTGAATCACATCTCAATAAAACTTAAAAAAAAAGTTGAGTTTGTTTTTGTGCAGCATTTCCACTGTTCTGGTGAGAAGAAAACACATACACATATATTAACTGTTAAATATAAATTGCGTAATTTCAGTGTTTGAACGAGTTCAATGCTCTTACATTTGCATTTAAAACTAACGCTGCATTATTTCTATACACTAATAATGAAGCAGCAAAAAGAAATTAAGAAAACAATTCAATTTATAATTGCACCAAAAATAATAAAATACCTAGGAATAAGCTTAACCAAGGAGTCGAAAGACCTGTACTCTGAAGACTATAAATCAATGATGAAAGAAACTGAAAATGACACAAATGGAAAGACGTTCTATGCTCATCGATTAGACCAAATATTGTTAAAATGTCTGTACTACTAAAGCAATCTACAGATATAATGTAATCCATATCAAAATACCAACAGCATTTTTCACAGAACTAAAATGAGCAATCCCAAAATTTGTATGAAACCACAAAAGACCCTGAATAAACAAAGTAATCCTGAAAAAGAAAAACAAAACTAGAGGAATCACAATTCCAGATTTCAAGTGAACATTCATGTACAGGTTCCACTATTAAGCTGTAGTAATCAGAACAGTATGGTACTGGCACAAAAACAGATATACAGACCAAGGGAACTGAATAGAAAACCCAGAAATAAACCCCCAATTATATGGTCAACTAATGTTCAACAAAGGACGCAGGAATATACAATGGGAAAAACAGTCTCTTCAACAAATGATCTTGGGAAAACTGGACAGCTACATGTACAAGAATGAAATCACACCACTTTCTTCACCACACATAAAAATAAACTCAAAGTGGATTAAGGACCTAAATGTAAGACCCAAAACCATTAAAAGCCTAGAAGAGATCACAAGCAGTAATTTCTCTGACACTAGCCATAACAACATTTTTCTAGATGTCTCCTAAGGCAAGGGAAGCAGAATAAACTACTGGGGCTACACCAAAATAAAAAGTTTCTGCACAGCAAAGGAAACAATCAACAAAACTAAAAGAAAACCTATGATATGGGAGAAGATATTTGCAAATGGCATATCCAATAAAGGGTGAGTATCCAAAATATATTTTAAAAAAATTTATGCAACACCCAAAAACCAAAAACCCAATTAAAAAATGGGTAGAAGACATTAACAAACATTTCTCCAAAAAAGACATCAAGATGGCCAACAGACATATGAAAAGATGCTCAACATCACTCATCACAAGGAAATATAAATCAAAATCACAGTAAGATATCACCTCACACCTGTCAGAATGGCTAAAATCAAAAACACAAGAAACAACAAGTGTTGGAGAGGATGTGGAGGAAAAAAACCCTTGGGCACTGTTGGTGGGAATGCAAACTGGTGCAGCCATTGTGGAAAACTGTACTGAGGTTCCTCAAATAATTAAAAATAGAACTACCCTATGATCCAGTAATCACACTACTAGATATTTACCCAAAGAATATAAAAACACTAGGGGTGCCTGGGTGGCTCAGTCATTAAGCGTCTGCCTTCAGCTCAGGTCATGATCCCACAGTCCTGGGATCGAGCCCCGCATCGGGCTCCCTGCTCAACAGGAAGCCTGCTTCTCCCTCTCCCACTCCCCCTGCTTGTGTTCCCTCTCTTGCTGTCTCTCTGTCAAATAAATAAAATCTTAAAAAATAAAAATAAAAACGCTAATTCAAAAGGATATATGCACCCCTATGTTTATTACAGCATTGTTTACAATAGCCAAAATATGGAAGCAGCCCAAGTGTCCAGGAACTGACGAATGGAGAAAGAAGATGTGGTATGTATATACAACGGAATATTACTCAGCCATAAAAAAGAATGAAATCTTGCCATGGCAACATGTATGTATCTAGAGATTATAATGCAAAGCAAATTAAGTCAGAGAAAACAAATACCATGAGTTCACTCATGTGTGGAATTTAAGAAACAAAAGAAACAGAGGAAGGGGGAAAAAAGAAACAAACCGAGAAACAGACTCAACTACAGAGAACAAGCAGGGATGGTTACTAGGGGGGAGGTTGGTGGGGAGATGGGCCAAATAGGTGAAGGGGATTAAGAAGAGTACACTAAACTTGATGAGTACTGAGTAATACATGGAACTGGTGAATTACTGTATTGGATACCCGAAACTAATATAATAACACAGTATGTTAACTACACTGGAATTAAAAGTAAAAAATTTTTATTTAGAACATTGGATATCAAACAAAAAAACACCATGGTGATTTAGAAAAAAAAAAAACCACATAATAAAAGGAAAAGCTTTATATTTTAGTACCTCTAACAGCACTTCTTTCCCTGCTTTTTGAAAAAAGCATCCATATTTTCACTTTGAACTGGACCCAAAAAATTATGAAGCCAGCCCCGGAACATATTTAAAAGTTACTGCATGTAACTTCCTAGAGAGTAAGTACAAAAGCATGAACATGAAGAAAAACTTTCCCATCACCTTGCTTTCATTATCTAGATGTCCCTCAAGTTAACAAAGTTACATCAAGTGCTCCTGATAACTAGAACTCTGAAACACATTCAAAAATCATCTATTCTTACAGAAGCTTAATTGAATACAGCAAAGTCAACAGAAATAATAAATCCCAATGTACTAAGTAATGGTCATGTTTCCAGTACCATACCAAGCACTCTTCAAGCATTATCTCACTTAATTGTCACACCTTTAAGGTAGGTGTTATTTTTTTTTTAAGATTTTATTTATTGGGGGGGAGGAGCAAGAGAGCAGAGGAGGAGGAGACCTAAATTTCGTCTGGTCCCATGAATTCAGCTGAATAGGGATCAAACCATTCTGAACACCTACGAACTCAACAGGAGATCGAAGAAAAGAATAGCAGCAACTCTCTGAACAGAAAAGCAACCACTTTCTGGAAGGCAGGACATGCGAGAAGTGAACCCGAGGCAACATTCGGGAAGATAGATGGCGGGGGAGGGGGCCTCCGTCCACCGTCACTGGCAAGTGATAGAGCAGCAGAGCACAAAATCAGAAATTTTAGAAGTCGGCTCTGCTGAGGGACGTCGCTCCAGTGGCTAAGCCGGTGGGGGGGGGGGGGGGGTGGAACCCTCGCTGGGACAGTGTGGTCTCAGGACCCTCGGGGTCACAGAAACACCGGGGGGTGCCTGAGTGCGGCAGAGCTCCCAGGTATCGGAGTGGGGAAGCCGGCTGCAGAGACAGAGCCAAGGAGTGGGCTCTCAGCTCGGGGTGGCCATAAACTGTGATCCGCGGCCCAGTCGGGCCACTGCTCCTCCAGCAGGGACCCAACAAGCGGCAGATCCGGGGAGACTCCCCTTCCTCCCCCGGGAGGAGCGGCGCGGGAGCGCACCGCAGGGATCTGCTGGGTTTGGAGACACCACACGGGGTCCTGAGCCAGAGATAGAAACCCTTGGTCACAGGCCAGGTGAGCACAGAGTGCGGCAGGAGACCGGGGAGACGGGAGTGACTGAGTGCTTTTCTCTGGGGGCGCACTGAGGAGCGGGGCCCCGAGTTCTCGGCTCCTCAGGGGCAGAGATTGGGAGGCTGCCATTTTCACTTCCATCCTCCAAAGCTGCACGGAAAGCTTGCAGGGAACAAAAGCTCCCGAGAGCAAACCCGAGCAGATTACTTAGCCTGACCTGGCAAGGGTGGGGCAATTCGGCCTCCGGCAAAGACATTTAGGAACCACGGCAACAGGCCCCACCCCCTGAAGATCAGCACGAACAGCAAGCCAAGACCAAGTTTACCGATCAAGGAGAACGGGAGAACTCCAGCGCTAGGGGAATACTGCACATAGAATTCATGGCTTTTTTCCCATGATTCTTTAGTCGTTCAAAGTTAATTTTTTTTAACTTTTTTTCTCTTTTTGAATTTTTCTTTTTCCCTTTTTCAACATCTTATCAATCCCTTTTTTTAAAAAATCTTTTTTATATTTCATTTTTAGAGTCATATTCTAACCTTTCAGAGTAGTTAACCTTATTTTTGGTATATATATATATATATAAGTTGTTCTCTCTTTAAAATTTTGGGATACAGTTTCTTCTAACAGACCAAAAAATACCCTAAATCACTAGTGTATGGCTTTGTTCTAGTCTCCTGCCTGATCACATTCTCTCCCTTTTTTTTTAATCCTCTCCTTTCTTTTTTCAACCAACTTCTTATCAATTCCTTTTATAAAATCTTTTATAATTTTCACCTCTAGTCATATTCCCTCCCTTCATCGTATTTACCCTTATTTTTGTACATATGTAAGTTTTTCTTTAATATTTTGGGAGACACTTTCTTCTAACAGACCAAAATATGCCCAAAATCTAGTGTGTGGCACTGATCCATGCACCAGCCTGATCATATTTGATCATAATCTGTTCTTTGGTTTGTTTGTTTTTATCTTTTTCTTTCCCTTTCTTCCCCCCCCCCCCCCCCCCCCCCCCGTTTCAGGTCTCTTCTGATTTGTTTAGTGTATATTTTTCTGGGGTTGTTGTTACCCTGTTAGCATTTTGTTCTCTCATTCATCTATTCTCCTCTGGACAAAATGACAAGATGGAACAAATCACCTCAAAAAAAAGAACAAGAGGCAGTACCAACTGTCAGGGACCTAATCAATATGGACATTAGTAAGATGTCGGAACTAGAGTTCAGAATGATGATTTTAAAGATACTAGCTGGGCCTGAAAAACGCATGGAAGATATTAGAGAAACCCTTTCTGGAGAAATAAAATAACTAAAATCTAACCAAGTCGAAATCAAAAAGGCTATTAATGAGGTGCAATCAAAAATAGAGGCTCTAACTGCTAGGATAAATGAGGCAGAAAGAATCAGCGATATAGAAGACCAAATGATGGAAAATAAAGAAGCTGAGAAAAAAAGAGAGATAAACAACTACTGGATCACGAGGGCAGAATTCAAGAGATAAGTGATACCATAAGATGAAACAATATTAGAATAATTGGGATCCCAGAAGAAAAAGAAAGAGAGAGAGGGGCAGAAGGTATATTGGAGCAAATTAAAGCAGAGAACTTCCCTAATTTCGGGAAGGAAACAGGCATCAAAATCCAAGAGGCACAGAAAAACCCCCTCAAAATCAATAAAAATAGGTCAACACCCCGACAACTAATAGGAAAACTTATGAGTCTCAGAGACAAAGAGAAAATCCTGAAAGCAGCTCGGGAGAAGAGATATGTAACCTACAATGGTAGAAACAGTAGATTGGCAACAGACCTATCCACAGAGACCTGGCAGGCCAGAAAGGACTGGCAAGATATATTCAGAGCACTAAATGAGAAAAATATGCAGCCAAGAATCCTATATCCAGCTAGGCTATCATTGAAAATAGAAGGAGAGATAAAAAGCTTCCAGGACAAACAAAAACTAAAGGAATTTGCAAACACGAAACCAGCCCTACAAGAAATATTGAAAGGGGTCCCCTAAGCAAAGAGAGAGCCTCAAAGTAACATAGACCAGAAAGGAACAGACAATATACAGTAACAGTCACCTTACTGGCAATACAATGGCACTAAATTCCTATCTTTCAATAGTTACCCTGAATGTAAATGGGCTAAATGCCCCAATCAAAAGACACAGGCTATCAGATTGGATTAAAAAACAAGACCCATCGATATGCTGTCTGCAAGAGACTCATTTTGGACCCAAAGACACTCCCAGATTGAAAGTGAGGTGGTGAAAAACCATTTGCCACGCTAATGGACACCAAAAGAAAGCTGGGGTGGCAATCCTTATATCAGACAAATTAGATTTTAAACCAAAGACTATAATAAGAGAGGAGCAAGGACACTATATCATATTTAAAGGGACTATCCAACAAGAAGATCTAACAATTGTAAATATCTATGCCCCGAACATGGGAGCAGCCAATTATATAAGCCAATTAATAACAAAAGCAAAGAAACACATCAACAACAATACAATAATAGTGGGGGACTTTAACACCCCCGACTGAAATGGACAGATCCTCTAAGCAAAACATCAACAAGGAAATAAAGACTTTAAATGACACACTGGACCAAATGGACTTTACAGACATATTCAGAACATTCCATCCCAAAGCAACAGAATACACATTCTTCTCTAGTGCCCATGGAACATTCTCCAGAATGGATCACATCCTAGGTCACAAATCAGGGATCAACCGGTACCAAAAGATTGGGATCATTCCCTGCATATTTTCAGACCACAATGCTTTGAAACTAGAACTCAATCACAAGAGGAAAGTCAGAAAGAACTCAAATACATGGAGGCTAAAAAGCATCCTACTAAATAATGAATGGGTCAACCAGGAAATTAAAGAAGAATTAAAAAAATTCATAGAGGGCGCCTGGGTGGCTCAGGCATTAAGCGTCTGCCTTCAGCTCAGGTCATGATCCCAGGGTCTTGGGATCAAGTCCCACATCGGGCTCCCTCCTCGGGGGGAAGCCTGCTTCTCCCTCTCCCACTCCCACTGCTTGTATTCCTGCTCTTGCAATCTCTGTCTCTGTCAAATAAATAAATAAAATATTTAAAAAAACAAAAATTAAAACTTTTTTAAATAAAAAAATTCATGGAAACCAATGAAAATGAAAACACATGTTCAAAATCTTTGGGATGCAGCAAAGGCAGTCCTGAGAGGAAAGTATATAGCAATACAAGCCTTTCTCAAGAAACAAGAAAGGTCTCAAATACACAACCTGACCCTACAACTAAAGGAGCTGGAGAAAGAACAGCAAATAAAGCCTAAACCCAGCAGGAGAAGAGAAATAATAAAGATCAGGGCAGAAAGCAATGAAATAGAAACCAAAAGAACAGTAGAACAGATCAAGGAAACTAGGAGCTGGTTCTCTGAAAGAATTAACAAGATTGATAAACCCCTAGCCAGACTTATCAAAAAGAAAAGAGAAATGACCCAAATAAATAAAATCATGAATGAAAGAAGAGAGATCACATCTAACACCAAAGAAATACAAACAATTATAAGAACATATTATGGGGCGCCTGAGTTGGCTCAATTGGTTAAGCGACTGCCTTCGGCTCAGGTCATGATCCCGGAGTCCCGGGATCAAGTCCCACATCGGGCTCCCTGCTCAGCAGGGAGTCTGCTTCTCCCTCTGACCCTCTTCCCTCTCGTGCTCTCTATCTCTCATTCTCTCTCTCTCAAATAAATAAATAAAATCTTTAAAAAAAAAAAAACATATTATGAGCAACTATACGCCAGCAAATTAGATAATCTGGAAGAAATGGATGCATTCCTAGAGATGTATCAACTACCAAAACTGAACCAGGAAGAAATAGAAAGCCTGAACAGACCTATAACCACTACAGAAATTGAAGCAGTCATCAAAAATCTCCCAATAAGCAAGAGCCCAGGGCCAGATGGCTTCCCACGGAAATTCTACCGAACATTTAAAGAAGAATTAATACCTACTCTTCTGAAACTGTTCCAAAAAATAGAAATGGAAGGAAAACTTCCAAACTTGTTTTATGAGGCCACCATTACCTTGATCCCAAAACCAGACAAAGACCCCATCAAAAAGGAGAATTACAGACCAATATCCTTGATAAACATGGATACAAAAATTCTCACCAGAATACTAGCCAATAGGACCCAAGAGTACATTAAAAGGATTATTCACCACGACCAAGTGGGATTTATCCCTGGGCTGCAAGGTTGCTTCAACATCCGCGAATCAATCAATGTGATGCAATACATTGATAAAAGAAAGAACAAGAACCATATGATCCTCTCAATAGATGCCGAGAAAGCATTTGACAAAGTACAGCATCCTTTCTTGATCAAAACTCTTCAGAGTATAGGGATAAAGGGTACATACCTCAATATCATAAAAGCCATCTATGAAAAACCTACAGCGAGTATCATTCTCAATGGGGAAAAACTGGGAGCTTTCCCCCTAAGGTCAGGAACGTGGCAGGGATGTCCACTATCACCACTGCTATTCAACATAGTACTAGAAGTCCTAGCCACGGCAATCACACAACAAAAAGAAATAAAAGGCATCCGAACCGGCAAAGAAGAACTCAAACTCTCACTCTTTGCAGATGATATGATACGGTATGTGGAAAACCCAAAAGACTCCACCCCAAAACTGCTAGAACTCATACAGGAATTCAGTAAAGTGGCAGGATATAAAATCAATGCACAGAAATCAGTGGCATTCCTATACACCAACAACAAGACAGAAGAGAGAGAAATTAAGGAGTCGATCCCATTTACAATTGCACCCAAAACCATAAGATACCTAGGAATAAATCTAACCAAAGAGGCAAAGAATCTGTACTCAGAAAACTATAAAATACTCATAAAAGAAATTGAGGAAGACACAAAGAAATGGAAAAACGTTCCATGCTCATGGATTGGAAGAACAAATACTGTGAAGATGTCAATGCTACCTAGAGCAATCTACACATTCAATGCAATCCCTATCAAAATACCATCCACTTTTTTCAAAGAAATGGAGCAAATAATCCTAAAATGTGTATGGAACCAGAAAAGACCCTAAATAGCCAGAGGAATGTTGAAAAAGAAAAGCAAAGCTGGTGGCATCACAATTCCGGACTTCCAGCTCTATTACGAAGCTGTTATCATCAAGATAGTATGGTACTGGCACAAAAACAGACACATAGATCAATGGAACAGAATCGAGAGCCCAGAAATGGACCCTCAACTCTATGGTCAACTCATCTTTGACAAAGCAGGAAAGACTGTCCAATGGAGAAAAGACAGTCTCTTCAACAAATGGTGTTGGGAAAACTGGACAGCCATATGCAGAAGAAAGAAACTGGACCATTTCCTTACATCACACACAAAAATAGACTCCAAATGGCTGAAAGACCCAAATGTGAGACAGGATTCCAACAAAATCCTAAAGGAGAACACAGGCAGCAACCTCTTCGACCTCAGCTGCAGCAACTTCTTCCCAGAAACATCGCCAAAGGCAAGGGAAGCAAGGGCAAAAATGAACTATTGGGACTTCATCAAGATAAAAAGCTTCTGCACGGCAAAAGAAAGAGTCAACAAAACCAAAAGACAACCGACAGAATGGGAGAAGATATTTGCAAATGACATATCAGATAAAGGGCTAGTATCCAAAATCTATAAAGAACTTACCAAACTCAACACACAAAGAACAATGATTCAATCAAGAAATGGGCAGAAGACATGAATAGACATTTTTCCAAAGAAGACATCCAAATGGCCAACAGACAAGAAAAAGTGCTCAACATCGCTCGGCATCAGGGAAATCCAAATCAAAACCTCAATGAGATACCACCTCACACCTCACAGAATGGCTAAAATTAACAATTCAGGAAACAACTGATGTTGGCGGGATGTGGAGAAAGGAGAACCCTCCTACACTGTTGGTGGGAATGCAAGCTGGTGCAACCACTCTGGAAAACAGTATAGAGGTTCCTCAAAAAGTTGAAAATAGAGCTACCCTACAACCCAGCAATTGCACTACTGGGTATTTACCCCAAAGATACAAATGGAGGGATCCGAAGGTGTATGTGCACCCTGATATTTATAGCAGCAATGTCCACAATAGCCAAACTATGGAAAGAGCCAAGCTGTCCACTGACAGATGAATGGATAAAGAAGATATGGTGTATATACACAATGGAATATTATACAGCCATCAAAAGGAATGAAATCTTGCCATTTGCAACAACGTGGATGGAACTGGAGGGTATTATGCTGAGCGAAATAAGTCAATCAGAGAAAGACATGTATCATATGACCTCACTGATATGAGGAATTCTTAATCTCAGGAAACAAACTGAGTGTTGCTGGAGTGGTGGGGGGTGGGAGGGATGGGGTGGCTGGGTGAAAGACAGTGGGGGAGGGTACATGCTATGGTGAATGCTGTGAATTGTCTAAGACTGTTGAATCACAGACCTGTACCTCTGAAACAAATAATACATTATATTATACATATAATACATTATATGTTAAAAAAAAAAAAGAAGATAGCAGGAAGGGAAAAATGAAGGGGGGGAATTGGAGGGGGAGACAAACCATGAGAAACTATGGACTCTGAGAAAGAAAGAAAGAACTGAGAAAGAACTCTGAGGGTTCTAGAGGGGAGGGGGGTGGGGGGATGGGTTAGCCTGGTGATGGGTACTAAAGAGGGCACGTTCTGCGTGGAGCACTGGGTGTTATGCACAAACAATGAGTCATGGAACACTACATCAAAAGCTAATGATGTGATGTATGGTGATTAACATGATAAAAAAAAAGAGTATATGAGGATTCACCATGCTATTTTTGCAATGTTTCTATCACTCTGAATTAATTTTAAAAAATCAAAAAAAAGATTTTATTTATTTGTCAGAAAGAGAGAGAGCACACAAGCAGGGGGAGCAGCAGGCTCCCCGCTGAGCAGGGAGCCCAATGCAGGACTCGATCCCAGGACCCTGGGATCATGATCTGAGCCAACAGCAGATGCTTAACCAACTGAGCCACCCAGGCATCCCTAAGGTAGGTGTTATAATTCCTATTTTCACAGACAAGAAAAGAAACATTAAGGTTCCAAGAGATTAAGGAACTCACCCAGTAGCACACAGCTAGTAAATAGCAAATATATGACTGGAACCTACACTGCCCCAATCCAAACCCAACAAATCTACCTCCTTGTTCAGCTTTCAGCACTGTTGTGCAATAAAGAGAAGCTCAGGCTCTCAATAAAAGAGTTAAAATTTGGAGTTTTGAAAGAAAGTATTACACTATGAATAACAACGGTATAGGCCTCAATAATACATCTGATATTCAAATATACAACATCAATAAACTCATCCATGAATCCCATAGAATCACTATAGAATCATGAATTAGCATGCTAGTGAAACAATCCTGCTTGCAGTCCTGGATGGCCAGCTTTTTGTCAAATTCCATATTTAGTTATGGTGCTCTTTGAAAAATACACAGATTTGAGAAAAATTAAAATACTGTTAGATGAATGACTTCTAAAGGCCAAAAACTGTACTTTAAAGACTATGTGGGGCAGGTGGCACCTAGGTGGCTCAATCGGTTAAGCATCTGACTCTTGGTTTCGGGTAAGGTCATGATATCAGGGTCATGAGATCAAGCCCTGTATCAGGCTCTGTGCTGGGAGCCTGCTTAAGATTCTTTCCCTCTGCCTCTGCCCCTCCCCCCCCACTCTCTCCTTCTCTCTCTAAAAAAAATTAATTTATTAAAGGATATGTGGAATGTTCCTGAAGCCTAAGCCCCGAAGACATGTGAAAAACTGATATTAAGTATCAGAATACTTTAACAATTCTATCTAGAGAATCTATGGCCTACGCAACTGAAACACAAGTTTTATTATGAGTACTGCCACAAAAAGACCCACAAAGAAAAGAAAATGATATTATATTCCCTCTCCAACTTCAAGTTCCCCTCACACAATTTGAAGTCCATGCAAATTTAATTATACAAAGCTTTAAAAAAAAAAAAAATTTCTGGCACCACCAAATTTCAAGTCACTCCTGGTGGCGATGGGTCAGCAATGGAAAGACAAGTAAAGTGGGATGACAGAGAAGTAGTTTTTACAATGTCACCTCGGGAAGGCAAATCCGAGCTGCAGAAGGGACCCCACTACCATCTGTGGGGGCAGGAGAAAAACAGGAACATAAAAGATAACAAGTGCTCTGACACAGAGCTAGGGTTCTCCACGCAGCAATCGAGAAAAGTCACCCAAAGCATCCCTCACCTCCAGCACACAAGTTCTTCTGTGCCAGTGGGATGATAGTGAGGAGTTGGGTCCCAGGAGTCAACAACTCTGAGCCAAAAATCAGAAAGACATCTGGATGAAAGAACAGACATAAGGAAATACTTCTCATAATGCATATTATTCAAAACAATCCAAAATGCATCACAAGGATCCCACTGAAATTCTAGGGAAGGGGATTCAGAAAATTCTAACATACAACAGATAACAGATATTAACTGTAAAATTAGAATTTATTGTCTTTATTGTGTACCCTTTTTGAACTGTTTCATCTTAAGTGTTAAAACATTTACAAGGGCTTTCAAAGATAAATTCTGAACTTTATCACCTCATGTGTGTTTTTTCTTATGATGTCTTAAGTTCTTTGAATTATCTTACCACCAAGGTTTTCAGAAAATTAACCTATATTACTATATTTGTATATAACCTTCAAAACCATATCATGAGTAAATATCTACAATTACCTTCTACAAATACAGTGCAGAATAAAACAAGAGCATACAGCTCTCAGAGTATATTCTATCCTACTGTATAAAATTAGCTTGGAAACAAAAGGAAAACTAACACTAGAAATCGTCCTGAAATGATACGGCATTCTTTGGATGCCTATACCTCTCAGGAAATGTACTTCCAACTATCACTTAAGATGGAAAGAATAAAAAGGAAAAAAAAAATCTTACACGCAATCAGAAATGCCTCAGTCTCCTTCAACCGCAAGTAAAAAACTAGAGAGAAGTGAAGTATACTCACAAGGAGAGCGGTGAAGGTCAAAGCCTCCTGATAAAGGATTCTGAGTGGCTGCTGTAACCAACTACCGCAACTGAGCACCTAACGTAAATTTATTACCTCATAGTTCTAAAGGTCACAAATCCAACATGGGTATCACTGGCTAAAATCAAGATGTCAGCAAGGCTAGTACCTTCCGTGATGTGGACTCTAGGGAGAATCCATTTTCTTGACTTTTCCAGCTTCTAGAGGCTATTCAATCTCCTTACCTTCAGAGTGCTTCACTCCACCCTCCGCTTGTTGTCACATCTCCTTCTCTGACTCTGACTCTCCCACCTCCCTCTTAAAGGACCCTTGCGATTACACTGCATTCACCCAGATAACCTAGGACCATCTCTCCCTTAACACAATCACAGCTGCAAAGCCCTTCTGCCATTTATGGTAACATACAGGTTCCAGAGATTCCCACACGAACATCTTCATGGGCTACTGTGCCACCTCCCGGAAGTTCATTTAAGCCAGTTTAGCAAAATCAAATACGAAGAATCCTCTATACCTCTATCCCGTTCCTTTTTGCTCACCTATGTTATAAAATCAATATATGTCAGCTATTGGATTTGTATCTACTATGCCGTTCAACTGTAAGACTTTATGGAACACACTGAGAAAGAGAAAAGCAGCCCCTGACATCTGGAAGCCCTGCTACTATCAGCTAGGCCTTGTTGCTGCTACAAACTGGCTAGCAGCTCAGAGTGAGGCACTCACAGCTAGGTCTTGATGATTCTCCTCTTGAAAATAAACAATTTCAGAGAACATCAACATCAGAGAAGGGCACTCTGTGACCATAATGGACAAAGAATAAACATCACTCTGTAATCATGCCTGAACAAAGCCAAAAACATGAATACCATCCAAATCATAAAAATGACTAAATATCTCCCCACCATGGCTTACATGAATGACGTGCTTCTTATTAACAATAAGTTTTAAGTTCAACCCACCCAGTCTTCTTTCCTTCTATATAAGATTAAGATACTCAATCATAGAATTATCTCTGCTTCCTAACAGCATCCAATACAAATCAAAGCCCCATTTCTTTAAACTCTTTCCAAATCACCCCACACAAGCCCAAATCCTATTTTTAAAAGTTCCTTTCAAATGCTCTCTTATTGAAACACCCCACAATTCCCAATGGTGTGCATTTTCCCTTACTGCAACATGCAATCAACCCAACTTGTCCAACTACAGGTATATTCCTGGTGGTCTTTGCTGGAGAGCAGTGACAAAGCTCAGAAAAAACTTACAGACCTCCAGACACCTGCATTTCATATTTAGATACAAGACTGATGACTGGCTCCCATCTTCTGCCCAACCTCTATTCTCAAGAGGGAAGGGCTAAAGTTTTTATCTGCAGTACATGGAGTGAGCCATGGAGATGAAGGCAAGACCCTGGTAGAAAAAGGCAGGTAAACTGACCTAGGGAAGCAGTAGAGAGAGCATGATTCCTGGCATCTCCATTATATCCCCACTCTATGTGGCCAAAAGGAAGCCAAGAAAATTAGAGGGTCCTAAAATCTCCCCTGTTGTAAAAGTCCTAGTGAACCCCAGAACTGCACCAAAAATACTACAGCCAAGTTAGGGAGCTTAGACCATAGCCAGAATAAGGAAGAATTTAAATTGTGCAGCTAGACCCCAAAATTCCCTGCCAGCTAGTTTCACCAGTTCTCCTTGGTCCTTTCATTAGCCTTACAACAAGCATTTTATGTAACCAATCTAGCTGGATCCGACATAACCCTGTTATGGTGGAGGTTTAAACTTTATAAGACTGTAAATATAGTACAGGCTATGAAATCAGCCTGCCTGGATTCAAACTCTCATTCCATCACACACTGACTATGCCGCCTTGGCTACATGCTGCGAAATACCTACTTCATATGCTTGTTGTGAAACTCAAATGAGATACCTAGTAAGCACTCAATAAATGTTATTTATTATTAATTTAATGAAGGGATTATGAGGCTATTTTGGTACTGTTATGTATTACTCTGTGACCATTTTAAAGTAACAGCTATATCAGTGAAAGTGGCAACATAAGAAAACCATTTGGAACGTACCATCTAAGTAAATGCACTTGAAGAATAGAGTACTGGGGTGCCTGGGAGGCTCAGTCAGTTAAGCGACCAGCTCTTGATCTCAGCTCAGGTTTTGATCGCAGGGTTGTGAGTTCAAGCCCCCTGCTGGGCTCCGTGCTAGGTGTGCAGCCTACTTAAAGAAGAGATGGACCAAAAGACAAGTGATGCTGTGCAACTATGGCAGGTATAAAGAACAGGAACATATAAATTACTGTCCATATTTCAGTTCTCCTGCTGGATACTTAACAAGCTCGAGTCAGTGGTTTAGTATCCTGGGTAACAGTTCATGTGTGCATACTATTTAAAAATAGGTTAATCAAAAGCAGGTCACACATGAACCAATGAAAAATTTGTGTATGAACCAAGGATTATAATTAATCCAATTCTGTGCACCTGAAGTTCAAAATAAAAAGGAAAAAAAAAAAAGCCAGCAACAGGAAGAAAGAAAATAGATCATTGCCACCTGGTTAATAGATTTTAGCTACGTAATCATTGAAGTAATTGACAAGAGAACTCAGATATTCATAATACTAAAGACAAAAAAGGATTATTACATGAGTATTTATAAGTTAAACACTACACAATATACAAAAATTAACTCAAAATGGATCAAAGACCCCAAATGTAAGAGTTAAAACTCTTAAAAAGAAAACATAGATAGAAATCTTCATGACATTAGATTTGGTGATGATTTCTTTAATATAACACCAAAAACACAGGCAAAAAAAGAAAAAAAGATGTATAAAATGAACTTCATCAAAATTAACAACTGCTGTGTATGAAAGAACATCATCAATAGAGTAAAAAGGCAACCCACAGAATGGGAGAAAATATTTGCAAATTTGATATTTAATAAGGGATTAATATCCAGAATATATAAAGAACTCCTGAAAGTCAACAACAAAACAACCCAATTCAAAACGGGCAAAGGATTCAAATAGATATTTCTCCAAAGAAGATATACAAATGGCCAGGAAGAACATAAAACAGTGCTCAACATCACTAACCATCAGGGAAATGCAAATAAAAGCCACAATGAGATACCACTGCACACCCGTTAGGATAACAATTATATTTTAAAACAACACGTGTTAGTGGAGAAACTGGAATCCTGGAGCGCTGCTGGTGGGACTGTCAAATGGTACAGCCACTGCAGCAATTTTTCCCAAAAAAATTAAACATAGAATTTTTTTATATGATGCCACAATTCCACTTCTCGGTATACACATACCTAAAAGAACTGAAAGCAAGATTTCGAAGAGGTATTTGTATTTGTACACCTGTGTTCATAGCAGCACTATTTACAAAGGCCAGGAAACAACCCAAATGTCCAGTGATGAATGAATGGGTAAACAAAATAGGGTTATGTCCATACAAGTGAATATCATCCAATGTCAAAAAGGAAAAAAATTCGGACACATGCTACGAGATGCATGAAACCTGAAAACCTTATGCTGATTGAAATAAGCCATACATGAGAGGACAAATACTGTACGAGTCCACTTATATGATAACTGGAATAGTCAGATTCATAGAGACATAAGCAGAATGGTGGTTACCAAAAGCCGGAAGAAGAAAGGAATGGTAAGTTAATGACTCATGGGGACAGTTTCAGCTTGGAATAACAGCAAAGTTCTAGAGATGTGCAGTGGTGACGGTTGCACAAGATGTGAATGTACTTCATGCCACTGAATTGTACACTTAAAAATGTTAACCACATGCGATGTATACTGTATCAGAAAGGTAAAACTTACAGCATTACATGGCAAAACCAAAAAAGAGTTAACTAAGAATTGGCAGCATGTCCTAGAAAAAACTCAAGTATCTATGTTCACTCTAAATATGAATAATTTGAGAAAAGAATGCCAAAGACGGGAAACCCAGTGAACGTGCTCACTTCTGCACAGCTTCTGTAGAGGGTGGAGTACGTTCACCACCCAGAGGTGCTGGCTCAGAGGAAGCTGGGGTGACAAGGGGCAGAACTAAGGAACTTTAAAATCAGTGCCAAAACTAAGTCGTTTTCAGAGTGGCAAAGGTAATAAAGCTCCTGGCTACTATAACATGAGTCTTTTTCTCAATCCAAATGACAGAATATCTAATTAATTAAAAAGTAAAGCCGAAAACAAATAGCTCAATGGCACAGCATGGATTACAAAATTAAATCTCACGATTATAGTTACCTAAGTCATGACAAAGGTCCTAAATGGTGCTAAAGCGACTGGACATCCAGGTGGGGGGGAAGAAAAAGACTCCTACCTCAAAACATACACAAAAAATAAATTCCAGATGAACTGCAGATCTAAATGGGTGGAGAGGATCAATAAAGCATTTAAAGAAAACACAGAGAATACCTTCATAATTTTGGAATAGGCAAAGATTTCTTAAACAAGACACAGAAAGAATTGACCATAAAACAATTCCTGTTAAAGTGAACTATATGAAAATTAAGAATTTCTCCTCAGAAGATATATCACTGAGTGTTAAAGCATCCACAAAATGGAAAAAAAATTGCAATACCTATATTCGACCAAACTATCCTATTCGGAAAACATAAAAGTTGCAAATCAATATTTAAGAGATTAAAGGACTAATTTAAAAATGGGGACAAGACTTGAAGATGCTTCACAAGAGTGGCAAATGACCGTAAGTATATGAAAAGGTACTCAAATTCATGAATCGTCAGGGAAGTGCGAACACAGTTTTTGTGCAATAAATACGAGACGCTTACTGCAATGGCTTACATTAGAAGAACATGCTGAGCGTCGGTAAAGAGCAGCCAGCGGGCCCGGCGCGGAGCTGCGGGAGGGCACCGCGGCCGCGCACCCGGGAACCGGCAGGCAGGGGTCCCTCTCCGAGGCACAGCCCCGACCAGAGGCGCACACGGCCGGGCACCAGAAAACACGACGCGCTGCAGCCCAGGCCGGGGACTGCCGGAGCGCCCGTCGCGAGGGCGGAGAGCGGCTACAGCCACACGGCCACTCGCTCAGAGCGCTCTCTACCGCAAGCTACGACTGCGGCGGTCCCCCGGCTGCAGGGTCCAGAAGGGCCCGAAGGAGGCAACGCCACGGCAGAGCTTTCCCAGCCGCGGCGAGGGCCGCGGCCGAGCGCGGGGCTGACGGGCGGGCCGGCCGCTGGGCGAGGGGACGCGAACACGTACAACGGGCCCCGGGCCGGTACGAGACACAGAGCCGAGCACACTCCGCGCCGCGCGGCGGAAGGCAACCACAGCGGACGTCCCGGCGGCGCCGCAGCGACGGAACAGGGAGCCCCCGCGCCGCCGCCCGCGCCGCCGGGCTCCCCACGCAAACCCGCAGGGCTGAGCCAACGGCGCTCGACAGTCCGCACAGCCCGCGCCGCGGCCGGGCCGGGCCCGCCCCCGGGTCCCGACGCGCGCTCCGAGAAGGGCGCCGAGGGCACCACGCAGGTGCTCCCCGCCGGGAGGTCCGCCCGCCCGACGGCACGGCGCTGCGCCCCCCGGAGCTCCGGCGCGGGGGGCCCGTGGAGGAGGCGGGGGGAGGGGCGGGAGGGGCGGGAGGGGCGGGGGGCGTGGCCGAGGGCGGGGGGCGCCGGGCGCGGCGGGGGGAGGGGCGGGAGGGGCGGGGGGCGTGGCCGAAGGCGGGGGGCGCCGGGCGCGGCGGGGGGAGGGGGGGAGAGGGCGGGGGGCGTGGCCGAGGGCGCGGGGCGACGGGCGCGGGCCGACTCACCGTGGTCTCCCGCACTTGGCTGTGGAAGTGCTGTTCCCGCGCCGACATCTCGTCCTGCTCCTCCATCCTCCCTCATGCCCGCCGCCGCGCCGCCCGCATCCGCGCGCTCCGCCGCACCATCGCCCGCCGGTCCGGGACGGGAGCGGACTGACAGCGGGCCGCCGTCCGCAGGGTCGGCTACCGCGACCCCCGCCGCCGCCGCCTCGGCCCCCTCGACCGCCTCAGCCGCCTCAGCCGCCTCAGCTGCCGCCCCAGCCGCCGCCTCAGGCGAAGCCGCTCTAGCTGCGGAGGGCGGGCGCGGGGCGGGGCTGGGGCGGGACCTGACGTCAGAGGAAGACGCTTTTGCGTCAGAGAAGCGCGCCGTGACGTCTGCGAACGGGAGCCGCCGAGGGGCGTGGCCTACTGGGGAGAGGAGGCGGGGCCACGCCCCCAGGAAGTGGAGGCCGGAGCCAGGCTGTCAGGAGCAGTACCCGGCCCGGTGGGGACGGGGCGCGGGTCGGTTTGCTGGAACGGGTTCTTCCCTCTGTCGCAGTGGCAGGTGGGCGGCCGGCCACAGTCTCGGTGCAGTTGTTCCCGGCAGAAGGGAATCATCGTGGCCCGGCGCCCGGCCCCGCCGGCAGAGCACTGCGCAGGGTCAAGCCGGTCTCCCACGAAAACTTGGGCTCGGCCAAAGCGGGTCAAAGGCCAGGAAGGACTGGCTTCGGACACGTTTCGGGCGGACCCCTGGAACCCTGGCTTCTGTGGCTCTGCTAACGGGTTTGCCCGCTCGGGAAGCGTAGATAGCCCTGAATGTGAGGCCCTTGCCAACTCGGTAGAGTCGCCTCCCTGCCCCCGGGGTGTTTTACGACCCCCCGGAGACCCTCAGCAGACGTTGATATTAGGGACCTCCAGACCTACCGAACACAGTCATTCATCCCCATGGTACGTTCAGTATCTTTTTTGGATTTTTTGGATTCTTGCCATGAAAAAAGTTTGAAGGAATATTTATCATTTCACTTTTGGATTTATTTGACTATAAAGAAGTCATTTAAATTGCTATTGGCTGTGTGATTTGGGGGGTCATCTCTAATCGAAAATTCTAAGGAAGTAAAAATACCTAGAAATTGCTTTCAAATTATTTTAATGATATATGTGCATTTAGATTTTTCAGTATCTTTTGCAATTTTGAATTAAAAATGTTTTCATGACTCAAAAAAAAATGTTTTTAAGGTCTCCAAAAATCGTGTCAACCCCATATACTGTGCTTATGATGCAGTAGGCTGTAAACGGTTGGTAGTGGGAGGACTCAGAACATGAGGTTTGTTCTGAGGGAGTGCCCCTGCAGCCATCGGCTGATTAGAAACCAGGAATGCTTCCAACTGCTTAAATGCAGTGTTCACTTTTATTTTTAAAATGTCTCAGAATCCAAAAGAACCAGGGAAAGACAAAGTATCTGAGTCTGTTTTTCGAGACACCCGGATTCTGAGAGCTGGGTTAAATACTTGTCCAAAATGCTCTGCATAACTTCTGGGTTAATCTCTCCAGATCAGAGGGTAAGCAGATCAGATTTTAAGATGTAAGGTATTTAGGCGCATTCCACAAAGTGGGTGCATGTATTTCTGCTCTTTCTAACCCAACCTCCAAGCATGTAGAACTTTATGTTTTCTTCATCCCTTAGCCCAGGGTAGGAGGCTTCAAAAATGGCCAGAACCTCACCCCTCCCTATACGCCTCCTGTTTGCCTTGCCGTGTTGCCCCTCCTTCCATCAAGAAGTGGTGTTGGGGCGCCTGGGTGGCTCAGTCATTGAGCATCTGCGTTCGGCTCAGGTCATGATCCCAGGGTCCTGAGATAGAGCCCTGCATCAGCAGAAAGCCTGCTTCTCCCTCTTCCATTCCCCCCGCTTGTGTTCCCTCTCTAGCTGTCTCTCTCTGTCAAATAAATAAAATCTTTTTAAAAGGAACGGAGGGAGGAAGGAAGGAAGGAAAGAAAGAAAGAAAGAAAGGGAAGGAAATGGAAGGGAAGAAGGGAAGGGAGAGGAGAAATGGTGTTTATTTTCCACCCCCTTGAATCTGGGCCTGAACAGGTGACTTGCTTTGGCCAGAAGGACAGCAGAAGCTATGAAGCTACTTTGAAAAGTGCTTGTGCATCAGGGCTGGTCCCTTCTTACCACCCCTGGGCATCCTCCAACCGCTACTGTGCAAGTAAGCCCCAACCAAGCTAGAGATAGGGATCCCAGTTTTCTCTGGCACCTATCTAACACACTCTTTTTTGCATCCCTCTAAAACATAAATCTTCCCAAAACAGTTTTTCTCCCCTGCTAAATGTACTGCAATGCAGTTATTCTCACTAACTGTAGAATTAAATTAAACTCCTTAACTTGGCATGCAGGAGCTTGACTTTGGGGCCCCACCCCACCCTTCCAGACATCCCCCCACTTCATTCCCTGAAGAGCTCTTGGCTACAGCCTGGCTTCCTTCCCTCTCCAATCCCCAATTCCAAGGGCCAGCCCCTTTACTTACTCCATATCCTCTTTCCTACTATTCAGAGTCAGTGCTTCCCTTCAGCGTTCCCACCAAGACCTTCCTTCTCCAAAAAGGGAACCCTCTTACACTGCTGGTGGGAATGCAAGCTGCTATAGCCACTCAGGAAAACAGTATGGAGTTTCCTCAAAAACTGAAAATAGATCTACCCTACGACCCAGCAATTGCACTACTAGGTATTTACCCAAAGGATACAAACGTAGTGATCCAAAGGGGCACCTGCACCCCAATGTCTATAGCAGCAATGTCCACAATAGCCAAACTATGGAAAGAGCCCAGATGTCCATCAACAGATGAATGGATAAGGAAGATGTGGTTCATATATACAATGGAATATCACTCAGCATCAAAAAGAATGAAATCTTACCATTTGCAACAACATGGATGGAACTAGAGGGTATTATGCTGAGCGAAATAAGTCAATCAGAGAAAGACAACTATCATATGATTTCACTCATGTGGAATTTAAGAAGGAAAAAAGGCAGGGCAAAAATAAAATAAGATGGGGAAAGAAGGCAGGGGAAAAATAAAATAAGATGAAATCAGAGAAGAGACGGGAAAAATAAAATAAGATGAAATCAGAGAAGAGACAAACCATCAGACTCTTAACTCTAGGGAACAAACTGAGGGTTGCTGGAGGAGCAGTGGCTGGGGGATGGGGTAACAGGGTGATAGGCATTAAGGAGGACATGTGATGAAATGAGCACTGGGTGTTATATCCAAATGATGAATCAATGACCTCTACCCCAGAAACGAATAATACATTATGTGTTAATTGATTTAATTTAAATTAAATAAATAAATTAAAAAGACCTGTCTTCTCCACAAAGTCTTTCCTGATGATTCCAGACACTTCATTCACACATTCATCCAAAACTGTGGGGACACGATGGAAAGACGGCTGGGGTTCCTGGGTGGCTCAGTGGGTTAAGCATCTGACTTCGGCTCAGGCCATGATCCCAGAGTCCTGGGATCAAGTCCCGCATCAGGCTCCCCTGTCAATGGGGAGTCTGCTTCTCCCTTTCCCTCCGTCCCTCTCCCCTGCTTGTGCTCCCTCTCTCTCTCTCTTTC